>NC_059428.1:117816442-118445762 GCF_021028975.2 Sphaerodactylus townsendi
TAAATGTGTAGATGAGAACATGCAGGCGTATTACTTTGGGAGAGACCTACTTTTAGGATCTGTAACTCCATATAATCATGCCTGGAAGGAATTGTAATGCAGCTACTGAAGATGTTACATGAAAACATTTCAGTAACATGGCTTGGATCTAAAATTTTCACCCATGCAAGGTGTGGGTGTTGGGGTTTTTTCTGATTTCCCACTCCCAAGGCTGACTTCCATCTCCCACAAACTATTACAGGGGTCCCTCATTCTCAAGAAGAAACATTTCAGAAAGACCTTTTGATTGCAGTGGGGAATAGATGTAACTTTTGGGTCCCTCTAGTCTATGTAAGGATTTTCAGCTCTGAGTTGGGAAATTCTTAGAGAAACTAGTAATGACAACATTTGGGAAAGAGAGGAAGTTCAGCTGGGATGTGATGTCATAGAATTGACCCTCCAAAAGTACTCTTTCCTCCACATTACCTGGAGATCACCTGTATTTTGAGAGATCATTGGGCCCACCTGAAGAATGGCAGCCCTGGATGCACCACATCTGCAGCTCCATTTGGCAAGTAAACAATTATGAAACTGGGAAGGGGGCAGATACATTTAGAAATAATTTCTGATTCAGAAGAAAAATAATTTCTGATTTGGAAGAAAAATCTGTTAAAAAAAGACCACTTGACCAAAATTGGATGTCTGGAGATGGGGCTCATTTCGTGTTCTAGTGGGGATTGTTTGTTTGTTTTTAAAAACACCTTCTTTTAAATTGATGGATGATTTTATTTTTTTATTTATGGGTTTTATATACCGCCCTACCCCCGGAGGGCTCTGGATTTAAATTTTGTGGGTTTAAATAATTCCTCAGCCAAGACCCCACTCCAGGGGGAACCTAGTCTAGTTATACTCTCTTAGGCCCCTTCCACACGTGCAAAATAATGCACTTTCAGTCCATTTTCACAATTGTTTGAAAGTGGATTTTGCTATTCTATACAGTGAAATCCAGCTGCAAAGTACATTGAAAGTGGATTGAAAGTGCATTATTCTGCATGTGCAGAAGGGGCCTTAGCCTTTCCTAGCTCTCATGATTGGATAAGGTAAAGATACAACAGCAGTAGAAAGAATCGTATAAGTTGGGGTGCTGTGTGGTTTCCGGGCTGTATGGCCGTGATCTAACAGCATTCTCTCCTGACATTTTGCCTGCATCTGTGGCTGTCATGTTCAAAGAGAACAAAGGCCAGACTACTTCTATTCAGATGCCTTACCTATTGACCTTGCTGTCTCCATTGTTACTCACATGCTACACTTCATTGTTACTCACTTGCTAGGCCACTCCTATTCAGATGCCCTCACCTATTGACCTTTACTCACAGATATATATACTCCACTTGCTTTCCTTTCCTACTATTAGATCATCTGAAGATGCCAGCCACAGATGTAGGCAAAAGATCAGGAGAGAATGCTGCTAGAACACAGCCATACAGCTTGGAAACCACACAGCACCCCAGTGATTCTGGCCGTGGAAGCATTCGACAATACATTAAACCATATAAGTTGCTTCGAGGAGTGGTTTGATAAAAATGTGATGGATGGGGCAGGCAGGAGGGAAGGGAAGGGAAGGAAGAAACAGGATATCCCTTAATATTTTCAGTTATCACAAGAATAACATGAGTATCAAAATCCAGTCAGATTGACCATTTGGAAACAATTTGCATATAGCTCCATTCTATGTTCATTCTGTATGATACATATCTATCGCTGAAGATGGTTAATTGAGTATTGAGAAATATTTCAGCTGTATAAAAAGCTATTGTCATGAGCCAGCCCCTGGGTACTTACCAGGACACAGAGGACTCTGAGGCAGAACCTGAGGACACAGTGCAGCCAGAGTTGGCTGCTCCTGGGGAAGACCAGGCAGCAGAGCCAATGTCCTGTCCTTCTCTGTCTGATGATATACAGGTGGAGGAGCCTGCAGATCCTCCTAGGAAACCCAGTGCTGAGCGAGCTGTGCATAGGAGGCAGAAGCAGAGGCTGCTACTGCAGAAGCACAGAAGGAGTGTTCGTCTGGCAGCACAATATGGGAGATTAGAAGTCTCTGCATCTGATGAGAACTAACTCCTCACAGAATACCAGTCCCCTGAACAAGACTCTTTATATAAGTCTTGCTGTGAGCTTGCTTCTGCCTGGGTGCAACAAGTGTGTTACCTATTGACGCTTTGTGCCTGGTTCTTCGTTGATTCCTAGCCTGTTCCTCAGTTCTCCTTGACCTATTGGGCTGTGGCCTGACTACACCTTGCCTGCTGCCTGCCTTGACCTCTTGGACTGTGACCTGACCAAACTTGTACTTGACACCTGCTTTCCCTGCGGGGTCAGACCTGGCCACGCCCCTGCCTGCTGGCAGCACAGTTATGTTGTTGGTCAAATGGTGGACTGACACAGCTTTACCTGGGCTCAAAAAAGCTGTGTCTCAAAGAAGTGTTAGCATATCTATAGCATGTTGTTAAACAGATTCACTCAGTTTTGTAGCCACCATAGGAATGGTTTTCTTCTCAAATTAGAATTCTTAAAAAAAAACCATTCACTTGATTTCCTTGCTTCTTTCTCCCATTGTTTTGCACAATTAAAATGGGCAATATGCTCAAATTGCAGAAGAAAAAAGGATCCACATACTGGGGAAATCCGCTTAGTCATTTAATTTCTTTTAGGAATAAGAGCACTTGGCACATGATGCCAGATGTTTCCTAATCCAATTATATGTGAAAAAAGAAGATGCAGTATGACAGAAATTGAACTTTTATGCTTATATAAACCCATAGTCCCTCTTTGAAAAGTGAAGAATGGGGCTAGGAAAGAAGAATGAGGCAAGTGTTGTTGCTTTTCAATGTGCAATAAATGTTGAGATAATTTTTTTCTTCTAAAAAGTACAGAAAGGATTGTGGAATGATGTGGGCTGCACCCCAAGCTTCAGTTGAATCTGCAGGAAATGAAATTCACTCCAGATGAATCACCTGATGCTGAAGGTCAATAGTAGGACAAGAAAAGATTGATTCTGAAGCTATGGTTTTACAGAAATGGGAAGAACAACTGTGAATATTTTTTCTAAAATTTCTCATCAATGAAGCATGCTTTATCCACAGCAGTGACATAGGTATAGATTTTTTATGGAGAGGGTTCGGGGGCGAGGCCATGCCCCCCACCTACCCCAGGGGGTGTAGCCATACCTCCCCAAGCCCCACCCCCGGCCTTAGTGCTTATAAAAGCAGCTCTCCAAAACCGGAGACAGCAGACTCCCCTGCCCCCTCCACCCTCCTCACCAGCTGGGCTCTCAGCCGGCAGCCAGCAGTCCCTTCTGCCCTCTCTTTCAGGCAGAGGCGTAGCTAGGAAAAATGGAGCCTTGTGCAAAATCTGAGTTTGGTGCGCCCACCTCCATGGGCAGCCATTGTGATGCTGGAATCCACCCCCAAACAGCATCACTTTCAATGGTGTTTAAACTTGGGAGCCCAGATTCTCCTTTTAAATCCACCTTAAAGGGAGAATCTGGGGTCCCCAGTTAAAACAACATTGAAAGTGATGCTGTTTGGGGTGGATTATCCCCCACCCCGAAACAGCATCGTTTTCAATGTTTAAACTGGGGACCTCAGATTCTCCCTTTAAATCCATGCCAAAGAGGGTGGATTTAAAAGGAGAATCTGGAGAAATTTGGGGGGTACCTGCTATCAGGGGTGCGATTGTTAAGCTAGCAGCACCAAACTTTCAGGGTCTCTTTAGGAGACTCTTCTGATGATTCCACTCAGTTTTGGTGAAGTCCAAAGTTATGGACCCTCAAAGGTGTAGCCCCCATCTTCTATTAGTTCCCACTGGAAACAATGGGGGCACCCCTTTGGGAGTCCATAACTTTGTATCCCCTGAACCAAAATTCACCAAACCTGAGTGGTATCATCAGGAGAGTCTCCCAAAACATCCCTGAAAATTTGGTGCTGCTAGACTAAAACAGTGCCCCCTGCAGGCCAAAAACTGAATAAAACACTAAAAATACAAAAAACACAAAAGGGGCATGGAGCTTCAGACATGTAATGGGGGGTTGAACCTGGGAACCCCCCCTTACCTATGTTGTTGATCCACAGTTAAATGTGGAGGCATGCACCTGAAAAGTTTCCCGATTGGAATGTACCTGTTCCAAAAGATCCTGGGCATTTTTGCTCTGGACGTGTTTCCTGTTATGGCAGAAAGTTCTATCTGTACCTTATAAGCAACTGAATAAAACCATCAAACACAATGCATAGATGTGATATAATTTATAGTGGAACATAATCATTGGGATGAGAGAGCTAAACCACAGCTATGCATAAATGTAGTGGGCAGACTATTCCAGTCTATGAGTCATTTGAACACACATCCACAGGTGCTTTTCACTATTAAAGTCATTATCTTCTTGCAGCATAATAGGCATTCTGTCACAGCATACTAGCATGCCTAGTTTGAGAATTACTATTGTAACTGATTTTCCTTGTGTTTAGAGAACTCCTGGATTGGCCAGAGATGAGTGGTCAAGTCCCAAATGGAAGGACATTCCACAAGGACTCAAGTGCTCAAGTTTTGTTGTGTTTCACTGTTAGCTGCAATAAAGTTTCCATTCCATTTACAATATGTTTTAAGTATGTCTCAGATTCTAAAGTGAAGAATTCAACCTTGAACATCAAGAACTCTGCCTTTTTAAAAAGTTTGTGAAGCTTCACTTATGGCTTTCTCATACTACTTCTTGACTTCAGTCAGCAGTAGATTTCTGTCGCCTAGATGAACCAAATGTGAATGCTTGGCTCTCTAACTGCATATCAGATTGCTACATGGAACCAGTCTGTCAGCCCCTCAGTGTGATCTGAGGATAAATGTGGTGTGTGAGGCATGAAGATCACTGGTTTTGTGCAAGAAGCAAAAGCTTAAAGACTTGCTGACCAAAACTGTGACAAGTGGAGGAATAGGGAATCTCCATTGATGGCAACCACTCTGGGGAGTGCAGAAGCCAGCCTACAGGGAGGATGGGGCGCGGGGCTCAGCAGCGGGTGAACCAGGCAGGGGGCTCAACAGGTGCTGCAGCAGCAGGCTAGCTCCTCCCCTCCACGGGCTGGCCTGCTGCTACAGTGCCTGCCTGGGCTGCCTACCACCAAGCCCTGCTTCCCCAGCCTCCCTGCAGGTCGGCTGCCATCCCCAGAACCTGGGGAGGGCAAGAGCTGGACTGCAGGGAGGGGGGAGGGTGGCGGTGGGTGGCTCAGATGGGCAGCTCAGGTGGGTGCTACGACAGCAGGCCAGTTACTGCCCTCCCCAGCCTCCCCAGGATCCCTGTGTTAGGATGAGAATGTTAGCAGATCTCTGAATTAGAGGACTTTTGTTTGTCCTTGCAATAGCAGTCTTTCCTAAATATATGCAGGAGCTTTGCCAGTCTTAATTTATTTACTCCGATATTCCTTTCTTCTGGTTCTGTATATTTGGTGATATCTGACAAATTCGGCAGGTCGAAATGATATGGATGTATTCAAGATCTTATTAAAGATTGCTTGCAGTTTTAATTTGGAAAAAAAAAAGAGCCAGCCATGAAATCCTGACTGACAGTTTTCTAAAATAAAGGGAAATGCTCACTATGTACTGAGCTCACAGAAGGAACAGCCGCTAATCCCAACTTCTGATTCTTTCTGAGCAAAATGATTCTTCTTCTTCTTCTCCTTCCTCGGCAAATCTGCCATCGGATGAGTCACCCGGCACTCTAAATCTGTGGCACATTCAGCTGGGCTGCGACAAGCAAATGATTCACCCACCAAGGTCAATATTATTGATAGCTGGAGGCTGCTTTGAAGGGGAACATCCCCAGTCACTGGAGTCATCTTCAATCCTCATCTGGCCCTGGTTATCTCCTAAGAGCTATTACACTGACAAAGACAGAGCTGCTTTGCTTGAATGCTGAACAATTCAGAAAAAGTGGAAAGAAAAATAAGTGTGATGGTGCTAGCGTTTTCTGTAATAATGATCAGAGTATATACATACTAATTTACACACACACACAAATATATGTATAAATCCATATAAATATAATTTATACACACATATATATCTTTGGTACCTTATGAGTAAGACAACTGAGGTCAAGTCAAGCATGCTGTATATTTAATTAATGTCAGTTAGGTCATTCATCCTCAGCCTCAGAAACAATCCTGACATCATAATTAAGGAGTGTGACAAAGGACTGCTATTATGATGAATCATTTAGACTTGTTACTGGGTAATGAAAGGCAACTGTCCAGCACCACAATTTACCAAGCACTATCCTTAGATCTCACTGAACATGCCCAGAATGAACTGTATAACCTGGAGAAGAAATGTTCTCTAGATCTGAAGGTGCAAAAGCAAGATCTAGCAACATCTATCATGTCTTTGAGGGTGCACGGACACAAATCTGAGATCAAAATGAGCAATGATAACAAAACAGTGGGAGAAGATTTCTGCTTCTCAGGATAGGATGGCTGCTGATCCAGAAGTCCCGACAATGATAATAGCCTAAAAATCTCAAAGGGAGATGTAGGGATGAGCCGCTGACCCAGCAGCACCGTAGGCAGAGCGCTGGCATGCCGGCCCAACTACGGCCTTCTGGTCGCACCCGCTCCCCCATCCCCCACCCCCCGGTGAGTCACAGGTCATGAACTACCTGGCTCACAACCACCAGGTGTCCCAGACAAAGGGACAATGGAGCCTTTGCCCCCAGGTGTGGATTAGACCCAGACGCAGACACTTCCTCCCGCACGTAGCAGCCCAATGAGATCATGCATCACATGATGATCTCCCGTTCTCCCGGTCTCCCGGTCTCCCACCGATCCACCCCTTTACACGCCCCCGCTGTAACCCTAATAAAAGGTGCCAGAAACTAGCATGCGGCAGAGTTGCCAGGATCACGGACCCCATGCTCCCGCTGCTGGCTCTCTCCACCAGATGATATCTCCGTGTCTCGTCTCGTTCCTACGACGACCCCATGGGCACGACAACAGGAGACTCTAGAGTGAAACTGATGAACTGCTAAGCAGTAAACTTTATTATCTTCATTTACATTATGATTGAGATTATGGCTTGGATCCTATAGCACTGGCCTTGATTGGAATAGTGCCACTCCATGTCACAGCACTTAAGCTCAAACAATAACACCTTTTATAGCCCAGCACAGAAGGGGGAGGGTGAAAGGAGTTGAGGAGGTTGTGGGGCCTTATACTGGCAGAAATGTCCTCACTGGAGCACTTACCCCAGTGGAGGGGCAAATCTACTGGTGGGAAGCCGCTGCAGCCACATGGGACACCCCAACATGGCATAATGGGGATATTCTGGAGGTATGGCCAAGGGTGGAGTCAGAAGTACTCTGGGGTAAGCTCATTGACCCCAACAGAGTATTTTTAGTGGTGGGGATGGTTTTTCTTTTGTTCTGTTTTTTTTTTGCTTCCCTAGGTCACCAAAATGCCCTTTGGAGGTGTCAGGGCAGCACTGCAGCAGCACTGTCCCTGGCTGCTCTAGGCCTCTGGATTGGTCTGTTAATGAACTGAAAACACCAAGTACAGAAGGAACTGAGTCTGTATCAGGAGACCATATCTACAAAGCCATTCAGTCAGAAGGGAAGTATAGGATTCAACCAATGGGTTTCTCTGAAATTACCATGATTGCATTGATAGGAATATTGTGTCAGATTGCTACTATTGTGATTTCTACTTTCTATTTTGCATGTCGTTGAACTTTCATTCAAAACATCATGTGTATTTCATGGCTTTTTGACGATTATTTTTAAAAAATCTACTTTTGTGTGTGTCTGTATTTACCAGCAGAGGATAATACTTCTTTTTTTTTTATTTATTTTTTTTTGTAATATTTTTATTGCATATTACCAAATATTACAGAAAGGAAATCAGTGTTCGTTACCTCATAAATTAACATGAGCGCAAATTAATTCGTACAATAATTAAAAGAAAGGGAGAACAGTTATCAAACTGAGCTATCTAAACTAATACAGAAAAATTTGCGGCTCATCTTTCTAGATCCTTCCTTTTGTCCTCCCTTACCTCCCGCCCCCCACTTCCCTCCCCACTTCCCTCCCCAAGACTTCCCCTCTACGTTGCGTTCATAACAATCCCTGGTAAATAAATTTTAATCATTAATATTTTGTCTGTAAATCAATTAAAATAGCAACAATCAATGTTACTTTGTTCTATACTCATACAAAGTGAATGACGTCCATTAAACTTTATTAGTATAATTAGTCCACGGCTGCCATGTAGAATAGTAGTCTTCCGTTGGTTTCCCTCTAAGTGTAAATGATATTTTGTCCAGCACAAACATTTTTTGCACTTTAGTTCTCCAGTCCTCTAGGGTTGGGATTTCCTCGGACTTCCACCTCTGCGCTAACGCTATCCTTGCTGCTGTAAGCATATGAAAAAGTAAGTATTTACATTTGCCGGAGGTATCTTTTTTTCCATTGAAGATTACTTTGGCCCTAGTAGGTAAGAAGTACCCAATGATTTCTTGTATTTTAATTTTGAGAATATTACATATTTGACTGTTGTATCTCAATGATATCTTTTTATCTTATTACATGTCCATAGGAATGAATAAATGTTGTTGGTTTTTTTTCTGCATTTCCAACATATCGGGGAGATTGTAGCATTTATTTTGTTTAATATTGTGGGGGATATGTGTGTTTTAAAGTATATTTTTATCATTATTCTCCCAGATAGCTCGCGTTGAGAATGAAATCTATATATATCTTTATAATAGCTTGACCATTGTTCCAACATTATGTTTCCCCCTATGTTTTTTATTGCCCATTTTACCATATTGTTTTTTATGAGTTCTTGTTCTTCTTTTTTGTTCCAGCAGGATTTTTTGTAAATTATTATGCTTTTATTTTTAATATCTTGTCTGGTCAAAGGTATATCCAAATCTGTCTTTTTCTTTTCTAATCCCCAGTTTCTTTTGTCTTCTTTCAGGCTATTTTGTAACTGTAAATATGTAAACCATTGGCAAGTTTTCCCTCTTATACTTATATTGTCTCTGTTTCTCATTACAGGTTCTTCACGATTCCATAGGATTATATCATCATATCTTAGTAATGTTCTTCAAGACTCCTTTCCCCCCTCCTGACATGGATTCCACTCCTAAATAGAAGAGCCATGTTGGGCATCTTGATATCTAAAATTTGTTTCTGTATTTTACCCATATTTTTAAGAGTCTATTCCTAATAAAATGATTTTTGAAAGTCTTGTCCAATTTTTGTTTATTTCCTTTCATAGGCCAAAGGTATGCATGCCACCCTCTTTGGATGTTATGACCTTCTAGTTGTAGTAGTTTGTTATTACGTAAAAGAATCCATTCTGTTAACCATGTGATTACTTTCTTTCGTCATGCTGATTATTAGATCCAGGGACTCTAAAACATCATATGTAATTTATTTTGTGGTAATACCATCATATCTTACTCTGGGTTTTTTACCCTCCCATATAAACTTTAATATTTCTTTCCTCCATTTTTCAAAGTTTGCTTTGGATATTATAAGGGGGATATTTATGAAGAGAAAAAGAAATTTTGGGAGAATACTCATCTTTATTATGCTGATTCTCCCCAGCAGAGATGTTTGGAGTCTTGACCAGTTTTTTAGATTTTCTTTAATTTTAACCCATTGTGTATCATAATTATTGTGTATTAGATTATAATTATTTTCTTCTAGGGTTATCCCTAGATATTTAATTTTTTTCTCTATCTTTATATTAATTTTGGTTTCTAGGTTTCTTTTTTCTTTTTGAGTCATATTTAGCACAAACATTTTAGTTTTTTGTAGATTAATTTTGAAGCCGGCTAATTTCCCATATTTTTCTATCAGTTCTAATATTGCCGGTGCCTTAGTTGTCGGGTTATCTATGATCAAAGCCATATCATCTGCGTATGCGAGTGTTTTAATGCAGTATTTTTTAACCTTTATCCCCTCTAAAAGTTCTAGGTTATTTATCTGTCTCAACAGTACTTCCAACGTTATTATAAAAAGTAGAGGAGAGATGGGACATCCCTGTCTGGTGCCCCTCATTATCCTTATTCTCTTAGTCAGTTCTTCATTTATTTGGATTACTGCTTCCTGGTCTTTATATATGGCTTTTATTGCCATTAAGAATTGGTCTTCCATTCCCATTTTAATTAATACTTTAATCATAAAATCCCAATTAATTTGATCAAACGCTTTTTCGGCGTCAACAAATATAATTGCTGTAGGGCGATCAGGTTTTTCTTTCAAATATTCAATTATGTTAATGATTTTACATATATTTGCACTAATTTGTCTTCCGGGGAGGAATCCTGTTTGATCTTCGTTGATATAATTGTTGAGAATTTTTTTGAGTCTATTGGCCAAAATACTGGTAAAAATTTTATAATCTACATTAAGTAATGAAATTGGGCGAAAGTCTTTTGTCTCTAACACTTCTTCTTTATAACTTTAAGGATTAAAGTGATTAGGGCTTGTTTCCATGAATTGGGAGTTACTCCCCGTTTCATAATATCGTTAAAAAGTCTTTCTAGATGGATTGTTAGTTCTTCCCTGAATGTTTTATAGTATTTTGCCGTTAGCCCGTCCGGTCCCGGTGATTTGTTTTTTAGTTTTTTGATTGTTTCAATAATCTCCGTTGTGGTAATTTTTTTATTTAATTCTTCTAATTGATCTCCTAACTGTTTTATGTTTTGGTTATTTAAATATTGTCCTATTTCATTTTTTCCTGTCTTTATTTGGGAGTATAAAGTTTGGTAAAAACTTTCGAAGGTTTTTTTGATTTTTTCATGGTCTGAAATTATATTAGATTTTTCCCTTATCTGATTAATTAACTTTTTCTCTTTCTGTTTTTTTATCTTATTGGCCATCCATTTCCCTACTTTATTATCTAAGGCATAATATTTCCGTTTCAGTTGGAGTATGTTATTTGCAATTTGCATTGATGATAGCAGTTCAATTTGATCTTTAACTAATTTTATTCGTCTTATTATTGACTTTTTTTCTTTTCTTTTTTGTAGCTGCTGTTCCAGCTTTTTAAGTTCATTCTCCAAATTTCGATATTCTCCTTCTCTAATTTTCCTTATTTTTTGATCTCTTTGGCTTTTTTTTAAAGTATCCTCAGTATTACTGCCTTTTATTGTGCCTCCCATAAGGTGTTTTCTTCCTTAACCGAGCCTACATTTAGATCCCAGTAGTCTTTCAGTTGTTTTTTAAGTATTTTTAATTCAACATTACTGCCCAGACTCCAATCCTTCATTATCCATGTTTTATTCCCTTTGTATGTTTGTATTTCCCATTTTAATGGGTTGTGATCTGATATTATCCTGGGTTTTATTTCTATTTTTTTAGTAATTAAATCCATTTTTTTTGAGGCCAGAATCGTATCTATTCTGGAATGGGTTTGGAATCTATTTGAGTAGTATGTGAAGTCTTTTTGTGAACCAGCCTTAGTCCTCCATAGATCATGCAGGTTTAATTCTTCCATCATCTTGAAAAATGCTTTGGGTAATTTCCCTTCTTTGTATTCCATTTTCTTATGGCCATCTTTCCTTATTTTATATTTGGTTTTTTTTATCTATTCTGGGGTCTATGACTCCATTGAAGTCCCCTAGTAAGATTAGTTCCTGTATTGGTATGTTTATTAATTTCTCCTTTAATTTCTGGTAAAATTCTGCTTTCTTTTGGTTTGGACCATACACTCCCACCACAACCATTGGTGTCTTATCTAATTTTATTTGGATTCCTAAAAACCTCCCTTTTTTATCCTTAAGTATCTCTTTAGGTTGTAGACTGTCTTTTATATATATTGCCGCACAAGCTTAAATTTTTTTTTTTTCCTGTAACCTGCATTGAATAGTTTCCCTAATTTTTTGTTTTCTATCAATTTTTCCTCTCCATTTTTGATATGTGATTCTTGTATACATACAATTTGTGGATTCTCCTTAATTAAGTAAGCGAAAACATTTTTTCTTTTTGCCGGATGGTTTAAACCATTTACATTGCAGCTAATTACATTAAATGTCATTATTAAGTTCCCCCTCCCTCCTTCCCTCTTGTCTTACTTTTTCTTTGGATAAGCTGGTGTATACTGGGTAAGATTGGTGTTTCTGCAGAGAATTCCTGAGCTTGGGGCACCAGTTAGTCCAAGTTGGAATCTTTTTTCCGTTCCATACAAAGTGATATTCCCTCGGAATTATCCACCTATAAGAGTCGTATAACTGGGAGTCTTTCTAAGAAGGTTAGTCAATTTTTTATAGTCTTTTCTTCTCTGCTGTATGGAGACTGGAAGTTCTTTCATGATGATAATTCTCGCATCATCCAATTTAAAATTCCTTTTTGAGTTCGCCCGTAGTAATTGATCTTTTAAATCTCTTCTTACTACACTTAGGACTATATCTCGGGGGTAGCTTCTATTTCTCGCCGATCTCGTATTTACCCTGTAAATATGGTCCACTTCCCTTGAGATTTCTTCTCTTTGGAGTCCCCAAATTTCCATTAGCAGAGGTATTATTCTGCTCAGTGTGTTCTCGTCCTTCACTTCTGGGACCCCTCTGATTCTTACCATTCTTTCTTTCTGGTTGTATTCCAGAATTGCTAAAGTATCATCTTGCCGGAGGTTGTGATCTCTAAAATTCTCTACCGCGTCTTCAACCTCCACCAGTCTTGATTCTTTCTCTTTCAGGTCTTCTTTGAAAGCGATTATTGTCTCTTCCAGCTTTTTTATATTGCTTAGTTCTTTTTTTAGGTCTGTAATTTCCTCTTCCATCCTGGTCAACCTTTCTTTTGTTTCTTTTTGGAAAATTGCTGTCTCTTTTTGTGTGCATAGAGATATCTCTAGCAGTTTCTCTATTTTAGCATTGAGGTCTGCCATTCTTTCCGGAGTTTTAGGGTCTCCCAGCCCGTTTTTTAGACCTTTCAGTTCACTCAGTTGTGTTTGTCTTGTTTTTGTTCCTGACGACATTCCCCTCGTTGAGGGCGTTCTGTCAGTGTGAATTGCCTTCTTCCGTTTATTTTCTTTTCTTTAGGTGTCAATTCTAGCTTGCAACCTTATTTTCCCTTTAAACAATGAGCCGGTGTGGTTTCTTTCGTATTGTTTAGTTAGTTAGGCTACTGTGCAAAACCGGAAATCCCAGAGCTCCTTTGCAATGTTTATAGTTTAGATTTCCTGTCAGACGGCACCTTTTGTTCAGCGCTCCGTACGTGAGTTCACGCAGCCCTTAAAGGGCGCGCTACCAAATCCCGGTGCTGCGCCTCTGCCTCTTCTAAATGACTCTTTATTTATTTTATATTCATTACTGCTCACCCGTTCAATCCAGCTTCATCACTCCAGCAGCCCGCTTGTCCCTCTCCGCTTTCTTCACGTCTCTCTCCTCCAGGTCGTTCTCTCAAATCGGGACGAGCAATGCGTCACCTTCCCTCGTCTCCCGGATGTCTCCGCCTGAGGTTACTTTCACCGTCTTTCACAGTTTGTCTCTCTTTAAATTAATTAGCTTTTCACTGTGATTTACCAGTTATTTTCGTTAGGTCTTCTTGTTGTATTTTAATTTATGTAGAGTGCATTGTTTCGTCCGTTTTGTATTCTTTGTCGTATTTTTTGCTGTCGGGTATGGCCCCCTCTTTTCAGCAAAGCTGCAGTGGGTTTCTTGTGTTGTTCGCGTTCTCGGAGGGGGGGGGATTCCGGCTAGTTATTCACTTCGCCAGTCACCTCACCTCTGCGCTTTTCTCTGGATTTCCCCTCCCTTATGAGGGGAAATACCCTCCTTTTCGTGGGGTTTTTTTCTGTTTTCCCACTGATGCCTCCGGAGCTTCGTTCAGAGGCTGTCGAGGGTGGCCATGTCCCGACCGGAAGTGAGAGGATAATACTTCTGATGCATCTGATGAAATGGACTCTAGTCAAGAAAACTTATAACACAGTAAATCTGTCAATATCTTCTACATTGTTTCTGTTTCAACAAATTGACATGGTTTCCCACTCTGGAACTTGTTGGAAATTCAAGTGACTCCAGGAAATGTTGACAAATTTGATGACTATGGATCTGTTGGTGAACTGAAAAGAGCAATTCCTTATAAAATGTAACATGAAGGCTTTGTGAACGCACAGAAACAGACTTCCTTTAACCTGCATCTACTCAGATTGCTCTCTAATAGGTTTAAATTGCAGCAGATACTGTGGAAATTCCCTTTTGTTCCATGAGTTGAATCCATTGTTTTGGAAACCTGGTGTTGAATCCTCACTCAGTGACAAAGAGCACTGTTTACTAAGAACCAGTCTTTCCCCACCTATTCTATAAGACTAAGCACCTTCAAGGAAACGAACAAAAATGCAATCAATAGAAGTTCATGTTACCTTGATGACCCCATGTAAATCTCTGAAAGTAAGAGATACAAAATATGTGGTGTATAATTGGATTTTATATACGTATCATATAAACACAGAGACAGACACACACACATACTTGCTGGTATCTTTCAGTAGGACATCTAATGATGAAGAAGAAATTCATATCCTTTTTCAGTTCCATGGAACACATCATGAGACTGTGAATCACTGATCACTGGATGATGTGGAGGAGATTCCATTTAAAAGTGGTACTGTCTTCAAAAAAAATCTTCCATTCCACAAAGTAAGAAGCCTTTCTCTGATGGAAGAACCTTTGCTCCCGGGGGGAAGCATACTCCTTTGAAAGTCAATAGCTCAAAGGGTTCCTCATCTGGTTGAAAAGAATGATAGGATCCAACCCATTTTATCTGAGATGATTTGAGATCTCTGCCTATAGAATCTGACCCATACAGATTTTTTTTTACTAATTCAGAAGACGCCACATTATAGTTTAAATCTTGATATCTGAACTTGCCCTATAGTCACATATTATGGACATAGAAAAAAAAGAGCAAATCATCCTTGAGAATGGTTGCTAATGTCCTGGGTTGTGGGTTTTATGGCACTGACTGATTTTCTTTGTGTCCTGTTGTGAATTGAGGAATTACTCAAGCTATCAATCTGGGAAGGGACTACTATGCTCTCTGTCCGCTCACTCAATGTATGTCAGCACGATGTAGGAGTACTCAGATCCCTTTATTAATATCTCAAAGAGTGATATTTTTCCGCATTCACAATCTGGGATAAATTATATAAACAACTAATAAAAATGCATATTAGTTCACTGTTCCCCTCTGATGTTAAGAGAGCTGCACATAATAAAAGCAATTAAAATGAGTCTCCTGCAAAGTTAAAGTGTTACTTTTCCAACAGAGTGTGGTGAAAGCAACAGTCTGGCGCATAATAGAGTCAATGACATTGTTAGATGGACAGAATATATATAAGGTTACCTTGTCCAACTTCTCTGCCTGTGGGGTTTATCTCTCTCTGAAGTGTATTTTTTCAGATATATATTTTAAAGGAGCCTCGTCAGCCTGAGAACATGTGAAGCACTGGGAATTGAAAGATGTGATTTTTCTAAATGGTTCTAGAAGTCTAGCGTGACCAGTGGCAAAATAACACATTGTAAATCGGAAGAAGAAAGAGAAGGTAGTTTGTAGATTCTCAGGGTGAGGCAAAAAAAATGGTCACATTCTATATGGAGGACTTTTGTTTGAGTTTTTTTTAAATATCCAATCAAGGGGGGAAGGTTACTTCAGTTCAGTATCCCAGTTCAGATCCTTTGAGGGTATATCTTAATTTCTAGGATTGATTCTGATCATCTTCCTCTGGGTGCACCAATGCGGGTCACTTGTGTGCCATATCACTTTCTGGAGATGCACTTCTAAAGCCTTCTGTTTTGCTGCTCGCTTCTATTGAATTGGTCAGGATCAGCACTCTCTACTATAAATGTCAGCAGCCCTGTTCACTTGTTACATTAACTGCTTGCATATTCTGCATATGCATGCATACATATGTTTGCAAGGAACAGCCCAGGTGCATTCACTTCATGAATTAAAAAATTGATTTTTATACCTCCATTTTCCTCTACCTTTGAGGAGTCTTAACGCTGCATACAATTGCCTTCTCTTTCCCTCCCCATAGCAGACACCTTGTGAAGTAGGTGGGGCTGAGAGTACCGAGAGAGGTGTGAATAGCTCAAGATCGCCCAGCAGGTCTCCTGTGGAAGAGTGGAAATACAAACCCGTTTCTCCTGATTAGCCACCACACCACACTGGCTCTCAAGGACCAAGGCCTTGATAAAGGTGAAGTTTAAATTATACATTGAGCTTTTTGTGTATTTTACATAACTCAAAAATTACTCAGTGAACATATAATGAAAAATCAAATGTACACTGTACTCAGAAACTCTGTCAACAAGTTATAGCAAATGCAGATGTGAACAGTGTACAGTGCGCCACTGATTTTTCTTTGTGTGTGCATTCAGTAATTGCCATGGTCAATGAATAATTGTTATGATCAATACACATTCAGCTGAATGTGTGAGTTAAAAAAAACACCTTTATCCACATACCAGTGTCTGATTTCATATGCAAAGTGAAAGCACATTAGCTATTTCTTACACAAAGATGTACATATGTACCTACAGGATGCATGTGCATTCATTGTAACTTGTGAACAGCTCTAGTGGCTCTCCAGGGTCTCTGGTCAAGGCCATTCATATCACTGATCCTGTTACTTGCAAATGTTGAACATTGCATCTGTGACATTCTGTGTGCAAAGTCAATGCTCTACCACTAAGTCACAGCCTCTCTCACAATTTATTGTTGAAGGCTTTCACGGCTGGATTCAACTGGTTCTGGTGGGTTTTCCAGGCGGTGTGGCTGTGGTCTGGTGGATCCTGTTCTTAACATTTCACCTGCATATGTGGCTGGCATCTTCAGAGGTGTATCACAGCGGAAAGTCTGTTACAACTCTGAAGATGCCAGCCACAGATGCAGGCGAAATGTTAGGAACAAGATCCACCAGATTACAGTCACACAGCCCGGAAAACCCACCAGAATCTCCCACAATTGTTTTGGTACTTATGAAGGAACAGATAGATCGGTTGGTATGCATATTTGTCCACTGGATAAAATATTGGCAGCTCTATGAGGAAAATGCTGTTCATTCCTAGCTGTCATGGGCTCAGAGTCAGCCAGGAGCCCTCTGATGAGGAGTACTGGCATGATGACCCCTCTGTGCTGGAACCCCAGTCAACTGAACCTCAAGCATAGCCAGAAGCCTCACGAGATGCAGACAGAGCTGGCCCAAGTAAAAAGTTGGAAGCCAGAGTATTTGCAGAAGCACCTCCAGCCACTGAGGGCCAGCCTAACAGTCCACTGGGGGTCATCAATATACAATATTGGTCCAGTGCTCTAACTTAGTATATTACTCATATAGTCAGCTATAGAAGAAGAAGAAGAAGAAGAAGAAGAAGAAGAAGAAGAAGAAGAAGAAGAAGAAGAAGAAGAAGAAGAAGAAGAAGAAGAAGAAGAAGAGTTTGGATTTATATCCCCCCTTTCTCTCCTGCAGGAGACTCAAAGGGGCTTACAAGCTCCTTGCCCTTCCCCCCTCACAACAAACACCCTGTGAGGTAGGTGGGGCTGAGAGAGCTCCGAGAAGCTGTGACTAACCCAAGGTCACCCAGCTGGCATGTGTGGGAGTGCACAGGCTAATCTGAATTCCCCAGATAAGCCTCCACAGCTCAGGTGGCAGAGCTGGGAATCAAACCCGGTTCCTCCAGATTACATACACGAGCTCTTAACCTCCTACGCCACTGCTGCTCCTATAAAGTGGACTTTAGGTTTTTAAAAAAATAAAATTCAAGTATTGGGAATTTGTAATTTGTATGGTAATCTGTTTGAAACTGCATGCTGCAACTTGCTTAGCTGAATGGAAATATCTAAATTAAAAAATGAATAGAGTGACTAATGGTTAGTCGGGTAAATAATGAAAAACAGTCAAAGAACCAGGTAGCCAATCAGGCAGCAACATGAAAGAAGGAGCTCAACGCAAGCTAGATCTTTGCTGATCTTTTTTTACTCCTCATTGCAAACCTGTTTTTTTTAAGAAATCTCTCTACCTAATAGATCAGTAGGGGCAAAACCCTTCCTAATTATTTCTCTTCTCGCCCCAAGTTTCCACTTGCTGCAGAGAATCTACACATGCAGCAATGTATAGCAATCAATATATAGAGTGGTAAAACTTACAATGGTTGCCTCCTTGGTGGTCTTGGCTACAACTTTGGATTCAACCTCATCCCCCCCCCCCAATAAAATGTTTTCTCCCCATTTATATATAGGGCTTTCAAGGTAAAAGACAAACAGAGATGGTTTGTCATTGCCAGCCTCTGCCTTACAACTCTGGGACTTTGGTGGTCCCTGCCTCCAAGTAATAACCAGAGCCAACCTTGAGTAGCTTCTGAGATCTGGTGAGATTGGGTCAGCCTAGGCCACCCAGGTCAAGGCGCAAATTGAGCTCTGTGGGAGAATATATTTAGAATATACTGAAACTTGAATTGGAATTTTTTTCTGAGTGCACATTAAGAGATAGCCTTTATAATACCCCAAAGGTTAGAATGTACAGGAGGAAAAAAAAAACCTTTACTACTGGAACCCATTGGACGAGTCACTGTTCTAGGCATGTGTAAGGGCAGGTAAATGTTCTGCATCTCTGCACAGGAAATTATCAACTTGTCTTTCCAAATGCGGTATTGAAGGCATTGAAGAGCAGTGTAGGCATTGAAGAATAGTGAATCATTCAGAGATATGCATTAGCAAGTGGGTGTTTTGGGCTCCCAGGAGCCTTTTGTTATTTAATGCATTTCTTTGTCTAGTTAGCGTCATCACACAGTTTTGATATTACTGATTATGATGTACCCAAGCAACTGATAAACTCCACTGTGACAATAGTTCATTAGGATGTGAAAGGCGAGGGAACAATCCATACCTTCAACAAGTGCCAGTCTTTATGTATTTGCTTGGGCATATTAAGTATTTGACTTCAGGTAACGTGCTGATGTACTTCCTTGAATACCAATGCTAAAAATCTGAATATAGATTGTAATCAGAAGGTGAAGCTAAGCAGCATAATGGCTTCACGTCTTATCTGAAATAGAGTTCATATTCATAGAGGACCCAGGGATTATGGATCCAAGCAAACCTGTGAACTGGAAAAAACCTACATTAGGGTGTTGTGGGGTTTCCTACATTGTTTATAAAAGAATTGTGCCCGAAATGCTCCCAAGAAAGGCTGGTTCCCAAGTTTGGTAGAGACTATCTATTTGTGGCTCACCCTAGTCCTATTCTGATGATCTAACCATTCTGATGATCTAACCACTACACCATACTGGAATTCTTCTGGTCAACTTCACATTGCCACTTTACACCCTCTGTCCCCACCTCCCATCTGTGCTCAGCATTTGCATCCTCCATCTTCTGCCCAGGCTGCACCCTTCCTTCTTCTGTAAAGTGGGTCTTTTCTGCCCTCTCTAGCTCATGCTGGGATAATGTTTTCTCCTGGTTCTCCCCTTCACTTTCTTCTCTGCCAAGACGTTCCTGTCCCTGGCTGAGTGCAACCCTTGGCCAGCCTCCCTATCTTTCTTGCCTGAATTTGACAACTCCAGGCCCCACCTCCCAGAGGTGGCTCTGTTTCTTCTCATGTGGCTCTGTTTGCTGGTGCTCAGTTGCTTTGTAATGTTCCTGCTTCAGCTAACCCTAACGTAGGTCTGACTATTGTCTTGGGTTCCCAGGGAGGGAGCTGTGGCATTGTGTTGGTATTTGGAGTGTGCCCCAACACCATAGAGAAACCAGGGTGAAGCTTTCAAGTCCCAGGAGAGACAGAGCATTCTGGAACAATGCACAATCTAGAACCGCAAAAAATCCAGTGGTAAGATCCAGTGTGCCAAAGCTGCATGGGCATGTAAAAAAAGTATGTTGCCTCTGTTTAGCAAAGTGATAACTGCTCACATTAGGAAAATCTGCATTTCAGAAGTTTCTCTGTATGTTTAGATGGAGCATCTGAAAAGATCTCCAGTTACATAGTTGAGCTATTAGCAAAAGTAAGATCTGAATCAGGGTCTTTCAGGCTGCTCTTTGCCACTGCTCTGCATCAAGGTATACTTTTTCCCAAGTTTACCTGTGCATGCAGTAATGTCTCAATTATAAGAACAGTAATCCATCTTATCCTGCATGTTGGCACCTTCCGCACATGTAGAATAATGCACTTTCAATCCACTTTCAATATACTTTGCAGTTGGATTTTACTGTGCGGAAGAGCAAAATCCACTTGCAAACAATTGTGAAAGTGGCTTGAAAGCGCAGTATTCTGCATCTGCAGAGGGAGCCTCTACCTTGCACACTGAGCAACCAGTTCCTCTGGAGGTCTAGCAACAGGGCATGGAGGCCAAGGTCTTCTCTAAGTTATCTCCTAGCACAGGTAATCAAAGGTTTACTACCTCTGAATGTGGAGGTTCCTTTTAGTTACCATGGCTAGTAGCCATTGACATCTTCCATGATCTATATACAAACATAACATAAATCTTCCATTAAAGTCTGTTATTTACTGAAATTGGCCTGCCATAGTATGTTGTATTGCTGATGTACCAAGTTTGGTTCTATTGTTATAACCTTTTCTGGTCTTTGACTGCAATAAAGTCTGTTACCCTGCTACTGAAACTGTGCAGCAAATGGCAGTCATCAAGAGACTGATTTTTTTACACGCAACATTTCTTTTCTAAAATTCTAATCTGTTTCCCTCTAGACACTTAGACAATGACAGAAGAACACACAATATGCTGGTTCTATACATCTTTTCAATGTATGACCTGCATTATCATTGAATCTGTAACTAAGTATTGTTACAAATCAGGCTGTCCAAGATCGTTCTCTACATCCCTAACCTGTAGCTCATAACTTCCCCATCTGACAGCACCAAAGAAGCCCTGGAGGCCAATAGCCCAGCTTTTTTTCTGTTTTGCTGTCTCAGTTACAGATTTGTATGTGGCGGAAAACCAGAAGCTTTTGAAATATGCAGAGACCTTTTCTGATAATGTGTCTGCTGCCACGAATTTTCCTCTTGACAAAAGAAGTCTTGCATTTATAGGCATATCAATTAGTCTAAGACAAGAGGGTTGCACTATCATTTAGGGATTAATAGAGCAAAAATATGAGGCTTCCATTGCGGGGCAGTGAATATGTACATTTCTTCTCCCTGTCCCTTACAGCAAATATGAATCTGTCTCCAAGGATGGCTTTCAAAATGTGCTATCCTTTTTGGAATCCCATTCCAGTTAATCAGGTGAAAGCAGTTCAGGATGCAATCTGAGGGATACTTTCCTGAACGGGAGCCCCACTAGATAACATGGGACTTAATTCTGAGTCAGCTGATGATTTAGGATTGTTCACTTGGAGTCATTGTTGTTATTGTATTATGTGACCTGCTTCATTTGCCTGCAACATCCTCTTCCACTGGAATAACTAAAGGAAAATGTTATTGAATTACCATTCTGTTAGCATGTTTGGGATTGAGATAATCAAAATTCAATCCAAACATATCCTATTTGCTTATTCTGAAAAGCTGATTTGAAAAATTACCTCTGTCCCTTGGCAAGGAGCTGAATAGGCTAAAGTCTTCTTTTTAATGGCAGTGTTCTGTCTATGGTGGCTTTCAGTTTCCATTTATCTGCGGCTGCAAGGGAGAGAAGAGGAAGAGGGAGTAGAAAGAGTTGAGCAGCAGAAGCAGCAGAAGAGTTTGGATTTATACCCCCTTTCTCTCCTATAAGAAGACTCAAAGGGGCTTACACATTTCTTTCCCTTCCGCTCCCCACAACAGATACCTTGTGAGGTTGATGGGACTGAGAGAATTCTGAATGAATTGTGAATAGTTCAAGATTACTCTGCAGGAATATAGGAGTGGGGAAACAAATCTGGTTCTCCAGATAAAAGTCCATCACTCAGGTGGAAGAGCAGGGAATCAAACCCAGTTCTTCAGAGTCCACCTGCTCTTCACCACTATACCCCACTAACTCTCAGCATGCCAGACTAGAGTTTCCATGTCTGGAAACTGATGGGAGTCTGGGGGCACAGGGGTCAATGACATAATGTCACTTCTGGGGAATCTTGTTGCGTAGTCAGATAGGAAGAGGAATATGAACTCAGTGTGTAGGTTAGCAGCAACAGCGCATCCTAGCGTGGCATAACTTTGCAAGCAGGGAGGGGGCCAGCAGGGCTGGTTGCAAATTCTGGGACCCCTGATCTTTGTAGGCAATCCTCCCTCCCCACTTGCAAATCCAGTTCTTACTTCACAAGCAGGATTGAGTCCTGCACAGCTGAATGCAGGAGTCAGCTCAGCTGATCTCTGCATTAAACTGTAAAGGGCTTGTATTTTTCAAGTTCGGTTTTTAAAACTCAAAAAAAAATCAGGTCTTTTAAAGCCTGACCTGAAAACTACAAAAAAAAAAAAAGTTGCCCAAGGCCAATTGAAGTGGTTAATGAGGTAAATGTGAGCAAATGTAATGTAACTGGCAAATAATCCCCATGTCGCATATATGCTGATGGGGTCTGGGTAGCAATAGACCAAGATCTTTGGATGATAGATGATAACTCAATAAAATTTTTGACCCAGTATGAGGCTGTTGTAGAAAAGGCAAATTCCGTGCTGGCCATAGTAGAATAGGAATAGAGAATAAAACTGTCTCTATCATACTGCCCTTAAACAAATTTATGTTGAGACATTTGGACTATTGTGTACAGTTCTCATCACCACACTTGAAAAAGGATTTTATAGAGCTTGAAAAGGTGCAAAAAAGAGCAATCAAAATGATTAGTTGTCTGGAGCAGCTGCCTATGAATCCCAGATAAAATACTTTGGGCTGTTTAGCTCAGAAAAGAGGCAAGTAAGGAGAGACATAATGAAGGTTTATACAACCGTGTGTTGTGTAGAAAGAGTGGGCAGGGATTTTCTCCCAGAGCCAGTATGGTGTAGTGGTTAAGAGCAGGTGGACTGTAATCTGGAGAACCGGGTTTGATTCCCCACTCCTCCACATGAGCAGTGGACTTTTGTCTGGTGAATTGGATTTGTTTTTCTGCTTCTACACATGAAGCTTGCTGGGTGACCTTGAGCTAGTCACAGTTCTTCAGAACTCTCTTAGCCCTACCTACCTCACAAGGTGTCTGTTGAGGAGAAAGGAAAAGAAAAGGAGTTTGTAAGTCACCGTGAAACTCCTTACAGAATAGCAAGGTGAGGTATAAATCCTAACTCTTCTTTTTCTTCCTTCTCCTATAATATTGAAAACCAGGGTCATCTACTGAAGTTGGGATTCAGGCAAAAAGAAATGCTTCTTCACACAGTGTATAGTTGAATTGTGGAACTCGCTGCCATAGGATGTGATGATGGTCCCCAACTTGGGAGGGTTTGAATGAAGAGGATGGGGTCATCAATGGCTACTAGTCATTATAGATGTCTACTTCCTCCAGTACCAGAGGCAGCAGGCCTCTTTGTATCAGTTGCTGGGGAGCAGAAACAGGAGGTTGCTGTTAACAGCCATCTTGGTTGTGGGCTTCCTAGAGGCAACTGGTTGACCACTTTGTGGAAAAACTGCTGGACTTGAACAGCCTTTGGTCTGATGCAGTGTGACTATCTATGACATCTCGGATGAGAGATGGAGCAATTTTAAAATCAGGCCTAAATGCTGAGTACATCCAGCCCATTGGATGTACTAAATGTGGAACTGGCAAGTCTGACAGGACATAGGGAAAGAGATCTGTTACTCCCAAGTCAGCAAGGCTAAGAAAGAGAAACAGGTACACATTGCTTGGAGATTGCTCTTCACTCTGAGTGTGCATATATTATTTTTCCACACATGCATTTGGAACAAAAAGTTATCTCCAGACAAATGAAGATCATAAGAAAAGGATTTATGTGCGAAGAAACCAAACTACACTCTCAGTCTGAGGTAAGCAGTAACATCATCATATTCATGCTTTCGAGTTCATGGATAAGATAATGTTTTGTGGTGAGAGAGTAGTCTTAACGCATGATACAATGTGGAGACAAAATAGAGTTTCTGAAATGGGACGTTCAGCTAATTTGAAATGGACAAAATTAGCCTTCTGGATGGTTTTTGTTCCATGAGAAATGATAACCTTAATGCCACCCATTTTGCAACATCTCCATGCACATAGACACTGCTCTTATCATTGAAAGTTTTATCCCAAATTAGTTCAGTGAATGTACAGGAATGAAAATGTCAATAATGCATAATACACTTCCCAAGGATTTTGTTATTGACGAGATATGGGTCAGAAATCAAAATTAATAATCTAGCATTTTTAACTGTGTTTTGAATGAAAGCACTCAAAGTATGACATTTATTATGCTTTCAATAAAATATCTCAGGAAACGGTGGCGCCAAGAGTTGTTCACGAAAAACAGTCAAAACGACTAAGAATAAATTCCCCACAAGTTAACAATAAGTCTATATACTGTAAATGCTCAATGGGATCAAAACTATCAGAAAAAAAATCAAATTTCTGGGGAAGGTAAGGGTAGCAGTGGATTGGCTGGGGAGAATGGTTTATATCCATATATTTAATTCTGAAGATAACCAAACACGCAGACAATTAAATCTATATAATGGGGATTAGATGGCAGAGCACATTTTTGCAAGCCCTGGGAAAATCCCCAGGTTTGTTTGCAGAAGAATATAAAAAGTTTTTAAAAAAGATTGGAAGGATAACATTTCCCCAAAACAGAGAACACTGACAGATCTTGTGAGATCACAGTTACCACTGAGAGATGTTGTAGCAACCAAGGCACTAAAGTTGTGCTATTCACTGTACTCCATCTCAAACAAGAACAAAATAACGTTTCCAATTGAATTACCAAAATACTTTGAGCATCTGGGTTGTCTTTTCCCACTACCAGGAGTTTAATTTTATTTCAGTAGTGGAATGTGCCACTTTCTCACCTTCATCAGCTGCTTAGGTTGATTCAACCTCAAACACAGAATCCCTCCTTCTGTATTGCCTTGATATAACCATCATGAACAAATTGTGCAGCATTTTTAAAATAGTAGGCCCAAGAGAAAACTAGTGATGAAACTATTCCAGTTTCTGAAGAACCAGCAGCAGAGCAATGCCAGAGTCTACCCTCCAACCCAGCAATTTTCTCCAGGGGAACTGATTTCTTTAGTCTGGAGATCAACTACAAAACCATACCAGACACAAAATTGGTAGAAGCTAAGCCTTATTATTGAGAAGTGTTGCTCTCTAATTCCAGAGATGTTGAAGCCACCTGTGTTTCCTCCCACCTCCTGTAAAATAAAAGGCCCACAGCACATAATCAAGAACCTGTCACCTATTGCTAAGAAAAGCTTAGGGACCATATGCAGGTTTTTTCCATATAAGACAAAATAGACATGGGTCTAAGGAGGCAATTGAGATAATGCAAAAGATTTGGAGAAGTCAGACAGTTAACTCCTCATGATACATCATGAGTCCAAACCCCACTGCAGTGTAAAAAATAGTAAGAAATTTCTTCATGTAACATTTAGTCTGAAGACACTCACCTGCAATGTTACTGTAAATCTGATTTTCTGCCACTAGGTGGCTTTAGTGGCTCACAGTAGATTTTTCAGTTGTGTTTATTCTGAGGTCACAAGTTTGCACCCTTAGGCATATATACAGTGGTGGGATTTAACCGGTTCTCACCGGTTCAATAGAACCGGTACATAATTTTTTGTTGAGTTTGGCGAAATGGTTGTTAAAAGCAGTTTTCAGAGCCCTGGAGCAGCCAGGTACCTTGCTGCTTGACTGCTCTTAGGCGCTAAAAGCCCCGGAGAGGGAGTGAGGGAGTATTCAGATCCCTGGAGCAGCTGGGTGCCTTGCCACCCAGCTGCTCTGAGGTGTTAAAAGCCCCATTGTTCCATCTCCCAGGGGAGGGAGAGCAAGGGGTTTTTCAGAGCCCCAGAGCAGCCGGGTGCCTTGCCTCTGAGTTGCTAAAAGCTCCATTGTTTTAGAGGAGCGGCAGCAAGGCCCTGCCCCCCCCCCTCCAACCCCACAAGAAGTTCCTCTGCAGCAGGTAAGTGGTGAAGGGGTAATAGGAAACTAATAATACGGAACCATCCTGCAGAATTGTTGTAATGTTTACTGAGGTGTACATAAAGGAGCATCCCAGCCTTCAACTGGTAGCCCCTGGAGTATTTGGGCACATATCCTGTATCTGGGAAGCATCACAGAAAGGTGATAACACTTCTGGGTGCACACCTGGACATGTCATGGCAGCTCCAGGAATCCCCTCAACCTCTATGGTAAAGACCTTACAAATTTGGGGAAGTTTTTAGAGTGTTACAGCCGTTGTGATGTCACTTCTGGATACTTGTCCAAAAACAATGTCATGGGGTCCTATTTCTATCCTATTTTTATTCCTTTGCTCCATTGATGGATCAAGGGAATGGGAGCACAGGGGGAAAAAAACTGGCAAGCATATTGGAAAGTGGACCTTTGAAGTCCTACCACATGAGTAGTATGAATGTGTGAACCAACCCTTAAATCCTTACTTTCCCTCTCCCCCTTCCCTGTAAATATACAGCAGTTGGAAAGGTTATATTTTTTATTAAACAACTCTTTTCCTTTGATTGTAACCTCTGGAGCCAGGTTTCTATCAGATAGATTGATTCCGGCCGTGAAAGCCTTCGACAATACCTTTCTATCAGATATTTTAGAATAATTTATTCTGCAATGGTTTTCCATGCATAGAATAATCTGACCTGCCAATGCCAATGCTTGAATTCTTTCTTTTATTCTCTCAGTGCCTAACAAAGGTGGTGGTTGTTGTTGTTGTTGTTGTTGTTGTTATTGTTATTAACAGCTTTATTGCCCATAGCAGCGGTGTAACAGGTTTTTCCTTGGATTTTGTCTTTTCTCCATTCTCTGTTGTGTGAGAAGAAGCCAGAGCATTTGATCTAGTTTCTTCCAGAGCATATTGGTGTGGATCCGACCAACCAACTGAGCAAAGTTCAAAACCTTCCTCCAACCAAAGAAAACTTCTGCCCATTAAAAAAAGTAATTTAAATTGGACTAAGTCTCCTCAGGCTGAAGGAACTACTATTGCCTAATGGCGGAGCCACAATAATGACCCTGAATGCACATTACCATGTGCGGTGGGCTAGAGAGTAAGCTTTTCTTTTATCACCATTATTTTTCCAGCCATTTCAGTGACTGTAGCTAATTAGGAAATCCTCAATGTATTTGATGCCCTTTCTAATTTTAGTGTGCTGTGTAGTTATTTAAAGTGTCAGATCTGTATTATAATCAAAGAACTGTGATAGAATGCCTATTATTTTGGGGGAATTGCTATAGTTGTGTTTTAAATGAGCAGATTTTTTAATGTGAAAAAAGATGGTGCTGCAAACCATCTTTAAACAAACCCCTAGTATTCTAAACATATTCATTTTGTTTAGTGTGTGAACTGAGTTTAATTTGAGTTGCTTTTCACAGGTTTTTTTTTAAAAGGTGCAGAGTGGTTATTTCCTTATTAGTAAGGCTATAGATACTTGATGGCTGCACCTGGGTTCAGGAAGGGATCATGCCCAGTGAGCAAACCTGGAGTTTGGGCCTCAGACAAACAGCAAAGAGTGTGAGGACTGTTTGACATGTTGGCCTGTGTGGCTTTGTATGGCTATTAAGCCCGTTAGACTATGGATGCTATGAAAAGAGAGATTTATTGACTTCTCTGGTTTTTTGTTGTTGGGAAGACTGGAGAAAGATGGGATATAACTATGGGGGTGAAGGGTTGCATGAGGAGCCTAGAGAGAGAGAGAGAGAAATGAAAACCTCAGCATTGGTCTACCTCAAACCAAATCCAGAATTTCCCAGTTCATGCACAATTGTATGAACTATGTTTGCATTCTAGCAGTGGAAAAGTCCGTATGCCATTTCTTCCTCTTCGGAGTTGTTTACTTTTTGATAATTATTCCGTGACTTCATGGCCAAAGAAAGATACCTTGAATTAAATAGTGTAGAATGAATACCTCAGTTTTCACCCCCTGTTGCCTTCTACAAGGGCCTTCCCCTAAAGGGAAGTTCTAGAGCTCAAGACATGATCTTGTTCCAGCATAACCTAGTGGTAAATAATCACTCGTTTGTACGTGTACAGCTAGTTCCTGAGGGACTTAGTCCAAGTCTGTCATTTTGCAGTGATGTGGAAAATATGTCATTAAAACTTTATTGGTAATATATGATTATTATAGTCATCATAGCCACTAAGGAAGTATTTCACACCTAGGAAAATAATGGGGCTTTTCTGCTAGGCAGAGGTTCCCTTGGGTCTTTATTCACTCTTATGCAATATGGATTTGACTTTTAAAAAATTCAGCATAAACCTCCTGGGTATAGGGTAGGGACAAACATTAACAAGTAAGAATGAATAATAGCAGACTTCTAATGTTCTTTTACCTGGCAAACCAGAGCATCATAATTGGTTGTCTGATATCACTTTCAATAAACTTAGTTCGAATCTGGCTTTCGGTGTAATGTACTGTTCCCAGAGGCTTAATGCAAAAAATGTGTGAGGGATAGGCAATGTGCATGACAAATTGCAGATCCATGAAAATTTATCATAGGCAGCTACACTGACACTTGCATTTATAGTAAACAGGTGGTATTGGAACAGACAACTGTCTAGTCATTTTTTTTTTCACTCTGTCATCTGGTGCAGAAAGTACAGGGTCAAAATACAGTCTTGGTCATTAGTAAACCTTTGTTACAAGCATCTTAAAGAAGCTGCACTCCTTGCTTCCAATTAAACATGCATAGCACAAAAGGTTGTACTCCCACTTAATTGACTTGGGCTTACTGCTGAGTAAACACAGTTAATAATGTGACCACAAAGTTTCCCAGCACCAGTATTGGGATGACACAAGCATAGCTGCCAAGTATCAAGTTAGTGTACATTTTGTATTGCAACACCTTGTGCAAATTAGAGCTTTTGTGGATTCTGGCTTAACAAATTAATGTAATTGTTCAGATTTTATATTAATTGTTATAGATGTACATCAATTCTTTAAAACCGTATAAGGATCTATATCCTCTTAAGAATGACTATAGAAAAAATATTTTTACTGATATGCATTTGTGCTGGGAGCATACAATCAAAGGTATATCATAAAACATCCATCTCTGACTAAATTTAACTTCCTAATGAAAATTAAAACTTATGACACCAATTTCATAAACTTGTATTTAGTTATATTATAAACAGATTACAAATATTACTCATGAAAGATGATTCTTAGTCCATGGCTTTCTTGTCCTTCTCAAGCTCCTGTACTCTGGGTTATAAAATTCGTTGTTATATAACTTTGTAATTTGTATGTTAGAGGTTAACTAGGGTTTTGTTACAGACCTTACATTGTCTTAGACTTCTTTATTATTCCATCAGCAATATGAGATAGTATCATCACTGAAGTGATTATTATGATATTACTAATGACATAAAAGGATTGTTATAATGTAATTCAGCAAAGTCAAATCAAAATGCAGTCTTCTGAGGATTACATTGACCTCATGTGAAGCCTGAACAGAGTATATTAGGCCTAGATTTGTCAACCTCAGGATATTTGAAGGTGGAACCTGGGAAGGATGAGGGTTGTAGTGGGGAGGGACCTCAGCAAGGTACAATGCCCTAGAATCCATCCTGAGTTCTACAGTCTGAGAATCAATTAAAATTACAAGAAATCTACACACCTCACCTAAAGTTTTGCAACTCTAGCAGGTCCTAAGCCATTCTAGACATGGATCAGTTCACAGCTATTCTCAAGAAACTGACCAAGCATTCATGCTACTGGCATACTGGATGGCATGTTTTGTTTCTAAGTAGGGTGTGGCTCTTCCTTAAACCCAAATTGGGTTAGAATAATTGTGGCAGTGGGCATTGAGTATTAACATAGGCAGTGCTAAAGACAGAGGTCAGTAACATTTTGTAACTAAAGAATGAAACTTGCAACATTCAGAGCAAGAGATCAGTAAAGAGCCAATAGAATAAAGTTCATTTGCATAGCTGAAAGTATACAATTCATCATCGCCGACAATTATCTTAATTAATAATCATACAGTTTCCACAAGCCAGATGTTGGTATTTGCAAATCTTTTATTAGGAAACAGTATGTATGAGGTCTAGCAATAGGTAATAAATATAGACAGGAACACCATGCACAACTGTTGAGTAGTGCACCAGTATAAATCTGTTCATGCTTATGTGGATCACTTCTGTTTACTTCTGTCATCTCCCATTCTGTTTATTTCTGTCATTTCCCATTCCGTAAATCATCTCTAGGAAGCCATGTAATCTCATAAAAATCTTTGCTTGCCATTCCCCTCACAGAATGGTTATTCCAGTATCCCACCTCTTCCTCCACCTACTTAAAATATTGCATTTTCTCTTTAAGGAACCGTATTTGGCTCTGAAGCTATAGGTAGCAGACCTCTGGTTAAGTTATTCTTATAATCTACCACAATAAATATCAGAGTAATAAAATACTGAGATAATATGATATTCTCCAGGCATGTAATGTTAAAGCTCAGAGTTATTAATTTTTCGCTATGCTTCTGGGTGTTTTATTGGAATAGTTGAGTAGCAGAGTGATCAAAGCACATACATGCAATTGAATACCATATAGGTTCATAGAAACACTATAGAGAATCATAAAGCTGAATAGGATCTCCAGGGTTAACTAGTCAAACCCCCTGCACAATGCAGGACATTCCTGACTACTTCCCCTACTACTGCCCCTACACCCCTGTCCCAGGGCAGAAAACAAACAGAAAAATATATAAACAACAGCATATTTAGCTTCATGTTTAGATGTGTCCACTCTGACAGAACTGTAAAAATGTGTTATCTATTGTGGCAAATTTCATTATATCAATATAAATTGCTTTAATAAAAATTGATTGTTAAAGCATGTGCCAAACTTGCACAACCTTATTAATATAGCCCATACCCAGAATATGGCAAAAAAGGCCAGGCTCTCTAGCCAATTGCCTGGAGGAAACTTTTTCCTGACCACAAAGTTACTTTCATTATTTCCCTGTAAAAAAGGGGGCCATGAGAGCAAAGCACTGACAAAAATCTTCCTGCCCGCCCCCCCTCATAATCTGCCTAAATTCAAGGAATTAACTAACACAAAGAATTAGTCATTAGTTACTTGGATTCTCCTTTTTTTCCATTCTTAAAGATGGGGACAACATTTGCTTGTCTCCATTCTGCTGGCACCTGACCTGTTCTCCAAAAATTCTCAAACATAATGGATGGAGGTTCAGAAATTACATCTGTGAGTTCCATTACCCTTCAACTGACCTTGCAGTGTTCTTCTCTCCCTTCCTAAGCCACAGCCTTGGACAAAAGAAATCGACAAAAACACAATATGTGCTCACAAGGTCTCCTGGGTAGTGCAGTTCCCACCAGGGCACTTTTTGCAGCCTGAACTGAATAGGCTGAATGGGCTGAATGGGCTGAACTTTTTCAGGCAGAACTAAGGTAAGGAGAGGTGGGGGGGGCAGGGCGCCACGAAGAGAGGGGGCAGGGGCCGATTTTCCGCGTGCCAGGCATGCGTCCGGTGCACGGCACGCACCCCACCCCCTTATAGCTTCACCGCTGATCAGACCCCTCCTCTGCCACCAAATTGCCCCTTTTAGTAAAATGTGACAGGGAACTCCAGAGAGCTCAAACCAGCTGAAGCACCATCTTCCTCGGAACTTCCATAGCTTATGCGTGTCTTGCATCCATTCACACACCCTCACTTACATGTGGTCTCTTCTTTTGCTCCTGGAAGTGATGGTCATTTTCCTCTTCAGCATTGCTTTTCTTGGACATCCTTTCAAGGCTGGTAACTGAAATCCTATCCAACTTCATCTTTTTTTTCTCTTGGTCAGATCTCATATGTTTTGTGTTTGTGTATGTTCACAACTTAAAATATATTTCTTATGTTATTATTTGTATTCTTTAATAACAACTGTTTTAAATATACAACCACCTGTTCATTTAAGAGAACCAGGAACTCAGATGAAGACTTTTAAGAGAAGCAGGAACTCAGATGAAGCAAACCCTCTCCTCAAACCCTCTTCTGATTTTTTTTCACTGTACCATCTTGTATTTTATGGTGACTGACTGATTTTATTAAGTTATGCTGCCTCATTCACCTTGAATCTCAGTGAGTAAGATGGACTACAATTAAATGTTTAAATTATAAAAATCTGGGTCTCATGACCCCCAAGATCATCTTTTCTGGGTGTGGAAGTGATTGCTGAGGGGAGAGCAACATCTAAAAGAAATCACACACGTCCACTGATCACTCCATTGGATCCAGCCTACATATTATTCGTACAAATTGCACTTACAAATTATTTACAAGGCAAACAAATCTACAGAACTAACAGCAAGATCTGAAACCGTTGATAAAAAAAAACCCATGCAAATATCAGAAAAATCAAAAGAGAGAACATTTGTTCATCCCCCTTTCACAGTTGGGATCTGCAGGTATGCTGGAAGGTTTGGGGATTCTAAGAGGGATTTTTTTCCACTCTGTACCAAGAAACCTTTATGCCAAAAGCTTTTCTTTTTTTAAAGAAATCGACTCAGTTTGAAAGGGGATTTGTTACTCCAGATTCACATTTCCTTTCATGTGTGGAATTCATTGTGGAATTCATTGGGTCTTTACCTCATCCCTAGGATGGTGGGTGGGTGGGTAGCACAGATCTTTTTAACTGCATCCTGATATTTTAAGATTGTCACCTGTTTCAGTTTTGTAGACAGGAATGTGTGCTACAATATGCTCAGAGATATCGTCATACTAGAAAAGAAACACACAGATTGTGCTGGTTATTGGTAAGATAAAATGAGATTTCTCTGCCAGTGGAACTGTAGCGTTTTTTTTTGGGGGGGGGGTATGTTTTTGGCTGTTGATTAATAAGCATATAATACTTGTTCTTTAGTAATTTTTATTTAGACACACAGTGTTTGCTTGACATTTTGAGATACCAGTATCTGCTGTGGAAACACTCTCAAGCGTACATTTTTTAAAAAATATATATATTAATGCTGATTTTAATCTTTAAATAGAACATTAAAAGGGCAAAATAATTATGTCAATAAAGCTTCAGTATTTTCCCCTCAAACTGAAGCTGCGGTACAGTTTAACGTTCCTTCCCCCATTTCCATTTTTTTCCTTTAAAAAAAAACCTGCTTTAAAAACTTTCAGGTTTCATCAAGAGCATTATTCCATTTTCATCACAAATGCAGCAAAAATGCATACATTTCCATTAATTAAGTTGTTTTATGATAATAACTAAATGCTTTATAAAGCTTTTTGCATAGATCATTATTGTTGTTGTTATTTCTTTGAGGCACCTGGGGTGGAAATGTGCTGGGAAACAGAGCATCGTTTTAAATTATTTATGCACATAATGTTCTTTCAAACCACTTGGCTTTCCAAAAAAAAAAAGGGGGGGGGAGAAAGAAAAAAAGAAGACAACAAATAACATGATTATGGTATTAGTTTTATTTGTCCCTAATTACAGTTTTGAAGTAGCATTTTTAGCAGTCCTCCACTGTTAGTTGGGGGACATCTACCAGAAGGGTTTAAATGTTTAAAATTTATTTTTGTTCGAACAATTCTTTTATGCTGCCTTTCCACCCAAATTGGGTCCCCAAGGCAGAGAATGGGACACAGGAAAACATTTTATCATTAAAACAACATTTAAAATAATATATGAGAAATAGTTCAATAGAAACGTATGAACACAATGCCACCCATTAAAATTTAACCCATGAAAAGTTGCAGCTTAGAGTCATGGAAGTGGTAATCTCAGGCTTTCAAGAACTTAAAGATGAAAATCATATATGTTTTGGTGCTTATTTATTGCCTCTTTGAGCAAATACAATGAGGTGCACCTTGTGAAGAAAATATGAGGGAGAAAAATGGCAATAAAAATCTTCTCGATTGGCATGTAAATAAAGTTTGTCACCTTTGCCGCCCCCCATGGTTGCATTTGCACATGGCAGTAATGATTACGCTGTCCTTTGTCTTGAAACTGGTCAATATGACAACACCTTTTAGCGACCAGAGCCTGCCTTGCTACATTTAGGTTCTAGCTCCATCTCTGTTTTCAAGGACTCAAGCCTTATTTACTAGTCTCTTGTAGATCTTCAAAATTCTGACTGGTGGACCTTAGTAGAAGAAAAAAAAATATTAACATTGGGTTTTACACTAGAGTCACTAGCTACGCTGCCTGCTCAGGAAATCTTCCACTCCTTAAAGCAAAGCTTAATTAATCAGGAATTCCTGTATCTCAGCAGTGCAGTAAAAAATAAGTTCTGCTGTCCCCCCCTTTTTTAGATATTCCCTTTAACATGGACCTGTTCCACACGGGCCAATAAACACGTGTTAAGGATGGTAAAAACCCATGGGGGGGGAGGAACTTCTCATGGATTCCACCCCTAAAGTGAGTCTGACCCATGTTATTTCCCCTACTACATTTTTTGAGAATCACACTATCTGCTAGTATTTTAAAAATCCCACAATGCAGTTCCTTGTGAGCAAATGACTGGGCAGGAGGCATTAATTCAGCTTGCTTTCCTTTTAAAAAAATTTCCCAGCTTACATCTGTGTAGTCATGCAGGCGCTAAGAGTCATATCGTGGCATCATGAGACTTCAGTGTGGCTGTGGGGGTTCACGTGTGCATGTCTGCATATCTACGCATCAGTGAGTAATGATCAAGATAAATGTTTATTAGGGAACTACATTGTAGACAGGAAAGCTAAGAGACAGAGATAGTCTCTAGCTACCTTGGTGACTAAAAGATAGGGGGAGAAGAAGAGCTTCTGAGAAAAAGCAGAAAATTAGACCTGAGATTATCAGAATAAAGACAGACCAGAGGAGGAATAAAGAATGGAAACTCCCTAATCTTAGATTCCTATCTAGCTGACCAGCTGCCTGTTCTCTGCAAGATCTTCGTATTTATCATTTCTTTGCATAATAAACACTGATAATTCCAGTATCCCTTCTCAGGTTCTGGTGCACAAAGTCCATATGATTCATCTTCTTATGTAGACTTTGAAACTTTTCTCCAGGTAAGGGATTGGTGAATGTGTCTGGAATAATTTCTTCTGTACAACTGTACTGCAAATCAATAAGCCTGCCCTCATTCATGCTTGTTGAAAGATGACACTTCACATCTATGTGCTTTGTTCTCCATCTGTGAAAGCTTAAAGTATTCTTGATTGTCTTCAAAAAGTTGTATAGATTTTGGTTCATCTGTCTCCAAGTCCTGCATCAGTTGCAATATCCATGTAAGTTGTTAGCATACTTCAGCTGTAGATACATGTTCAGCTTTGGTTCATGATACATCTACCCTTGTTTTCTGTTGCTCCAGCTGATTTCTCTGCCACCATAAAAGAACAGGTGTCCACTAGTTGACTTCCTGTCTTTTGTACCTCCTGCCCAGTCTGTTTCCATTTATTCCACCACCTTAGGATTCTCACTTGTTGGCAACTTTAGTCAGATGAGTAGTACCATGTGGTTATCTGGCAAGTTTGCATTCCAGTCTCTTGGGTTTGGTGGTTCAGTCTTCCTGCATGACACACACAGAGCTGCTGCTATATCAGAACACATCAGTGTGTTTGTGTATAGCAATTTCCCTGTCAGAAGTTCACTGCTTCCTTCCTGAGTCAGGTAATTTGCTTCCAGAGGGGTTCTCACAGGTATAGAATCTTTCATATTCATACAGTTCATAATTTTTTTTTACTTTTGGTGTTAATGGCTCCCATCATCTTTTTTTCTGTTTTTAGCTCAAGGTAGTAATTGGTGTTTCCAAGTTGTTTCACTTCCAATTTTTCTTTATTTCTAATGTTGAACAATTTCATTATAGTTCTTGTTGCTTTTATAGCATAAAATCATATCATCCCCATATGGCAAAATGTCACTCCATTTGTTGTTTTTGTATCTTGAGTAATGGCAAGGTTCTGTTTGCTTTGTCCAAATCTTTCTTTGGTAAGCATTTGATGAAGTTTCTCAAGTCCATAAATGCTCTTTTGCAGTTTGCACATGAACTGCTTGCCTTTGAATCACTCAAATCCTGGTGGCTGTTCCTTGTAGGCATCTTCCTTTATTTCTCCAAGTAGAAAGACAGTCTGTACTTCCAGATGCTTCACTTGTACCTTTCTTGCTGCTGCAATGCTTAGACATAGTCTCCCTGAAGTGTATCCGACCACTGGTGTGAAAGTCTCATCATAGTCCTCACCATACTTTAGCAGCCAGTCTTGCTTTGTATCCCTGAACTGGAATCTGTTTTATCAATGTAAATCATATTGCCACTCTTCACTACGTCTGTTTCTGGGATGAGGATTCTGAATCCTTTGTATCCCAATACATCACTTTCAAAAACTCCTTCTTAGAGAACTTTTCTTTGGGATGTAAGCATAGGCTTTCGATCGAAAAATTCTCAGTCAGCCACTTCTCATACGCATGTGTCCAGATAGCTCATATGCATGTGATAGATCGCTCATAAAAATAAATAAATAAATATTTCCTGAATTGTCAGAATGAGCAGAGTACAATAATGTACTTTTCAGGTTGAGCAGGTGGGCAGGATCAGAGCCTGCACAGCAAACATCCCAGGAAAACCTTAAGCAAAAAGCTGCAGACACAACAGAGAATCCCTGCAGCACCACAAAATGCCGAACCCAAGTGGCAGATGAAACTAACAAGAGGCCTTAATGATTGGGCAGGGGGGAAACCCCTCTTTCTCCTCTGATGCCTTTTTTGTCTGTGCTGTCTGAGCAAAAAAAATAGAGGTGCCTTCTTCAAAGACATCCACAGGATGTCTTATTTGTGTTATGCATAATCGGCCTTTCTTTTTCTCAGCATCCTTTTTGCAAAATGACCCATTCTCCTACAAGCACAACACTTTAATAATCTTTTATCTCATGTATCCAAGGCTTTGAAATTATTTTTGCCCTGTGTGAACTGCCTTCAGTTATGTTCTAATTCGTTACCTCAACCAAAAGGAGGTTTTCTTTACTCTATATAACAGTTACCAGAGTGTCATAACTCTCTGGAAGAGATATCAATAATAATAAAATTATTTGTTCATCCTCAATCCCTTTTCCAGAAGACTTGATTTCCTCAGCCAAGCTAAGCATTCACTCTAAATCCTCTTTTCAATCTCTACCCGTGGGCATTCACATTGTAAATAGTTCTCTTTGAAGGAAAATGTGGGTACTTGATTATTTCTTTTCTAAGTCTGTTTCTAATCCAATGCAGACTTCCTTAGCTGTTTCAAGGTTGACTCTTTTCATAATTAATTTATCAGAGACAGTTGAAATTATAAGACCTGTTGCTTAATCTTGTAACAGGTCCCATAGTGCCTTGCACAACACTTCTGTGGTTCTGTTGGATGAGACCACATCCCAGAGTTTGTGTTGTTGTAAATATACTTTCTGTGACACTTGTGAGATGCTAATTCTGTGAGTAGACCAATGCAGAGGCTGTACTGATCTCCCCAGGAGATCGTTACTTAACCCTTTTGTCCACTGGCTCTCCTGAGCCTCTGGCAAACTTTTCTTTAATCTGTACAGCTGAATCTGGACCAGATAACCTAAATGTTTGCAGAGTGCAAGTATGTAGAGTGGCAGATACACTGACAGGATATAAAGGTAAATGTTTTTAGGAAACAACATTATAGATAGGAAAACCTCTTGCTACATTGCCTGCTAAAAGAGGGAGAAAGCTTCCAAGAAGAAGAAGCAGGTAATTGGACCTGAGATTATCAATCTACAGATAGACCAGAGGTGACATAAAGGGGCTGAAGGACCTTAACCTAACATTTCTATCTAGCTGACCACTTACCCACCCCCTTGCAGGATCTTCTTCTCTTTTCTGTGTGTGCTAGACATCGCTCATTCCAGCAGTTACAGTCTACCTTTTCTTTGATTTTTATCCTTACCATGACAAAGGAATAATTTTGCTTAAGGGAACATTCAGTCCTGTGAGTCTTCTACCAACAGTCTGAAGTGGTGGAAACACAAGGTTGCAGTGCTGGGTGGCACAGCCCATTGGCTGTGGGGCGGAGCTGGCCAGGACGCAGGGTTCTGATGCCAGACCCCGTCGCAACCCATCGCCGTTAAAAGCCGGGGCGGGCCACATGCAGGCCCTCTTTGCCTGGCTGCCGACCGACCGACCGACAGACCGACCCACCCTCCCTCCCTCCCTCCCTCCCTGTATTTCCCTGTTGGGTTTTTTCTAGTTGTTAAATTGTGTTGTTTGCAGTTTGCGCGTGGGGGACTGATCCTTGGCCAGGTTAGCTGCCTGCTAACCATTTTGGGAACCTCCTTACGAGGTTTGGGGTGAAGCAAGCCAGGACTCATAACGCCCAGGCATGGGCTGAGCTGGCTTGCGCCCCACAGTAATTGGGGGAAATTTTCAGGCAGCGGTCCACCACCCATCTGATATTTCCCCCTCATTGCTGCCAGGTATCGGTTTGTGTTTCATTTCCTCAAACCGGCGGGTTTGAGGAATCCCGGGTTGGGAGACAGCCTTTTGGGCTGCCCAACACAAGGATCAGACCCCATGCTGCGCCTTACGCTCGCTATTCTGTCAAGCCAATAAATTCATGGCAATGGCCATTTTTTATTCCACAAATAAAGTGTTTGTCTTTTGTTTACTGCTATCTTGTTTGGTTCCTGTGTGGCATACAGCAAGCTATCTCTCCCTCTGGTGGCAAACACAAGATTGCAATCCCAATGAGAACTAAATCATTTGCCATTACCAAACTTGGCCCACTTTGATAGCAGGGGTATTGTTGTGTCTGGTTGTTAGAACTGCATCCCAGACAGCTGAGGCTCTCATAGCTAATTGGTTGTTTCATATTCATGGGTAGGACACCCTCCTGTCCATCACAATCAAGAAGACCTCTTAATTGGCAAGCTTGCCTGGCAGTTTGTTTTGTAAATGAGGGAGCATACTCCATTATCATTCTGCAGGAATGGGCATTATCCCAGAAGTACAACTGATCTTCAGACAACAGACATCTTTTTCCTCGAAGGAAAGGGCAGCTTCTACGCAATCACATACCCACTGATTTTCCTCCCCACCACAAATTCCACCCTCCCTAGGCTCCACACCAAATCTCTAGGAATTTTCCCAAACTGGAGTTGGCAACCCTACTATCTCTGGTGCCCCTACCTTCCTGGCTTCTCCTGATTCCATCTTTGCTTCCATTGCTTAAAGCACAAAATCATCTTGACACGATCTGTTCTTGGATGGTCCAATTCTTCTTACAAGGGTCATGGACAAATTGTTTCTACTCCTGTTCACCCTTCTCTGTCTGCTTTTATCAGGGAAATGATCAGGAGGAAGTGTAGCTTGTCAGCATGCTGAGTCATCCACAGATAAGTGCCACTCATTGGTCGAATCCCCACTACTGTCTTAGCCAGGTTTCAGAACACAAACTAACCAGGTTTGAGGGACGACCTCCCCGGTCAATTCCCCACTACCGTCTTAGCCAGGTTTCAGAACACAAACGACCGTTAGTTTGTGTTCTGAAACCAGGTGTGACGAATGCATTTATCCTGCATTTAGGTTACAGGGTGGAACCGCCCCTGAAAGAGTTAAGCCCTGGCCAGCCCTGATTGGCCAGAGAAAAACCACAGATACTATAAATACTGTCAGCAAGAGTGCTGAGGGAGTTCTTGAATCTTGGTTCTTCTGTCTTTTGAGTCTTTGGACTTTTTGGCTCTGTGTGAGCTTGTGTGCCCTCGGGTGCTTTTTGTAGCAGCGTGAGGAGAATCCGCCAGATCTCTCACTGCTGTGGCCTAGTAATAGCTGAGGAAGCTATTTAAGTCATCAAAACCCTGGGTTTGGAGGAGAGTGTCCTCCCTCAGGTGTTTTGGTTTGTGAGGGAAACCTCTTAAAAGTCTATAGGTCTGTCCTCCATTACAGTGAACACCAGTCTTGGGAGGCCCAGTTCCTGTGGCAGAGAAGCCAGATTTTGGGAGTGTGGGAGAGGGAGGCTGTTATGCCTGAATCCCACTGGGCGTAGACTGGGTGTTTTATTTTGTGGTGAGGAACAGCGGACTGAAAACTTTATTTTTAAGAGGGAGTGTGAAACCTCCAAAGGAAATATCTTTAAAGAAACATTGTGTTCTGAAGTAAAATCTGGAGTGTAGTGACACCTGCAAGTGTTCATACATTGTGTAACTGAAGTAAAGTGCCTGCAACTGTTAAGCTTAAAAACAAACTTACTCAGCAACCGTTAAGCTTTAACTAACTTTCTCTGAAACCAATACGCTTACATCCTCTCAAAATTACCTGAAAAACCTCTGTTAAGCCAGCAATAAAAGTTTTAAGTTTTGATCATTTTAAAAACCGTTCCAGTCTTTTATTTTTCAGTCTCTGTCTGTATTTTCTCAAGAAGGGTGGTGACCGTTTAAAAAATCAGTATTGAGTGGGCATATATATATATATATATATATATATATATATATATAGAAAGAAAATATATTTTTGGTGGCAGCGAAAAGAAATATTTTGGTGGCAGTGCGGAAGAGAATATCTAAGCGCCTTCTTTCACACCTGGCTAAGACGATAGTGGGGATTCGACCGGGGAGGTCGTCCCTCAAACCTGGTTAGTTTGTGTTCTGAAACCTGGCTAAGACGGTAGTGGGGATTCGACCATTACTGGCCAAGCAAAAGCTGTGGCTGTCAGCCCTTATTCTGTGGTGTCTCACGTGGTGGCTCTGCCTCACAGGCAGAGGCCGGCTGGTGCAGGATTGCCAACTGCTTAGCATGGCACTGCTCCTGTGAGTCCCTATGAATCCACCTTCTCTGCCATTCTAAAGGTTCTCACAACCTTGGAGATGAGGCTGGCGACTGTTTCAACTTTGGAACATGGGCAGTGAGATGGTTCCAGCCTGAAAGTCCCCTTTTGTACCTCGTCTGGTGGGCTTTCCTGAGGCCTCCAAGGCATAGGGCTGTTTTTCTCCTTTTCTTCATTGTCTAAGGAGGAATTGGCTGGCAGCCCCCCTCCCCCTGGAAAACAAACTTCCAAGGAATGTAAAAGAGTTTTGAAGACAATTTCATGCCTGCATTTTTAAAGGTAAGCTTTCCACGAGGAATATAAAATACGCAGCACTTGTTGCGATAATGTAAGAAATGTTCCAAGGGCTCCAGATGGCCACTTGCTTATTTCTCCCTCCAACAGTCCTATTAGTCATAACCAAATCTGTTCCGAGCGGCTTCTTTGCAGAGCCTTGTTGACATTAGTGGGCCCATTGGGTTAATCTTCCATATATTAGGGAAGCACGGTAAGAAGCTGTATTCAATTTATGGTGAGCAGTACAGTTAGAATGGGATGTGAATTGTTGAAAAAGATTCGGCTGTCACTTTAGGATTTTTGCCCAGTGTTCATTTCAAAGGCTCCTGTGAGCCTTAAACCATCCCTTCTGTATGGTTTTTACTCTGAGCACTGAATTTTTAATAGGTCTTTCGGTTGCAACCAATCAATTTTTGGACAGTGTGCTCTAAAAAATGGTGCATTATTTTTTTTCTTAAAAGCAGTGGGGTCTGTGACAAATTGTTTTTTGGCTCCCAGATATATTTAATACCAAGGTTAATTTCTCCATTTTTTTTTACATGGAGTTTAAAATGGTTATATCTACGATTTGACAAAAAAATAATTTCTACAGTTAGTGTTTCTTGTAAAATAATTGTTCTCTCTGAGTCAGGGAATTATTTCTGAAAATTGCCTTACCCTCCTGCCAAACTAGGGTTGCCAATTCTAGGTTGGGAATTTTTTTTGTAAATTGGAGAAGCACTGGGTTTGTGGGGAAGATGAAACTTAGAAGAGATGTGACGCTGTAGAGTTCATCTTCCAGGGGAACTGGTCTCTAGAGTCAGGAGATCAGTTGTCATTCCAAAAATCCATGCCTTACCTAGTAGTTGGTGCTCCTAGGTCTGAATGGGTGATGTCTGCCTGCTGCTTACAGTAGATGATGTGGAGACATTTTCTGGTTGTGTTCAGTTCCAAATATGATCCCAGCTATAGTTCTGGATTACTGTGTATACTCGTGTATAAGTCAACTTTTTCAGCACTTTTTTTGTGCTGAAAAAGCCCTCCTCGACTTATACGCGAGTGAGGGTCCCACTTACATGTAATTCAGGAACTCTTCATAGTGGTGGCAGTGACCCAGCCCACCCCTTCCCCACCTCACTCAGCCCCCAGCAGACGAATGCTCTGTCTGGCGTTTCCTTGCTTGCAAGCAAAGAAATGTCAGAGCAGGTGGGGGCAGGGAAGAGCCGGGGCCACCCATGACGCCGGGCAGATGCCTGTGAGGCACCCAGCAGGCTCCTGCCCATCCACCCACCACTACCGCCGCCCGTCATCCCCCTCACTCACTCATCTTTTCCTTTCCCTGCAGGCTCTGAGGCTCGGCTTCAGGGAAGCTGCCACTCGGGCAGCCTGTCTCTATGACTTTCTTAAAAGGGCAATGCTTCAAAGACTGCTTAAGCAAGGGCTTGGGCTGCTGTGGGGATCTTATAAGATGCCTCAATTAATATGATTTTATTGGTATCTATTTTTAGTTTTGAAATTTACTACCCTAGGCTTATACACAAGTCAATAAGTTTTCCCAGTTTTTGGTGGTAAAATTAGGTGCCTCAACTTATATGCAGGTCGATTTATACATGAGTATATATGGGTAATTCTATCTCCCTTCCTTGGGGACCCTATTTTGGTGGAAAGATGGCAAAAAAAGTTTCAAATTGATAAATACATAAATATTTCACCCCACCTCATTCTAGTTATTAACTCTTGTGGAGCAGGCTGTCAAGGAGTGAATTTGGTTAAAGGGTAACAGGAATCTGTTCCTTAATAAAATTCCATTGATAACACTACTTTGGTTTGGTTTCCTTTGGAGGAGAAAGCTGTGGAGATTAATATTGTTTTGATTACAAAAAATGCAAGATAAGCACAAATGGAAATGAAAGTCCATTTTAGACATTTGATTTCGGGTGCCCCCCCCCCCAATGCATAATGGGAGTGCATGCTAAACGGGCAACCCAATGCAGATCCCCAGGTGGCCAGGAATCACTAGAAACTGTGGTAAAACCATAGTGGTGCATAGAACTCTGACAAAAAATATCCAGCCACAGCTTGGAGAGTTCACAAAATATGTCTGTACTTTGAATTATGAATGTTGTATTGATGGGTTTTTAGCCCTGAGCCTTGCCTTTAACTGGGGAAGGTGGTGTATAAATCTAATAAAAGTAAAGTAAAAAGTTATCACAGGCCATGACAGCAGGTGATGGGAAGCCTCCTGCCACAATTGGAGGTGTGGCAGCCCTAAACCAAGTGTCCAGCCCTGAAACAGATAATAATTTTAGTTTTCTTGTGATACTGATCACCCCTTGTATAACTCCCTACCAATTTCAACTCATAGACATGGAACAAACATGGAACAGATTCTACATCCCAACTCCACAGCAATAAAATGAACATTATAATTCTCGGGTATGTCCTTCTTGTAACTTTCAAGCATGAAAGACCCCATTTACCTCTATTAGTAATCCTCCATTTGTCAACTTATTTTCTGCCAAGATAAAAAAAAAACCCACTCTCTTTTAAGATTTCAAAGCCAAAGCAGTCTTTATGTATCCATTTCACCCTGGCAAATAAATACAATCTCCCATGAAATTAATTTGAATAAAGGAAAAGATTAGTGGGGGAGGGAGAAAAGATTGGAGTTCATTTAAATACTTTTTAAAGGTTAAAATAACAACAATAACAACACCACAGCACCTTACGATTTCAGTCTGTTAAGGTACCCAGAAGTAGTGTACAAACAAAATGGGTTAACTCAGAGAAAAAAAATGCCAATTTCTTCTCTCCTTTTCCTGCCAACAACATTTGAACATTGTGTACCCATTCTGAAATGTTTATCCGTAATGCTGTGTGTGCAGTTCACAGTAATACAATGTGTCTTCCTAAATTAGGTGGCCGGGGTGGGCGGTAGGGAAGCATACTATGTGTTGATGTCACTCTGTGAGCACTAATCTTCCACCTGTCAGGAAAGTTAATAAACCAGCTAATTTTGGGTGCTTTCAGAGATTACGAGGACACCCTGACTTTGCAAATAAAAGCATTATCTTGTCACTAAAGTAAGCAGGTCAAATATATAATCACCCCGTTCACAATGGCTGGGAGCCTTGCAACTATTTACATTTGCTAGAAACCACTACAACCCCACCCCCTTCCAAGAATTCAGGGAAGGTGAAATTTATCATGCACGATGGCCAGGCTTTTTAATAACTCACCAATACCTTAGCAGCCTCATTTCTCTTGATTTTCCCCATCCCAGATCTCCTGCTGCTAACAATTTCAGTTCTCCACATGGAAGGCTTTAAAACTTGTACTCTATAATCTGAGTAATATTATCAAACACAAAGGGGGCTGTTCTTATGATGTTCTTAATACAGTGTCCCTATTTCCCACAGCAATCAATGCGGGTTTATATTGCTCTTTGCCATACAGACATTTTCTTAGTACTTTTTAAGGATGGTTTCTGAAGGAACCTGACCCATACTCTAGCCCAGGGTTTCTCGAAATTATTGCCGTTTTAACCACATCTCCATCAAAATGTTCCTAACCTAGCAGGATTCTCAGAATGAATGCTTACCATTTCTATGGGAACTGAGTACATTAAGCATGTATCCCAGTGCCTGGTATAAACCTCCATTCATCAGGGTGAACGGACATTAAAGACTAATGGATTGATCACCAAATAGTGGACATGGCCTCGTGGATTCCTGGAAGACTTTGTCCATCTTTTGTCCATGGCTTTTGTCTCTTCTTTCTCTCCATCAATCAGCAGCATCAACTTGTTGACTACTTTTTTTCTTATGCCAAAACGTTATCCCTTGTCATCTGACTCAGAAATCCTAGGGACAATTGGCTGGAAAATCACTAAGACAAAGACAAATAAACAACAGATGGGAAGAAGTAGCTTACATAAATCACATAGCTCCTGGTTAAGCACACAAGAAGAGCTCTGCTTGTTTAGACTAGTGGTTCATCTAGTCCAGTTCTTCTTTCACTCACTGGGGACCCTGTTGTTCCAGAAAGCCAACAGACAAGATGTAGAGGCCAAGGCCTTCTCTGGTGCTTTCTCCCAGGGCTGATTTTCAGTGGGTTACTGCCTCTGGCTGTAGAGGTTCTTTTTACTCATCATGGTTTCCTGGAGATTGAATCCAAAGGTCATTTTCCAGTGACCGAAGGCACTTCTGCCAGCAAAACTAAAATTTCTGGCCTCTTTCATCAGTGCTACTGAGTTCTTCAAACTGTTCTTTCAATAGGAACAGGTGACTAGTGTTAAGAGGAATTCTCTGGAAAGAGAACTCAAAGAGAAACCTTTTTAAAAAAAGAATTAGAGGAATCAATTCCTATATCTAAAAAAGTGAATTTTGGAAAAATAAATACTGTAACAATCTTACAAATGACCTTTAGGAGTATCTTTGGGATGGGGACATTTGCAAAAAAAATCACCTCTTCTTTTTGCTAGTGAAAAATAATATTTGGAGTATTAAAGCTCATGTCACATATATTTTATTTTCCCCCCTAAGAAACTGAATGATCTCTTTCATGATTGCAGATATTTCCCCTTTCATTATGAGCAGCCCTCATGTCTATCCTATAACTCTCTTTTGTGTCTTTAAACAAAGTTTCTAAAGTTTAGCTTTGTGAAGATAAAAACTTGCCTAGAATTATAAAGGGAAAGAGGTACAATGTGCTAATAAATAACTGTTCATATGGTAGACTGTGGGTGTAAGTAGATGTGGCACAGGGATATCCATGATAGCCTCATTTTAGGCAGTAACTTGTTTGAGTAGTTGAATTACTTGGTCATGACTCCAAGTGGACATTCATTCACATGGATGAATGCCAACTCGAATGAATGAATGAATGAATGAATGAATGAATGAATGAATGAATGAATGAATGAATGAATGAATGCCAAGTAGAACTGATAGATTGATCAATATGGGAGCTTTTAGATTTTTGTCAAACTTTGTCTCTATCACCTGTCTTCAACATATTCTAAAAATAACACTGCTACTTCCAGATCAAGCATTTTTAAACATAGTATTGCTTCTGTCGATAGTTCTGTATAGATTTTCAGTTGATGATAGCTTTATGTGCAAGTGGATACCATTGTTTGCAGTTAGAGTTCTGAAAGTATACACCATGAAGGCCAGCCGAAGAAAAATCCTGCCAATGGTTGATCATGATGACTATCATTTGTTTTGGTGTTGATTCAAATGTTTTGTGGGGAAAGCTCCAAAACTGGTAGACAGGGTGCAAAAGTGCTAGTAATTTAAAGAATGGGCAGGGAAATATGAGGCTTGTAAGAGGACTAAATAAGTCATGAGAGAAATGAAGATGCATTGAAAAATCACCATTTTACGTTTCACTATATATTAGGGTTGCCAGCTGAATACCAGCAGAAGGTGGATGGGAGGGGGGACTTGTAAATAGGCAGCATTCTGATACTGCAGTGTCATTTGGCATCATTGTGTCAGCACAATGTTCTAGGACTCCCCAAAATAGAAGAAGTGTTTAGACTTATACATACCATTATCTCCTGTAAGGAAACTTATAAACTCATTTTCCTTCTTCTCCCTTCAACAGGCCTCTGGTGAGATAGGTGGGGCTGAGAGAACTCTGAGAGAACTGAGCCTAGCACAAGGTCACCCAGCAGCAGTAATGTAGGAGTGGGGAAACAAATCCAGTTTACCAGATAAGAGGCCACTGCTCATGTGAAGGGTGGGGAATCAAACCCAGTTCTCCAGATTAGAGTCCACTCCTACTATGCATGCAAGCTTTATCCATACAATAACAGGTAACTGGCACTTTTATTCATTGATGAAGGATATGGACATATATTTAAGGTGGCTCACAGAGTCAGTAGATTTTTGCAGGTAATGGGAATGGCAGCTATTGATAGACTTCCATGTGAGACCTTTACAATACACAAGGTGTTGTGATCTTATGTAAATATATCTTACCCATTAGGTTTTTCCATCTCTTTCTTTTGTATCTAATGGATCAGTATACCTCTAAAATCCTAACACACTTGTTACTGAATGTTCCATTAGGTGATTGTACTGGCTCACTATGTATAATCCCTGAGAAGCGAAGAAGCAGAAGAGTTTGGATTTATATCCCCCCTTTCTCTCTTGCAGGAGTAAGCTAGGGTACAAATCATGCAAATAAATAAAATAATTAAGAGGGGGAGGATAGTTTCACCAAATTCTTATTTTTATTATACTGTGATTCCTTGGAGGGGGGCATTGAACAGAAAACTGCAGTGAAAGAGAGGGATACAGGAAAGGCATGATTAGTGCAGCATCCTGCTCTGTTTAAGTTGTACAGAATTCAAGCTCTTTACATTAAGGCATTTGCAATATTAATGTTAAACTGTGATTATTTCACTTCCAGCTTTTAAAAATCAGTACCCTACACATTAGGGTTGCCAGCTAAATGCCAGCAGGAGGTGGACAGGAGTAGGGACATGTAAATATGTGGTATTCTGATGCAACACCAACTCCTTTGAAATGCAGAGACTCCCGCTCTGCATCTTTAGAATTTGGCTGCTTAGCCAATTAATCAATGCCAGATGCTGCTTTCTGATGGTAAATAAATAAAAAAAAAACCTCTCCATGAACATCAGCATCCCTCACTTATATTGCTTGCAACTTATATCCAGTGCTTGTCTTTATGATAGCTCTTACGCTTTCCAGATGTCAAACTGGGCTTTAAACCAGCTCTCTTGTGGGTCTACCCTCGCAGCAAACAGTTCTAATTGCTGAAAATTTGAAGAGTCTCTTTGGACTGTCAGTTACAACCAGAAGAATTCGGCTGAGTGTTTTCATCTTTCTGCTTTCCAAGAAGGATGGTTTTTTTTGTGTACTTTCAAAGGAGAGTTTCTGAAGATGACTCTCCAATGCACGTCAGATGCTGGCATTGATAGCATATTAACACATGTGCTTCTGTCACAGCACTTGCTGTGATCGGCATTTTATGCAAGGGCTGTGATTGCCTTAGGCTGGTCAGTTTCTGCAGCTTGGCTAAAATGCCAAGGAGCATTCTGGGAGAGACTAAGGGGTCATCCAAGAAGAAAAGAAATTGAAAGGCACTTGTCAGTCCCAGAAATCCAGAATCCTCATGGGAAAGGGCAGAGAGAAATGTTACGTCCTTTGTAAAGTATAATAAGGAGGAGACTGACAAATGCCCAATAGAGTAAATAATATAAAATAGATTGAATAAAGCTAAAACAAAAGATGATCAGCTATCTATAACATCCTGGCTCTTTTGGTGGACAAGGACAATCAAAATTCGATATAACCCAAAAGACACAAGAGAAAGGGAAATATAATCAAGAATCTGATGAGATAATCAAGAAAGAAAGAAAGAAAGGGAAGGAGGGAGGAAAGTGAAGTATGTCATTTAAGTGATAATTTGAATTATGAAGATAATAGGGTTGAGCAATACCGAAAATATTCAGTAACATTCGGATTCAGGTTTGTTCGGGCATAAAATTATCTGTATGCCCAAATGAGATGTTTTAGGGGTTTTGGCCTGCAGGGGGTGTAGTTTTAAAGCTAGCAGCAGCAACATTTCAGAGAATTTTTCAGAGTCTCTCCTGATGATACCACCAAGTAATGCAGGCATGAGTGGCACTGGGCCAAGGGCCAACCCCCCACCAAACACAGGCACCCCCACACACTCAAAAATCCGGACACTTGAAGTGAAACACTGAAAATGCTGCTAGCAATAGCATCCATTTTACCACTGTAGAACAATTCAACACTTCACAAGTTACATTCCAAAAACCCTGGGTCTTTGTGGCCTTAACACACACACACCCCAGCACCCCCCAATCCCAAACAGCAACAGGAAAGCTATACATTTTCAAATATTAATAAAAGCAATTTTTAAAAGTAACTCTTGGTTTGTTAGTTTAGTTAAACGAAACTAAAATCAAACCCTTTGGCATCTTCTTCTCTCCAGGCAGGTCTCTTCTGCAGGGCTGGTGTGTCCCTCAAAGGCAACCTCCATTGACCAGTCACCAGATAGAGGCAGAACAAGTTCAAGCTTTACTTGAACAATGGCTCTACCTCTCTCGAGTCTCTGGCACAGAATGGGCTGCGTGGACAAACACCCATGCAATTTATATGTTTGGTCCAGGCAGGCTGGCTACCAAAATACCAGGGAATTATAAAAAACCCTTCTCTGATTGTCCAAGGAGCAGTGTTGAACAGTTACACTCACACTTCATTGGTCAGTTTAAATTTTTCCCTCCTCTGTTCTCTGCCCTGGCAACAATTTTCTTTTAAAAATATATGGACTGAGCCCTGAAGCCAACTCAATAGAACAAGCAGGCTTTGGATTCATGCCTCCCATACCCCATTCTCTCCTGTAAGGACTCAGAAGGAGAATCAAGGAGGCTTAAAGTTCCTTTCCCTTCCTTCCCCACACCTTTTCTGCTTCAGGCTGGCCCTGAAGCACACCAGAAATCCTCCAACACACAGCCCCCATCACACCAGAGAGCCCCAAACACAGACAGCAATGCAAGGTAAGTATTGTGGAAGATTCCTGGGGGGGGACCCCAGGCTTTAAGGGAAGAGAATCCTGGGGGTGAGTGATTCTATTTTTTTGGTACTTTTGGAAGCTCACAGCTCACACTGACTTGCTGATCCCAGGTTTTCTCAGAACAAGTGGGTCTATATCAAGCCCATTCTAGTTCACCTGTCAAATTTTAAATCCTTATTACGTGAGGACTCAAGAGCTGAGAAAAAACCATGCTCTCAATGCAGCAAAACTGCTCCTTTCAACAAGAATGATCAGGCGCATTCAGAGGCTCAACTGGCGTGAAGTGCCATTTCCCTGTAGGTTCTGTTTGAAAACATTCTTTGATGGAAAATGGTTATGTTATAGCTCCTTTGTTGTAAAAATGGCATCTGGGAACTGAGAAGGTGACTTAATCTTTGCAATGGTTCTCATTGTTTGTGCGATTTTGAGGGACAAGAGGCAGCCAGACCGCTGACTCTGTGGCTGTGCTGTCTTTCTCCTTTGTAAATTAGTCATTGTAATCTATATTTGTTTATTGTGCATTAATTCTGTTTATGAACTCCCTTTGGGGAAGGGTTGTGACTCAGTGGTGAGTCATCTGCATTGTGCACAGGTGGTTCAAGGTTCAATCCCTGATATCACCACTTAAAAGAACCAGGTAGTAGGAGATGGGAAAGACCGCTGCCTAACACCCCAGAGAACCACTGTGACCATCAGTAGACAATATTGACTTTGGTGGACTCATGGTCTGACTCTGTATAATACAGTTTCACGTGTTCCATTGAACTCAATGGGTGATAAACATGCACGCCAGAAGGCAACTACTGAATCAGACTTCCTGTCATGTGGCTCCCATCTAAGTAACTTACAGGATAGACCATCTTAGCTTCAGCAACAGAAATGTGCTATGTGCCATGGACAATCCAATAGACCAGAAATGATCAGTAAATTCCTTCTGCATGCAAGGTCTTAACCTTTATGTTAAATCCTTGTATTTATTTATTTAAAAGCACACTAAGATACATTTTCAATTATTATCATTTAAACACTTTCACTCTTTCTTTAGAGAGAACCAGTTTGTGGATAAAATAGCATTTGTATCTGGGGCAGACTGGGAGCACCACATGGTCCTCAACAAGCCTCCCTCTCTCTTGACTCTCCCAGGCTCCCCTCCACAAAAGAGAGAGGCAAGAAGAAGCAGGCAGTCATCCAGCCTAATGCATCCTGGGGCTTGGCTGACTACTTCCCCAACTTTGCAGGGCCCAAGTGCCACCATTTACACACTATGTTTGGCTCTTCTGTGTTGGAATTGTTTGATCATGGCTCACCTTTCCAAGGCCCTGCACAATACTCCTATCCTGGGAAATACTCCTATCATCAGTCTATCATATCAGTACTCTGTGTACATCCTAACAAACTGCTTTAATCACGTATAAATATTAACTATCCCATTAAGAATGCATAGAATTTCGCGCCCACGCACACACACACACACACACATCCATAGATGCAATTCACCAATGCTGCACTCATACATAGAAACACATCCAACATATCCAGAACAGTATAGTTTAGACAAATTCTTCCACATAAGAGCTTGTTCTGTCACAACTTAATAGCTAGCAAGGTCTCCCGTTCATTGTGCTTGTTTCGTGCCTGAAATTGATCAGCACTTCATCAGAAGACAATGAAGGCTGAATTCTCTTCCATGTTTAACTTCCTTTTCACCCTGAATGGCATACATTTGTGGGGAGAGGGAAGTAAAGTTCAGAAAAATTGAAAATAAACTTTAAAATTGGGTGGAATGTATTTAACAGCCACAGAGACAAAAACTGAAATGTAATATTTGTCAAATTTTCTTTCATTTGGAGAATATTCAGTGTAAATAATGTCAACGTTTGTAAAGGAAAATTTTGAATACAACTTTTTTGAGAAAAATTCTTTGGGAGCCCTAGGAGTTCTCTTTTATTAATCTAATCATGTATTTGTCTAACATCACTAACCACTCACTTGGCAGTATGTTCATTAACTGGGAATAAAACATCTTATTAGACTTTCTACTGAGCAAACATATAGCTTTTTTTTAATTAAGGGTGCTTAAACCTGAGAGGTATGATTAAAGTGGGCTAAAACCAATGCTACAGTCAATTCTCCCTTGATTGCAACCAGTAAAAAGTGTTTTGCTGTGAAAACTTGCCTGGAATTATTTGTGACATGGCTATTATGTCAAGTTGGATCCAACCAGATTTTCCACTGGCTAAAAGGGGAGGGTGGGTTCCCATTGTCCACCCAAAAAGACTGTGCAGCCACTGTGGGACTTTGCACAAAAAAAACCCCTATGTTATCTATCCAAAATACCTATGAATATGATCAAATACCACATAGGACTGTGGTTGTAGTAAGGTGGAGAATTGTTTGAGATAGAGTAAAAAATCTGCCTGGATCCAACCCACAGTCCTTTTCAGATGTTCAATTTTGGTGTGCCAGCTACATGTGAGAGAGTTTATGCTACCCACAGCCCTTCTGATATTTGCCATTTTGTTTGATGGAAAGCAATACTCTCATTTTATCATCTGCATGAACTTCAAAGTGTGTGAAAGCATCCACTCAAAAATCCAGTGCTCCATTCTTATGTATTGAATGCTCATGTAAGGAGGATTGTGAACAGCATAGTCTCATTGCTAATGGCTGGTGTCCTGAAACTGAATGTCTGAAAACAGCTTAGTCTTCCTTCCCAGCCTCAAATGTTTTGGACTACTTACTTGTGACAGTCTATCATCATATCTTTTTTCATCCATCTTAGTTGTGTAGCCAATGAATTTAGAATGTGAACAAAATAAAATGTGACCGTAGCAGAACTTACAATGCATATGGTTTTTAAAAATCTGAAAACACCAAACAGATTTAGGGCCATCACAGAGCTAAGCTGAACATTAGCAGAAAAATAGGGACCTTATCTGCCAAAATGTTCTGTTTTGGCTCTGTGACACTCCAAACATCCCCATTCTGTCACATTCTCCATATTGTCCTAGAGATATATAATTTCATTTCCCCTGCATATGATATTGTCATATTTTAAACAGAAATAAGAAAAATAAACCTCAATCCCCAAAAAACTAGGCAGCCAAAGAAGGTTGGCAAATGAATTAATAACTGCATAAACATCAATGGGTTATATAAGATAAACTAGCAGATCTTTAATACAACACAAATAATGTATTAAAAAATTCCAATAAAACCAAATGCTGGTTGTGGTGGGTTTTCCGGGCTGTGTGGCTGTGGTCTGGTGGATCCTGTTACTAACATTTCACCTGCATCTGTGACTGGCATCATCAGACGTATATCACACAGTAACAGACTTTACTCTGTGGTACACCTCTGAAGATGCCAGCCACAGATGCAGGCAAAATGTGAGGAACAAGATCCACCAGACCACAGCCACACAGCCCGGGAAGCCCACCACAATCATGAAAGCCTTCGACAGTACATTGAAAACCAAATGCGTTTCAGCCATAAGGACTTCCTCAATGGTAATGTGTGTGTGAATGTGTGTATAAATGCTTACCTTCCAAATTATAGTGTAAGAAAGAAAAAAAATCAAGATTTTAAAATATATTTTTTGGAAAATTTTAAGAATTGACCTCTATGAGCAAGGTCACAAAGAACTTTAACTCTATGGTATGCCACAATCAGGCAGCAATCTATGACAAATGCCTCTGAAGATGTCAGACATAGATGCAGGAAAAATGTTGGGAACAAAAACTACCAGACCATGGCCACACAGCCCAGAAAAAAATGCAAAGCCAGTTGATTCTGTCCATAAAATCATCCGGCAAAACATATTAGTGACTTTGTTTTTTTCTGTACCATTTGTTTTCCTTTTTTAAAGCATGAAACTAGTAGACATTGGTCAAGCAGCACACCATCTCCTTTTCAGTGCTGTATTTTAGCTTGCTTATCACTGTGCACATCTTGGAGTTGTACAGTGGAACCAGGAATCTCCTGATGTATATCAGGTTTTTTAGAAGATCAGGCACTGTTGTAAGTAGATCAACTGAGTTCTGGTTTCTTGGACACAATAACTATTCAAATTTTCTTAGAGAAACTTGGCTGCAAGCCACATCACCCTACATACCGGTGATTAGAACTGTGTGTATGTTGCATAAACTAGGCAGACCAGGTCTCATGCTATAGCAACTCTTGCTGCTTGCCCCCATTCCTGGCCAGAACTTCCAAGGCTGGTGAGAGAAAAGTGGAGGGAATGGAGTGGCACTAGTGTATGACTTTGCTTCCAACAAAAAAACTGGATGTGACGTCATTATGTAAGGGTGATGCTGTGTGCTTTGCTTAAAACTCTGGCTCATTCCGCACACGCAAAATAATGCACTTTCAAGCTGCTTTCACAACTGTTTTTGCCATTCCGCACAGCTTCAAAGAGCCCTGAAAGCAGCTTGAAAGTGCATTATTCTGCGTGTGCGGAATGAGCCCCTGTGATTTAGTTCTAATAATTTGGGGTGATACCTAAGTTATTTTGGGTGAAGCTTCCAAATGTAATGACATCATTTTCAGTTTTTGCTGGAGATAACGTTGTGTGCCAGCACACTTGTCTCCACCCCCAATTCCTCTTGGATTATTTCAACCCTAATGTAAATAAGATAGATGAAAACATCATTGATCTGAGTTATGATAAGTTACCCAACAGTGAAAATGTAAAGGAAGGTATGGAGATCTATTATGCTCTTGGAACATCCACATTTTAATAGAATCATGGACGGGGCGGGGGGCGTGATGCCCCTGGAGGGGGCATGGCAGGGGCATTCCAGGGCGGGGCAGTGGCGGGTGGTGCCGCAGCAGGGACACAGGGCATGCATGTGCCCCAGGTGCTGTTTGCCCTCGTTCCACCCCTGATCATAGAGGTGTAAGAGACCACAAGGGCTATCCTGTCCAACCCTCTGCCATGCATGAACGCACAATCAAAACACTTCCAACAGATGGTCATCCAGCTTCTGTTTAAAAACCTCCAGAGAAGGAGACTCAACCACCCTCCAAGACAAGGAAGAACTGTTGAACAGTTCTTCCTAGTATTTAGGTGGAATCTCACAGTTAGAACCCAATACTCTGTGTCCAAGTCTCTGGAGTAGCAAAAAACAAGCTTGCTCCCTCTTCAACATGACACATTTTTAAACATGGCTATCATGTCACTTTTTACCCTTCTCTTCTTCAGACTAAACATACCCAGCTTCTAAAACTCTCCTCATAGGCCATGGATTCCAGGCCTTTTACCATTTTGGCCACCCTACTGTGGACACATTCCAGCTTGTAAATATCCTTCTTGAATTGTGGTGCCCAGAACTGAAGTTTTCCAGATGAGGTTTTCTCAGCTGCCATATCACACTGGTGATTCATGTTCATCTTGTGGTCTATAGTAAAAACAACAATAATAGCAAAAACAACCATAATAGAAGGAACTAGTCTTATTTTAAATGTCGGGGATATTCTTTCAGCAGGAACCTTCAAATTCATTTCAAACTTTCAGTTTCATCAAAGCTCCATAGCAACTGTATCTGCCTGCTATAGCAGGTACTTTCTAGCAAATCGTGCTGTAACAACATCATCTGCCTCTATCCTGGTTTTTTTCCCCCAATTTCATACATTTCTGGAGCATTGTGAGGAGCATCCTCGTGTAATGATCTGTGCAAGGAGAAATCATGTGGGTCGGGTAAAAGACATATTTCCTTCCCACACCTCTATCACAACATTCCCCAGAAGAGGATAATACACACAGGGGAATAAACAACATTATTCTCCCAGTCTATTTGGTGCCCTTTAGCAAGAGTTACCACAGCTGTGTAGAATCAAATCATGTGAAACAACTTTTTCACTGTTCTGGTAACATAGGAGTTCACTGGTAACATGGGGTCATTTTTCTGTTGTGAACTACATTTACAGATCCTATAATAAGCCCTTGACCATAAGCTCTGCTTTCCACACTGCAAGAAAACCAAACCAGTAACCAAACCAGATATCCCCAGAACCAGAAGTCTCCCTAGAAAACATAATCTAATTTGTTCTTCATCATACCAGATGCTGACTTTTTTCTACAATCCTCCCACCTCTGACAGTCATACCATATTCTCTCTCCCCTTGCCCCAAGCCACATGTGTGGCAATATGTGTTAACCATAGAAACCTCTCTGTGTGTATGGGGGAGTAGAGTGGAATTGTCTTATCACTCCTCCACTGGCGAGTTTTTCTACCACATGATGGCCAATGCAATAGATGAATAGCTAGCTGAGTAAACAAACAGAGCCTATCTTTTCACCTGAGACTGAGGGTTCTGCTTATTATTCAGTCCTTCCAAATACCCTTATAGCCCTTTGGTAAAAGGCCAGTTGGAAGAGCTGGAGGAAATATACTTTATATCACACGATTTTGATGATAATTACTTGCTATAAACATTTTAGATCTGGGCATGAAATGGAAATTGTTCTCAGGAGGTTATAAAATGTCGTTTGGTGCAAGGAAGCATTTGTTTTCTTTTTATCTTAGCACACTGCAGTTGTCATCGAAGGTTTTAGAGATCCAGAATTTAGCCTCTCTTATCTCTTTTTATTCTTTTCCCCCCTAGAAGCAAAGCTGCATCTTTTATGTATTCAGTGCCAACTAAAGGGGTAAAATGAAGCATTTGAGCTGCTTAAACATAAAAATTCCCTCTCGAAAACCTGAAACTTCACAATCTCCTCTTCCTTGATTCTTTGATTTTATTCTCCGTGATCCTATTCATTTTTAATGCTGCATCGCATTACAAAATTCTGCTACAGATTTTGAAAGGCTAATGTAATATGTAGGTGCCTAACACATGGATTTTTGATAAACTAAAATAATGTTTGTCTTGAAAGACCAGTGGTTATTTTTTTTCCTTTTATGGGCTGCCAGCTAAGTGAAGCAACGGATTGTTTCTGAAACCTGACTCACAAGCATTAAAATGACAAAACCTTCCATCAGCTTCTAAGCTTAAATTCAAACATCCAGATGAAAAATAACCTAACTCAAAATATGTTGCATTAATTCATTTGAATTTAAAGTTGGCTGTGGCCATGTTTCAAGACTTCATGTGGCTGATTCGAATTATGGAACAAGAGGGAAGTAGTGTATCAGATAACAAAGCGGAAAGGACCATGTCCAAAATATTATACCCAGGCAACAAAGAAGTGCAACCTCACCTGAGAGGTGCAGTTGCAAATGAATACAATTTTAATAATACCAATTATTACCCTATGGACTTGTGATAATGAATAAGTTTTTACCACCTTTGTAGAGGATTCTCTGAAGGTTTTTTTTAAAAATATATATATTATTATCATAAGTCCATAGCATAAATTGTTGGTATTATGAACCTTGTATGCATATCTTACGTGAAGGTTGCACTGATGTAGTAAATGTGCATGTGCATTGCATTCTTAGCTTTTGCCTTCTTTGTAACCTCCGTATAGTAATCGGATAGTGTTCACAAGGTACCATTTTCTTCTCTAGTATTTAGGAATCTGGTAGATCAGAAGGATCCCTGTTGGTATGCTAATACTCCAGCAAGCTGTGCAGCTCATCATGGACCTGTAGTGATAGGATCACCCTCACTCCATAGGGCAATGTGACTTGATTACTGACAGCCAATGGTTAAGAGCAGGTGGACTATTACCTGGAGAACTGGATTTGATTCTCCACTCCTCCAGATATTTGTTGTGGGGAGTGGAAGGGAAGGCAGTTTGTTAGCCATCTTGAGTCTCCTTACAGGAGAGAAAGGTAGGGTATAAATCTAAACTCTTCTTCTACTGTAAAGCTTCCTGCTGCCACCTGCTCTTTGAATCCTAGTCTAGGTACCAGGGTTGAAACCTTTGAACTGCAAGGAAGAGGTGGTAGTTCTGGTAAGGAAATTCCTAAAGATTTGAGTGTGGAGACTGGGGAAGATGATTTGGTAAGGGACAAAGCTAAGTGGGAATGTGATTCCATACAGTACCCTCTCTCAGGCTGTTTTTTTTTCTGCAGGGGAACTGATATGTGTAGTCTGGAGAGCAAGTCAGTTCCAGAAAGATTTCAGGCCCCACTTGGAGGTTGGAAATCCTAGATACAGGTCTCTGACTTTTGGAACGGGCACACTATCAGTTCTTTACCATAATATAAATCCCTCTGCTAGAGAAAATGCATGTGTCTCAGGGTTGAATACACAGCAGATATAATACCCATGTCTATGGAATATATTAAGAAACCAAGCCATCCCTCTCTCATTTTCCTCTGAATTCTTCCTGGCCATCAGCCAGTGTGGTCAAGTGGTTAAGAGCAGTGGACTCTAATCTAGAGAACTGGGATTGATTTCCCAATCCTCCACTTGAGTGTCGGACTCTTATCCGGTGAATTAGATTTGTTTCCCCATTCCTACACATGAAACCTGCTCAGCAACCTAAATCACAATTCTCACAGAACTCTCTCAACCAGACCTACCTCATAGGGTGTCTGTTGTGGGAAGAGGAAGGGGGAAAGGGTTTGTAAGCCGCCTTGACTCTCCTTACAGGAGAAAAAGATGGGGTATACATCCAAACTCTTCTATCGACATTTCCTATCCAACTATTGACTGTTCCTCTGTAGTGTTCTACTTACTCAAGAATGAGGATATCAACCAAATTCAACCAAGACACTGAGCTTGCAGGCATGGCTTGCAGCCTTGCAGGCAATGGGAGATACAAGAGGCTGGCCATTGGTGGTGGTACAACATCACTTCTGCAAAAACCTGAAAATGATGTCACAATTTCTATTCAATGGCTATTAAAAAATATTTCTCCCACTTCTTCTCCAAGTGCTGGTGGAAAACATGTGTCAGAATCTGGGAATCCCTCCCACCCACAGAAGGATGGTTGCATAATCAGAAGTTATATCATCACACTTCAGGACACTCTAAGGCCATTTCTGCATGGCCATGATGGGGGTTGGGTCGGCGTACACGATGCCGACCCAACCCCCCTGGGACCGTTCGCACGAACGGTCCAAGAAACCACCGGGAAGACAGCGCCGCTGAGCGCCGTTGCCCAGTCGACCTACTGTCTCTGCGGCCATCCAGCGCGTCACCGAGGTCTGGGGACATGCCCCCCCTGCTCCGGCATCACAGGGCAGGGGGGCATGTCCCCAGGCCTCGGCAACACGCCGGACGGCCTCAGAGACGGTAGGTCGACCGGTCAGAGGGGGGAGGGATGGTGCCTTTGAGTCGCTGCTGTTCGCACGGCAGCGGCTCAAAGCCGCCGTTTTCCGTAAACCTCGCTGGGGAAGCGAAGTTGGAAAAAAACCCATAGTGGTTGAAGTCTGGTGTGGCTTGCAGTGTGATATTGCCTCATCCAGTTATGCAGCTGAAAGTGATCTTGCAGTGTTATGGAATGCTATTTTCTCCCCTTCCTTCCCTCCCCATTGCATGTCATCAGGGAACACTGGTGGGGGCTGTCCAGTCCATCACAGACAAATGGCAACCCTAGATAATACCTGCCAACACGCTTTATTTATTGCACGCTCTTGGCATAATCCTTATATGAAAGTGAAGAATGGACAAAAACACCCCATCTGCCAAGGCAGGACAGGGACTGACCTTGCTCAATTAGAAAGCTAAATAAATGTTGTCTTGTTCCAGGAGAGCACTTATAATTTGAAGATGAATGAAGGGTTAAAATCAGCAATTTTGCACTCCTAGAGTGTCTTAGCTGTTGCTGATGTCTTTTCATTGACACTTCATTTTTCGCATGAAAGGAAAATGAGACATGTGGACTCTCTGGATTGTTGACCCCAGGAGCAAACATCCTGGGTCACTGAAATAAACTTGTTAAGGTGTGGCATGACAAAGAAGGAAGCATTGTTGTATTATTTCTTCCTTCAGAATGTGAATTAAACTTGTTTGCTTTGCTCCTCTTAACTGCGGCAGCAACAGTATTGGCATGCTTGATGGTACAAGTCACAAACCCAATAAAGCAATGTCTAAGTTAATGCTAAAAAATGCCCTAAGCTAAAACAATCCAAGCCCTGAGGGAGTTAGAGAGCTGACAAGAAATGTGTTCCAGGACTATCAATTGGATGGACAAAGGTTAATACCAAGCATCTGTGAAGTATTTTGCCCAGGAAAATCAGCCATATTAAAATGTATCCAGGTGAAAACAGGCAAGCTGAAACTCTCGCCAAACAATTAGGGCTTGAGACGTTTCTAGCTGAGCGCATATTCTTTGGGGATTGTTGTTACTGTAATAATGTAGCAAAGTTTCAGGAGACCAAGCCTGTTATCCTTGTTTACTCCTGAACAGATGGCTACGTGCATACACTGTGCATAAGGTGGCATCCATATTACCCTAATAAGCCAGAAGAAAAATCCCTGCCATGTTTCTGTCTTGTTAATGCAGTGGGGATGTTGAAGGAAGAGGAATAATGCTGTGTACTGGAGGGAACAAATGCAATCGATCCTTTGGGAATACACCGCATGGCTTGTGTGATTATTTTCGCAGCACTCATCACCCTTTACCTTACTGCTTTCAGAACACTTAAGATGCCTTTGTGTTTTCTTTACATACCAGTTTGCATGAAATACAGCACCCTAGCCGATGTAAGCTGCATTGTTTCCAAACAGCTTCAATTTGTGGGAAAAGAAGTGCTCGGGTTGATTCTGCACTGGTTCCTTCTGAAGTTAGTTCTGCCAGATTTGATGGAGTTTACTTTCAGTCAAGTAATCATAATATTGTAGCCTAACATTACAACCCTTAAGCCATAGGGTTGCCAGCCTCCAGGGGAGGCCTGGAAATCTGCTGGAATAACAACTCATTTCCAGATGACAGTTTCTTCAGAAAAACAACAACAAAAAACAGCAGCTTTGAAGGATGGCTTTATAACCCACTGAGAACTTTCCTCAAACCTTAATCTCCCCATGCTTCAATTCTCCAGGAATTTTTCAAGCCAGAGTTGGCAAATGTACAAAGCAAGAATTTAGAAGGGAATTCCACTGACTTCCGTGGACAGAAGGGTATAACTCTGTTTTGGAATGCATTTATTCGCTGAATATTGCTAATGTGAATGCAGGAATATTTATTGACCAGATGGATATCAAAGTGATTTATGACCATAAATAGTAATTTTTTAAAAAAAATACAAAAATGCACTTTAAAATTTAAAATTAGGATAAAAACCTTGCCAATCAAATATACTAAATTAAATTCATGCTCAGTTATCTAAGCAGTTATTCTGATTATACATGTAGACCAGTTAATGCCCATTTTTGCTAATTAGAAACCATATTTATCAGTATAAACTTTTAAAATAGAATTAAATAGTTGTAAATGATGCCAGTCACGAGTGAGGAATACAGTAAATTGATTATCAGTTTATTACATTCTTGATTTTACTTACAATTCAGGCAAATTTTGCTACTTTAACAGTGATCTCAAAATTTCTTCCAGAGAGCATAATCATCATAATATTTTTCCCTTCCTGGGAAACAAGTCAGTACAGGGCTTATAAGATTCCTCCTAATAGAATATTGCCAATTCAACTGAAGAAAAGCACTTCAAAATGCTTGTTCATACTTACTAGTAACAGTATGAGAGCTTCATCATAGCATCTTCCTCCACTACTGCTGTAACTGTTTGTATATCTGCAAAAACTATTGGTCCTGCCCTGTAATTCTGAGAGTCAAATACTTTCCACAGCGGCTTTGCACGGCAAGAATGTCTGTGGAGCTCTAGAGGCAATCTCTCGTGATGCTCAGTCATGGCTGGTTGGAAAGAAAGGGAAGAAGACAAGGAAGTACTCTCCAATACTGAGTGATTTGATCTTGCCATCTTACCTCACCACTCAGTGTACCTTCCACTGTCCTCTACATATGGCCACTGGCAGCATGTTGCACCAAAAGCAACAGATCAATATGACAATGCTTATAGGTACAGATCAATATGACAATGCTGACCTGGATATCCCTAGACTAGGCTGATCTCATCAGATTTCAGAACCTAATCAGGATTGCCCCTGGTTAGAATTTGGATGGCCCACTACCAAGGACTACCAGGGTTATTAGATGGAGGCAGGCAATAGCAAACCACTTCCAAACGTATCTTGAAAATCCTACAGGGATGTCGTAAGTCAGCTGTGACTTGACAGCATGCACACACACACGGGTGCTTGCTTCTCAGCAGGCTGAGCTCCTTGAATCACCTGAAGATTGTTGCTGCAAATCAGGCAAAACTGGAGGGAACTCCACATTCCCACACAAACTCCCACCTTGTTTTCTTTCTCTCTGTCCAGCTTGGCTCAGCCACACCCAAGTCCTGAAATCAGACTGCCTCTAATGCTATATGTTTGTGGTATGGATTCCCCCCCCCCACTCCGCTCTCCCAGAAATCTGACATTTCCTAGGATAGGGAAGTTCCACACAATTATGTTTGAGGAATATTGGGTGAGTGGCAAGTGTGGTGATAAACTTTTGTGGAAAGATGGGGGAGTTCTCTGAAGCCTTCTTGCTGTCCTGTTTCTCACTACCGTACATTTCCTGATGCTTAACTTGTTCCCCCATATCTGACTCTCTTGTTCTGCTGTCCACAGGTCTGGCCTTGATGCTATCAAGGGCCCCTTCTGCACACGCAAAATAATGCGTTTTCAAACCACTTTCACAATTGTTTGCAAATGGATTTTGCCATTCCGCACAGCTTCAAAGAGCACTGAAAGCAGTTTGAAAGTGCATTATTCTGCATGTGCGGAATGAGCCAAGGTAATTTTACCAAGGTAAAAACCCTGGCTTCTTTTCTGCCTGCTATATGATGCAAATGCAGCTCAGTGTGTCCTAAACTGCTGGCTGGAATTGAAGGTGGTAATGGATCTGGAAAAGCTGAAGGCCACTGCTTAAAGAAGGAATCTCCAACCATGGCTTTCCAGATGTTCATGGATTACTATTCTCATCAGCCCCTGCTGGCATGGCTAATTGGCAGAGCTGACAGGAGTTGTTGTCCATGAACATCTGGAGTTCAATAGGTTGTAGACTCCTGGCTTAAGTATTCATCATATTGATCTCTTATCACAAAAATAACAGCAACTATAAATGCAACCCCCAACCAATTCTTATAATGCATCACTGCATTTATGCTCTCCAACATGTATGCAACCCTCAAGCAAAAACCAGCAGGATCTAGTGCAGGGGTAGGGAACCTGCGGCTCTCCAGATGTTCAGGAACTACAATTCCCATCAGCCTCTGTCAGCATGGCCAATTGGCCATGCTGGTAGGGGCTGATGGGAATTGTAGTTCCTGAACATCTGGAGAGCCGCAGGTTCCCTACCCCTGATCTAGTGGTTACAGGATTGAAACAGAATCTGGGGAAGACAGTTAAATCTTGACTCAATAATGGAAGCTTGCTAGGTGAATTTGAGCTAGTGATTCTCTCTCAGCTAAACCTACCTCTTGCCATTGTTGTTGCAAGCATAAAGTAGAAATAGGGTTGAATTATATTATAAGCTATTTCCAGTCCTCACCTGGTAGAAAATGGAATATAAATACATAAACAAACAAGCACTGTCTTTAAATAAAGCATCACAAGCAAGCTTGCAAATAATGGAGGATAATCAGTGAATGGCAAAGTTCATAGGCTTGTACCTTGCAGCAAACATGGCACTAAAGCACATATTTTTGTAAGTAAATGTAATTATTTAGTAAATCCTTTGCTGTTATGCCTTACACTCATCAGTCTGGCTCACATCATTGTTGACAAGTAGAGAAGCAATTGTTTGGCAAAATGTTTGGGTGTTTCCAAAGGAACTTTCATGCACTCCTTTGCACGATCATGACTACTTTATGCCGTTTTCTGGTTGCCCCAGTACCAAACTCCACCTGCCAGTTTCCCTACTTCTGATTTTTCAACTGTTATATAGTAATACTAATTTTTCAACTAGTTATATAGAATTGTAATTTTTCTGAGATTTTTGAATTGAGATTTGCCTTTTTTGTCTTCTTTAAAACTTGGATAATCTTGCAGGGTTATTTCCAGCTAGATATCACTTTTTTGTGCAGGCACAAATAGCAGGCAATGCAATGTAGGGAATTTACTGTATTTACTAGAGCAGTGAGCTGTACTGGCCCAAAGAAGGGATGGATGGCAAGTGATTCTGTATTTTACACAAGTTGTTTTAAAACCCTCAATTTATATGATACATGGGGAGGGATAAACATGTGGTTTTTTTTCTGAAGAAAGAACAACAACTTTACTTCAGCCCAACTTTACAGAAACCCAACAGTAAACAAAAAAGGCAGTTAACATCTTGTGGAGGAAAAACAGTTAAAGAGATTTTTTTTCTGCTACTCCATTTTGCTCTGGGCTGTATGGTATAGTGTGCAAGTGCTTTATTTCATTCTGCTCCATGTAAAGTTTAATGTGGAATGACATGTACTCATCTATAGTCTCCAAACATGTATCAAAGAATTGCAGCTTTCAGGCAGACTTGACAAAATAAAAATAACTTTGTCCTCTTCATCAAATTTCTTGCCTATAGTATTTAATGGGCCCATTAGTTCTGTTACTTGACTTAAATGTTTTTTTCTAGATCTCCTTCATTTAAGAACATAAGAACAAGCCAGCTGGATCAGACCAGAGTCCATCTAGTCCAGCTCTCTTCTACTCGCAGTGGCCCACCAGGTGCCTTTGGGAGCTCACATGCAGGATGTGAAAGCAATGGCTTTCTGCGGCTGTTGCTCCCAAGCACCTGACCTGTTAAGGCATTTGCAATCTCAGATCAAAGAGGATCAAGATTGGTAGCCATAAATCAACTTCTCCTCCATAAATCTATCCAGGTTAGTGGCCATCACCACCCCCTGTGGCAGCATATTCCAAACACCATTCACACGTTGCGTGAAGAAGTGTTTCTTTTTATTAGTGCTAATTCTTCCCCCCAGCATTTAATTTCAAAATAAGCAACTTTACATATAAATACAATCTTTCCTTGAGAGTGTTCCTTTCATATAACTCTCTCAAACCCAGCCACAGTTCCTTGGCACTTATAAAGTCCTTTATGTGATGTAAATTGCTGTCACAAATGTAGAAATCTATTTCCTTTCCTTATGGTGCTTTTTCTCCCACTGATCTTTCTGTTGGTGGGGACTCTTCAACTGTCTTTTAGAGATCCTTTTTCACAAGCTCATTTTCCATCCTGAATTCCCCAGAGGATAGTTACTTGAGGTCAGAATAAAAACTTGAGGTCAGAATAGACTCCAAAACATTCAAAGCTTTTGTACGTATGGTCATGGCTATTATTTTCAGAGGAAAAACAATAACTACAGTGTATTGTCGAACGCTTTCACTGCCAGATTCAACTGGTTCTGGTGGGTTTTCTGGGCTGTGTGGCTGTGGTCTGGTGGATCTTGTTCCTAATGTTTTGCCTGCATCTGTGGCTGGCATCTTCAGAGATGTGTCACAGATCCACCAGACCACGGCCGCACAGCCCAGAAAACCCACCAGAACCAATCACTCCAGTATTTCCTGGCCCATAATTTGTTAGAGAGAGATAAAAAGGCAGTTAGCATCTTAGGGAGGAAAACCAGGTGGAGGGGAGGCATTAGTTCTGGAGCAAAGAATTCTGAGTAAACAACCCCCTCTCTCCAGAACCTGTAGGCATTGTTTTCGAATTAGGCTTCATCAGTTTTTCTAACAGGATGGTGCATTCTTCGCCAATGAATAAGATGATTTAATTTCCAATGAATAAGATGATTCCAATGAATAAGATGATTTAATTTCTAAACTTCTCCAATGAATAAGATGATTTAATTTCTAAACCACTACCACAAGTTTCAATAATGGAGTGGCTATGGTGAAGGACACTGTATTTAGCAGGATACTGAGCTTGAAACAAACTTTTATGGGAACATTATGGCAATCTAATAAAGAGCTCCCCTTGTATGTAATCAGGAGATTTCAAACAAGGTACATTTGTCAGATAAGCATGTTTGTAGCCAGTTTCTCAACCAGCCTAATCCTTCAAATATCAACTTCAAAACCTGCAGTTAGGCAGTCTATTGCAGGGGTCTGCAACCCGTGGCTCTCCAGATGTTCATGGACTACAAATACCACCAGCCCCAATTGGCCATGCTGGCAGGGGCTGATGGGATTTGTAGTCCATGAACATCTGGAGAGCCGCAGGTTGCAGACCCCTGGTCTATTGTTTCCATTTTGGCCAGTTACAGGATGGTGATTCCATGAGATAAATGTGTTTTGGACAGGGTTCATTACACAGTGAAGCCCATATATTATTTCAGTCTGGCTTTCTCAGTGCACAAAGTCTGTAGTGAATGGCCTTCTTTGCCTCATTACTATCCTGCCTCCAAAAGAAGCTCAGAACAGTGAATAGAGAGTTTCTAGGTAGCCTTGTAAGATGGGGAACCAATTTTGAGGGGCAGGAGGGGAACAAAGAAATCCTATCAGGGCAGGGGCAAGATGTCTGGGAATGTTCTCTGGCTTGTTCATGAACATATTTGAAATTATTTTTTTCAAGTGTATTTAAACTGGGAATATACAAATGTACTGTATTTTCAATTCTTTATCCATTTTTGCTGTTGCCTTTGCCTTTGTGTGTGTGTGTGTGTGTGTGTGTAATGTTATACATTTGTGACAAAAAGGCATGTCATGGTCATGAACAGTAAGAAATTATGAAAGCATACATTAAAATAATTTAAAGATATATGTTTTCTGATAGAAAATATTGGAAAGGAATACAAAGGAGAGAGAAGCAATTGACATCATGTTCATCCTGCTTTGATACAATGAAAACGAAAAGAGAGTTATGGAATCATGATTAGTGAAGACTTCTAAACCATCTTTAATTTAGAGATATTGTTCTTTTTATTTTTTATTAATCCAAAACAAAAACAAAAAAAATTAGAGGTGTATTTGTTTTTGAGAGAGAGAGCCACATGGATCTTGAAACATGGTTGGTTTGCAGTGGTACTGGGGTATCATCCAATGGCCTGTCTAAATAAGTGGTTGAGAATTATTTCTGAGGTATAGTTCCTTGATGCCTTCACCACCCTAGCCAAAGAAGCATAGTTACCTTAGAGAAAAAGGCAGACAGACAGTTCTCCTGGAGCAATTATGCCTTCAAAGTGAAATAGCTGTGGCACGTACGCTGTTTGCTGTACTATACTGAACAAAGACTCTATATGCCGTATTCCCTTTATGGCGGTATCAAAGCAATAAGAGAGCAGCTCGATTTGAACTTTTTATGTTCCACTGGTAAGTATGCTACAGAATGTGTAAATACATGCTTTCCCCTGATCGCTCCTTTAATAGTGTTATGTCAAATTAGAGATAATACAAGAAGTCAGACCTAGAGTCCCAATAAGCTGCAGTTTCCCACTGACCTAAAGAATAGCAAGTGCAATGCTTTTAACTGAATAGTTTTCAGACAGTGTGTTAGCAATGTCCCTCTACCATGAAGGACAAGCTGGTTGGATCTAATCTTTCCACTGGTTTTTGTAATGAGTAGTTTTTAAATTCCTCTTTTCTAATCTGTTCAACACACCACAGAAGCCAAAATACATCAGGAAATCCTGTCAGCATATGGGAATGTGCAGAGGTTCCAGAATTAATGATTTACAGTAGAGGAAGGAATCAACTTATAGTGTTGATCAGTTTTTAAAGAGACAGTCTCCTGAAGTGGAATCCAAGCCTTGGATGTTAATCGAGCTGTACTAATATGGCCTTTTAAGTGATTGGTACTTTTCATACATTGTTCCTGTGACCCTTGTTCCTTTTTCCATTTCACTTCTGGTGTTCACAGTTAATTTTTAAATGTCTTGCTTTGATAGCTCCATAAAGGGAATATGTCATATAGAGTCTTTGTTCAGTGCTGTGCAGCAAATGGTGTATACACCACAGCTATTTCACTTTGAAGACATAATTGCTCCAGTAATTCTCAACCACTTATTTAGACAGGGCATTGGGTGAGACTCCAGTACCACTGCAGACCCACCACATTTCAAGATTCATGTGTGTCTCTCTTGGTATAGATAAACTTCTAGTTCAGATATATTTCTAGTTTTTTTTTTTGGATGAATAAAGAAGTAAATTGAACAAGATCTTTAAGTTAAGGATGTTTTAGAAGACTTCACCAATTGTCATTTCATAACAGAACTATCTTTTTGTCCTGCATTGAACCAAAGTAGAATGAACATGATACAAACAACTTGAAGCTTAAGTAAATTTAATGGGGGGAATTATGTGTGAATACATGCAAAAAGGCATCAAAATTTGTGGGTTTGAGTCAAAATATGGAGAAGTAACACTGAAATGGTGATTTTTGTGTCAAAATGGTGGGGTTATGAAATTCAGCACACCTAGATTGTAGTCACCCTAACTTGGATGTCCCAGGCTAATCCAATCTCATCACATCTTAGGAGAAAAGCAAGGTCAGCCCTGCTTAGTATTACAGTGGGAAACCATCAAGGAAATCCAGGGTTGCCACATGAGGGCAGACAATGGCAAACCCTCTCTGTTCATCTTTTGCCTTGAATACCCTAAGGGCATACCAAACATCAGTTGTGCCTTGATAGTGTTTTTCATCTCTACTAGACAGTATTTATTGATGGTTCCAGTTATGTTTTACAGATTCTTCCCATGCTTAAAAATATCCATGGCTGAGAATCTAACCCAACCTTTCCTCTAAGCCCCAAAACTTCTCATGTCTGGAGCACTCTTAGAAGAAATATTGGGCTATTCAATTGCCTAGAAGATCTCCTCTGACCATTAGCAAAGAAATCCCTGGGAGGTCTCATTAGGAAAAGGTGTACAACCCATATTAGTGTGCATATTTTTGCAGGGATAGAAATTTCCAAGGATAAAAATGTCTTATGTGGGAAAGGGGCTATTATGTGAGACAGACTGGGAACTGGAAATCACCAGTTGATGACTCACCTCAGTAGGTGGCTTTAGATAGTCTAAGCTGTCACTCGACTGTAGGATAATAGTGCTGATGCAGTTTACAAGGCTTATTATAAGAATTACTGAAATGATGCATGCAAAGCACTTTAAATACTCAAAAGCATTATAAATGCTAAATATTGTTGTGAGTTGGCTGCCTTGATTGCTATGAATGGCACCTAATCACCTGGCAACTAATGGATGCTTAAGGATTTAACAAAAGGGCTGAATATTCTGAAAATATGAAAAAAAATATTTCTGCCTTGGGAAAGTGGTATCCTTCATCTAGTGAGAGCTGCATTCCCCTACCCCACCCCCACCCCCACTCCAAAAAATAGCAGTTGGAATCCAGGAGAGAAATGGAATGGCAGCAAGAAACACTTGCTAATTTGAAGACAGAGAGCATCGAGAGATTTTACAGTGTTAGCTGGAGTAAATTGGAATTGTTGGCCAGTCTAGAAAGATTGCAACAGTTCTTTACAATTTGATGTGGGATTAGCATGTCTACTACCTGCTGGGAGAGTCTGCTTGCTTCCCCCATGCCTGATTTGAACTGCCAGTCAGCCAAGTTAAAGGTATTTCTCTCCCCTTTGTGAGATCACAGGGCTGTTCAGGGGTGAGAATTATGAACTTTGCATTATTGTTTTGTGTGCAGGAGTTAACAGGAACATCTGTGCATAATATGCATGTGAAATCGTTGCTGGTAAAATAACAGGTCCTCCAGTAATGAGGCCCTGCTACACTGGTGTTCCACAGATGTCAATATAGCCTTTTGATACCACCTGTGCTTTTCCACCTAAAAATGACAATGAAAACCCATACTACTTTCAGGAACTGAGTGCAGGACAGTGGCATTGGAGTGACCTTGCTGACATACACCAATTAGGAAGGAACATGGTGATGATGTCATCATACACAGAAAGAATCAATCTATGTACAGTGCTTGTGACATGGAATCTTCATGTTCCATGGCACTCACTAAGCAAAGCGTGCAAGGTACAAATGCAACAGAACACCCTCAATTTTGTGAAAGACTGTGTACACAAAATAGTTTTGTGATTAGCATTCTTTAAAGATCCGTGCTGGAGGAGGTTTGCATCCCCTTTTGCAAACATCTACCCTTTAGCTGGTGGATACAGGGAAGGAAGGAAGGGCAATCCAATCATTGCAACAAGCTGTCTGCATAACTCACTTAAGGAGAAGATGGAAATAAGATTGAGACCAGCCAGGGCTGGAGCCATGTTTTCAATGCTGCCAATACAAATATTTGCAATATGTTCTTCCTAATGTTGTAACCACTCTTGGCTCTTTGCACAAAGCATTGCATTTTCTTCAAAGTGTTATTTTGATAAAGTTTCCATAATCAAAACACCTACTTGGTATGTTGTAAGTATAAAAGCAAAGAAAGAAATAGGCTCTTGAAGTGTGCTCTTTCAAGGGCTTCTGGCGGGGGATGATTGTGAAGAAGAAGAAGAGTTGGATTTATTTCTCTCCCGTAAGGAGACTCAAAGGGGCTGACAATCTCCTTTCCCTTCCCCCACACACCAAACACCCTGTGAGGAAGGTGAGGCTGAGAGCTCAGAAGAACTGTGACTAGCCCAAGATCACTCAGCTGGCGTGTGTTGGAGTGCACAGGCTAATCTGAATTCCCCAGATAAGCCTCCACAGCTCGTGGCAGAGCAGGGAATCAAACTCAGTTCCTTCGGATTAGAGTGCACCTGCTCTTAACCACTACGCCACTGCTGTGGTGGCAGTTGAAACCCCATGGCCCTATTCACCAGCCCAGAGAGAGCAGGGAGACAGTGATGTTTCCCTCTTATTTGGTGGGTTACTTCCAATCACTTCTAATAGAAGAATGGAGGTACACTCACCAATTACCCTTCCTGCTGCTTCTGGGAGGTCCCTTGTCCATCTCATTGGCAGAAACTAAATAATTGAAGTCAGTAGAGATATTCCAATTTATACCTCTTCTTTTGCCTGTGTAATATTTTTCCTGTCATCAGTGTAGGACTCTGAACTGTTAAAATTAAAGATCTCAGCTGCTCCTTGACAACATTCTTTCAGTTCTGCCCTTTTTTGGCTTTCATGCCAGAGCCCTCATGCTAGTCTGTGATTATTCAGACAGCCTGTGTAATCTTTCCCCAGAATGGTGTAGTTGTTAAGAGCAGGTGGGCTCTAAACTAGAGAACTGAGTTTGCTTCCCCAGTCCTCCACATGAACATCAGACTCTTAATCTGGTAACCAAGTTTGTTTCCCCACTCTTCCACATGATGCCACATAACCTTGGGCCAGTCACAGTTCATTTTGAATTCCCTCAGCCCCACCTACTTCACAAGGTACGTTAGTTGGTTTTATTTGTAGTTTTATGTTTTTGCATTGCTGATGTACATGGTATAGGTTTTTATTCTTTCATCACTGATTTTGTTAGTCAATGATTGACTTATATGCATTTTAACTTTGGTTGCATATTGCTATATTATTTTGCTTCTGTAGTGCCTTGTCTACTTGGTGATGTTTCACCAGTGATGGTGATGCAACCTCATGGTCAATCAGCAAGGAAATGCAATTGCCATACGTAACCTCTCATCACCACATTGTACAAAGCAGTATTGGTATTCTCAAGATTAAACTGAATTGTTGATAGTACCTTCTCTTGGAAGAGAGAAGTAATCCTAAACCTAACAAATATTTCATGACAATCATAGGATGGGGTTTCAATATCAGGTTAGCTGGCTTGAATATCAGGCTAGACAGAGATCTGTCAATTCTTTGTCCACAGTGATGTGACAGCATGAAGCACTAGGCGTTATCTTTTTTAGACGCTCAGGCAGCAGCTGAAGACCAGAGGTAACTGACAACATTGCTGTCATGTTTTCTCCAAATGACAGGAAAGAAATGAGGGGGAAAGCAGAAGCAGAGTACAGACAGAATATTGCAGATAGGAGCCTGGGGTTCTGGAATCCTGCATATTATCACTTTGATGGTTTTGCATTATATTGTCTAATCTAAGCAATATCATACACAGGTTGTAACACTTTCACATTTAAATGCTCAAAAAATGTTCTGCTGAGAAGCTGCTGATGTAAATACTTTGGCTTTTATTTTAATGTGGCATTGTGGTTAAGAGCTGGAGAACTGGGTTTGATTCTCCACTCTTCCACATGAGCGGTGGACTCTGGTGAACCACATTTGCTTCCCCACTCCTGAATTCCTGGTGGGTAACCTTGGGCTAGTCACATTTCTTCAGAACTCTCTCATCCTCACCTACCTCACAAGGTGTCTGTTGTGGGGGGAGTTTGTAAGCCACCTTGAATCTTCTTACAGGAAAGAGAGATGGGGTATAAATCCAAACTCCTCCTCCGCTTCTTCTTCTCATCTTCTTTTCTGTCCTCCCCTTTCCTGTTGAGGTTTGAGAGTCAGATAAAGTAGAACCAGTTCCCCTTTCTCTGTGTGGCAATGGCAGAAGAAATTCTCAATTTTAAAATTTTTCCATGAGCTATCTTCGAAGACATAAACACAAGCATACAAGAATCACCCACAATTTTCATATTGTTTGTTCATGTTAACAAAGATAGCTCATTGAAAATTTAAAAAAGAGAAACCTATATATTGCTGGAATTGGTAGGAAGAGCTCAATTGAACCATGTACTTTTTGAGTTAAAAAGAGGTGCACACATGACTAATACAGAGCAAAATTCCAGGCAACTCTAAAAAAATAACAGGTACAACTGGCAGTTTCAAGCAGCAGCAAATGGCTGGTGGGAGAAAATGGAAGTAAGAGCTTTTTTGATTGGGCAGGATAAATGTCATCTCCTGAGCTCCGAACAGCAAGCAGGAGACAATTTGGGCAAAAAAGAATTGCTAGCATTTGTTTTTTTTTTCCCCCCTGAAGAACCTGTCTGAGAAGAAATAAACCGTCCTGCAGCAGTCTTGGGGGGAAAGCTGTACGGAGTACTTCCCCAAGATGCTTTTTTCCCCATCCTCAAGTTGTTTTATTTGTGCTGTGCAGAAAGGGCCAATGATCTGGTTTAGTTGCAGATCAGCTTCAAGCAATGTTGACCTGTGAAAATGACAGAATGTCAGCTGCATTAGACTTTCAGTGGTAGGAAATGATACTAAAGCTCCATTTGCTCAATTGAGCATATAGGGATAATGAGCATTTGACTCCCTTTCAACTTCAAATTGGTTTGTGCTTTAAGGATGACTCAGTGGCAAAACAGTTTACAGAGAGTCAACAACTCCTGGCACTATCAGAGGCTCTTGACTTATCACACCTCAATCCTTGGAAGCAAGAGATGTACATCTGTACATATTCAAGTGGGTGAAGTGTAGCGACCTACAGAGAACAAAATGAAGGCAACATTCTTCATGTTACATTCACCACAATGTGTCTCATTTTACATAACACATAATGAGCCTTTCATATTTATTATTTAGAAAGGTGAGCCTCATACACTTAACCAACAAAGGTTCCCATGGCAGCTTCCAACATAAACAGCAACATTGAGTAATTCAGGAACAAAGCCACAATTTGATTTAGAAAAACATCCCTGACATCAAATGAAATTGGGCCATTTTCTATCATTCACCATCTATCATTCTATCATTCACGGAGGGGGCAGTGCAATTCAAAGCAGCAATTGGGCTTAGAGCTGTGCAACTCTGATTAGGATGCCATGGTTGGTTGCATGGCAAAAGTGACACAAACAAACTGTTGTAGAAAAATCCGTCATCAAGTTATTTGTCCCTATGTAACTTTGCAGGCTGTCTTGGAAATGCAGCTTGTACATATTGGCTCATCACTGTAGATGCTCCCAACAGTTGTTGATGGATTGAATTGCCAGTGGTCCAAGGGTGGACCTCTCATCATAAACATACTTCACTCTCTGGACATGCTAGTTCACACAAAACATTCTATGGTCATTTGCACTACGATGTGGAGAGGAATTCCTTTCTTTTCATTTTTTTGAAATTTACTTTTTTTAAAAAACAGCCATTGATTCCTCTTATTTCTTTCTTCTTTTTCAAAAGAAGGATTGTTCTTTGATTTCTCTTTGATTTCACTTTGCAGTCTTCTGTTATACCTCTGCACAGAGTTTTTTGCAGAGTTTTTTTGATACTACGCACTACAGAATGGTACTCTTGCAGTAGGAAAGAAAACTCTAGGGAGACATTGCCTGCCTTTGAGTCTCTGCAGAATGAAATCCTAAACTTTTATAAAACATATTTTCCCTTTCCTTATCTTTCTTTCAATTTCTTTTTGTGAGCAAAATGGAATTGATTAGAAACAGACTCCAAATCCCAAAACAGGAAAAAAGGAAATTGGATTTCAAAGACAAACTGGATAATGAATTCAAAAAAAATGTACTTATGGCCATCAGCATGGTTGAGACATTCTTGTAGGGACAACTTTTTTAAGCAGAGACATATCACATGATCCTTTTAGTGGAGAAACCACAATCAAACCTGGAACCATCTGAATGCAAAGCATGTGCTTTACAACTAAGCCATAGCCTCTGACTTGCTTGAACAACCCATCTGCAGGCTATAATGTGAACTGCCTTACCAAAGCTGTGTATGAGGCTGAAAGAAACACTCTGAATTCCTTGTCAAATTTAGTCAAAGGTGCAAATGAAAAATAACATGTTTGTTTAAAATTTGGAAGCTTTCTTGCCAATTTCTGACTGAGATAGCCTCCTTGCCCCAGTTCTGCCTTACCCAAGCCAGGACTGTGAGTGTCAACCAGCCTCATGAACTGCGGGATTCGCATTCTGGACAGTTCTGTTGTGGAATGGAAAGAGTTACCTTATACTGAAAAAACAAGACACCACCATATAACAATGTAAACTGAAAAGGGAAAGAGGGATTCCATTTGACCAACCCAAAAGGCTATGCTGTGGATCATTGGATCTGCATGGACATCCGTGTGGGTTGTGGACTGTGATGAGAAAGACAATTGCCACAGCAACACGTGGCCAGGCCCCGCTAGTGTGTGTATATATATATATGCTGGCCCAAACGCTCTGAAAATTTCACAGACACTTACTCATTCCCCCAACTGTGTTCTTATGTACCTCCCGCTGTCAGACAACACACCTGAACCAGGTAAACCATCTTTTTTCCTGGCGCACCAGGCCATGAAGCTGCCTGTGTGTAACTGTCACCCTTAGAATGTTCATGCCCTTAGAATGTTCACTCAGATGGCCAGACATGAGCAGTGAAAACGGTACATAGGCAATAACTTGAGAGGACGTGAAACACATACACACGTTGCCGTGTGAGATGTCAGGTGGGGTTCCCCATCCTCACACACAAATACCTTTTACTCTCTGTGCCTCACCCACTACTACCACACAACACAGCTACTTTCATACACGTTCAGCAGAGGGAGAGGCATGCAAGGGAAGAGAAGTGAGAGAGTGAGAAGTGGCATGCAAGGGAGGGGAGGGAGCGGGCCCAGCATCTGGATATGACCCACTCACCCTAGCAGAGGGAGATGGAAGGGAGGGAGAGGGAGGGAGGGAGGGAGGGGTGGCATGCAAGGGAAGAGAGGGTGGGAGAGGGAAGGGATGGAGGGGGAGGCATGCAAGGGAACAGAAGTTAAGGAGGGGAGAGAGTGAGAGGTGGCATGCAAGGGAGGGGAGGGAAGGGGCACAGCATCTGGATATGACCCACCCACTCTAGCAAAGGGAAAAGGGAGGGAGGTAGGGGGAGAGGTGCCATGCAAGGGAAGAGAAGTGTGGGAGGATGCAGTCACACACATCAATGACATCGCACAGTATCAGCCTGTGCATTTCCATGAGCACATACTGCTGGCGTCTGCAATTGATTTGCTGCTACTGTTCCTTTCCCATTTCACCACAATAAGCCACAGCAATGCATGGCCGGACCCTGCCGAGAGAGAGAGAGAGAGAGAGAGAGAGTAAATAAATGCATAGCATAGGATAGTACAGAAAAAAATGTTAAATGTCTCAGCCAAGTGGACATAGGGGTGGAATGGAGATAAGTATTATAATAGTGAGAGAGAGAGAGAGAGAGAGAGAGAGAGAGAGAGAGAGAGAGAGAGTAAATAAATGCATAGTATAGGATAGTACAGAAAAAATGTTAAATGTCTCAGCCAAGTGGGAATAGGGGTGGAATGGAGATAAGTATTATAATAGTGAAAGCTAATGCAAAGGGGTTTTAATAGGCTAAGGAAAAGGCAGCTGTTGAAAGACTTTAGCATTCTGAACTTGACTTGCCCCCATACAAGAGTGTCGGCTCTAAGTGAATATTTCGCATTGCAGCTGGCATTATTACTGATTGAAGAACCCTTCTTTTGGCTGCAAGTGCCTTATTTTCCTGCAAACGCATTCGAGAAGCTTCCTCCTTCAAACATTCCATACAAAGGCAAGTTTCCCTTTAATTATTATTTGGAAAAAGAAAGGAAAAGATGCCAAACACTTCAGTTAGACAGACATCTTGTTTCAACCTTCAATACCTTAATTACACAGCTGAAAAACTGTGTAGCACTTTGTGACTGCAAAGATAGTGCTCGAATTTGAGAAAAGCCAAACATCTATGCCTTGCTCTGAAATGAGGATTAACCCAGTCCTTGTCCATGCAAGTAGCTGATAATGTGGTGACTGGCAGTGCAACCCTCAACAGAGTCTAAGCCCATTGAAGTTCAAGAACTTAGAAACATGTAGTTCTGTTTAGAATTGCCCCGGGAATGTTGAGGTGATAGAATGGACCATACCCCTTCAGATGACAGGCAAGTGATTATAATTTTTCAAAACATTCCTACAGTCATAATTCCTTGTAAGTGGGCACCTAGCCTAGGCTGTAAAAGGCTATGATAGAATCTTACTCCTTGTTTTGCTACTCTTTGTTTCTTTTGATTTGCACAATATTTCTTCATTAAGAATTTGATCTTCTCTATCTACAGTGGTACAGTCCATTTTTCCACCTCAGCACAAGGTTCTGCTTTATACGCAGACCAGGTTTAAAATTCTGTCATTGAGTGCTAAGCATTGGAATGTTTTACCAAGATCAGAATACTAATATCATATATCTAATTCTGCACCTGACTGCTACGTGGGTCAGAAAACCTAGAGAATGGGGTCAGATACACATAGGGGATATTTTTACAGACCTGGTGGACCAGCCGGGTTTGCAGAAGAATCCTCAAAATGATGTTTCATTGTGTGATCCTGGCTGCCATTTTGAGGGGGACAACCAAATAAGCAAATATTTGCACACAACATGGTTAGTAGTAATAGACAGTATAATCTGTGAGTTGACTAAGTCTACAATATATACATTAAAGGGGCTGTGTCTCAGCAATGCCCCAGTACATCTTCAGGAAAGTCTCATGTACAGACAAGGATGCATTCATAAGAACTAATCAGTGCTTTTACAATTGTTTCTCTAATCTTTATACGGATAGTGGTTGACTAAATATTGAATATTGAAAACCCAGCATGAGCAACCAACTTCCAGATATATTATGGCTTCAAAAATCTTCAAAGGCTCATAAGTGCATGGTATTTTCAATGCAGGTCAATGAGTCATGTATAAACTTTTTTTTGCAACAATCAAGTCAGACTTTTTTAGGGTCTGTAAAGATCTCTCTTGCTGCAAAAACATCATTCTATTGAGGGGGATGAGCAGATGAGGAGCAGGAAAGCCACTTCCTTACTACCATGTGAACCAGGCAAGTGGAGACGGTGAAGGTAGAAGCGCTGCAGGTGAAGGTAGAAGTGCAGGTTGGCAGGAGAAGGAGGAAGAGCGGCAGGATCCAATATGGAGCTGGAAGAAAGAATGGGATTTCCCTTTTGAGTCTCAGGGGTTCTCTCATTGGTGGAATACTTTTGAAGTTTTGCTCCTTGAATTCAGTACTTCAGATTTCACTGAGGTACGGAAATGTACTCAATTACTGTATCTTCCATTGAAGCCATGTCCTAAGAAAACATGCTGCAAATTTCACAGTTACTGTAATATTATTGTCACTCTTTCACACAGGGTCTCCAGTAGACAGTGGCCCCAATCCTGATGAAGTTTATTTTAAGAATAGCTTTCTCCAGTGGGTTCTGTGGGACTTTGCCATGGCTAACTTTAGTTGCATCAGGGTGTTTATGTTTCAACCTACACTTTAAAACTGACATTTCAAAGTGAAAAAAAAATCCAGCTCAACAAACCACAGTGTATGATCATACGTGTGTGTTTATTCAGAAATAGGTTCTGCAGAGTTCAATAGTCTTATATTGCAAATTTTCTTTGAAAAGCAGTGTCTGAATATTATTCTCTGTGTATCATCAGTAGACACATTAATTACTTTTATTCCTTCAAAGGTATATTATGAACAAAGCAATAAAGCTCCAAAGCAAAACAAACCGACAGTAACCAATGCAACATTGGCAAATGTTATGAAAAGCAGTTAGCAAAATATATTTGAGTGGATATGGTTCCAAAGTAGTGAGAAAATAATTTTGGCCAGACACTTGAAGGCATGACAGCTCATCTGACATCTACATCTTTTATATATGAAGCCATAATGCCTCCAGAAAGAAACGCACATTCATAAAGATCTTTATTAATAATGAAAAGATACAATTGGGTCTCCTGTGATAGCAGTGTTGGAAGATTTAATTTTTGTCTGTAATACTAGGTAACAAAATGTAACTTTTTACAGGACCATATAAAAAGTTATCTTGGGTCAACCTGGTGGCTCTGTTTATTTTGCTGTAGGGTGAACCCCCAAAATGTAGTGGAAGATCCATCAGATCATTAAGACCCTTTCCACGTAAGTTCTCTAGAATATTTCCAGAACATTTTTATCCCCCCCTCACCACCAGAATGCTTGTTTGCTCTTACCACCTCCAAATGTTTTATGATCACTGTAATATTTTTTTTGCTCATTCATAGAAACAATGTTTTGTTGAATCATTGGCTGTTTCTGCACGGGTGGATAACAGCGCCCCAGGGACACTAAAAACGTCATCCCTGGGGTGGCATTCGCACAGAAGGTGCTGTGCTCAGAATGCCCAAGTGGCGCAAAGATGCCACTATTGAACCTCGCTCCAGGAGTGAGGTTTTTCAACAGTAGTGTCTTCCACCCGCTGCTGGGCGAATGGCAGTGGGTGGAAGGCACCATTCCCCCCGCCTTCCCTGAATGCCTTACCTTTGTCTCCTGGCTTCTGGTGTGTTGGAGAGGCCAGGGAACACCCCCCTGGCTTGAGACTCCATAGCCGTTGCTCAGGCCAGGGGTGTGTGTCCCCTGGCCTCTGTAACATGCCGGAAGCCAGGAGACAAAGGTAAGGCATTCAAGGGGGCACAGCCTGTGCGAACGGCCCTGAGGGGGTGCATTGGCATCGTTTATGCCGATGCAGCCCTCCTCAGGGCCTGTGCTGAAAGGGCCATTGATTTGATGCTTTTAAGATCTGTTTGGTCAATGCTTTGTTGATCCACGAAAACAGCAAAACACACACACACACACTGATGAAAATGAAGAATCAAGGGGGAAAGGAGTGAGGTGAGGAACATGAAAAGATGGTGCATTGGGTGCTGGGGGGAAAGTTGGGTGATGGGATAGGGGTGTGCAAAATGGCCAGGCTTCTTGGAGGAAAAAAAGAACATTTTTAAGTATGACTACATTGCAAGGGAAGCTAGCTTGGAAATGTTTCAGTGAAAAAAATGTGCCAAAAAGTTTTTCAGAAATGATGGAGTAAAAGGTGAATTAAATGTTTCTGGCACCAATGGGAGGAAATGAAGTGTGGACATCCAAGGAGAAAACATTTCATTCTGGTTCTGGAAATGTTCTAAATTACTTGTACAGGAAGGGCCAAAATCTTGTTGGTCTTAAAGGTGCAATTGGACTTGAATCTAACAGTTCTACATGAATAGCCAGTTTTACATGAGTGGTCAGTCCTCTAAAGCTATTCTGGAGAAATGTTTACTTGTTGGTTTAAGATAAAATATGCTGTTAACTATTTTACACTGTTATTCTAGACCCATTTACTTAAAAGTAAGTGCCACTTATTAGCATCCTGCCTTTTGTTTATAAACTTGACAAGTCTTGTTTAAATCTTTTCCTGTTGGGTATTCATACAAATAAATCTATTACCTGAACATAAATAATGTTATCAGATAGGGGGGAAAAAACCACATATATTTGTTCAAGATAGAAGCAGGAGAAACATGTTTCATATCATATATAGGTTGACATTCTGTGAAGAAATCAGATAGCACTAACATTCAGGTATTACGAAGGGCAATCACTCAAGCTCTTATTTTGTTCACATTAATATAAAATATTGATGTCCTAGGATATTCAAGCCCACGCACTCATACGCACACACACACACAGGGAAGTGAATAGAAAGCTCATTTAAAAACACTTTAGCTAAAATGGTTTAATTTATAATTTGCCAAATATCTTTTCTAGATAACTTATTACAACATTTTTCTTTTTCCATTAGCAGTCTCCATGAGAAGGAGCACTTGAAGTTAAATCTCTTTCATTTTGTATTTCTCCATAACTAGAATAATGCAAGACTCAAGACAACAGAAGTACTAGGAAATGGAAGTCTTTAAAGAACTGATGAATTCATAAAGCTTATACTAAATTTGACCATTGTTCTGTCTGCTCTGATGGACAGTAGATCTTGCCAACATCAGGCTGAAATCTTTAACATCCTCTATTACCTTTTTTAAAAAAATGGAGATGCCAAAGAGAGAACTGGAGAGTGTGGATGATAGAAAGACACAAAGAAGCAGTACACCAGAAATAAACATCAGTGAAGTTAAATGAAACAAATCATAGGCTCATTCCGCACACGCAAAATAATGCACTTTCAAGCTGCTTTCACAACTGTTTTTGCCATTCCGCACAGCTTCAAAGAGCCCTGAAAGCAGCTTGAAAGTGCATTATTCTGCGTGTGCGGAATGAGCCATAGGCTGTTTCTGCACAGCAGCGGAAGCAGCTGTCCACCGGCATAATTAATGCTGGTGGAGGCATGAAACCATTTGCACGGTCTCATGCGGGTGCCATCAAAGCTACTGCGCATAGCAGAGGCAATGCCGCATGGAACCACCTCCAGTCTCTGTGTGTTTTTTACCTTGTCTTCCCTCCAAGGCTCCAGAGGGAGGAAGTGACATGCCCACACTGCCCTCTGACCCACAGGAGTCAAAAGGCAGCATGGGCGTGTCCCTTCTCCCTCCAGAGCCTCGGAAGGAAGACAAGGTAAACAATACATGCAAACAGGCAATGCCTGAAAGTGGCACTCTTACATTGGTGCCTTTCATACCACAGCGGCAGGAAGATGCTGCTTTTCAAAAAACATGCTCATGGAGTTTTCGCGCTGATTGGTGGGGATGAGCATGACGCTGCTGCACTGCAGCAGCAGTGATGTGAACAGCACCCCAGGAATGGTGTTTTTACCATCCCTAGGGTGCTGTTTTCTGCCTGTGCAGAAACAGCCATAAAATAGAAAACTAACGAGAGAAAGGAAATAAAATGGATGTACCATCTCTTTGTCCTCTCTTTCACTTGTGACCTTTGACTGAAAACAAAAAGAGGAAGGATGAAGGTTTAAAAATCCAAATGGCACAGAATGCAGTGAAAGGAAAAGGGAAGAGAGAGAGAAATGATTAGAGAAATAACAGATGGAAAAAAACATCAGGAAAATGACCACCGGCAGAAATAACACCAAGTTTATGACTGACTTAAAGACACCAGATAGAAGCAGGGGGGACTTGGAACTGAAGATTGAAAAACTATTGGAGATAACAAAAACCTTTCAAGAAGAAACACAATAAAATTTTAAAGAAACACAGGAAAGCTTTAAGAAAAATGGATAACAGATTTAATAATCTGCAAATGGAAATGCAAGAATGAACAAAAGACATTAACCATTTAAAGCAAATGCAGACAACTGTAAAATATATTTAAAAAGAAATGAAATAAACAAAGTCAGAAATGAATCCCTTTGATGGAAGAACTGAGATTCTAAAGACACAAACAGAGATGCTAGCTGACCATTTGGCTCTGACTGAACTGGCGCAAAAAGAAAATACACTCAGGTTAAGAGGTTCAAAAGAAGAGGAAAAGGAGGATCTGAGATACAACCTATGCATAATCCTAGCAGAATACTTGGAAGTAGATGATGAGAATATGGATCAAGAAATTGACAAAGCCTTCAGAGTAAACACAAGATACACCAAATACAGAAACATCCCAAGAGATGTAATCACCACCTGTGCAAGGAAGATAACAAAGGATGAGATCTTGAGGAAACATTTGAATAAAAGACTGAAAATTGAAGGAGTGGACATTGTAGTGATGAAGTAAATACCTTTCAACATCTTAAGATAAAGAAAGGACTATGCTCCAGTAGTAAAATGGCTAAGAGAAAATAATACAAAGTTCAGATGGGAGAGATTCGAAGGACTAAGTTTCTTTCAAGGAACCAGAAGAATTGTACCAAACTTGGTTACCAGAGCACAAGAATTCTTGGAGCAGCAAAAGAAAATGGGTATGAAAGAATAATAAGGTTTCTATTAAACCGAAATTTTGAATGTTTGCTTTTTATGATAATTTAATACCTTATTGCAATATTATCTGATTTTTTTCTTATAAAAATTGTGTTGTTTTTTAACTCAATTTTATAGTAAGATTTTTCTTTCCTCGTTCTTCCTTTATTTTTGTATTTAGAATGATGATTTTTCACTGCATTCTGGCTAGGTACACTGGACATTTATACATATAGACATATACTACTACTGCTAACATTATCTGCGTTAACTACTGAGGAGCCTAGAAACTTGCAGGTGGTGTTGCTTAGCACTTCCTTGGTTTTATTACATGTTTGGATTGACCATCTTATTGTGGGAGTAGTACTAATTACTTTATGGTTTGAAACTGTGGCAGTAGAGGTCTCTGCGAGGGAGAGGATGAGTGGGAGGTGATCGCTGATCATAGAATCCCCTATCCTAAAGGCTTCAATGCAAAGATAAATCCAACTCCAAGCTATTATATCGGAGCCCCAATGTATAAAGGAGTTACCCAAACTAAATCATCCTTCGAAGGTCAAGTACAGGCATACTTTTTTGTGGAGAATTTTTAGGGTCCACCAAGGTTATTATCCCCTTATGACCCAGTACCCCTAAGTAGAGAAACTGGGACCAGAAAATAGCAAAAACTTGGGAATTGATCGCGCATGGACCAAAAAGAACATTTAGAAATTACTGGACCCCAAATTCATATTTGAGGCCCCAAACCAAATAGCTTATACATCGAACTCTTATCCAGAATCCTAAGCTTCTGTGAAATGGTTATGGCTGACATAGATAAAGAAACTTAACTTATGGGCTTAACATGCCGCAACCGGCCAGTTCCAAACTATGTCTGCCATCAGAATTCATAATGAAATTAAATCTGTTTTAGTTGAAAGAGAGAAACTGGAAATGGTGCAGGAGGGAAGCTTCGCTCTTCACAGGCCTTGGGAATTGTCCGGATCAGACCATTGTGCCAACTATTTTGTAAGCATTTTGTGCAATCCCAAACAACGCAGAGCGTATACCCACTTTGGCTTCGTTTTTTAACGGCTCTGCCCTAACAGCTATGACTCTTGGCAGGTATAATAACACTCCATATGAGAACAGGTTATGCCAATGTAATATGGCCGCTGTTGAGACTGTTCAACATGTATGCCTATTGGAATGTCCAATGTACGCAGTCGAATTCACCAGGCCTCTATATACATCTGCTCACGGATTCCGAGAGCTTTCAAAAGCTTGATGTCAGGCTACCATCTACTATGAATTTTCTCCTCACGGTTCCTGTGATCTCGTGACATGTGAGAATGTTGGGCGAAGTTTTTTTGAGGAACTTACATAATGGGTGCTGTGTGGTTTCCGGCCCATGGTATGGCAGCTTGTTCTAGCAGCATCTTCTCTCCTGACGCTTCGCCTGCATCTGTGGCTGGCATTTTTCAGAAAGAGATCTGACGTTGGTGCTGCCAGTGGAGTATATATATCTGTTTTGGAGTGTCCAGGGATGGGTTGGAGAAACCTTTGTCTGTGAGTAACATGTTAGGGCTGCAACCAGGTCCAATAGTTGAGGGCATCTGAATAGAAGTATGAGTAACAATGAAGACTATAGCATGGGCGTAACACTGGAGATAGCAAGGTCACTGGTGGGAGCATCTGAATAGAAGTATCCTGGCCTTTGTTTCTTTTGTCTATGGTCATCCTGTGTTTGTATGGAGCTGGTTAGACACTGTCTTGACTCTAGTATTTTTCAACACTGGCAGCCAAGTTCTGTTCATTTTCATTTTGTTACGCCCATGCTATAGTCTTCATTGTTACTCATACTTCTATTCAGATGCCCTCAACTATTGACCTGGTTGCCTTCTTTGTTACTCACAGACAAGGTTTCTCCACCCACCCTGGACACTCCAACAGATATATACTCCACTTGCTTTCCCAACATCAGATCCTCTGAAAATGCCAGCCACAGATGCAGGCGAAACGTCAGGAGAGAATGCTGCTAGAACACGGCCATACAGCCCGGAAACCACACAGCACCCAAGTGATTCCGACCGTGAAAGCCTTCGACAATACATTTTTGAGGAACTATTTGGTCAGGCACAATCATTGCCTACACAGTAGTAACGGCTAAATTATTTTATGTGTGCATGAATGTTGTGAATGTTCAACATTGTTTAAATGTATTTGAATATTTTAATGTCTCAGTTAGTGGATAAATGCCCCTTTTTACTAACTCTGTAATTTATAATGCCAATAAAGGCTTTGGAATTGGAATATTCTCCCATATAGACATATAGAGGTTTATTCAGGTGAAATAGTTAATAATGTTTCCAAAAATAATTTTGCGTAATGTAAATGCCTTTTGGTATAGTTGTCTAAAAAGATCCCACCCAGCCTACCTCTCACACTGCCAAGCTGAGTAGTTCCCCATTGCTATTTAAAAATAAGTTCTTATCCTGTTAAGCTGGGTAACATTCTCCTCCTTTCCTCCTCCTCCTCCTCCTTTTCCCCCTTCTCACCTCCTCTTTCTCCTCTTCAGCAATAAATAGAAGTCATCTAATCCTGTAGTGGAAACCTTCTGTCTGCATTCATGGTACTTACCTGTGTATAAGGGCACAACAAAGAAAATGCCAAAAAATTAAGTAACTGTTTACACTCCTATGGTTGCTCCCCTGCATAGGCCACATGGCCTTCCTGGCTAACTATTCGCTTATTGCGTTTATATGTTTATTTATGGCCCAAATTACCCTGCCACTCTTTTCCATCCAATCATGGTCCGTGGCATGCAAAAGTGAGTGAACATACAAACATTTAAGCATGTAAACAATTAAAATACAGTTAAAATACAAAATTCAACTGAAACACATACAAACAAATGACACCAGAAGAGGGCCAAAAACATACCACTGCTGGCAACAGACATCCAAAAGGACTACCATCCAATTAATGAAGCCTTTGCATGTACAGTCCCAAAACCATCATGTTGGTAAAAGTAAATTACTTGGGCATTTGGTTCACTCATTCGGATGATCTTGAAAGAAGAAGCCAAAACTTCTTTCAATTTACCCCCATCTCTGTCTTTACCCCTTTTTCTCATGTATTCATTTTACTTTATTTTATCCCACCTTTGTTCTCAATGGAATTGTGCACCTCTCCTCCATTTTATTTTATAGTAACCCTCGAGGTCGGTTAGGTTGAGTGTGTGTGACTGGCCCAAACTTCCCTAGAAAGCTTTCATGGCAGATTGGGGTTTCGATCCTGGGTTTCTCAAAAACTGGTCTGATAATGTAAGCACTACAACAGACTGGTTCTGCAGTATGTTCCCAAAACTTGCTGAAGCAGGATAGGCTATGTGATGAAAAGCCCTTCAACTGCAATCAAATCAAAGTTCAGACAAGAGGGAAAACATAAGCAAACACAAAACAAAGATACGACTCATACAAAAGTTAACATAGGCCTAAGATGACAGACATGACAGATGTATTATTGACAGAGTGGGAGATTTTTTACTATGTTCGCGTGTGGTATATGTGCCGGGCCATACACAAAGCAATCCATTTGCATAGAGTCCTTTATTTCCTTGTCACACACACCAAATAAACTTGCATTTATTTCTGATCTTTTTGTAATATTGAAAGGAAAAAAAATATATTGTACAAAAAAACTCCTATGTTCAGGGAAATAAAGCTTCTCTGCAAAATAAAAGTTCTGAAGATGGAAATGAACTTTGTTCCAAGCGCTTTCAAATTAGAGCAAGCCAAACATTTCAAATGTGCCATGAGGTAAATTGCTTTTGAATTTCTAGTCGGATATAATTGCCAACCTCAAGCAGCTAGTGGGGTTTTTGACACTGGGAATGTTCAGCCCATTATATCTTTTGTTTTCTGGTTTGCCTTGAAGGAGCTCAGTGGCTGGGTCACTTCTCTGCCTACAATAGATGCAGAGGAGATCTTTGTGGGTCAAAGAAGCCAGACAAAGCATGGGATCATGTGGATGCCCCTTCATTTTTAGCGCATGAGAACACTGATGAGATCCCTGTGGGTGCAGGATTGAAAACTGAACAAAGGGGTGAGATTAGTTCTAGACCTTTGACACATGGATGCAGAAATAAACTGGGTAGAAAATGGGCATACAAATTAGGTAGTTCTTTTGCCTTAGCAATAGCTGTATCGGCAACATTCTGATTCAACATCATAGCCAGGTTGATCCTCCTGTGGTCAAGCAACCCAATCTAAAAGGGTAATGCTGGTAAAACAGTGGCCAGGGAAGGCACCACCATGTTGCCTCCAAAGAGTTAATTGGCAGTGTAGGTGCCAAGGGAGAGGGGGAAAACCTTTTCTCCTCCAGGAAAGGCCACAGAACTTTTGAATGGCATGTTGGGAGGGGGCATTTCCGGCCTGAAAATGCACTAACACTGGGACCCTCCAGGAACTCCCCCACTCTATGCCAGTGTGGCATTTTGGATCTGGGGGCTATGGCAGTTTTCATGGCGCTGATGGCATTGGCACTTGTGCAACCCCTCTACAGCTTCCAATGGGGCTCCCTGCCCCTCTGAATTGGACAATTAGAGGTACCCCTTACATTGCTAAGAAAGATGACTGTTGGTTAAAGACAAGTTGTAGCACATCCTGGTTCTGTGGCTGGACTAGCTGTTCTTTCTAGCCTCATGGTTCTATAATTAATTCAAGTGACCTCTACAATATGAATGAGAAAGTACAGGTGACAAGTCCGCTAACTTGGATTTACTGCCTGAAATGAACTTTGCAAGAATTCCCTGTAGCCTCTTGAGCTTTTCATGTCCGAAAGAGCTCTAGACTTGCAAGAATCTTTTCTGATACTCAGTGACATGAAATATTGTGACACAATGCAGGCATGAGTGACTTTTAAAAAAAAGCTTGTGCCAACATGGTGTTTCATTAGGGATCAGCAGAACGCACTGATTCAACTTTGAAATTAGCAATTGGCAAAGAGAATGGAGCAGTTCTTTTAAGATCAAGCAAAACTCCAGGATAGAATGTGAAATCAAAAGTGGGTTTCTTTGTTCTCTTATTTCATGGCCACTGTTGTCTAAAGTGTTCCTATTGGCTCTTTGGACCCATGTAATATTGTTACACAGTGTCAGTGATGTCACAATCAGGACTGTATTACAGATGCTCATCAGCAAAATCACATGATGCTTCACAGTCAATTGGGTAAAGGTGTGTGGGCAAATTTGGGTGCAGTTTTAGTGAGCAAAGGAACCCCGTTCTACATTCCTACTCTGGAGTTGTGACAGAGTGAAGTGGAACCAGTCCTCTTTCTCTGCCCTCCAAGAGCTAAATCAATCAGAATTAATAAATACATGGTTGCTATCCCATACTGATGATATGTATCACTCATATTTACTTCTGGATTTCTTATACATACTAATATATATTCAAGAGTCTTGCTCTCTTTCTCCTGTCTATTTCTTTTAACATCCTGATACCTAATGAACATCTACTATTTTTGCTTTCCTTCTTAAGGGCTTGAATGTGTCAATGACCATTATAGAAAGCAGAGAAGCTGCCAAAGAACAAAAAAAGTTATAATTGAAGTAACAATCAAAGCTCAGAAGGATGATAACCTCATCTTGTTGGTCAGTTTTAGTTTGGGCCAAACTATAATCTTGCCTCAATCATATGAAAATCAGCCAGCAGGTGAGAGGATAGTTTAATTTATTTATTTATTTTTCCCAAGGTGCTTTGGGCAGTGTACACTGATCTGTCTTCCTCCATTTCATGCTTGTATCAACCCTTTGGGGTAGGTTAGGCTAAGAGTCTGACTGACTCAAGATCAACTAGCAAGGAACAACAGGGATTTGAACTGTGGATCTTTCAGATCCTAATCTGTCACTTTAGCCACTTTAGCTGGTTCTAAGACCGTGGTGGCAAACCTTTGGCACTCCAGATGTTATGGACTAGAATTCCCATCAGCCCCTGCCAGCATGTGCTGGCAGGGGATGATGGGAATTCTAGTCCATAACATCTGGAGTGCCAAAAGTTTGCCACCACTGTTCTAAGCAATAAAGAGATAAGTGGGTTGTATATATTAACCTTCCTTACCCTGTGTGTTTCTTTGGCATTTTTAAATTATACCCCTCCACTTTATCTCTGTTTTGTTACATAATTCAAGATTACAGTGGTCAGAGAATGGAAACCTATTTGTGATCCTTGGCCCAAGAGATATCCAGCCAGCTTCGACCAAAGCCAGGGCATTTTCAGCACTGGCCTCTACCCCATTGGAACACTCTGTCTAGCATGACCAGGGCCCTGCAGGATCTGATAGCATTCCACAGGGCCTGTAAGATAGTCTTTCTACCAGGGTTACGGTTGATGCAGCCATGGCTTCCATCATTCAAGCCTCCCCTTTCACTGTTCTACCACCCCACTTTCCCATTGATATTCTGTATTGTGATTTTATTATATAGCATTTATCACAAAATTGCTGGAAGCACCCCTGAGCTTGTAAGGGAAAGAGGGGCATACTCTCTCTAATCAAGAGAATAAATAGATTAGAGTTCAATAGCATCTTACAAACCAACAGAATTCATGAGGCATGGCTTTGCTGGTCTTTAAGGAGTGATTTGACTTGATTAACATGGCCACCCACCTGAATCACTCTTTGTGTGTGATATCAACTGATTCATGTTCAAAGGCACATATCTCCCACTGCTGTATGCAGCTCCATGACTATGGGTGATGGGTGGTGTCCAGAGGTATTCAGAAATACATGTTGAGATGCAAACATACACTTCTGAATTAAGGTTGTTTCCGCACAGAGCAGCGAGACTGCATCGGCATGGTTCATGTCTTCCTGTGGCATGCCGATGCAAGCCTGGGGGCCATTCGCATGAACAGCCCCTATGGCTGCGCAGCTGGCAGAGCAGGCTCTGCATGGCCACGCAGCTCCACAAATGATTCCTGACTTCCTCCTGGCTTCTGTTGCTCTGTGGAGGCCAGGGGACTCGCCCCCATGACCAGAGCAATGACTGCAGGGACAGAGGCTCCCCGAGTGAGGTTCAAAAGCGGCATTTTCATGCCACTTGGGTGACACAAGCATGGTCACGCCCCCATGGCCAGAGCAATGACTGCAGGGACAGAGGCCAGGAGGCATGTTCCCTGGCCTCCACAGAGTAACAGAAGCCAGGAGGAGGTAAGGAGCTGTTTGGGGCCGGTTCAGGGAAAACACTGCCTTCCACCCATTGCCGTTTGCATGGGAGCGGGTGGAAGATGCTGCTTCTGAAAAACCTCGCTCCCCGAGTGAGGTTCAAAAGCAGCATTTTCATGCCACTTGGGTGACACAAGCATGTGTCTGCTGTACAAACAGCTCCCCAGGGATGGTGTTTTTATCATCCCTAGGGCGCTGTTATTTTGCTGTGCAGAAACAGCCTAAGTGCAGGTACTACAACCTTGGAAACAGGCACATGATAGAAATAATTTTATGAACGCAAAATTCAGAATACAATATTTAGCAAAATAGCACACACATCCCTCCCTTCAGGTACTTCCTCTTGAGGGATAAGAGAGTCAAACTGAATCTCTGTCACCAATGCCAGTCACATAACACTGGAAGAACTGGCAAAGTGATATCACCCTCAAACAGATTATTTTCAGGAGCTTTCTTCTGGGAGGTGGGAGCAGGGAGATGCCAAAAATGGTCCCTGCAAATATTAGAGCTCACAATGGGATCAGGACTGAAGTGTAAATTGAGAAGTAGAACATGTTTCTCATCTTTTAAGTTGGGAGAGACAGACTGACAAATATGACTTGGATTGCTGCATCTTAGAGCTATGATTTAAGAAATACTGACAGAGTAGAATGTTCTAGGCAACAGGAACAGCAGAAATGACATGGATCTCATTGCTTGTGAAAGAAACAAACAAAACTGGAAAATATAATACAGTGATGGGTAGAAAGTATCTGGGGTGGGGGTGGGGATCTTTGAATAGCTGTGAGTAAAAATGCAATCCTATCCATACTTAACATTATAATTGAATTTGCATCGGTAACTGTTTTTTCTTCAGGACTGAGGCTTCCTGCCCAAGGGTTGGATCCAGCCAGATTTTTTACCCAGTCTCACTCAGTTCTCCTCCTTTCTAAAGCCACTGTTCAAGACTGCTTTTACAAAGCAGGTTCCATGATCTTCAGCATTGCCTTTGTGGGTGGGCAAAGGGACATCTTTCCTTTTATTGTTAGAGAAAAAACTTGCTTGGATCTCCCCAAATATTTTAAGATTCATCCCTCAAATATAGCTTTTATAAAGCAGATTCCATGATCTCCAGCACAGCCTTTGTAGGTAAGCAAAATGGTTTCTTTCCAATTACCATTAGAGGAAACCATAGTTGGATCTACCCCCAAATATTTTAAGATTCAACCTTCAATAGAGAGAGAAGTTACAATCAAGCAGATGTGTACAAAATGAAGTTTAATTAGAATTGGTGCTTTCATTGAGCAAATTGCACTTCAATACTAATCATATTTATAACGACATTATAAAGTATACATAAATTATAAGAATCAATGAAATTGTGCATACAAGAATCATACAAATTGTATACTAACCATATGAAATGCCCACACAACACAAACTGTGAGACCCTGGCCATTCCCTCCCAATGAGACCTCTCAATTTGATCCCCAAACCTCTCTTACTTGTTTGAAAGACACCCCTTTGGAAACCTTAGTGTTGTGTAGTCCTTAGGATGAGTCTCAGTCTGCCATGACCAAGGAAAGTTCTACCAACTAGGCAGAATGTCTGTAATACCTACCCCCATCTCCAAGATATGCATAGTGCAAATATATACACAGTACAAACACGTTTCAAAATGCTTCTTCAAAGCAATACGTACAACTCCGGTTCAATCCTTATATATCACATCCAACCCATCCACTGATCAAAGCAGCCTAACATCTGATCCACTTAGGGTGTTCCATCAAGGAGACAATTTTACCATTGTTCACACCTGGGTCTGTTACCACCCACCTTGAAATGCCAGATGTCTCCTCCTGACCCATCCACCAGATCTGGGAAGTAACTATCATCAAATTTCCCAGTCAGATTCAAATATTAGTTCTGGGACAATTCCCACTCATGAGAAAGTCGGGCCCCATGTCAAGCTGTAAGGTTATTGTCCTATGAGGACCATCTTGGTCTGGTGAACTGTGTGTCAGGTTCTCTCACGACTTTGATACCCCTGCAACTGCTTTGCAGGACCTTTCTCTTTCCACAGGGATTCTGGGTAATTCGTAGAACTACTTCACATCACTTCCAGGTTTTCTGATGTCACTTCACCCATATCCCCACTCCAAAATTTCTCACCAGTTGCCAAAATCAGTGACCACCAGGCATGGAAAGTGGAAGACCAAAGCCATTGACAAGCATGTAAACAAATGTTAAAAGAGGGGGGGAAAGAGGGAATATTTTCTCATCGGCCGTTTCCGCACGGGCAGAAAATGACGGCCTGGAGACGGTAAAAACACCGTCTCCAGGCCACCATTCGCACAAGGGGCGCCGCTGCAGCGCAGCCGCGCCGCCCTCGCGCCGCCCGCCCGGCCTGGAGCCGGCGTTTCCCCAGAGCGCTTCCTAGCACTCTTTTTGGGGAAACGCCGCAGTGAAGCCGCTGCCGAGCGAATGGCAGCGGCTTCACTTCGACTCCCCCACCCGGCACTCACCTTGTCCCTGGGCCTCCGGCATGTCGCCGAGGCCTGGGGACACGCCCCCCTGCCCTGCACCGCTCGAGCAGGCGCGCAGGGCCAGGGGGCGTGTCCCCAGGCCTCCGCGACGCGCCGGAGGCCCAGGGACAAGCTGGGTCGTGCGGGCGCTGGCGCTCCGGGGCGCCGGCTGCCCGCCTCTTCCCGGGACCGTCCGTGTGGACAGTCCCAGCGTCTTCGGGTCGGCGCGAGAAGCGCCGACCCAGCCGTTTCCGCTGCCTTGTGGAAACGGCCATTCTTAACTTTAATTTCCATGAGGCATTTTGTTTTCTCGATCTTGAAAGGAGGAGAAGGGAGAGATCATCTCTGGTTTATGTCTCTAGTATTTCTCCCTTGGCCATTTTGCCTGCCTGTTTTCTGGTATTGAGCATGCCCCTGTTCTAATTGGGATCAAAACTATTTACATGTTCCTCAACTTCTACAGATGAACTGCAGTTCGATTTGGTAAGTTTTGAGCAGGCACCAGCATGATGAATGTGCAGGCATAAAAGCAAAACAAACATTCAGTGCTCACCCATGCACTAAACAGTGGACAGTACTGTACTGGTACTGCTGCCTACCCTTAGGTGATCTCACAGAGAAGGAGGGAAGAAGAGGCTTCCTTCAAGCTTACTGCCACAGTCGATGGAGAGAGCACAATAAATAAATTTAAGTTGCTTTCACGCCAATTGCTGTAGACCAGTAGTTCTAAAACGTATCCACTTCTCGCCTGACTTACCCATACCTATAAAACAGGTCTGTAATTAAACACCTTCTCAGTCATCACGGGGGGAGGGGATGTTTCCCAGAAATAGCCTCCTAGATATTATGGTATTCCATAGGCCATAAGTCTGACACTTCTTAATATGCAGGGATTGCCTGTATTTCCCCTTGCTCTACCTTCCTGGCATTACTCCTTTGGATGGGATAAGTCAACCCTTTCAACCTTGTCAATGCTTGAGGGAAAGTATATCTTATTAATTAGATTTTGGATCAGTAAGTTTAGTGTAAAGCATTTCTCACATCACTGGCAATTAATCTTATGGAGGCGTCAGCATGCGGGTGACTGTAAATAAGGGAGGCACCAGTGTGTGGATGATTGTAAATAATGTATAATAAAATTTGTTATGCTTTCATGTTGCTTCCCTGGTACGTTACCACCATTCTGAGGTTCTCCTCCTGGATTTCATATCAAGGTATTACTAAGGGTGTGCATAAAAACTATTTTGTTTGGTTTGGTTTGGTTTAATTTGGGTATATTGGAACTGAAAATATCAGTATTCCAGATATATTTAAATTCCAATATTGGTGTATTCCAATTCAGATTTTATTTGGGAATGTAAATTTATTTGACTTCATTATCAATAATGGGAAGTTATCTAGCGGCTGTTGGAGCTGTTTTTTAAGCTAGAGGCACCAAATTTGTGGGAGAGCTACTAGTGACTGTCTACAGAAGAACCCCAAGTTTCAAGAAGATTGGGTAAAAGGGTCCAATTTTATGGGCCCCCAAAGAAGATACCCGCATCCATCTTCCACTGTTTCTAATGGAGGGGAAATAGCCTTTTCCCCTTCCAGGGCAAAATCAATGAGGCTTGTTTGCCACAACCACTAATCAGTGCCTCTCAACACAAACCCAACAGAACCAATCCAGAGCCCAGGAATCCAAGCAGAACCCAAGCCAGAATCCCATTAAAGCAAAACCAAGTCAAGGACAGTTTTGCAAGGTCAACAGAACCAATGTGTAGGAGAGAATCCCAGCAGAACCCAGGTCAATGTGGAACACAAGCCCAACAGAATCACTATCAAGCTAGAGAATTAAAGCAGGTTTTCCCCCCCTTAGAAGTAAGGGCAACCCGCAGAAGCCCAGCACAACAATCTTAAGCATGGGTAACACTTTTGTAAGCCCAGCAGAACAATCTTAAATTCAGGGATCACATTTGCAAGCCAGCATAAGCACAAGGGGCCATTTCTGAAACTCAACAGAACTAATGTCAAACCAGAGAATCCCAGCACGGTATCCTGATTTTTTTCAGAACCAAGGACAGTCCACAGAACCCTAGCAGAACAATCTTAAGCGTGGCAGAACACTTTTACTAGCCAAGCAGAGCCAAGATCAATCCACTGATAAACAGACATACCAGCACTTACCCAAAGAAAGTATTAGAAAGTGTGAGTGTTTGGCATGGGGGGGGGGAGTTGTGTGCTTCTCTTTCACCAGTTTATACAGCATCACAGCTTTAGTGAGCCTTAGATGCTGAAGCTGCCCTTCATCAATGACTATTCCCACTTCCCACCCCTGCAGAGAAGAATGTAACAGGCATGCAGATTAACTTCATTATTTATGGTGCTTTTATGGGTTTGACTGGTTTTTGTTTGACACACAAGTTTCATCCTACTCTATCCATTTCATCTCCCAGCAGGATGAATAATAGTTTTTGGTGCAGTTGCATTATTTTCAGCATGCAGTTTTGTTTTGGGATTACAGAAGAAGGACTACCTCCAGCATCCCTTCTGGGCCACAAAGCTACTAGGGTTCAATTGGGGCATTTCAGTGCTGGTAAATTTAGAATGACATTAGGGATGGGGTGTGTGTGTGCCAATCATATTGGGAACGTTCCTGCTACTTCCTTCTAGTGTCATCTTATTTTGGGGGAAAGTATTTCACTCCAACTTCTCAACGCAGTTTGAGAGAGGATGCAGGCACAAGCATGTGCTCGCTTCACTCATCCTCAGAGTCCAAAACTGGTTAGTTAAACCAGACCCCCCAAAAGAAAATGTCCCCCCTGGGAATGGTAAGGAGGAAAACCAAAAATAAAATAGCTTTAAAAACACCCAAGACGAATCCCACCACAGAAACCCAAAACATTTGAACCACAAGGCAAACAACACAGGAGCAAAAGCAAATAACCAAACAGAAGTGGGGGGGGGGGGCATTATGCTTCAGTAGGCCTTATGGTCTTCCCCCTGACAATGCACCACCAGGCCCACAGTACAAATATAAACATAAAGAACCAAGAACACTTAGTGGTCTGGGGCCTTGGTATCTTCAGGACCACCTCTCCATATATACCTCCTCGAGAGCATTGTACTGTGCACCTAGCAACTTGTTGCTGGTCCCTATCTTGCTGTCCTCAGCCAGGGCCAAATATTTTTCAGCTCTGGCCGCTGCCTCACTCTGTTGAAAGAGACCTGGGCCTTATGGGATTCATCACCATTCCACCAGGCCTTTGGTTGAGGGCAGCAACGACATCCAACCGGCTGGCCTTCCTTCCCTTTTCTTCTTCTCTCTGTTATTGTTTGAGATCATCTTTTTCATTGTATATTGTTGATTCCACCCTTCAGGAGTCCTACTAGGGAACTGTGGGTTTTGTGATCGATTGTCTGATTGCTGTGAATTGTTTGTTAGAAGCTGCCCTGAGCCCATACGGAAAATAGTAGCCTAGAAATCAAATTATAAATAAATAAAATGTAAATTGTTTTAAAATGAACCAATTTGCTCAAACTAGTCAGATAATGATGATCTTCTTCAGGCAGGCAGGCTTAAATGCTGCTCCCATCAGAGCAGACTCTCAGGAGGCAGCAGCAGCTGCTCTCCAGAGTGAAGTGCAGCTAAAGCCAAGCTTAGCAGTTCACACTCCAGAAACCTCTCTCTGCAATGGAGTCTAGCTGCAGCCAGTGACTGCTTTTATGCTCTTTGACTGTGCTCAGAGAAATCTGAAAGAAAATCAGCCATAAAAACTGCTGTGACTGGACAAAGAACACTGTCCTTCCTAACATACAATTCTCTTTGCCACTGCCTGCCTCCCACTTCCTGGAAACAGGATTGTTGAGCTCCAAATTTAAAGCCAGGCTCCCTATGAAATGAAAGCCATGATTGGGCAAACAATTCCTTCTAGCATACTATCCTTGTTGTCTCTGGGGAATTCCTCATCCCGACTCCCGCTTATTTCCATAGAAATCAGTCCAAAGGCAGGAAAAGGGCAAAGGGCAATTATAGAGCTCTTTAACTGCAGCTATTTGACATTCCTGAATAATCTTGAACAAATCTCAATTTTTGCAGAGTTGTTTTCAGCAGGACCAAAATAACCATCTAGCATAAGTAATTATCTGATGTGTATTTGACTGGGGGGGGAAACCCTGTTTAAGGCCCCTTCCGCACACGCAAAATAATGTGTTTTCAAACCACTTTCACAACTGTTTGCAAGTGGATTTTGCCATTCCGCACAGCTTCAAAGAGCACTGAAAGCAGTTTGAAAGTGCATTATTCTGCATGTGCGGAATGAGCCTTAGGTATTTGGGCAGAGGGGGTAGTTTTTTTCAGCTTAGACATACCAAATCCCTAGGTATCAATGTCATAACTGACATAACAAATTAACATTTAATATTTCACACTTTTTTCCCAATATTCCTTTTTTCCCTCCAGTAGTTTGGTTTCTCTAGTTTGTACTGGGGCTTTTGTATCTCTATTTAATCCATTGTACAGATGTTGTACACATTTTGCACACAATGGATATAGTGTGAGCGTGTGTGCAAAGTGCTGTCAAGTCACAGCCGACATGACAATCCCATAGGGTTTTCAAGGTTGCAAACAACAAAGTCAGACTGCTTGTATTCATACAGTTTGCATCTGAAATTGTTTCCCCTCAGTTTCTTTTCCCATCTGGCCATTTTGTCTCTCTAACTGTTGTTTACCACATTATTTAAGTACACAAACCATTCATATTTCATAGTGGCTTACAGATGTGTGGGGTGTTCCTATGTCCCTTATGGCTCCATTTACTCAGGGGCCGTTTCCGCACGGCCAAAAGCAGCGACGCGATGACGTCGCAAATTGCGACGCATCCCAAAAAAAGCGTTCACACAGACAGGCTACTTGAGCGTCCGCAGCCCGCCAGAAAATATTGACGGTTACATACCCGAGCGCTGCTTGAGGCGGCGTCTCGGCGTTAAGCCTGCGCGCCTGCGAAGCCGTGCAGGCCAGCGGCGCCATTTGTGGCCGACAGCTCCGTGGCGGCTGTTAGCGCAGTCGCGGCGTCGTCGTCACATAAGAGGAAAAAAGAGTGGTTTTAAGCGTTTTTCTGCATACCGTCTTAGCGCCAGTTTAAGCGTTCGCTGACGGCGATGCGCTTCCGCGCTCTTGCTTGACGCTCTTTCGCTCTGGCGGCTTCTTTTTCCGTTCGACGGCGTCATATTTTGCCGTCGCGAGCTTGGCCTGAGTTTGCTATTGGCATCTGGATCAATTTGTGCTTGTGTGTTCTTTACTGCCTCATGGGAACTGCAGTTTTACTTCTTCAGTATCTGCCACATTCCTGTTTTTAAAATATGTCCGACTATCACAAGAGGTGTCTTGACTTTGTGCTCATTGTGAATGCTCACATTCATGTGACTGGGGGTTTATGAATATGAAAGGTAAGCAGACTGCCTTAGCAAAGATAATTTGTTATTGGTCTGTTCCATTTTGAATTGATTGGAGGTACTTTAAAGTGTTCTTTAAAGAGATGGTCATTTGCAGTCATGTAGATTAGTGGTGAATTTAGCAATCAGTTTGGAACATGCTCTAACATATTGCCACTGACTGCTCAGGTGCAAAAAAGCAGAGTGCTTAAAGAAGTCCACTGTGTCATGGAGAGAAACACATCTAACCTTCACATGCCCCTGAAAATGCCAGCCATATTTGCGAGTGAAATGTTAGGAGCAAAAACTACTAGACCACACAGCTTGGAGAACCATAACAGTATACAGTAGAGTAAACCATTCATTTGATGCATTTTAACTGTGCAGTGGCAATGTGACTGATGTAATGTCATAGCGTTAATATGTAACTTACAAGAAGACAATCTTTTGCACTTAGCCCTACTGATATTGGGAATTTTTGTACAAGCCGCAGTTGAATTGCTTAAGCCTTGACATATATGTCCACCTTCTGGGCAAATTTGGAAAATCTGTGTTCTGCTGATGGGGGTCATCCAAAGAAATAGGGGTCATCCAGAATGTCCCATCCATTGATTACTATGACCACTCCACTTCCCTGTCCTGATCCAGCAAAGGAGAATGCTCCTTTAGACTTGCTTTGAGACTACATTGTATCAGGACTGATAGGCCGTTTCTGCACAGTCAAAATATCCCAGACTGAGTGATAAAAATATCCCAGTGCAGCCGTGAATTCCGCAAGGCTCTCGGTGCCAACATGGGCCTGCCCCAGTGCTGCCTCGTGATATTTCCCTTAGCCTGGGATATTTAAAAATTGCCAGTTTGACCCCTCTGACATACAAATATCATGGGAGCAGACCTGGTATATTTTTTTCCTGCTTTGCCACTTCCTCACACTCCCTCAGAACTGCAGAAAAAACAATTGCTGCTAACCTGCCTTCCATTGAGGACCGCGCGGGTCAAAAGGGGCTGTAAAGAAAATGTTACTGGCCCTAGCATCCTGGACCTCAACTACTTTATCTACCCACCCTCTAAGCGTCGCTACAGAGCACTACACCAAGACAATAGACATAGAACAGTTTCGAATGCTTGCTCCACTCTGTTAAACAATAATTCCTGATAATGTCAAACTATTTATTATATATTTATTATATAATTACTGCACTACTTTTTCACATCATTTCTATTACCCATCTCCTCGGAAGGTACTTGACTGTATGACTAGCCTGTGCTGACATTTCATTTTTATTTTATGATTTTACATTTTGCTGTTTTTTTATTACCTATTGATTATGCTCTGATTTAGCACTAGACCTATATGACCAATCATTAGTGTAATACCTTATGGTTCTTGACAAATGTATTTTCTTTTAGCAACCTAAAACCTCACGGGGAGTCTAAATTGTAATGTCCATCCATGGCCATCAAATTCCTATTCTTCTTCTATTCTATTCTCTGTCTTCCTGTCACTAGTCAGCAATGTTCACACCCCTCCTCCTTCCCCTTGGGTCCATAAGACAAGGTCATGGTGGGGGAGATTCAAACCCAGCTGTCCCCTCACCCAAAAAGCTCATGACACCTGCTTTGACCTCTCCCCCCAGCCCAGGGACAGGGAGTCTCCCTGTCTGCAGCACCTCCTCCCTGTGTCGCCCTAAGAAAGGTTCAGATTTCAGAAACCTTTAATAGGCATTAGGAAAACAAAAACAAAACAGTTAAAACTTAATAAAATTACAGTTAAAAGAACATTATTACAAGGCATTCAAAACATGTGTTAAGAATGTGGCTACAGCTTCGGCTATTTCTACCTCAGGATTATTCAGTAACTTAATCATTTTTTTTTTGTCTGGAAGAGACACAAATCCTAAGAAAGGTGTCATGCAGCTGGGCAGCAGCGCTGGGGTGGGGGGGGAGAGGAGAAGGGCAGTGAAGCCTCCCCTCTTGATGCAGGAGGAACCAGGGCCGGCCCAGGGGAAGCCCTACTGAAGGCTACTGGGCACGAGGTCCTGTGCTCATGTGGAACAAAATGGAGTATTACCTCCTGGTCCTGCCTCGGCTCCTGGGAAGAAGCAGGGAGCCATGTGGAGGCAGAAACTGGGATGAAATTGCAGTGGTACATACAATCTTGGTTCTACCCTGGTGTAGTTGTGCTGTGCAGAAACAGCCATAATGTTCTTCTCCTTCAGGGGTCTACAGTGTGCTTGTCAACTGGCTAGCACGTGTCTGTGTTCACATTGTCTTCTTGGTCTGTATGTTTCTTGTACTCTTATGGTATAGTTTGACTTTTTTCTACCTATAATATCATTCACATTAAATTGAGCACTTGACACTTCATTTTTGGTTGGTGTTTTTACAGCCAGCAGCCTGGGTGTAGTTGGTATGTTGTTCAGTTAGCTCTGCTCACCCTCCCCACTTTTTCCTGCCTTTTTTCTCCTTTTGTGTTTTTGCCATTGACATAAGTACTTGGTATGAACAGAAAATGTAGTTTGGATCCAGTATGTTTGTTTTTTGCCATCAAGTCCCAGCTGAATTATGGCGGCCCCCTAGAGTTTTTAAAGCAAGAGATGTTGGGAGGTGGTCTATCATTGCCCGTCACACATGCCCTCATGTTCCTTGGAGGTCTCCCATCCAATACTAGCCAAGATCAAAGCTGGGGTTTGCAACTGGCCAAAGGTCACCCAGCAAGCTTCCCTGGGAATGGGGATTTGAACCTGGGTTTCCCAGGTCCTAGTCCAGCACTTTAACTACTACACCACACTGGCTTTCAGTGTGTATAGTGTATAGAAATTCAGTGGAATTGTTCCAGCCGCTCATTAATATCTAGCTATGTATATAGTTTCACACTCCACCTTTCACCACTGCTGTCATCTTAAGCCCTTTTATGAAAGGCAGTTGGGGAGTAAAGAAGGTGAGTAATGGACTTTAATGCTATGTAGAAAAGCAATTGAAACTGCTTGGTCTCTCAAAGTGTATTCTTTTCTCTTTCCCACTGGATTCTCAAAGTTGACTCTTATCACCTTACTAAACAACACTGAACATTAAGGAATAATGCATGTGAATAAATGGCCAGTGAACAGATTTGATAATTATTTTCTACCAGGGAGTTGGACGGCTGTACTGCAGATCTGAATTAGGTATTTTAATGTCACTTTCCAAAGGAACATTCCTTCATGGGGAGAAAGTGAAATAAGAAAGGTTCCAGAATCATCTGTATACTTTGATAATCAGCCCAAGACCCTAAATGGATGCTTCTTTCACCTACTCCTTTTTGTCAGCATTTTCATTTGACATATGTTTGCAAGAACATGAGCTTGCCCATGTACTTTCAGTAATAACTTGGCAAGGTGGGTGACTAGACAGCGAGAGACAGAGAATAGCATTTCTCTGCAACAATCATCATTAAATATCTCCTCTCATCCACTCCTGGCGACCATTTCAGAGTAGTCTAGTGGCAAAATTTCCACAGGTCTGGAAGAACTGAATTAAGGATGCTCAGATATGCCTTTTAATTTCCTTTTGTTTCCATTTGTTGTCCTTCTCATTGCACCAATTTTTGTTCTTGATTCATTGACTTCTTGGGAATTTATACACCAGTTAAATTTTGTGTATACCCTATGTCCTTCTTTATAGCATGTGTATTATACAAATGCAAAAAAAAAAGGCATTGGTTTTAATGGGAACATTTCATGCAAATTTCTTTCACATACCTAAGGAAAAAAAAGGAACTGCCATGTCATCCGAACCGGGCAGAAATATATGAATAACTGGAATTTTCTAATCAAAATAGCTTATTTACCGAAGGTAATTGTGAAATCTAGATAACTTATGGTCTTTATGGTCTGAAATTTTGTATGGACAAGGAGAGTAAGGCAATTTGGCACTTACATATACACAAGTGATGAAAGTATTTGGAAGTAATTATAGTATTCAGTAAGTCATTCTTGTTCTTTCTCTCCTCTCATGCCCCTCTGGTGACATTTGTGGCCTATATGCTGTCATGTCTCAGTCTCCTTTAGTGGCATTTTGGAATATCCTTGTGGGTTTTGACTACTAAACAGAGGCTTGAGGTCTTGATTAAAGGTTGGGACTACTTAAACCCTTTAAGCAAGCTCTGAACAAAACTTGTATATGGGGAGGATTCCTACACCCAGCCATATCCCAATATATCTGTGAGCAGAAAGAAAAGTCCTTCACAAAAGAAACGTCCCTAGTGGAAGAAGTTATTGTGTTTCACAGTACTACAAAAAGTCAAAAGTTTGAAAAAGACACTTGGACACAAGGCAGAATGTTTCTTTTGTGTAGATTCACCCCTCTCCTTTTGCCTGTTGAATAACTCACACCAGTATGGTTCCTTCTCAGAGTTCTAAATGTTTCTTGAAATAACAAAAGCTAGGTATGGAATCCAAAATGTTAGACAAATAATATGTACAATGATGCTGTACTTTGGAAACAATGGTTGCTACTGTTCATGTGACAGTGTCCTAAGAGAACAAAGTTTTTGTAGCCTGTTCTGTATGCATTCTGTGAAAAAAGTACAGCTGTGTGTGCAAAGTGCTGTCAAGTCACAACTAACTTATAGCAACCTAGTAGAGTTTTCAAGGCAAGAGAGAGGTGGTAGCTATTGCCATCTTCTGCATTGCCCCCTGGTATTTCTTGGAAGTCTCCCATCCAAGTACTAATCAGGGCTGACCCTGGTTAGCTTCTGAGATCCAACAAGATTAGGCTAGCCTGGGCCATTCAGGTCAGGGCAAAGTATGACTAGAGAGAGCTAATGCACCATAATCATGTTGTCAGGACTAAGTTTCAGTTTCATTTCTCCAAATCCCCTGGTTCCCGCTGCTCCAAAGGACTGCCCACTCCACTCACACACCCCATATATACTGGAACTGAGGGCAAGAATTCTCAGCACCCTGAGAATTCCAGCACCCTGTGGTTAGGGTGACATATATCAATAAAGTTATTCCTGTTTTACAGAGCTGACTTCATTTCAATGTGTTCAGCCTTATATTGTGCTGGAATTCACTCTCAAACACTCAGACCTTCGATTGAGAATGGTTGGGTCTAGAGAACATTTCCGTTACTTTGGACTCTCCCCGGGGGGTAGAGATGGGGCTCTCTTCTGCCCACCACGTGGCGACTGATGGCCAGACTGAATGGGTCAACGGCATCCTCGAGTAGTACCTCCACTGCTACATCAACCAGCATAATGGCGATTGGGAAGCCCTCCTCCCATTCGCCGAGTACCCCCACAACAACGCCATCCACTCAAGTAGGGGCCAAAGCCCTTTCAAGGTAGTCTATGGACATGACAAGGAACCTTTCCCCTGGAGGGGGTGCTGCCGGACAGATCATCGGACCTGGGAGAGTAAATCACCTCCCTGCACACTACATGGAGCATCACCCTGGAATCCCTGGCCAAAGCCAAGGCGGACTACAAGCGCTTCGCCAACCATAAGCACAGACCAGTGGATTATAAGGTGGGGAACCGAGCGTATCTATTGACAAAGAACTTGCAGGGTCTGCCAGGGACACATAAGCTAGGTGCACGGTTCATTGGGCCTTTCCGCATCTCACGGGTCATCAACCCGGTCACAGTTGAACTTGATCTCCCCAAAACACTTGCCCGAATCCACCCAGTGTTCCACATAAGCCTCCTGAAGAAAGCGGTCCCCAGCGACGCTTGACACCTGGAAGCCCCTCTACCCAAAGTGTACATAATCAATGGAGAGGTGCACCAGGAAGTTGCTGCCATTGTGGACTCGTGGGTATATAGGGGAACTTTGCAATATCTGGTTGAATGGAAGGACCTCCCTCCCGGATACAATGAATGGATTGCGGTTCAACACATCGCAGAGTCGCACTTACTCCGGGCTTTCCACCGGGAGTATCTAGACAAACTGGGGGGGGGGGAAGGGGGCCTTAAAGCAAGCGGGATGTCAGGACTAAGTTTCAGTTTCATTTCTCCAAATCCCCTGATTCCTGCTGCTCCAAGGGACTTCCCACTCACACACCACATATATACTGGAAGTGAGGGCAAGAACCTTCATTTCCAGCACCCTGTAGTTACGATGAAATATATCTATAAAGTTCTTCCTGTTTTACAGAGCTGACTTCATTTGAGTGTGTTCAGCCTTACACATGTTTAGAATGCTAATAAAGTAAGTCAAATGCCATATATGTTTAACTTTTTACTTTAATTATATCCTACTTTTCTTCCCAAAACTCAATTCTCAAGACTCAAAACACCTTCCAACATCAGTCTCTACTCCTTCTCTTTATGTCTCACAACAACTACACTGTGAAGTAGGCCAAGAGATTGGTCCAAGGGTATCCAACAATTAGCCATGCTGGCAGGGGCTGATGGGAATTGTAGTCCATAACATCTGGAGTGCCAAAGATTCGCCACCACGGACTTAGATCCTAGTCCAAAATGCTAACTCCTTCAGTGTTAACTACTTTTGCTTTCATTCTTTGGGAACCTAGTTACAGGAAGGAAAATGTGGATATGTTTTCAGTGGACGCTTTTAAAATTAAGCTTTAAAACATCCTTCCTTTGTCCTCTTGTACATTCAAATGAACATGATCTTTTCTCAAAACTGTTTTCTTCAGAGGTCATTTAACATGGCACCAGTTTCTTCACCAGGGAGTTTAATCAATACCCAAGGGATTTCATAATGGTTACCACATATTTCATTTGGCCAGGATGTCAAAAATCATAGCTGATGAAGACTCATAGTGAAAGCATCAAAATCTGCATTTCCATGAGTGCCAGGATTAATTATCATCAACTAATCCTGAATGTGTTGGGTAGTGATCTTTTCCAGAAGAGAGAGAGAGAGGGAGAGAGAGAGAGATCCCTCATTATTTATTTATTTTTATTTATTTATTATTTGATTTCGTATACCGCCCTATCCCAAAAGGGCTCAGGGCGGTGAACAATATAAAAGCATATATAAACATAAATATATAAAAGTTTAAAATTTTCATTCTAAAACAGTATCCCACGAACCCATATGCAACCCTCCCAAGAAGAGTGATGGGTCCCGATGATGTTAGGGACCCTATACAGCAGGGGGAGGATGAAAGCAGGGCACCCTCAGCGGCTGGTCTCTCCGAAGGCCCGGTGGAACAATTCGGTCTTGCAGGCCCTACGGAACTCTCCAAGGTCCCGCAGGGCCCGGACAGCTGGTGGTAGAGTGTTCCACCAGGCAGGGGCCAGAGCCGTAAAGGCCCTGGCCCGAGTGGAGGCCAGCCGCATCATTGAGGGGCCAGGGATCTCCAGTAAATTGGCCTCTGCTGAGCGCAGAGGTCGACTCGGGACATATGGGGTAATGCGGTCCCGAAGGTACGAGGGTCCCAGGCCGCGTAAGGCCTTAAAGGTCAACACCAACACCTTGAAGATGATTCGGAACTCCACTGGGAGCCAATGCAGCTGGTGCAACACAGGCTGGATATGATCCCAGATGGCACTGCCTGTGAGCAGACGTGCAGCTGCATTTTGGACCAGTTTTAGCTTCCGAATCAGACGCAAGGGAAGGCCCGCGTAGAGCGAGTTACAATAGTCTAGCCTGGAGGTGACCGTTGCATGGATCACAGTGGCTAGGTCAGCGTTGGAGAGGAAGGGAGCCAGCCGTCGGGCCTGTCGAAGATGGAAAAACGCAACCCGGGTTGTATGGGCCACCTGGGTCTCCATTGAAAGAGACGAATCCAGGTGGACCCCCAGGCTGCGAACGGAGGAGGTCGGCGCCAATGTGACCCCCTCCCACACCGGCGGCTGGAATTCCCCAATCTCTCCCCCCCCGGCCAAGCCAGAGGATCTCCGTCTTCGATGGATTAAGTTTTAACCTGCTCTGTTGTAACCAACCAGCGACCGCCTCCAAACAATGCTGTAGAGCTGCAGGGGCGGTGACAGCTCCCGCCTCCATCGACAGAATGAGCTGAGTGTCATCAGCATACTGATGGCAGACCAGCCCAAAGCTCCGTACCAACTGAGCAAGGGGTCGCATATAGATGTTAAATAACAGTGGGGACAACAATGCCCCCTGAGGCACACCACAATGAAGCGGGCACCTCTGGGAAGCTTTGTCCCCACACCACACTTGCTGACTCCGCCCCCGGAGGAACGAGACAATCCATTGAAGGACAGTGCCCCGGACCCCGGAGGCGGCCAGGCGGTGGGCCAAAAGGTCGTGGTCGACCACATCAAACGCTGCGGTGAGATCTAACAACACCAGCAGCGCCGATCCGCCTCGGTCAAGTTGCATACGGAGCGTATCTGTGACAGCGACGAGAACCGTCTCCGTCCCATGCCCAGCACGGAAGCCGGACTAAGCTATTAAGTTTCCTCCGACATTGAGATGTCCTGGGGCACTGCTGCAAGATTTAGGCCGTTTCCGCACGGCCTCCCTGTCGCCTCCACGCCGGCGAGAATTCCGCCGGCGTGGAGGTGAAGGCCGTTCGCATGCACGCATGCGAGCGGCCGCAGCAGAGGCCGGCAAACGGCAGGCGGCTCCGCACGGAGCCGCCTCTTCTCCCTGGCCCGTCCCACTCACCTTGTCCCCATCGTCGCCTGCTGGCCGTCGAAGCCCCGCCCACGCTGCCCTCCGACCTCCAGGGGTCGGAGGACAGCGTGGGTGGGGCTTCGACGGCCAGCAGGCGACGACGGGGACAAGGTGAGTGGGACGGGGCAGGGAGACAGCGTGTTCCCGGCGGCGCGGTTCGCACCGCGCCGCCGGGAAGACGCTTTCCCCCCAACAACAACCCTTTAAAGGGTTGTTGTTTAGGGTGGCCTGATGCCGCCCTGGGGGGGGAAGCGCAGTCAGGTCGGCGCTGCTGCGTTGCAGCAGCGCCGCCTGTGCGAACGGCGGCCTGGGGGCGGCGTTTTTACCGCCCCCAGGCCGTCGTTTTTGGCCCATGCGGAAAGGGCCTTAGTTTCCTTACAGATATAACAAACTGCAGCAAAACCATCTACGAATTTTCTGAATCCATACCAACTACTATATTATTATAGTGTAACCTACTGTGACCAACATCCAGTTTATCAGAAGCAGGGATCTCCTCTGGCCAACTGAAAAAAATTATGCTGGAAATCATCAGACTTCTTGGAGAAAACCCATATGGAATGGGGGCTGTAGCATAGAGGAGCAGAATTTGGTGAGACCAGATGAAAAAAAGCTGGCTGAATTCAACCCAGTTGGCTTAGAAGGGTGTAACTCTTTTTAGGACTGTACTGTAAGATTTTCAGTTTAGTTCAAGAGGTGACATCAGCAAGCTGCACAAATGGGAGACACTAATGAAAGAAGATCAGGAATTACAAGGTTGTATTATATGGCCACTTCATGTACATTTTGGTGTGTGCATAAACACACAAATGTACTGTATGTACAAAACTTCAGTAGCCTTACAACTGCCTCTCAATTTCTTGGATGAAAAACTCAGACAGTATCCTCTGGAGAATATACATTTCTAAGGATACATGTGCACTTGGCCTCCTTTTGGGTACAGGATTTTTCAGTTATAGCCCCAGCCCTCTAGAATGGTCTTCCAAAGATATTCAGAAGGTTGGACAATAGTCTCTCCTCGCCTCCCTTTGTGTAGTTTAGAGAACTGTTGTAGTTCTGACGTTTAAATTATTATTTGCTTCTCTTTTATTGATTTTATATCATTCATGGTTATGTGTATATGATTTTAAGTCACAATGGCTGCCTTTTTCTAGGTAAAAAGTGGGATTCAAATAAACAAAATAAAGACATTGTTGTGAGGGAAGCTGAGTCTGTTCCGACTTTAGATTTTTCTTGTTGCTTGTGATTTTTGCTGGATACTGCCCCTTTAAACCTGGTTGCTCACTCTGCTTGTGGTGATAGGAATAGCAGCCAGTGATATGGGACAGCTGCCTGCATTTCAATATGTGTTGTAGGATTTTATTCCCAACATTTTGGTAATTAGGACTATCAGCTGCTCGTATGCCATTAATATGACTTTAAGTTGTAGGTTTCTGTACTGCATACACATGCTGTGAAACATTGAGCCTTGCTGCTTCTTTCCAGGATTGTTGGGACTTGTGGACTTTGTACAGAATGTAATGGAGAAAGGTCTAACGTGATCCCTGAAATGTTGGTTGACAATGTGATCTTCAGGCAAGACAACATTAACAGGCTATGAATATTGGCTGGCATTGTGAACTAGGATTTATTTCCTCCTTATAACTTTATTTGTTGCTGAGGGAGGCCTAATGTACTACCCAAAAAAACAAAATTTATTAATGTGGAATAACTGTCCAACTTATGTCCTGCAGGTCTAGCAGCTGATGTTGGCAAGTTTACTCGGACTTTCACCATGTCTGCTTTGGGGACTGTTTGCCTTTGCTGTCAGTGCGACCTTTGTTTAGAAATTGTGCAGTCTTTTATGGACGCAGGTATTTCCTTGCTTTCTCACCACTGGATTAGCATAGTTTTACAGATGGTGCAGTCTCTCACATATGCAGTAGTTTAGGTGATCTGATTTATGATATTGTTGACCCTGCTTTATTTCGTTATTTTGATATTGTTCCACTTTTAACTATTTCTCCACACATTATAGTCTCCTACCTTGTTTTTTAAAGATTTTGGTAACCTTGATATAGTTTTTTTCTCCATATTTCTTATCATACAGATGTATACAACCACCAGCATTCTTTTCCATTTGGTAAGAACTGTGCTAGTTTATTTCTAATGTGCCTGGCAAGAAGGCATTTTACATAAATAATGAGTGCTCTAAGAGATGCAGGTATAACCTAATTGTAAGATAGCTGGGCCAATCTGCCATGAAAATACCTACTTTCAAAACTTAAATAGAAATCCATTTTTCAATTATCTTCAGTAATTGCTGCACACATGTATGCTCACCCATTAAAAAAATACATTTTCCAAATCCTCACCTAAAATCACAGAAATGAATACCACACAAGCTGTCTAGTTTTTTGTTCTGCTGAAGTTCAACTATGATGAACACAGTACTATGACTAGACCTATAAATTGAACCAACCAACAAATAAAAAACAAATAAAGAAAAGCATTTAGATGCTATCATAAAGCAAAGGCATACAACTTTCACCCAGAAGCATTGGCTTAATGGTGGGCATTATGAAAAACTAGAAACAAAACTCATAATAATATAAAACAAATATTCTGGACCCTACAGTTTCATTCCTCTATTGGTGTTATCCTCCTCTGGCCCAAGGTGCCTTCGTTGTATGCAAGAGGCTCTTTCACTGGTACTGTAAACATTTTTTAGTGTTTTCATAGTCGTCACCTTGGAAACCCTAAATTGAATGGAAAGGCAGCATATTTTTTAAAACAACAACAACAACAACAACAACAAAGAAATACAATAAACACTGTTAGTGGAAGAAATCTGTTGGATCCTTTATTTACAGCCTATCCCAACCCAAGGACTCAGAGCCCGTAACAATACTTATTCTATCATATTTCTCATTGTTCCTAGACACCAAAATCTAGTGTGAACAAAAATATTTAACACAACTTCCAGAAGATGTACAGTCTCAGTTTTGGTACATTTGCAAGGTAAGAGAATTCCAAACTTCAAGCATGCTATCAAGAACATGTTCCTGCACATTGTCAGAATTGAAATGTGCTGCTGTATATCTCATTTAATTGCTTAAAATACTTCAAAGTACCTCAGAATGGTGAGAATTTCACACAAAAAATGTGATCAGGATTCCAGCTTATCTTGCTCAAAATGCTTGATTTTTGGCATTTTGATAGACTGGACCTTTGATTGTTGAAAGGGTAGTTCATGACCATTTCTGGTATGACTGTTGCACTAGAGGCAAGGGTGTGGCTGAGCCAATCATGAGTATTAGACCTTAGAGTCACAAATACCTCTCACTGTCGGAGCATTACTAGTACTATTGTTATGGGAATTTTTTTTATTTTTTTCTGAAATTCACTTCTTTAGATGTAGCCATTGATCCCTCTTACTCTCTTTTCCCACTGCCCTAAAAGATAAATTCCTCTTTGGTTTCTCTTTGAAGAGAAATCAATGCACCTTTTTGCAACTTTGATCCTGGTTTGGTTTTATCGGTTTAACTCTTGTGGCTTCATTGAAAGAATCCTGGGAATTTATTTTGGCAATGGTGCTGAGAATTCTCTTCATGCCTTTTGCAGAATCCCAGTCCATAGGGTTCCCCAGGGAGAAGAAATCCCAGTTTAAGTCACAGAATTCTTTAATGTAGACAGGCCTTAAAATCTGGCTGGTAACAATTTTCCCCTCCTGTCCAAACCATCTAGATTGTTACATACAGATGCTGTTTTTGTCAGTTTTCAACAGAAACCTTTTTTAACCTATTTCCTTGGAATAAAGATATTGTTCAGCCAAAAAAAAAAAAAAACCTAAAGGGGATCCAGTTTGTGTCTCAATCTCATCAACACATTTATTCACATAGTTATGTCGTCTATGTACTTCAGAGGTTGAGAAACTAACATTTTGAAGCTTGCTTAGATACTACTGCATGACTGCTTCAAAGTGAGCATTAGGCTGATTCCGCATGGGCCAAAAACAGTGGTGTGAAAATGGTGTGAAAACAGTATAAACCCTGTTACACCGTTGTAAACCTTTTACACCATTTTCACACCATTTTCACATTGCTGTTTTTGGCCCATGCGGAATCAGCCTAAGTCTCCAAAGTACGTAATTCGATTTTTTTTTTGTCTACAGCTTGTACTACTGGCCAACCAGATGAGGTGTGATCATATCTTACCTTTTATGGCAAGTATTGGCCAGTCTCTTCAAGAAACAGAAATTACTAATATGACAGTCATGTTAAGAGGTGGCAGGTGAATGTTGTCACAACATCTTGGAGGAATAAAATGCATTGGTTAGATGATGAACCATGTGTGGTAGTTTCCTGCCTAAACAGAAGTTTATTTTCCATAGAAAACCCAGTCACCAGAGAGAGCCCCATCTTCTTCTGATGTCATTATAGTTATTATGTAAAATTAATCTATTGGAGAATCAAAGGCATAGTTATGAGCACGCCTTAGCTTTGCTGTGAAAGTACAGCCGACTGCTTCTGGATATATTAGTGTTCATTGCTATTGTGCAGGTGTGTATAGTCATTTGTTTGTCTTCTTGAATAGTAGCCATCTGTTGATCTTCAAATGATTACAACATTTGATAGAGACACTTCTACAGGCACTAGAATTCAGACCTTTTGCCTCATGCAAATAGGACATCTGGAGGAATGAGATATTATCAAAGCCCTCTAGAAATTAATGGATCACACCTTGAGATCCATGAACTTTTGTTGTCTGTGATGCCATGTCAAATGGTAAGAAGCTGCGACTGCTTCTCTTGGAACAGATACAAAGGAATATTTAGTAATGGAATTCCTTTTCTGTAGAGGATCCAAAATGGCAACAGCTGGCCTGAGCAAATGATGTTGGCCTCCATTATGAAACCCTGGTAAAATGAATTGAAAAATTGCTAAAATGGGGCATATGGTGATACATAAGAAATGCTGAGGGTTGACAGTGGTACGTTGGTCCCCAATGCTGGCATTAGAGAAGAGACTATCTATGAAGTTTGGTTTTCAACAATGGTATTTTCGTTGTCAGCAATGGTAAGTTGGTCCACAATGCTAGGATTATGGAAAAGTGTCTATGAAGTTTGGTTTCAACAATGGTATGTTTGCTTTCAATAATGGTATATTATTCCACAGTGCTGGCATTATAGAAGGAAGTATCTATAAAGTTTGGTTTTTAACAATGGTTTGTTGGTTTTCGACAATGGTATGTTGGTCCACAATGCTGAGATTTGAGAGTATCTATGACATTTGGTTTTTACAAATGCTTTGCTGGTTTTCAAATAGTATGGTGGCCCACAATGCTGGGATTAGAGAAGATATTATCTATGATGACTTTGTTCAACAATGGTATGTTGGTTTTCAACAGTAGTATGTTGGTCTACAATGCTTTGATTGTTGAAAACAGTATTTATGACATTTGGTTTTCAATAATGGTATGTTGGTCCACAATTCTGGGATTGGAGGTGTCTATGACATTTGGTTTTCAAGGATGTATGTTCGTTTTCAACAATGGCATGTTGGTCCACATGGAATTAGAGGCCCTTTCCACACGGGCTGAATACAGCGCCATGGGGACGGCAAAAACACCATCCCCAGGGAGCTGTTTGCATGGGGGTGCAGCTGCTTCGCAGCCACGCTGCCCTCACTCCTCCAGAGCAGCACGAAGCCGCTGTTTTCCCACCTCGCTTCCCGAGCAAGGTTTTCGAAAAACGGCGGATTCCAGCCACTGCCGTGCGAACAGCAGCGGCTGGAAAGCGGGATCCCTCCCCCCCTTTTCCCAATTGACCTACCTTCTCTGCGACCATCTGGTGCGTCACCGAGGCCTGGGGACACGCCCCCTGCCCTGCGACTCTGGAGTGGTCGCGCAGGGCAGGGGGGGCATGTCCCCCGGCCTCGTCGACACACCGGACAGTCGCAGGGAAGGTAGGTCGATCTGACGATGACGCTCTGCAGCGCCGTCTTCCCTTTCATTACGGGGACCGTTCATGTGAATGGTCCCGGGGGAGTTGGGTCAGCGTCATGTACGCCGACCCAACCCCCACCGTGGCCGTGTGGAAACGGCCACTGACAAAAGTATGTATGAAGTTCCGTTTTTAAATGTGGTATGCTGGTTTTCAACAATGGTATGTTGGTCCATAATGCTGAGATTTGACAGTATCTATGACATTTGTTTTTAACAATGCTATACTGGTTTTCAAACGGTATGTTGGTCCATAGTGCTGGGATTTGAGTAGATATTATCTATGACTTTGGTTTTCAACAATGGTATGTGGGTTTTCAACAACTGTATGTTGGTCTACAATGCTTTGATTATAGAAAAGAGTATTTATGACATTTGGTTTTCAACAATGGTATGTTGTTCCACAGTGCTGGCATTAGAGAAGAGATTATCCATGAGGTTTGGTTTTCAATAATGGCATGTTGGTCCACATGCAATTAGTGAAAAAGGTATGTATGAAGTTCAGTTTTTAACAATGGTATGTTGGTCCATTATGCTGGCATTGAAGGAGAGAGCATCTATGAATGTACTGGTATCCACTAGGAGTGTACACTAAAAACAGGCTGCTCCCAGAGAGGTGAGCTGTCTTATTTGACACACCTATAAGCCATATAGAGACTGAGGCTGTAATCAGATGGAAATCTACTAAAATTGCAGTCCATTAGTCTTCTATTTCAGAAAAACAAAATTCAAAGCTTTCTTAAGTACAAAGGTTGTGATTCCTTAAATTCTGCCCACAGCAAATATGTAAGTACCTTTGCTGGAATCGTGTTCATTGACAGACTCCTTCACAGGCTTCTATAAATTTCTTAAAGAGAAGAGACAAACACCTCTGTTTTTGGATTTGAACTGTAAATGCCATCACTGAGCTCACAACAAATGCATGTTTAGAGGCCAGTGAAATAAATTAAGCTCAAACAAAATGTGCCTATCTGCTGAATTAGAGCCATAGCTATGATCTGTGATTTGCATGTGACCTTTAATGATGCAACCTTGGGTTTATACAGGAAGAGGTTAATGGTTTATGAATATAGTTTTCTATTAAGAAACAACAGCTTAGATATCATGGATCCTTTCCATAATCTGCATGATCATTTAGTGTACATTAACAATTTTTCATGTGTATAATACCAGGGTCCTTATACTTGATGAACCTGTGGGTGCTTTTGGGTTTATGAAAAAGTGTAGTTGGTACAACCACAAAATGACTGCCATTGTAGGCAGGACCAGTAATGAAATGGCTGCAATGAGGTGTCAATCATAACATGTTGGTTATAAGCCCAGAATTCCTATGGTGAAGGCAATTGTTTCTGAGTGGTTTCTTCCTGTAGACCCAAAGGTGTTGCCTCCTAGAGTCTTCTGAAGCATATTTAGGCTCATTCCGCACACGCAAAATAATGCACTTTCAAGCTGCTTTCACAACTGTTTTTGCCATTCCGCACAGCTTCAAAGAGCCCTGAAAGCAGCTTGAAAGTGCATTATTCTGCGTGTGCGGAATGAGCCTTAGTTTCAGTGACATGAAGGAAAAACAGGATTAGCTTTTTAATTTGAGGAAGAGACACTTTGGGTAAGAAGCAAGTGGGGACCAAGAAAAACATCAATGGGCACAGTATTGCCTTGCTGAACTACAGCCTGTTTGCACAATTTTTATTACATTATTATTGTTCTTAAGTGATGTAATTTTTATGCCACATTATGGTTTGAACTGGAGAATATGCCCTTGGCAGAAAAAAATTACAAATAGATGCAATAACAAGAGCATTTAATACTTAATATGTTTTTCTTTGCAAGCAAAAGTCTTCTCTATAGACAACGAACAGGCTCTGCACACAGACGCTGTAACTTTCCCTGCAATGCGTAAATGCAGCAATTGACAAGCATAATTGGTGTGAGACATGGAACAATTATTTTGAAAGTTTGCTGGGTCAACAGGGAAACAGTGGGAGAGGATTTCATTTGAATTAATTTTAAAAGTCCTGAAGTAGTAGGAGGATGAATGTTTCCCTTTTTTCATGGTTTAAATCAGCTATTACAAACAGTTAAAAGAGCCCCCAGAGATTTGCATTTTGATAATTCCCCCTCCAACAGGGCTTAGAAATAAAGCATGTTGCGAAACAACCCGGAATAACAGAAATTTTTGAAAGCCTCTGAGTAATATCAAATTGAGTCGAATGGATTGGAGTCAACAACTCTTCCATTGGTGAATATGTCGAGGGTCTCCATTGACAGCTCATAGCCATGATGGGGATCATTGGAGCAGTATGAACAAAAACCACATGAGATGAGAGGTGTAATAAGGAGGAGAATTGAAGAAAACAGAGTGAAAATGTGGCTGGATCCAACTCAAAATACTATTTCACTGCATACTGAGAACCAAGGTGGAATATATAATGTAAGTCACTGCAATCAATAGACTTTATTGTGTTACAAAAGAGACTAAAAATGCAACAGATTAGCACTGTACATACTCACAAAATGTTGGTGAATAGATGTTGTTTCAGTGTTCTTTCTCAGTACTCCTGTCCTTCCTGGTACTTCTGTTCCGGGAAACAGATTGCAGCTTACACTTAGCAACTAGATGTTGAAGGCAGGGAAGGTAAGAATTGTATATTCGCAGTGGGGATATGTAGTTGGAACTCAGGACCTTACCCAGCCATGCCCACCTATTCAAAATTAAAATGTACAGTGAGTTTATGTTGACTCTTTCAAGTTGCAGAACAGAGCAACTGTGTCTTCTGTCACCAAAACAAAAATAATAAAACCATTTGTTGTGTGCCACTTTTAATTTTATTACATGTGAGAAGGAACCAGTGGTGGACTAGGACCTGAAACATCCATGTTTACGACCTCACTCTGGCATGAAACTATCAGCAGAGTTTAAAGTGAAGTTACTCTGGTAAGATGAGAAGGTCTAGTAGTCTTCTTGCACTCACTGCAGCCTCCTAGCACTTTGGAAAAGAATACTCTCCACACAAGATGTTTTTTCCATAGGAAGGTTTTACCGTATATACCGGTGTACAAGACAACTTTTGAACCCTGGGAAATCATCTGTAAAGTCTGAAGTCGTCTTATACGCCGGGTACTGAGCGGGTTGTACTGAGCGTCCAGGATTTGGAGCTGCAGCTCTGCTGCTGCTGCCCCGCGCGCTGGGTTCAGTTTCTCACTCCTGAACACGAAACTTTCCCTACTCTGGCTTGGCCAGCCGCCTGCCTGCCTCCCTGCCTGTGCAACTGCAGCCCGTCGCTGCCACCTGCCATGATCCCGGTGCATGCTTTACCTTTAGAGTCAGCCCCATCAGCGTCCGTGGGGCTGGCTACTCCCGAGCCGACGGAGGCATTGCTACTGGATGGGAGGAGACTCCTGTGCCTGAAGAGCCCTTTCCTTATTTCTGCAAAACCAGGAACCAACGCACCAGCTCTTTAAAGGCACAGGAGGCTCCCCCCCTTCCCACACACACTTGACAAACTTTCTTGCTCCCCAAGGATAGAGCTGTGGAGCCAATGTGGGAGAGGGTCTCCTGGTTTCACTTTCCGTTCTGCCTGGTCAGCTGCTCCTTCCCCCCTGGCTCAACTTACATCCCCCTCCGAAGTGGGTTTCTTGCACATCCTTCCAGCAGAACCACACGCAGGGGCAGCCCAACTTTTTGTCCCCCAGGGACATGTGCGCTCTTCACCCTGCCAGCACCTCTGCAAGCAGAGTGGAGCTCAGGAGCTGTTTCCCGGGTAGGGCGCCCAAGTTCTCCCTTCCTGCACAAAGATCAGCATGCTAGTCTCCTGAGGGCGAGACAGGGCGCAAAAGACACGGCAGAACCGGCTAGAGTCCTCCCTCCGCCTCTGGGTAACTTTGTCTTGAACATTTTAACTCGATATGTAAGTATTTTAACTTGAATATTTTAACTGACTGGAAAAGTGGGGGGGGCGTCTTATACACCCAGTCATCTTATACGCCAGTATATACTGTACTTTAGCAGATGCAAGGTTACACAAGTCTATTCTATAAAAGACTATAAAGCTATACAGAACTCTTCAGCAAGAACAAAGTTGAACACACACTGAACTCAGCACTCAACTCTGAACTCTCTCTCTGAACTTAGCATATACCATGCTTTGCTTCTTATACATTCAACAAGGATACTTTCCCCCACCCCAGCAACAGCCTCTCATTGGTCTAGAGTCACAGTTGAACTCACCAATTGTGTTAAAAATCAACTGTAGCTACTTCGCCCTAGACTTACTGTCTCCGGCCTTTCTGTTGGCAAACTTCTGCTGATTAGAAGATGAACCTTTTGTGAACCTTTCTTTTTATATATCATGACAGAAACTTTCCATGTGACCTTGAGATAGTTACCCTCCATTAGGATTCAGTGAGAAAGGGCAAACCATGTTTGCTGTCCTGGCCGCTTTAGACGGAGAGAGGAATACTAGGTAGATAAAATTGAAAGCTCTTGTTCTTATTTGTTATTTCTATTGAACATGCATGTATTCTGGAACTCCCCCCTCCCCAAAAAAGATAGCAGACTTCACAAAGGGCCTGATAAAAGGAAGGAAATAGCAAGTGCATATTAACAAGAACAAACTAAAAAAAGCTCAAATCCATTAGTGTAACTTGCATATGTATACCATTATCATTATGGATTAAATTCCATCATCTTTTCCCCTGCTGGAAAGGGAGGGAGAGTTCCTTTTAACTCCTCCCCAAAAGGTTATGCAGGGGATCATGGCGCCTGCATGAACAAAAACTAGGTGGGATGGAGGCTGTAGTAAGGAAGGGAGTTGGGTGAGAATGAGCAAAAAAGATGGCAGGATCCAAACCAAGTGCAAAACACTTGAAATGTCAGGTAAGCTAATGAATATGACTAGTTTTGATTCTTGTATTCAAGAAGTCAACTCTTGTTTCTTAGGACAAGAACCAAAAATTTTAATAGGCTCCAAATCCAAGTGAGGGACACCTCTAACTTGTATTGCTATGAACACTGGTTCTAACCCTAAATGGAGTGGTGATAGCAGAATGAGACTTTCCCTTCTCCCCTTCCCACTGCAGAATTGTGGCTGATGGGATTTAGGGAACCTCTAAGCATGGTGTGATGGATTAGGCCCAGGTAAAAGGGTTAATTTTTAGAAGGTGCAGAAAAACTGGCCTTAGCAACTGCTTAATGTAAATGTAGACACCTCCTGATTGGCTGGCGGAGATGCAGTTAGCCTAGACTAGAGCCACAGGTAGGGCGCTATTAAAGCAGGAAGAAGCCTGTCAGAAAGAAGTTGGGAATAGAGACTGTGGAGAGAGAGACAGTTTTGAGTAGTCAAGACACAGATCATGTCAGCCTACAGATCCTTCAGTCTCGAGATCGTGTCTAGTGTCAGTGAGGCCAGTGAGAGACAGAGAGAGAAGGCTAGGTGGCCAGATTCCTGTAAGTTTTCTTAGGCTCATTCCGCACACGCAAAATAATGCACTTTCAAGCTGCTTTCACAACTGTTTTTGCCATTCCGCACAGCTTCAAAGAGCCCTGAAAGCAGCTTGAAAGTGCATTATTCTGCGTGTGCGGAATGAGCCTTAGAGAGACTAAGGATCAGAGTTCACCTGAGGCTACAGGCCTAGGTGGTGGGAGACAAGAGGGAAACTTATGACCAGTGAAAATTCCCTTTGGAGATAAGGGTGGGTGTTTAAGGAGTGGGTTCTGGACCATGTGTGAACAGTTTACCCTAAAGTCTGTACTAAAAGCCAATCTTAGGCTGATTCCGCATGGGCCAAAAACAGCAGTGTGAAAACGGTGTGAAAATGGTGTAAAAGAGTTTAAAACGGTGTAAAAGGGTTTATACTGTTTTCACACCAGTTTCACACCACTGTTGGCTACAGTGGTTTTTGCCATTCCTTGAATCAACCTTACAAAAGAGCTTGCACTGTAACATCTAAGAAGAAACTGCCTAAAGTAATGCTTGTGCGGAATGAGCCTCTCTGAAACATCCTGAGAAGAGAAGTTTGTTAAATAAAAATCCAGTTTTTGTTTTTTAAACTTTCAAGAGCCTCTCTGTATGTTCCATTTACTTTAGCTTATGGTGGCAGCATTTTATATCTATAGTTTAGTGTCCCCTGACAGGATTTTCTGTTTAAAAGACCTGTGTGTGTGAGAGTTGAGAGTGCCTTAGGCCAACAAAGTCAGCTACCCAAATATCCACCCTCAGCAACAGGCTTCACTCCCTTCTTGGGACCTCTGTCTTCCCTCAGGGAGTGGGTGCTGTTACACATATTAAGCACACTGAAATCTTACATTTACAGTGGGTCTAGCCTCACTCCCTACCTAAGCATGATCGCTGGATCATGAGCAAGGAATCTGCATGCATAACAAATATATGTGCATCAGCCCCAAACTTATGATCAGAAACATTTTGAAAGCAGGGCTTCTGATCAAGGAAAAGGTACAGGTGCATGTAACTTGCTATGCATGTAGATTCCATGCTCACAAGCTGTCAATCTCACATAGGAAGGGGAAGAGCCAGCAGCCTATGCCTACTCCTATGGATTTTGAATTTAAAACAGGTAATAATATGTTCAGTGCATCTGTGGTGGGGGAGAGAAACAGCAAAAATCCTCTCCCTCTTCTACCAACCCATGTGCTCTTCCACTCTCATGTTGCTACACTGGTGGATCCAGCTCAGTGTGTCACCTTTTGTCCTGCAATTCCCTCCTATGTGCTGTACATCTAGGTTCTCCATATTTCTCTTGTGGTTACATGATTTTTATTGTTAGCATAGTTGGTGATAGTGGGGAAGGTACTCCCCAAAGTGTTGAGTTTCAAGAGTAAATTATTTTTTTAAAGCAATGATCTGTCTTTTCTTTTTTCATCTGTAGGTTTTCAGATTTTATAGTACTAAGTGGAGTTCATGTAGTTGAAAATACTTGCAGATTTGTCTGGCTTCCCCCATGCTGCAGCTTTCATTTATGAAATAATATGCTTGAGCTTTTCCCACTTACTAAGAAGCTGTGTCCTTAAATCTCTGCAATTCATTTTAACTACATTTCATTTATCCATTTGAGTCTGCCTTTTCTCCAAGGAGCTCAAGGCTGTGTAGATGGTTCTCCTCTTTTTCATTTTTCCTCACGACAAAACTGCAAAATAAATTATGCAGAAATATGATAACTGACCCAAGATCACACAGTGAATTCCATGGACTTCATAAACTCATGCCACCCAAAAGGGCAGCACAAATTTCAATTCCGACCTGCCGGCATAGTGCATCCAGTGGCTGGGAGGGAAGTCACTAATGTTGGCTCCTCCACAGCCATGTGCATGGCCAGCTCCCACTACATTGGTGGTGGGGTCAGGGGTGCTAGGACACTGGCATTACATTCAGTGCCATGTTCCAGCACCAGAGGGGTGGGGGCTGCCGTGACTGCATGCTGGTGGAATCACCTCTCCACCAAAAGTGCCCTGTGGAGGGCAAATCCACCAGTGCACTGCTCCCATGAGTGGATTCCCCCTACCTTTTAATGGGACACAAAGTCACTCAGTCCAACTCTCTAACCACTGCACTTCACTGGCTCTCCTACAATGCTATGATTAAAAAAAACCCCATCCCTATATGCCCCACTGAATCGACTTGAATAGAATTCTGAGTAGATCTGCTTAGGATTGCACTGCTAATCTTGGTGTAGTATGTGAAACAGGTGGAGGATGCAGATACCTTTACTTAAGTTGACTTTTTAATGTGAAATGTGCGTCTTTGGGGAAATTTTATCCTTTTTTTTCAACTTTTATCAATAGGAGGAAGGGAAGCAGGACTGAAATGGCTGGAGACACCAGTATTTATTCATTTATTTATTTCCTTAATTTATAACCCACCTTAATGTATAATCTTCCCACCTTAATTTATAATCTTCCCAATGGACATATATCATTTTCCTATTTTATCCTCATAATAGTCCAGTGATGTAGGTTAGGTGGAGAGTGTGTGACTAGCCCAAGTTTACTTAGCAACCTTTCATGGCAGCATGGAAAGTTGAACCTCAGATGCCCAGATTTTATCTTGGAACTATAACTGCTTCACCACAGTAGCCATACTGTGTCCAGAATAATACCTTATAAGCTGAGACATCCTGTCAATGTTGGGGGTTCAGATATAACAGGAGAACAAAAAGAGCACTCAATAGTCCAATGTTTTGGTACAATGCACTGCTCCCAGGGGCAGCCAAAGATAAAATGGAGTCCAACAGGGAAAGTTATGTCTTTTTAAAAGGAGTAAAATGAACTGAAGAAAACCCTAGCACCAACCCAGTTTTCTAAAATCTGTCAGGTATCTACTCAATTTTCTTGTATTTTGTATTTTTTCCCATATTGTGCCTCAGATAGTTTGCATAAAATATTTTTTTACCCATCACTGGATAAATTATAACTGAGGCAAATGATTAAACTTAGAATAGCCGAATGAAATCTTTTAAACACCAACCCATAAAAACAATAGATATCAGTCCAACTACTTAAAAAACAACAACAATCTGACAAAAAGAGGAAGTTAGTGTCAAACATCTACAGAGCATAAAACTATGGCACAACAAAGGAGGTGTGTTATTTAGAAACAAACTGGAGGGTATCTAAAATGGATGGACAAACAAAAAATGCCTTTGAGTGGTGCCTAAAAGAATATGAAGTCGGTGCCAGGTGAACCTATCTGGGGAGAAATTTTCACGATGCAGGTGCAAGAGCTAGAAGGGTCCTCTATTCAGTACACACACCCCTACTGTCAGTATGTCAGGGGCATACAGAATAGGGCCTGCAAAGATGGTTTGCAGAAAGGTACAGGCAGTGAAGGTGGTTATTCAGGCAACCTGAGCCTAAGGTATTTAGTCCACATCAACATATGGTTCAGAAACAAAATGGCAGCCAGGATAGAGCATCCAGAACTGGTGCAGAATTTTCCCTAAACGATACACCCAGCAAATGGTCTAGCTGACATATTCTAGAATATCTTCACAGGTGAAGAGCACATTGCAGACTAATCTACCCTGATGCAATCAGAAGTTAGCTAAATGAACAGAGTGAAAATATTGTTGCTGGCAACTGCTTTTCCAGGTTCTGCTTCTTGTACCAGTGGTGTGGGACTAGTTTCCATGCCTTCTTGTACTGCCAGGGTAATCGGAGAAACTGTGGATCGTGTGACTCTTCCCCATGTTGACATCACCCTTCCTAGAAACTGACACCAGAACAAGTTACAATGTGTCCTCCTTGCAGAGCTGTAGTGAGGGGGAACTGTACCCAGGGCTTGTGTGTGCCCTGAGCCCCTGCCATGCCCATGCCCCACCCCGGAACACTTCTGGAATGCCCCTCCACACCCCGCCATACCCCCACACTGGCATGCACCTGGGGCAAAATGCCCCCCACCCCACCCCCTGGGCACTATGCCACTGCCTAATTGTACATGGTCCAGGACTTTTGTTCATAGTGTAAGAAAGAGGTGAGCTATCCCCGACCATAAGAATATATGCTATGTGGGGTGATGATGCTTAATTCTGGGGTACATAAGCGACTCTGAACATATTACTGTAGATTACTTGAAGTTCACTAACATCTCTGTTATAGAGACAACATCAAGCCTCCTAGATGGTAAAGTTAGAAAGCAAATTTGCTGTTGGTGATCTCTGAACAAAAATGGCAAATTCTGCCCTGGAGGATGTGAAAAAGCCCTGCAAAGCAGTTTGTCATTCTGGTGACAAGTCAAGTTTCTTTTGACTTGGCTTTGCTAGTTCTAGAGTCATTTTGTACTGTGTACATATGCTAAGAAAACAGCAAAGAAAAACTCAATCCATTAAAACCCCATCGAGGATCTCCTTAGAGAAATGAAGAAAGATGGGAAACATTGAAATGTTAGGTTGATCAATGAACCTCATTAGTATTTTTTCTAAGCCCCCCCCCCCCCTCCCGCTCTTTGAGTGCATAAGGGTATTGTATAATGCATTTTAATTTGGTGTTTCTCTTGGGAGATTTAGAGGAATATTCTTTTCCAGTCCTTCATACAAGACAAACTGGAGCCTGGATATTGGAGAGAGGAATTGTGTTACATACCTTTCCTTTTGGGGAGATTCTGTGGAAAGAGTTTGATGTTTTTAGTCAACATTGCAACATTGCAAGGTCAAAATGTTTGCTATGTAACTAACAAAAATGTTTCCCTGCATCTGAATGGCTGCTATGTTTGAAGTGTTTTATTTTCCCATCTAGCACACATAATTTCTGAATAGAGCAAATCACTGAAAGGTTACTCAAATACAACGTGGAATACTACCCATTTGTAGATAAATTAGATATTTCACCCTGCCTGCTTTTTGACTATTTAGATGAGATCTCTGTGATTCTTACAGAACCGTGAATCCAAAGAAAGAACCCAACTAACTATATAATTAGTCACTCTGAGATAAAAGAGATGTGGGCTTGGCTCCAGTGGATCTAAGTGTGTTGTTCTTGCTTGCCTCCCTCTGTATCCTCAAATGCCCCCTCCCCGAAAAAAATTCTGCTTTTGGAGTCCCCTGTCACCCATTAGAAGCTCATGGGAGTCCCCTTTCCCCTATTAGCAGAATTTGTGGGAGGGAGGAGGTGAGACGCATATGGTCCATGGATGGAAATGAGTGTAAATTACTTATTCCATAGATGTGCTCTTTTGAATCCAAGCTATGGTTGTCATTGCTCTCAGTTGGGATTGCTTTCTTTTCCATTCATATTACCTCCACCTCTTGAGGAAATCAAAGTGAAAGTGAGCTAAGTCACAATTTACAAGTAACCTAACTAAATCCCACCCCATGTGATCCCCAGAGTCCTACTTCAGTGTGCTAAAACAGGAGTTGTTAAGTCCTTGGCAGGTTGGACTGCATAGATGGTAAACAGGGATCATGCTTGATCTTGGGCAGACATTTCTCATTGCAGAAAAGAGCTTTTTTTGAGGTCATTTCCAAAACTCTTTCAAATTCTTCAGGGTTACATTATAATGGGAAAAATATCCTTGGATATCTACTTTTGCCCTTTTAATCACCATTTAGTAAACAGGAATTACTGAGTAAATTTTATTATAGCATGAAGGTAACTCTGGGGTTTTCTACCTACAGGTACCTCTGGCATTCTGACAAAATATGGTGAGCATAACCATGAAATGACTTGCAGCAAGAGATAAAGCCAATCACAAAAAGTCAGGGAGAGAAACTATGCATAACTCTAACAGTATTTCTTCAACTACTCAGGCAGAAGCTCTGTTTGACAGGATGTCTTTTTAATTATGAACATATTGTCTTAAAATATATTCATGTGTACACATGGCTTATCTACTGTAAGTGAAAATCCTTGTGCCAATTCAACACTAAAATAATCTTTACAGCAAATCAGATCTCCAGTGGCCAATCAGAAGTACTACCAAGAAAAAGCTCCATCTTTCCCCACCCACTTTCTAAAAAATACCTGCCAGACACAAGGAATGTGTTTGGTGGGCCCCACTCTGGGTGGGGCCCTGAACTAAGAGGTATTTTAATGGTCTTAATGGTCTTTTCTGCACAGCAGAAATAAAATGTCTTACAGGCGTTTTAAAAAAGTTCCATTTTGGCTTCTTGTGTTCGCTCTGCATGGACAAAGAGAATGCTGTCAGCCAAAATGTTTCTTTTTTTCCCTCCTGCCACCTGATGAAAGTCTTGTTGGTTTCCTGGTTGTACCCACCATTTTGTATGCTGCTGCAGAGATTCTCTATTCCTCTGCCATTTGGTGAAGTTTTCCCATGGAGGTTTCCTCTGCTGCAGCTCATCTATGCACAATTTCACAGTAAAAAGTGCATGAATGAAGTTTGTTTTCCCTGATGATCCTATACAGAAGTTGTTGGGTTGTTTTTTTTTTTGGTTTTGAGGGAGATGTCTTAAAAGTTACGACGACTCAGATATGCATATATTGCTGATTCTTGGGTTATGTCGTCAAAGCTTCTCAAACATCTCCCTCAAAACAAAAAATGAAAAATGGAATGTGTGCAGGATCACCAGGGAAAACAAACTTTCTTCATGTACTTTTTTTTGAAAAAATCATATTTTTATAGTGAAATTGCACATGGATAAGCTGCAAGCAGTGGAAACTTCCCCAAGAAACCTTCACCAACTGAGGCTGATTCCGCATGAGCCAAAAAACAGCAGTGTGAAAACGGTGTGAAAATGGTGTAAAAGGGTTTAAAATGGTGTAAAAGGGTTTATATTGTTTTCACACCGTTTTCACACCACTGTTTTTGGCCCATGCGGAATCAGCCTGACAGAGGCAGGAGACTCCTGAAGAGGGCAGAAAATGACAGTCACAACAAATGAAAATAAGAGCTGGGAGGTAGGAAAAATAAAGCATCTCCTGCCTGCTTTTGTTTGTACAGGCAATCAGGAGACGTCTTCAACCTGTCTTCAGGAAAGAAGATCGCTAGAGAGAAATGAAATGTCCTGAAGACATTTTGGGGAAGAGAGCTGTCCGAACTTCTTCCCCAAAATGCTTTTTATAACATTCTCAAGATATTATATATTTGCAGTGCTGAAAAGACCAATGCTGCTGATGACATGGCTGTTCAAGGCCCAGTTGCGAAGTCAAATTCTGAATTTAATAATAATAAGCCTTTATTTGGCATAACAATAATCATAACACAATAAAAAACCTAAGATAAAAGGTATACAAATACAAAGGTTTAAGATATTTATTTATTTATTTTTATTTATTAATTAGATTTTTATACCACCCCATCCCCGAGGGGCTCCGGGCGGTGCACAACAACAAACATAATAAAATGGCAAAATCTTTAAAAGCTGCGATAAAACATTAAAAGCCAAATCTTATAAATACAATACAATAAAATACAATAAAAATACAATAATAAATATAATACAATAAAAATACAATAATAAATATAAATGGCATCCAGCTGCTCCGTATTTGAAATCCTCTCCCCAAGAGGGAGGAATGGCAGGTCCCAGATGTAGAGGGCCATGAGGCAGAAGAGGGAGCCATGAAAGGGAGGCACCATCAGTGGCCAGTTCCTCCAAAGGCCAGTGGAACAGCTCCAGATCTTACAAGCCTCTTGGAGACTCACCAAGGTCCCTTGGAGATGGACTGTGGATGGAGGAAGCGTTCCACCAGGCAGCCAAACCGATGAGGAGCCCTAGCCGATCATGGAAACCAACCCGCATCACGAGGAGCCAGGGACCACAAAGTAGGTTAGCCTCAGCAGTCGAAGAGGCCAGGTACAGGGGACATACAGGGTGATACAGTCCTAGTGATCACGATGAATTCCCAGGCAGCATGGAGCCTTAAAGGTCAACACCAACACCTTGAAGATGATCCGGAACTCAAATTATTGATTGTGCATCACCTCCAGTAAAAATTGTGCTACCAATTCACAAGTTTCATTGTCAGAATTGTCCAGAAGGAAAGGAAGTCTACCTGATTCTCCCATTTCACTAGGTATCCTAGAAAGAATATTGGAATATTTTGATCTGATATTAGCAGATTTGGGGCAACAAAACAGTTGATGTACCAATGTTTCAATTGTTGTTATTCACCACAAGAGCATCATACCCTTTTATCATTTCCAAGGTTGTTAAATCTACCACTTAATGAAAGCGGAGAGGAAAACAGTAGAAGCGAGCAAGTGTGAGGGCTCTTCTCTACGTTGGATTAGTCAAAAAATACAAATAGAAGGAGCCATCCTGTTTTTTGATATATGAGTATTGAAAGATGTAAGGGTGAACAAGTTTTCCTTGGCAACCCTAAATAAATTAATCCATTAGCTTTCCAGCAATTTTTGTTTTACAACAAGTTGTAGGATTCTAGACTAGATAAGCCCAGGGAAAAGCGGAGTCTAGAGATATATCAAGTGATTCAATCTTTCTTTCGATCAGAGAGAACCATGGATTATACAGGTATCAGACAAAAGTAGGTGAATCAACAAGTGCTCATCATGCTTGAGAAATGCAAGTGAAACCAAGAGTTAAAGGCTCTCAACCAGGCCCTATAAAAAGAATGGGTACATTTGAAGTTCTAAACAGAGGGGCGCATGTCACAGTGCACAATTTGGCAGGCCCATAATTTTCACGGAGAAAAAATTTAGATTGGACAGTATTCAAGGAGTCGTCCAACTGCTTGGAGCCAGATAGGTATTTCCATAAAGTAACTTTAAGCTTCTATCTTAGAGTTAAAAGATTTTTAGTGCTGCTGGGACAAGGGAGTGGCCCTTTCCATAAAAGAAGCGTGCAATGGCAGAATAACTGATGGTAGCAGCTTGGCTACGTAGTAGCTTTTTTGTGGGGTAACCAGGAGATGTTATAAGAAAATGTAATTCCAAGATATTTGTATTGGTTAACCTGCTCCACTGGCACTTTATTAATCGCCCAGTTATGTTTTTTGTATTGTTTGGCAAAGATCAAAATCTTGGTCTTTTGATAATTGATGACTAGTCTGTACAGTACTGCCCACATCTGTACAGCACTGCCCACATCTATTCAGCAGTCGACTAAGTCCAACTTTTGAGCGAGATAGAAGGATGGTATCATCAGCATATAGAAGTATTGGAATATGCAGCAGGCCACAATTTAGGGGCATGGTTGTTAATTTCCAATAAGGCTGATGGAAGGTCACTCAAAAATAAATTGAAAAGGGTTGGTGCTAACACACAGCCTTGCCTCACACCTTTAAAGGTAGAAAGAGAATCAGTCATGAGACCTTCACGTGAGCACTTAACTCTGCAGTTTGTGTTGGTATAAAGTTGCCTGATTAGAAAAAGAAGTTTATTGTCTATTCCTTGTATAGCCAATTTATTGCAAAGACGTGCTCTAGAATATGTGTCAAAAGCGTCCTTCAAATCAAGGAAGGCAGCATGAAGTTTGCTTCGTGGACTTTTGGAGTGTTTATTAATCAAATGCGTAAGAAGCATAGCATGATCTAGCATTAGGATTTCCCCCTTGTAGAAGCCCTATTTGCTCTAGACCAATGATGTTCTGATGAATCATCCAGGCCTGTAGTTTGGGTAGAAGTGTCTTAGCATATATTTTCTACAATGACTGATTAATCAAACTAATTGGGCAGAAGTTGGCAGGATCCGATGGGTGCCTTTTTTATAAATAGAATTTAATGACTGCAGATAGCAATAGGAGGCTTAGGAGATGAGGCCTGAGTCATTGGTTAGGGTGAATAGATTGTAGCCAAAAGGGGTGCCCACCACTCTATGTGCGACTTCAGTATCTCTGGGGAAATTATATCTGGGCCCAGAGGCTTTACGGGGTTTTCAATTCAGTTATTAGATCCATGTGATTTCCTAAGGTTGTAACAAGGGAAGGCCATTTGGAATCGTCTAATGATGGAGATGGATGATAAATGTTACTGGTCTCTTCCTTTTGGAACAACTTCATAAAATGATCTATCCAAACCTCAGGGAGGAATAGAAGAAAAGCAGCCCTCATTTGTGGAGTCAAGTCTGTTTGTCAAGACCCAAAACACATCTTGAGTCATTTGGAGATTACAACTTGATATAAGCTGATCCCACTGGTTCTGCGCAAACTGGACCTGTTTCTCTTTCATTGTTAAGGAATGAGAAGTAGTTTTATATTAGACTAGCTGAGAGTTGTGTGACACAGGAGTTCCCTAAAATCCTCTTGAATTGTTGGTAAGATGCACGAATTAGTTTGTTTAATTCATGGCACTCTTTGTCAAACCAGGGGGCACCTCTAGTGCTGTATGGAGGTTTCTGTTTAACGGACTTTACGAGATAGTCTGTGATATACTTGATTAATGTTTCAAAATTGCCAATTGCCACACAAGGCGAATCTGCCTTATAAAAAGCACTTAAGAGATTACCTAGATGCTGAGAATTAATTAGCTCATTGGCGGTAATTCTGAATTTTTGTCTGGACAACAACAAATGTTTGGATGTGTCAGCTACTTTTTTTTTGCTTAATCTTGGCCAGTTCGCCTACTTCTACAGCTCTTGTCACACATGACTTTCCCATGATCCCCAGTATGACTCTTTTGAAAGGTCAAAGAAGAACTCTCTACCTATTTTCACCAGAAGAAAAACTGGTTGGATCCATCTTATTCTAGGCAGAATTTAATAAAAATCTAAGGATTTGAGAAACAGAATCGGACAATCACCCAATAATAGCATGCTTTGCAAGCTGCCAACAACTGAAGTGAAGTGAAGTCTTTATGGTCAATGACCAAATACAGCCCACAACTGTGATTTTGGTATTCCAGCAGTTCACAAATATTCTCGATCATGCAAAAAAAAAAGAAATCTGATGGTATCTGCACATTCTCAAACTACTTTCCTGCTGCTTTGAACCCTTGTGCACTACGATCACCACCCCATCAGCTGTTTGTCACATTTTTTTAAAAAAAATACTAGGAAGATTTACATTTGTCAGGGTGGTTCCATACTTACCAGATTACCAGTATTTAAACATGTAATTATAACAGGAATTTAAATCATCAGTCCATTTTTTCTTCCATTGTGAGCCAGTGTGGGGTAAGAGCAGTGGACTGTGATCTGGAGAACTGAGTTTGATTCCTCACTGCTGCACATGGGTGGTGGACTCTAATCTGGTGAACCAGGTTTGTTTCACATGAGAGGCAGACTCCAATATGGAGAACCAGGTTTGATTCCTCACCTCCTCCATATGAAACCTGCTGGGAAACCTTGGACTAGTCACAGTTCTCTCTGAACTCTTTCAGCCTCACCTACCTCACAAAGTGCTTGCTTTGGGGAGAGGAAGGTAATTGTAAGACACTTTGGTCAAATCCCCACTACCGTCTTAGTCAGGTTTCAGAACACAAACTAACCAGGTTTGAGGGACGACCTCCCCATTGCTTGCGTGGCAGATTCCGTTTCTGGCGCTTGTTCTCCCCGTTAATCCTGTTCCGGCAGGACCTAGTTACAAGTGGCATAGACCCCATTAACATGGTTCACAGCTGATCCGAGGAGAGGGATGAGGGTTGAAACCCAGGAGGGCATGTATTTTTGATGTATTTCAGACAGCAGGTTTCCAGTTGTCTACCTCCAAAAGGTTAGCTGCAGTCACCATTTTGTTTAAAGGGCGAATTCCCACTGCCTCCTTAGCACGGTTTCGGGCCACTTACTAACACGGTTTCATCGACGTCCTCCCCATTACTTCTGTGGCAGCAACCGTTTCTGATGCTTGTTTTACCCATTAATGTGTGTCCCGGCAGAACCTGGATGCAAGTGGGTTGGGCCCCGTTATCACAGTTTACGGCTGTTCCGAGGGGAGGAACAAGGTTTGGAACCTGGAGTTGTTCCCTGCCCCAGAGCGTGACGTGCATTTCGCGCAGCCAATCAGTGCTCCCGGCTCGCTAACCAGGAACACGACTGTAGATTGATTTGACCCTTGCGCAGTCTACTTCCGGGTTGATGGATCACGTTTCTGAGCATGTGCAATACAAGTGAAGGATCGCCTGTTCACCAATTTAACGGTAAAACTTTCAGAAAATAGTTGCTTTACAGTAAATGACAAGTATTCATAGTGGTTGCACTTCAGCGTTCACACAGGTTTTTTAATGGGTAAAAATGGGTAATGTTTCTGAAGTGGCTAACAGGTCCCGCCCAACTGAACACCGACCAATCAGATTAGGGCAATGAAGCACAATCACATGGCTGTGGGGATTGCAACGATGCCTGCACCCGGGAGTGTCCGCTGTGTGCTCGCTGTGGTGGGGAGGGAGAAACTGCTATGAGGAGGACACAGATTCACAAGGAACAGGTTTGGATCCGCTTGCAATTTTCAAGTGGGAATTCACCCAAAATGTAATTGGTGCTATTATATTACTATGAATTAGCTCTATTTTGTTAGGTGACATGCCTAGTGTCGTGATGTGATAGCACTGATCCACTCAAACTGCAGTTATGTGGAAGTATAGTTCAGTCAGTGTTAATAAACAGAGGAGGGCATGAATTCTTTATCATAATAGAACAGAACCCACTGTGTGGTAGGAAAATTAGAAAGTAATTTCTTTAAGAACATCATATCTATGAGTTTTTTCCCCATTCTCAGTTGCATTTCAGTGCATATGCAACAACAGCTTGATTGCAGTGAATGGTCTAGTATGGAACCACCCACAGAGAGTGTTTTATAAATAGTGAAGTGGCTTCATCTGTCTGTTATAGATGTCTGATCTGGGGTTTATTAAAGGGACAGGAATAATTTGGCTGTTCACTGATGTGAGAAATCCATGATAAGGTTTCCTTTCAAGACTTTTAATATTTTAACAGACTAGTATCCCATGTGACTCCTTGAGGAACATGATGTCACAAGAAAGGGCTATACTACAGTATCTGCCCATTTGGAAGGGGATCCCAATTTTGGATCCAACCAGCTTTTCAGCAGGTGGGAAAGGAATTATTAGTCCCCTTTGACCATGAAAAATACTGTACTAGGAGCCATGGGACCTGTATGGTCAAAAGTTATGTGACGTTTGGGAGGTTAGTAAGGAAAGGGTATGACGAAAAGATGCTGCTTCAGTTTCCCAGATCCATCATGCCTCTAGTAGCAGTGATCAAGCAGTTTAGGTCATGATGGGTTTGTCAGTTGTCAATTACTTTTCTGAATAACATGCTGTAGTGAGTGGTCAATTACTGTGCTAGATAACATGTTACAGGATGGGGTAACACAGCTATTTGAGATAATTTCTGTTTTCCCCTCCCCTTCCCCTTTCCTGTAATGATTCACCAACTCCTTCTTTCAACAAGACAAGATTAAATTCATTGTCTTTCTTTTCTTTCTCTTCATCTTATGACAAGTGGTTGAATGGGTCAATAAGGGGTGTGACAGTGTAGTAGCTATTTACAGCTATGGCTGATGATCTACTCTAAAAAGGTTGCAATATCACACACTCAGGGTTACAGAAATGAAAGGCTATTTCTGGAGAGAGAGAGAGATTTTTTAAACAGTTATCTAAATAAATTTTGGAGTATCCACCAAATTGAATGTTTCATAAAATATTTTATAAAACAAAAATGTTTTGTATTTTTTTTAAAAAAAATGAAAGTTTTGTGAGTTAATTAGAATTAATTAAAAGAAGCAAGGGAGGACCAAGGAAGGATGATTTAATGACTTGATATACACCCACATTTTTAATTTTACTTTCATATCCCTATATGAATGGACTGTTTAGAATAGTGACAGCCAAGCTCTGAAATTGTATGATTCCAACAGAGAAGTTGTGGAATGTTCTATCAATATGACGGTATCTCTCCAAGGAAATTAAATGCTGGGAAATGTAAGGACAGTTTTATCTAAAACTGCAAAGAAGTCAGCCAGTAAACACTTTACAAGAGTTGTGTCCCTTGTTGTGATTTTGAAAGGGAGAGGAGGTGATGTTCCATGCATATGGAACAAACTTCTTGATCAGGCTGTAGCATTTCAGTTGTGGTGTGCAGCAACATCTTATACTCTTTATTGCACCATATCTGTTTCTTGTTGACTAAAACAGCAGTTTCAGTCAGTGTTTATGGGTCATTGAGGTATGTTAATATGCCATTTTTCCATCTGTTCTATTTCTGCCTGGTGTTTTTCAGTGGAATATGTAATGAGGACACTTACTGACAATCCTTCCAATAACTTCATTTGTGATCCCTGTTTTGGGGGGTTAAAAAAGTCTTGTGGTTTTATTACTTGGTTTTACTAGAAAGTGTGACATGCACAGAGAGACTAAAACATTTTGTTGTCTAATTGAATTTCCTTAACATCTCTTGAGATCCTACTGATGTTTCATTTGAGGAAAAACTTCAATGTCAACATAGAGATGTAGATAAAACAAATACTGGAGAAATTTCACCAGTCTTAATGGTAATGACTTAGCTTCCCTTCAAATTCCTTAGAGATGTCACCTGAACAAGAACCTTCAAATATGCATCACTCTTGATACACTGAGGAATTTTTTCTCTTCAAAAGACCTTCAGTCTGGCCTTTCAGGAACTGAGTTGCCTTTTTTAAAGATGTGATGTTATAAAGGTATACAAGTCTTGTTCCACCCATAAATAAAACTATATTTATTCAATTAATTGGACTCCCCCGCCCTCAGTTCTAAGGATCTTCCCAGAAAGCTGTAGAGTGTCACTGTATTTCCCCATTCTATTCCTTGCCAGAAATGTTTTGGTGCCAGTTTTTTTTAACTAGAAAAATCCTAGAAAATTATATTAAAACTAAGTTGTTTGATGTAGTTAACTGGAGAAAACAAGTAAGTTTCAATACCAAGCAGTTATTTGCAGAATGATGTTGCTTCTTCAATTTAGACACTGTTACAAGATTTGGACATGTTTCTCAGTCCCTGGCAAGATATAATAAGTAACTTAAAATACAGAAAGCTTTTAAATGCTGTCCGTTTACTTTAGCAATTTGTGCCTTTTGATGCTAGAGTTATCAGAACTCTATCACCTATAGACAGCTTGAGTGATTACTTCTACCTTGAAGTAAAACCTAAGCAATTTGATGTACCACCACACTAAGGATAATCTACCAAAAGATTATTCCCAATTCACATGGATTATGATCAAGATTTTCCTGTCTAATGCTCATAAGGATCCCTTTCCTTTTTTGGTACTGACTGAATTAGAAGCCTTGCTGCCTCTCTTTTCAGCATATCTTTCTCAAAGATAAACAACATCCCTTTTTGTGCCTGTGATTAACTACTACCAGAGAACACAGATCCTACCAGCCATACATGTCTGACAATCCCTGCAGAAAAAAAGCTTTCAGTCAAGAGTACAGAGTTGTTCACTCAAGCTCTGCCTGTCTAAAACTCTCTTCCAACTGATTTTTTGTTGTTGCTCAAAATAACCACCCTCTGAATAACTGACACTCTCTCCTCCAGCTAATCAGAAGTGATCTCTCTCTCTTTTATATTTATTTATTTATATTTATAATTAAACTTTTAGACCACCTTCCCCCAAACTCTTTATATTCAGGTTGACTCTGCATAGTTACACTTTAGCAAAGTCCTGGAATCATTCACCCCTCCCCATCCCAGTGGTATAAATCTGGTAGGACCCAATCCTGTGATATGAATTTCCCACCATAAGGAACCAAGTTTTCTCAAGGTAGCAAAAAAAAAAACTTCAGACAACTCTCAAGTAACAGAACCTAATTAAATTCACTCTGTAAATAAAGCTGATATTAAATATCACCCTCTTCCTGTCCCAAACACCTTGACTATCTCTGGGGATGGAGAAGTGGTTACTCCTCAGCAGGTCCTGATGGTGGTGCTTAAACTACTTTGGGAATCACATAGGCCCATTCCTCACTGGTCAATAAACACAGATGTAGGACAGTAAAAAATGTTTCGGGGAGGGGGGGGCTTTGCACAGATCTCACCCCTAAAACTATTCTGTCCTGTGTTATTTCCCCAAACTGGGGTGTTGTTTTTTTGAGAATCACACTACTTGCAAGTCTTTTAAAAAATCTTGGGGTGCTGTCACTCGCAAGTGAATAGCCAGGCAGGAGACTCTACATTGGCCTTCATTTTGCTTTGTTTGTTTTTTTTTGAAAAAATTGTGACTTATATCTGTGTAGCTATGCAGGTGAAGATGGTCATTTTGTGAGACATCAGCATGGCTGTGGGAGTTCATTTGTGCATGCCTGCATAGCTACACATCAGTGGGAAATAAATAAAAAAAGAGATGTGTCGCAACCATATTGTTTCTAATCGCTGCCTGCTTGGATGCATGTGAACTCAAAAACAGGAAAACGGGTTACTTTATCTTGACTGCAACCTGCTATGCATTTGCTGTGTGGAAGGGTCCATAGCGATACATAAGTATGTTTGCATTGACCTCATACTTTGTGTTTCCTGAAATAACATAGAAGCAGCATTGTGAGTGAACTATCAGCCAAAAGGACAACCACTGAGGCTATTTCACTTTCACCAGGTAAGTTATTTTTTAAGACGCCGTTTTACGTTAATGTTTCTCATCCATCACTTTAACTTACTACCCTGCCACTAATCCTCTCTTTAGCTGTTTGAGGCACTTTTAATTACATCCATAAGCATGGCTACAAATACTGAGCACCCTGATTAAAAAGAGAGTGAGGTAGAAAAGCAGCTTGATTAAACTAATTGGGATTCTTCATCCTTTGCCTGCTGATATAATCCAGCATTGTTCGAGTATTTGTTAAAAAGGAGACTTGTGAACACATGCTCAGCTTAAAATTGTTTTGAGGTACCTGTCAATCTCCCTCTGATATAGTTAAGCACTTGCAAACACACATACTGATAAGATAATTACCCTTCAGCTTCTAGTGGTCTAAAAACCTGAATAAATTACCATCTTCAGAAAACTCAGCGGGTTCATGGTGAGTCAACTTTTTTTCATTTTGTTTGCTTCTATCCAGCATCTTGCCAGGATTTGTGACATAAGGGAGTATGTGTTTTTGAAGAGCCCAGTTTACCATGCAAAAAAATTTAAAAGCTTCAGATCAAGACTAGATACTGATGGTGTATCTCCAACACCCTTATGGCTCAGAGAAGACACCAATGGTTAATTTTAAGAGAAGAGTCATGATTCACATTCATTATACAACAGCCCTAGATGTGTGAAGCACCTTGGGTCAATTCAGCAAGCCCTGTGGCCACATATTTAATCTCCCATCTGAACATCATAGGTAATAGATTTTTAGTTACCACTTGAAAGGATAATTACAGATGTTTTAGCTTCTTCTCAACTTAAAGGAAGCATCTTGTCCAAGAGCAGATCCCATGCGGCAAGGTAAGTGGCTAACCATAGGACCCCATGGGACCATAGGACCCCATGGAGTGTCACTGTAGTCTACACTCACTGAAATCAATGGGCAACTGAAAAACTATTTCCATCACCCAAACTAATCATCTTGTAACAATAGCATTCTTAGACTTTCACCTGATATTATGCTATAGGCATGAGTACCACAGCTGTGTGATTCTTTTTAGCCTGCTGTGTTCATGTGGTTTTTTTATCACTGTGTGGGAAATGAATATGTTAAAGATCTTCCCCATGTCAGTATCACCGTTCCGGAAACTGTAGCAATACACATGAATGAAGGAACTGCAGTGAAGTGGTGTAAGGGAACACTGGGATTTAAAAGATAGGGAAGAGGCTGGCCCCACTCTGGGAATGAAACAGCATGTGCCTGTTTCTTATCCTCATTGAGAAAGGAGATAACCTCAAAATGATTCTGTAGTTTCAAATTCACAGAATTCTCCCTGGTCCTTCTGCTTCTATGGGTAACATTTCTCCAATTGCCCACCTCCTCTGTTTGCGAGCTGCAATCTTCCTCAGAGATGTCCCCAGTGTGTTCTCCATCCAGTACCATCTGCTCCATTCTGTCCAAGAAAGTCTTGTTCTTCTTAATGTGCTGTAGATGCTTGTGTTTCAAGCTGCTGTGCCTTCTCTTCTAAGTAACCAGCTTGCTCTTGCTGCAGGTGTAGCAACTCATATCCTCGGGCAGAAAAAAAAAATCCACAGCTGTTGCAGGTGACAGCAGCAACTCTGTGATGATCCATATTTAGGTGTCTTAAATTCTGCAGAACAGGCCTCCCTTTCAAAAGTCTCCTTCTACACTTGACCACCAAAAATCCAAGTTAGCCTTGCTTCTTTAAAGCCCAGCCCTGTTCACTGAGCTCCAAACCATGACCTAAGGATTGAAGACTTTTGCTCCTAGTCACTACCTTATGTTTCACTATCTCCCCAAAGATGGGTCCTTATTGATAAGAACTGCATGTACTTATGGTGCTTCTGTGAAAGCAGAAGAGCAAGTGGCAGTTGATTCAAATTGGTTGGGTGATTAAACAGGATCCCCACCCTTCAACAGCCTGAGGCAAACACACAACCAACAACAAAGGAACCTCCCACACAGATAAAAGCTTCCCCAAGCCCTCAAAAAACAAACACAAGCTCTCAAAACACACACACACCAACATTCAATTCAATCTCCTTCTTTAGAGGTTTTTTAAGAGATGCTCAATTGCCATCTGTCAGGAGTGCTTTGACTGTGTGTTCCTGCATTGCAGGGGATTGGACTTGATAGCCCTTCGGGTCTCTTCCAACTCTATGTTTCTACGATTCTACATCCATCTCAAGGGATTCTATTAACTCGCCCTGTTTCTGTAAGATTTTTAAGATTGGGGGAATGAATTACGGCATATTAGGTGTTCTATTTGATTATTTTTTAAGAGAACAAGTCCCCTATACTCCTCCTTTACATTTTAAGGAAGGCACATGACTTATTTTTAAACTGTTTTTGTGGTTATAAATCAAGACCTACTTTAGATGTCACAAAATTCTATTTGTCAGAAGAGGGCATTTGTCTCACTGGTAATATGAATGTAAAATATTGGAATGAGTACTATTTCATTTTTATCATTTTCCCAGAAACTCCTTTTTCCTCTATGGTGAGTAATTGTGCTTATTAACCTTCTCTTGATACCTTACATAAACTAGCTGAGCTTTCCAACTTTTTTTTTTCAAATTTCAGATACATTTATAGATTAACAGTTCCTTTGTGCATGCATCAGATCCAAAAGGATAAACTAGTTACCTGCATTAATGTTTTCTGGAGCTAGAACAGTGGCTCCCATACCTTTTCAGGCTACCCTCCCCCCCTTAGTTCCATAAGCTCATTCCCAGTGCCCCCTACCTTATTAAAAGCATTTTTCTGAATAGTTGTTTGCATGACCCATTGAGAAAGATAATAATACAACTTAAAACAGTAAGAATTGATTGCACATTTATTCAAAAGTCAATAAAACCTTTTTAGTTTAGTTTATTCAGCAGAATTGGTGAACTTGATCTAGTGATAACATGTTTTCAAAGTCTGATAATCAGACTTTGTAAGAAGTCAGACTTTAGCATGAATCTTAGATAACAAATTTAGTAACTACTTCACTGTTCAGTAAATTCTTAATGTCTCGGATGGGCTTGCTGAAGCTGCTTAATGTCTAGTTTAAAGCCACTTAGCAGAAGTCTTAAATCACCATGTTTAGTAACCTAGAATCAGTTCCTTTGGTTGGAGAGAAATTGGATGACCATACTAAAACCACATTCCATCAAATATGTTGGAAATGCTGCAAAGAGCTTGTCTGTAGCGCAGGACAGCAATCAGAAATTTCCTTCTGTAATCAAAACTCTTGGTACAATTTCTTAAACTTTGGTTTTACAGTGTAATTTTGTAGCCCAATTAGTTCTTCCTCCACTACCCCAGTTTCCTCAGTATCTAAAAATGAAATCTTCATTCTGTCTGGAATTTCCACTGGAGAAAGATCCTCAAATCACTCAGACATATTTCTATTCAGCATATCCACAAAAAAACTTTGCAGATCATCATCTTGCATCCCACCTTTTTATTTCAGCTCTGATAAGGTTGGAAATCAGTATAGCTCACAATGATCTCTGTATTGCATTTGAACAGAGTTAACTTTGAAACAAATAAATAAACATTGGCTGTTTCCACATGGCCGCGGCTCGGGGAATAGCGTCTGGTATATGATGCCGGCCTTTTGTAGAAACGTTAAGCATGAGCGGTCGGTAAAGGCGAGGAAAGCAAGCAGCCTGCTTGAAGGCTGTGCCGTTGCCTGAACACCTTACTGTCCCTCCGACCTTCTGGCGCATCACCCAGGCCAGGGGATACGCCCCCTGCCCTGCGCAACAGCTCTGGAGTTGCAGGGCAGGGTGGAAACGCCTCCCCTGGCCTGGAAGCACTGGAAGGAAAAAAAGGAGACGGTAAAAGGCATTATTCAGAAAAGAGGGGAAATGGCACCTTCCAGCCACTGCCGTTCGCATGGCAGCGGTTGGAAGCCGCTGTTTCCGGAAAACCTCAGCAGTGACCGTGTGAACCCCTCCCCAGGGACACTGTTTTTTAGCGTCCCTGGGATGCTGTATTCCGCCTGTGTGGAAACAGCCATAGAGACAATGGGTTTGGCCTTAATAAGACTAACCTCATTTCCTTCAACTGCAAATTAATTCCATTGAACTTCTGAAATTGTTTTGATAAATGAGCTATGTCATGCCTGTTCTCTTTGAGTTCATCACAGTGCAAGATATTAGTGTCTTCAAAAACCTCCACAAAGAGGTCATAAAAATGCCTCACACTGCCTTTTGATTGGTAACAAACTTCATTATGAAGCAGCAAAATCTTCATCATTAGCACAGAGGTCTTGGAATAGTCCATTGGTGAGAACATGGGCTTTTTTCTCTTTTGAAAACAGTTATTGAGAAATTTTAAATCTTTATATGACCTAGAAATATTAATATTTATTTGTTGTTACTTACCCTTGCTTGCCCCGCCTCACTCACTCGCTCCTCACTCACTCACTCACTCCTCACTCCTTGCCTTGCCTTGCCTTGCCTTGCCCTTGCGCACTTACTTACTTGCCTTGCCTTGCACTTATTGTTTGCGTTTTTCTATACGCCTTATTCCCGAGACTCAGGGCAGTGTACAACATAAAACCTACTACAACCAAACAGGGAGCCTGATTAATAAATTACAAATATACAGGCTCCATCCCGTTTCCAAATATTGCTAAATCCCTTTAAAAACAACGAATTAATATAAAGAACAACAGTTTACGATAAAAAGACATCCAGCGAAACCCAGATTTAAAACCTTCTCCAAGAGGGGGAGAACGGCAGTTCCTCTAACATAAGGGACCTTGCTGGAATAGGAGCAAGGGGGCACCTCATTCAGGTGGAATAGGAGCAAGGGGGCACCTCATTTACTAAAAATTCCAGTCATTTCCACAGAATTCAGCACAATACAGAGGCAAAAACTCAGACTACTGTTTGCTAGCATGATGCCATAGCCTGGTCAATTGTAAAAAAATGAACAATGCAATTGAAGGGGTCCAGTTCCAATGCCCCCTGCCAACTCCTTACCTCTTAGTGACTCCAAGGTAATCCCACCTCCTTCTGGGGCAGTGGGTGAGAAGGCCAACCTAGAATCCAAAGCTGCATACCTGCATGTTTTGTTCCATACTAGTCAGTTCAGCAAAGTTTGAAGTCTTACTCTGATTTAATAAGCTTCACCCAACTTTAGTGGCTCTTCCTTTAACAGAAAAGCCATTTAAACTGGAGTAAGGTTTCATTCTTCAGATTTTACTGAGTAAATTGGTAGGATATAAGACAGCTATGTATCACCCATGTCTGCTAAGGTTTTGCCAGTTTGATATTACCTGATGGGAACTGTAGTCTACAAACATCTGGTTTCAGGTTTGAGACCCCTGTTAAACTAAGCCTGGTGACTGATGGGCAGCCAGTGAAGTTACTGCAGAGAGGAGGTAATGACATTCTCCATTTCGGTTCCAATAGCTGGAACATTCTGTGCCCAGTGGTAAATATACATTCTGTGCCGGAACATTAGCGAGGGAGATCAATGTACGGGTACATTAATGGTCTGTCTCAATGTCACCATAGCAAAGACATTATTTTTCAGAGAATAAAGGAACAGTCAAAGACGATATTCTCTGGGGGGCGCATCCCCTAAGGCAGTAATTAGAGGGTATAGCCTAGAAATTAAAGATGGAATAAAGAAATAAACAGGAAAAGGAAGATTTAATAGAAGGGATTAAAATTAGAAGGATTCAACTTCAAGACAAATATGATAAAGGAATAAAAAATGAATTAAATAAGTTACAAGCACAGCTAGATGATTTAGATAAAGCAGAAATGTGGAAAAAGGAAATATGGGTTAAAAACCAATTTCAAAGATCAAATATAAATTCAATGAAAAGACTGGCTCGCTATCGAGAAAGAGGAAAAGAAACGAGAGAATAAAAGAAGGGATAGCAGTAACAAATATATAACAGAAAATAAAAGTATTAATAAGAAGAATTTGAAAGAATTTTATAAAAATTATTTAGTCCAAGTCCAGAATGAAAAAATATGATGAGAAACCAAAAGGTTAACACAGGAAGAGAACAAATGCAAAGAAGATATTACACATGAGGAAATAGCGAGTGTTATTAAAGATTTGAAAACCAATAAATCCCCAGGGTTAGATGGGTTTAGCGAGGAATATTATAAAAAAAAAATGTCGAAGTATTAATCCCAGAGATGCAGGTATTGTTTAATCCCATATTTGTCCAGGGGGACTTTGATTTGAAGCATGGAGGGATACGGAAATAATAACAATTGCTAAACCAGGACGGAATCAGAGCAGGGAGAGTCATATGAGCCATGGGTTTCTGACTAATAAAATTGTAGATTTTTCTTGAAAGTATTTGCTTGAATAGACTAAAAACATCCTTCCAAAGTTAATTGGACAAAAGAGCAATATGGCTATAAGAGGTAGAGACATTAGTCACCCATTAAGGAATATTACTCAATGTAATAAGAACATGGCAAAATAGAAAATATGCAATGATAAAAGTTAGATGTATACAAAGCGTTTGATACAGTTAGTCATAATTATTTATTTCAAACTAGAAAATTTTGAGTTTGGAAAACAATTTAAAATAATATTCAAAGAGATTTATAAAGGAGGAAGGGAACAAAATAAAGATGTAATGAACGGTCCAGGAATTGTAATGAAGAGGAGTAAAAAACAAGGATATGCCATTATCACACCACATCTATTTATATTTAGCAATGGAATATTTGTAGAAAAGAATAAAATAATAATGGGCCGGATAAAAGGCTATAAAATTGAACCAAGAAAAAAATAAAATTCTAAACTTATTTGCAGATGATATACTAGTAATAACGGTGAATCTGATACGATACAATAAAAAATTAAAATAATTTTTAGAAGACTTTCAGAAATACTCAGGATTAAAAGTCAACATGGAGAAAACAGAAATAATGGGGTCAATGTGGAAAAAAAGCCAAATAGAGAGTTACTCAAAAAAGAGATTCAAATATTTAGGTATCATAATAGCACAGAAAAGGAGAATGTTTAAATATAACTATGAAGTAAGGTGGAAAAAAATTAAAACAAATAAAAGAATGGAAGTAAAGAAGACCTTGTCGATCTGGGAAGTCAAGCATTAAAGTAGTATTATAATGCAGAAATGTTCTATTTATTTGAACTCTTCCATTGGAAATTAAGAGGAAACAATTTGAGGAATGGGATAGAAAGCTGAAAGCGGGTGTTTTAATAATAAAAAACCAAGAATCATGAATAAGATTATATATAATGTTTCCTCTAGGTTGGGGGATCCCAAAAATGCGAGAATACTATAAGTTTCAGATTAAGAGTCGATGGTATAAGCGAGGGATAATGTCGAAAAATGGATTAAGTTTGAAAATGAAATAAATCAAAGGAGTTGCGTTACATGGTATCTTCAATATAGAGTTGAAGAAAAGGAAATCAAAAGCAATAGGACCAAGATCTTACTAGATATATGGGAAAAAATGGAGAGGTAAATGGTGCAACTGGATTGTGCTGCAGGGGTAGTTGGCAAAAGAAGGAAAAAAAGTTATAAAAATATTGAAAGAAAAGAATTCAAACTGCTTAAAATTTAATCAGGGAAGGAGGAGAAATTATAACACTACATAAAATTTTATAGAGCTAGGGAAATGAGAACTGGTTGGTTTGGGGAGGCATTTAGAGGAAAGGATTAAAGGCTTCCGCAGGATAAAAGGAGGAATTTATAATGTCGAAATGTTTGGAATTATATGGAAAATATAAAGAGAGAGAGAGGAAAATTTTGGGGGTACATATACAATCATATATGGTGAAGCGATAAAGGATTTTATGATATTAAGAACACTGAAACAAAATGGGAGAAGGAAGGATCTCTAGATACTGGAGAAATAGTAAATTAATAGACAGTTGGAAAAATATAAAGATTGAAAATATATGGAGTTAGAAAGAAAAGTGATATTAAAATGGTACCAGAACACCAAAACAACTAGCCTACATGATAAAAGGACTTGGTTCAAAATGCACTGGCACTGTGGAGACCAAGAGGCATATTATAGCCATATGTGGATACGAATGTTCGGGAAACAAAAATTTTTGGACAACATATTAATATATATCGAGAGGAAACTGAGGTGAAGATAAGGATTGATTTAAATAATGACTTAATGTTTGTGGAATATGGAAGACAGAAGGGTGGAAAAATATAGTCATATATACAGAAAAATAATGATTAAAAGCTTGGCCGTGGCAGCAGGCTGGAAAGAAAAAAGAAAAATGAGCGAATTCAGAAATGGTTTAAGAATATATTTGGGAACAAAGTGACATTGGATATTTTTAGATATACTAACAAAAATAAGGCGTGGCAAGACAAACAGAATGAAATTTTGAAAATATATGGATAATATCGTGGACTGGATGAAGAAGTTCGAGTCATCGAAAAGAAAAAATGGGAGAGGCTACAAAAGAATGTGTACTGCTGTTTGTGTGACAAAAAACTAAGAAGAAGCAATGGGGGGGGTGGGAGAAAAGGGAAAAAATGTATTGTTTGAAAATGTGAAGAAATTATTATCATAAATTGTAAAATTCAAATGATACAATAAAATTTAAAAGTATCACCATAGCATAGATCCAGGTGGCCACATCAGCCATATCAAGGTAAGGGGCCATTTTTTCAAGGAAGGCTGAGTTGGCAGCAAGCCTTTTTTAAAAATTTCATTAATGTGCTTCCCCAGCAATAATGTTGGGTCCAATATAACCCTAAGCCTCTTAACTGAGCTTGCAAGGGTCAGCTGAATACTACCAAGAGTAAGGAGCATGGTGTCCTTCAAGATTTCTGCCTTCTCAACTGGCATGACTTCCAAGAGCAAACCACCTCTATTTTAGAGAGTCAACATCATGTTTTGATCCACCATATAGCTTATTGCACCATTTTTAAAATGTGTTCTCCTGGGAAGAGAATGCCATATTGTTTCTAGAATATGTTGATGGTCAACTTTAAGATAAACTTACATTGATCGAACAGTTTTACTTACTGACTGTTAAATACACCAGCAGCTTAGTGAATTTTCAGCTCCCTGATTGCAACCAGCAAGAAGTGTACAAAATGAACCTGCAGATTTTCAAACATCCCTGTCCAGATTGTTGCTTGGATTCTCAACTAAAAAGTTAGTAAGATTTGATATGCATTTACACAGAGATACCACATGATCCTACTTATGATATGCCCAGGGTCTTGAAAATATGGAGATTTTATTTTATTACCATGGTGCTCCTCTCATGTTAAAATACTGTGCCAGTATTTCCATTTTCATGGGGCAGATAACAGACAACTTAAAAAGAAAAAGAATCATTGCATTCAAACCAGGCCACAGGAAATGCAACCCATCTTAAGATGGCAGAGTTGTCCCCATCTGCATGTAGCTTTTAGCTTGGAGAAATGTTTTCTGGATTTAAGATAGGGTGCAAGTAGAAATTAATAAATAGGTCTTGCCAAAAGGTTAATACACTGCAGAGGCCTCAACAAAGTGTTTTAGTTCTGTATAAATGCACCATAAAAACAGGAAAATAACAAGAAAAATGTTCCAACCACTAAGCATCTGTCAGGACAAAGCATAAAAAGGAGGACTGAATGAGTTCTCCCTCCTTTTCCTGTGTATGGCTTTTAGCTCAGGGAAATGTTTCTGCAATTTCCCTTTTATGTGCACATTTCTGCTTGTTGAATTGGCTCAAAGTGAAATATAATGTTCAATGTATATCACAATGATCATGTTTGTTTCAAAAGAGAAGTTTGGTACACTGTCACGGTGATTGCATGAGCAGTGCTAAAGATGTGACTTCTGTTTTGGGCAAAGCAATAATCCAGTGAAAAGTTGTGAATGCTTCAAATGTTGCCGACAGCTGACCTCCAGAGATGTGTGCAAAAGAAATCTGTGTGTGCCCAGCATGCATTTTTGTGTTTCATTTCTCTTTTCTCCAGCAATTCCTGGCAAACTGTGAACCATGATGTTAATAGCACTGGTTATTCATTATTGAAAGGTTTTAATGTTTGCTTGCATATAGGGTTTTTTCCCCCTTGATAGGTTCCTTTTGCACATTCAGAATAATGCACTTTCAGTCCACTTTGCAGCTGGATTTTATTGTGTGGAGTAGCAAAATCTACCTGCAAACAACTGTGAAAGTGGACTGAAAGTGCATTATTCTGCATGTGTGGAAGGGGCCATGGTATTGGTTTATTTACTTTTTATATGGTGGTATGCTATTTCTTTTACCAAACAGGACAAAAAAGAATGATTTTTTTGAAAAAAATATAATAAATAAATGTAGAGGAGCCCAGAGCAGGTTCAGGTATCAAGCCGTGGAAAGAATATGTAATATTTTTTGTATATTTTAGATAGAAGTACAGGAGTTACATGATATCAATATAGAATTTTATACTAATTTTCTCTTAAATTTGTTCTTAATGTAAATTTCAGATCTTTTTTCATACTGTTTTTTCATACTATTTAGTCTTATAGTTGAATAGTATGCCCCACATTTTCTGCCCACTTTATCAACAAGTCTTTCATTGCCTCTCATTCAGTAACCCTTTTTAATAACAGACTATAGATATTTGTGATCATCTTCTCTTTCTCAAATATACATATATGTTTTATTTTTTTGCTCTTTCCACTTGATATATTTGACTATCTATTTTGTATCTTTTATATAATTGTCTACAAAGAAACTAAATACGTACAGACTTCTCCACCATTAAATTTTATTTCCTGATTTGTATATCCAACCAATTTATCATACATTAATAATACCTTCTTTTGCCATTTCCCCCTACTATATAACCCCTCTTGAAAAGAATAGAATAGAATAGAATAGAATAGAATAGAATAGAATAGAATAGAATAGAATAGAATCTTTATTGGCCAAGTGTGATTGGACACACAAGGAATTTGTCTCCGGTGCATATGCTCTCAGTGTACATAAAAGAAAAATACATTTGTCAAGAATCATAAGGTACAACACTTAATGATTGTCATATAGGTCTAGTAAGCAATCAGGAAACAATCAATAGTAACGAAACCATAAAATGTAAAATCATAAAAAGATAACCACTTTAGGATTTGGGGTCAAAATTTAGTTTTGTATTTTATCCACAGTTTATACAACACATATCTTATATAATGATTCTTAAAAGATTGGTATGTATGTATGTATGTATGTATGTATGAATGAATGAATGAATGAATGAATGAATGAATGAATGAATGAATGAATGAATGAATGAATGAATGAATGAATGAATGAGGAGTCAGTATGGTATAGTGGTTAGATGCAGTGGACTCTAGAGAGCCAGGTTTGACTCAGCACTCCTCTGCAAGAAGCCTGCTGGGTGACCTTGGGATAATCACAGTTCTCTCAGAGCTCTCTCAGCCCCACCTACCTCACAAAGTGTCTGTTGTAAGGAAGGGAAAGATTTTGTAAGCGTATTTGAGACTCCTTGTGGGGTGTAAATCCAAACCTTCTTCTTCTCCTTCATTGCAACGCTTTGCCTAGTTTTTATAATTTATTCGAAATTATCCAATTGTAATCAAGTTCTCTGCCACCAAATTTGACTTCTGTGCAATGCTGTCTAAGAAATGTACCTCTAGACTTGACATGTCCATCCAACATGTGCATTGACGTCAGTATCTGATAATCTTGTCCTTGCATGACTCCCAAAGCTTGGTGAAAATGGCAACAATTTTAAGCAGAAAACTATCTCATGGCTGTAGATTAAGGTTGCCAGCTCAGGAAATACCTGAGGTTTTGGGGGTTGAAACCTGAGAAGGGTGGGGTTTGGGGAGGGAGGGACTTCCATTGGGTAATAATGTCATCAAATCTGGAGGTTCAGCAACTGTGTAGAATGACATTCTTCAACATTCATTGCTGGTTGCATCACCAGCTAGAGTTAGTCTCCACTGTTACATATCATTAATAATAAAGTCCTAGCTGTGAGGAGCTTTTTGTCTAAGTAAACAATAAACAGCCTCAAGTGCCAGTTGTTTACAAATGGATGGTAGCCAGATCCTGCCTGAATGTCATTCATTTTTTTTCTGCTGTCTATTAGGTAGAGAGAATTTTGATGGAAATTGGTTAGAGGACCAGGTGGGGGAATAAGCTAAAGGCCGTGGTTTCAAAGAGTAAAGGAAAGCAGTATGGAAAGGAAATAGAGGTCAGCGGATGTGAAGCATTTTAACCTATGTCCAACTGAGACCAAAATTTCAATTAAAACATAATTGGAAAAATTAATCCAAAGATTTCAAACACGGCCACACAATAGATTTATATAACTATTATCATTCTTACTATTTTGTTTTGAATCTACTTCTTTATCATTTCTACCACTGACTTTTTTCATAGCTGCCATACACCCAGGTTTTGTGTTTTCTTTTTTTTTTTTGAACTATCTGCTGTAACCCCAAGAATTCTCTTTAGGACAGTGATGGGCCATTTGGACCTGGTTGCCTTATAATTCAGATTTGGAGTAGGTTTTTTTTCCCCCACTCAATGTGCATCAGTTTGCAGTCCTGTACACTGGATCTCATTAGCCATGTTGTTGTCTGCTCATCCAATTTGGAGAAATCCTTGTGGAGCTCTTCACGGTCTGCTTGGAACTTTATCATCCTGAATAATTTGGTGTCATTTGCAGACTTGGCTACTTTGCTGTTCACCCCATCTCTACATCATTTATGATTTTAGGGGGAAATGCATATTAATGTGCAAAACCTTAAAGCGAGCATTAGCAAGTGATAACTTCTTTTTTCTGTGAGTGACCAGATTGCCGTCTGTGCATTCAATTGTGTTCAATGTATGAAATTTGTAAATACAGCCCATGGAACATAATTTGCCAGCAGAAACACATCTAGCAATTATTTTGCCACACTATGCTGACTTCATCATTATTATTTGGTAAGTGCTACATTACACTGATTCTATTCTCAGAGAAATTGAAGAACAATAACTCATCATTCCTGAGATTTCAAAATTAATTGATGGGGAAGATCAGATTATGGAATCCTTATTTTTCATCAGGGAGAAAAATACACAATTAATTAATTAGATTGGATTTTAGCAGCATTGCAATTTTACTACCTACCAACTACAACTTGGAAAAGAGGCTATATCAACATCATGGGTACTTGGAGGCGGTGGGGCTCTAAGGTGGACTGCCCATGTGTAACCTATGCAGTGTAACTGCCCATGTGTAACATATGCATCCGGAGCCGCATGTGGCTTTTTCATCCTTTTACTGGCCTCCGCTGAGGAGCCCACTGGCCATGGAGGCAGAGAAGCTCTTCCTCGGGGCTTCGTTACGAAGCGGAGAGGATAGGCAGCAGTGGCTCCCACCCTACAATGGCAGGAGCCAGTCCCTCCCGCCTGAACCACAGTGGCGACGGTGGCTGATCCGCTCTGAGCTGTTCACTCCCCCTCCCCCAAGATCCGAATGGTGACTGACAGCTCAAGCCCCACCTCCTAGCCACCTTCCTTGCCCTCCATTGGTCCCTAACACACAAGGGTCCAGCCTGCTTTTTAGCCTCTCTATCAGAAACACTGATGTAATTCTCACACCAGTTCTATGGAAACAGAGACATGGTGACGTGGAGCTTTCTGGGTAACAAAGGTGTTCATTCGCCTTTTTGCCGCTGCCCGGAAAGGGACTTTTTGAATTGGAAGTACAAGTACCAGAATGCACAGAGGAGATAGTGAGGAGAATTAGAAAACAGGGGCGGGGGAATAGATCAAGGGTGGGAGGGAAAGCGAGCCACATAGATCTTACAGGAGGCATAGGAGGAGCTCATGCCTGCACCAAAAAGCTTTGGTGGTACATTTTTCCCCAACAGGCGAAGGTGGTGATTGAGACGGAAGGGGTGGGGCTTTATGCCAGTTAAGGGTTAGTCTGATGTGGGCTGAGAAGACTGCTGGAGCCGGCTTAGTCAGGGCCAATTGCAAGGAATGGTGGAAGTGACAGCAGATATGTAGTTGCCGCTACTGAGCCATCTGTTATAAAAGGGGTCCCTTTTGCACCACCTGTTTCGCACATCTGTATCACTTCATGGATTTCATAAGCAACACAGTATAATTGGTTATACAAAGCGTAAAGGTAAAAAAAACAATATGTACAGTGTTATCTTAATTTTAAATGTCAAAAAGTATTTGCGGCTCCAAGTGTTTTCTTTTCCATGGAAAACGGGTCCAAATGGCTCTTTGAGTGTTAAAAGTTGCCAACCCTTGGACTAGCTGATGACAAAAATGTTGTGTATACAACCACCACCACCACCACCACCACCCCATATTATGGGTTCAATGCTGAGCTATTTCTCTAAAACGAGATTCCAGAAAATATATGTACCTTATTGGAATATGGGCCTTCTACTTCCAGTAAATAGATCTTCATTTTCCCCATGTGTTCTTCCCAGTGGCTATTCCATTTACTAAAACCAGATGACAGCTGAAAGTTCTATCCAGTTCATGCCAGTTATCAGGTAGAAAAATTATCTGGAAAAAGTTGGTTTTCATGCAGAGGCTAGCCATTAAAAAAAAGAAAAGAAAAACTCTGCATGCAAGTATGATGCTGAAAAGCATCTCCTAAGGTTCCAGAAGGTTATTTTAAGAATGAATGAATACAATTGATTATTCAAAGGGAAGGTCATAGGGTACTGAATAGGAAATTAGACCACAGTTGTAGGGTTGACTGGCAGTGATGATCCTTCAGGAGAAATTGTCTGTATTGCAGCCTTAAAACCCAGCACTTAAATCCCTAATGGAGCACATAATTTGTCCTTGAAGGACCTTTAACATTTCTGAGGAGCTGGTGTCAAGAGACAATGGTAACAAATCATAGTTATCCTTCCCCTCAGACTAAGCAAGGCACTTTGAATAAGAAAATGTGTATTATTCCATTCATTTCTCTCTCCCTGCTTCACTGGAGATTCTAAATAGCTCTTTTCTATGGAACGTCTTACGTAGCTTTCAACTAAGATTTAAAAAGGGGGGGAAACGACACCTTTATAGCCTGTCTTTCACCCCTTAGCCTCCTCCTCTGTATAAATTATCTTTAAAAGAACTGATGTGTGGTAGTGGCTAATTGATCCAAAAAATTCAAATCCTTGTTATTTCCCAAATTTGTTCATCTTTTCAACATGAGGCGTTAGCATAAAATCTATACCTGCAAATGTAGGGCGTGGGAAATTGGAGCATCAAAGTCCCATTGCTTTTGATGGGTCTCTAGTACACATTTTTTCCCCTAGTGCTGAACACAAAAGGAAAAGAGTCTGTTTCATTAATATTTTCATTCCGGTTTAATGTATATCTATTTTTATGTCATTTTCTGCTTCCCTTTATAAAAGAGTGGGAAAATGTTTTCAAGGGTAAGGGTTCCAATGGGAAATGAGAACCATATTTGCTAGTGAAAGCAGAACATAGACTCAACCAGTTAGAGCAATATGTGAATTTACATATGAATGTATAAAAAATGAAAACTAGGATTCTTTGTGCAGAACCCTTCATTCTCCAAAACAGAAATTTCTACATCGAAATCCAAACTTCATGAAAATTTGATGCAGCACTACTTTTTTTTCTAGGACAATAAGACAACTCCCATTGACCTGGAATTTAACTTTCACATATCAAAGAATTCCACTGACTAAGCAAACTAAAGCTTCTTCCAACCTGATCTACCTTTCATACTTCTAAGTAAGCCCAGAAGTGTTAAATGGAGCTTATTCTCAAGCAAATGCGCATTGAGTTACAATCTCAGATAGCTATCTTTGAAGATTTAGGCCCTTTCTGCACAGGCCATAAATAGCGTCTTAGGGACAGCAAAAACGCCGTCCCTAGGGAGCTGTTCGCATGGGAGTACTTAGCATGTGCTTTATTCACCCACTCTGATGATTTCTTCCTTCTTCGTTGAATACATTTTCTGGTGGACCTGTAAGATATGATGCATATATTTTGCTAAATGCCTGTGGGTCATATATTTCACTGTTATTAATACTACAGGATGGTGGTAGGACAAATAATGGTTTTCCATATTGAGAACAAATTAGGAAACATGGAACAAATTATGATACATGAAATATTTGTGCTCTCAACTATTCCCAGTGTCTCATTAATTTAATTTACCATTATGCAGTTACGTACTTAAATGCCTACTTGCTATTTAATCTAAAAAATTCCATAACCCTACATTTTGTGTGTGTGTGTGTGTGTGTGTGTGTGTGTGTGTGTGTGTGTGTGTGTGTGTGTGTGTGTGTGTGTGTGTGTGTAAAGAAATATTCCATATCTTTTACAAAAAATCTAGTGGTACCATGAAGAGTAATAAAATGTATTTTAGCTTAAGCTTTTGTGAGTCAGAAGTCATGATAAAGTCTCACTAATGACAGCTTATTCTTGGACAGTTTTTTTTAGGTTTTAAGGTGCTATTGGATGTTAAGATGTTTCATTTCAAACTAACAGAACTACCCCTTCGGAATTAGTATCCATCTTTTAAATGTTTGATCTAGTAATATCTCAGCACTAGATCATATATTTGCTCCTCTGGGAACCTTTCTAACATGAACAAAGCCATGGCATGAAACATACCATTGAGGAGGTAATTCAATTCAAAATATAGGCTTGGGTAAACAGAAGAAGTAGAGTTAGGATTTATACCCCACCTTTCTCTCCTGTAAGGAGTCTCAAGGTGGCTTACAAACTCCTTCCCTTCCTCTCCCCACAACAGACACCTTATGAAGTAGGTGGGGCTGAGAGAGTTCAGAGAGAACTGTGAATAGCCCATGATCACCCAGCAGCTTTCATGTATAAAAGCAGGGTAACAAATCCACTTTACCAGATAATAGTCTACCTTTCATGTGGAGGAATGGGAAATCAAACCTGGTTCTCCAGACTGTAGATCAGTGGTTCTCAATCTTCCTAACCCTTTAACACAGTTCCTCATGTTGTGGTGACATTTCCTCTGTAAAGGAGAGATGCCCCCGCCCGGTGTAGATAGCATACCCCTCTTGGTGGAGGGATGACATTTCATCCCTAGGAGTGGGGAGATGTTGACATTCCCCTAACACCTTGAGACATTCCCCTAACACCTTTTTCCACTCTGCCAGTGAAACCTGACCTCCCTGTGGAAACAACTTTTCCAGCCCCATGTTACGGCCTTAACAGGGGCAAGGGTTTTATTAAAGGGATTCTCCACCAGCTGCTAAAAGTGTAAACAGCACACATAGGATTTTAAAAGTAGCAAAGGGGAATGAACGCTCACATTGGCAGCGAGAGTGTAAGGAATTCCAACGAGGCAGAAATAAAAGGCTTTTGGTTGAAAGACCATTTATTCAGACATCTTAGAAAGCTCACACACACGACATGACAGGAATGGGCCTTCCCCCCCCCGACCACACAGCATATAACCCCCCTCGCTCCATCCCTCCTCCTCGGAGTTTCCAGTCCCATTCTCATGGGAACGGAATTCTCATCTCTAAGAGATAAGCCCTCCAACAGTGTGGAGTTAGCTGTAGGATTCTGGCCCGTGCCAGGAAACTCAGTCAAGGCCAAACGGCTGTGAAGAGACGTTCAGCACCACTGAGATCTTTACATTCTGCCTCTCCTAAGAAAAAACCTTCCCCTGGTTTCAGTGGAAAAGCACGATGAAAAAGCAGACAGGGAGTAGGCATCGACATTTTCCCATCACACCCATTGATTGCGGCCGGAAGAATATCCCTGGCACCCAAGAAACTAACACTGTAAGCAGCTTCAGTGATTAAAAGCCAGAGTCCGGTAATAGCATCAATTTCATAGTGCTTGTACATCAATCATGGTCGGGCGGGGTCTCTCCGGAGGGCCGTCGCCAGGCATCGAAAAGCCGGGAGCCTCCTTGAGCAAAACTTTAGAATGAAAGACGGGATGGATATTAATACTTATGGAATTAGGCACCTAAAATCCAGCAGTAACATCATTGATCACTTTTGTAATCCCAAACGGACCCACCTAATTCTCTTCGTCAGCTTTGAATATTTGTGAACGCCTCTAAGGTTCTTGGTAGACGTTGTAGACCCAAGCCCCTACACGCAGCGAAAGTCAGAATCCATGTTTATCCGCCTGAAACTTTTGAGAGTCCTTGGCTTTACAGAGCTGTAGGGCAGTTCGAACCGCTTTCCACCCCTCAGCCAGGGATGAAATCCATTGATTGAACTCAGGAGGTTGCAGCTACTTCTGTGGGCAGTTGGGGCAGTGGTGGGAAAGAACCACCAGACACAATTTCAAAGGGAGTCTTCTGTGCGCCAGTTATGAATGGCATTGTTGTAAAGCTGCATTCGCGAATGGAATTAAATCGCACCAATTGTCTTGATGGTAGTTAGTGTAACAACGTAAGGAGCTGCTCTAGAAAGTTCTGTTCACCTCTCTGACTCACCGTCACTTTGAACATGGTAGGGATGGCAACCGGGTGGTTCCCAACAAGTCCAGGAAAAGCCTTCCAAAATTTGGAAATGAATTGGGCCCTCGCTGGTCGGACACCACCTTGGAGGGGGCGGAGTGCAGGCTTATAGATAAGGTTGACAAACAACCGCGCCAGTTTCGGGGCAGAGGGAATGGTGGTGCAGGGGATGAAATGCTTTGTTTGGAGAACAGGTCTACCACCACCCATGCTAAAACAGTGTTTCCCTGGCTTTCCGGCAAATCCGCACAAAATCCATTGAGCCAACCTCCCAGGGCCGGAGAGGCCACGGCAAGCTCGTGCTGCCATAGGGTTTTCCCGGGATGGGCTTGGCCTCCGTGCAGACCGAAGCATCCCTTGATATAAGCCTCAATGTCTTGGCGCATGGCGCGCCACCAGAACTGGCTACCGGCCAGCGCTTTGAGGAAGCCAACGTCCAGCCGCATCTGGCATCATGGCAGGTTTCGAGAACTCAGCTTACGGAGGGGGGGGGGGAGGCACGCACTAACACCCCCCCCCCGTTTCCAAATGCGATCCTCCAAGCGCACTTTGGAGTCTCCTTCCTCCGCTGGGAGCTCATGGAGCCTCCGGCTCCTCGAAGTTCCCGCGAGGGAAGGGGGGAGACGATGCTCGGAACGGGGCTTAAGGGGAGGAGACGTGGAGGCCCGCGATCGAAAGTGACAGCTAATCCCAGTTGGTGGGGAGAGAACGCAGCGGGATCTCCTCAATGGAGAACTCTCCCCGGGAAGACATTCAGACAGCGCATCCGGCCAGTTTATTAGTTTTTCCAGGAAAAAAATGTACTGTGGAAGGGAGAGTAGCCGGAGAAAAAATCAGCCCAACGAAAGCTGCTTTGCGATTATTTTGAGGGGGGGTGGAGAGGGCACAAATTCTTATGATCCCACCAAACTTTGAAGGGGTGTTTGGCCCCCTCAAGCCAGTGACGCCAGGTGCATACCACCTTGATAGCCGCAGAAGTCTCTTTGTATCACCCACGGTCCAGTTGAGTTCAGGGCCAGAAAACTTTTTTGATGCCAAGTAAGCACACGGCACAAAGTTTTCCATCTTTATTTTTCAGGTAAGAGGGCTGCGCCGAGCGCTTTGTCCGATGCATCCACGCGAACTACCAAAGGAAATAAGGTCAATCGGGTAAGTTTCAAAATGGGTTCGGTAGTGAAAAGCTGACTTCAAATGCCGGAATTGACATTCCTTTGATAATCGGGCGAGGTATTCCCGGGCTTGGCAGCCTGAGAAAGGGAATCCTTCGCTCTCGGTGCGTAAAAGATTCAGTGAGTGGAAGGGCTAGTTTGGCAAATTGGGGTATAAAATCACGACATAGAAATTGGCAAAGCCAAGGAAGCGATCGCAATTCTTTCCTGGTACAGGGGGTCGGCCATTGGAGTACCGCGCTCTACTGATCCATTTTTAAGCCTTTCGGTGAGATCCAATAGCCTAAATAGCTCCATGTGGAGGACTGATGAAAAACAGCACTTTGACAATTGAAGAGAGAGTTGTCAAGCAAACGCTAAAATACCTCACTAACCAGGGTTTCATGCTCTTCCATAGTTTAGAATAAATCAAAACATCGCCTGTATAATACACTAATAAGACCTTTATACAATAAATCTTGCAAAACTTCTATTGATAAGGGCCATAAAAGCTCCGGGTGCTCCAGCCAAACCGAATGGCATTATTAAGTATTCATATTGTCCAAATTTGGTATTAAACGCTGAATGTTCATAGCCTTCCGCAATTCTGACCCTGTGATACTCCTCTTAAATCCAACTTAGTAATCCTGCCCTTGCTCCAGTGCATCTAGGGAGGTCTTTGATTAAGGGCAAGCGATACGATTAGACATGGAAACAAAGCATTTAATCCACACGGTAATCGGCACAAAGCCCCCCATAATGAGCCATCTTTTTTCTTCACAAACAGAACAGGGGCTGCGTGCAGTGTTTGCGGGTTCGTCGTATGAATCCTCGAGCCAGATTCTTATCTAAGAAAGCACGGAGCTCCTTTTCTTCGGTGGCCTGGCGCGATAGATTCTACCTTTGGGCAGTTGAGTCTCCGGGCTGTAGGATGATTTTGCAATCGGTATCCCTATGGGGCAACTGATCGCAGATTCCTGTTCCTGAAACACTCTTTGGCCAAGTCTTTATAAGCTTGTGGGATTGCGTGGGGATTAGGAGTCGCCGATTTGCGCAATGCGCTGGAAGCTAATGGTTCAATGTCATTTGGAGGTGGAGTTTCACTTCAAGGTGCTTCCCCGCAGGGGGGGGGTCAGTGAATTCTACTCATTTTTCCAAAATGATATTTGGCTCATGGTAATAACAACCATGGCATGCTCATACGGAGAGTTTGGCCACTGGAGCAAAGAACGAAACTACAATCTTTTTCCCAATGGTCAGCTTAACGGAGAAAAACGGTTGGCGCTTTGAATCGGGCTGGACCCTCAGCCTCCGAAAGTGGGCTGCCATCCATTTTTTGTGTAAACGGAATGGGTTTCGGCTTAGAATTTGGTCTAAGCTAAAGCTCCTCAGCCACCCGCGGTCGCAGATAAACAGTGGGAGCAGCCAGAGTCAACGAGGGCGGAGGCTGGGGAGACGCGGTATGTTTTGGCAGGGTTGGCTAAAGAGGGTTTTGAATAGTAATAATACGCCGCTACCGTCGATCGGAATCCGAGAGTAGGACCCACGTCTGCGGGCGTTGAAGATAGTATTACCGCCACTTCCTCCTCCTCGAAATCCTCGACGATGGCGTCCTTGGACGAGCCAGTTGGGGGAGGACCAGACTTCCGTGGAGTATTTGGCAGCGGGGGTGCGGGAGACCGGGACGGCGGGCTTCTGTTTCTTGGGGCAGTTATAGCCAGATGGCCAGGACCACCAATAATAGAGGCATAATCCCAAACGGCGGCGGCGCTCAGATGCGGTCTCGCTGCGGAGACGGGTGAGTTTGGTTTATGAGTGGATGGGCAAATCGTAGTGGTTTTCGGATTCGCCCCCGGCACTGGTAGCGTAATCCAGACGGGTCGCTAACTTAGAACCCAGATCAATCCACTCAGCAACGGCAGCGCCGAATGCGGATGAGGAGTACCGAAGTTTGGTATTCATAGCCTCGGTTGAAGTATTCACATTTCAGCGCGCTCAGGCCAGTCAGGAGGAAGTTTAGTAGCCGGGCCGCATCTAAATTCACGGGCGTACCCGGCAAAAGAGCGGTTGCCCTGTTGAATGGACTTTATGAATTAATGGCTTCGTTCTCAGCATCCGGATCTTGGAAGCCGGCACGTAAGGCTTGAAGAAATGCAGCCACTGGAAGTAGGTATCATCCGGCTGTAATTGCCAGAAGAGTCACAGTTCAGTCAGCGTCCACCCCATCCAAGACGGACCATCCTGCATTTTTTTTCGTCGCTCAGAACGGTACAGATCATCAACCTCCATATGCGCGCCAAGGTTGCAGAATGAAGTAAGTGCGGAGTTTATAGGCGGTACCGTCAAAGCGGGCAGGAGAGGCCTATAATATCCTCTTTTCAACAGCTCTTTGGAGCTCGCTGGGGTTGTGGTTGTAAATACAAGCGTGGTGGAGTTGGGAGAGCAGTGAGCTGGTTGAAGTGTACCGCTATTGAGGAGGCAGAGCTGGACCCAGCAGCGCCGTCTTCCCGGCGCGAAAGGAGGCAGCAGGAGCGCGAGGGATCGGGCTAGGGCCCGTGCCGCGTCGCATCCCATGGCAGGGGGCACGGTGGTGGGCGCTCTGGTAAAAGTTGTAAGCACCGACTCGGGTTCGTGTCATCGTACCTCGCCTCTTCAGCTCCTGTTCCAAGGCAGCCACTCTCTTTATGAAGTTGCTGCATCTTGGTGCGCATGTAGGTCCGCTTTTTCACTTATCCAGTTTTGTTTGTTCACCCTGCTGAATGGCCGCGAAGTCAGCTCGCTCTGCGCTGATGGATGGTTCTAATGCTTTTCGCTACTACCCAGATCCATCTTGGAGTGACATCCAGGACTCTTGTCATGAATCGATAAGTTCTGCTGGTGGCCGCCGTAACGCCTCCTTGGCCCGGCTTAACTCGAAGTTGGACGCCCTGACGTTGTTGTTCTCGGTCCCTTTGCATTCACGATTTTTTTGGTAGCCAGCTCGCGTTTCTCCTCCCAGAGCTCTGCGCGCTTCTCGGTCCCATGCTTTGGCGGCGGCATCGCTACGCGAAGTCTGGCCACTTCATCGCCGCCCCAGCTTTGACGGGAGGGGAAATAGAGTTGGATGGGCATCTTCTTCGGATTCTCCGGATGGTGTAACTCCACTCCTCCCGACGGCTCCACGGGTTTCCTCTTGCACAATATCGGTAGTCAGCCGGCCCGGGGGCTGGAAATCCGGATTAAACCGGCACGGAAACTCCTCCCACACCGATCCTGATTCTCGTATTACAGCGTCCCGGTTTCATTCGTGGATTTGGGACGGGCTCCGGTAAGCAGTGCCACGGGCGGGTCCTTTTTTATGGGAGTGTTACTCCTCATAATGAATCAAGGAACCGCTCAATCGAATTCTGGGTGACTGCGTAATATGTGGTCAGACCCATCTCTTCGGAGACAGGTTGCATCTGGGGTTTGTAATCCACACGACACACGGGTAGAGATCCGATCCACAGGCGCTCGATCCATAGACAGCCCAAACGCATCGCAGTAAATCAATATGGTCGCGATCCGCATTCTTCATCCCAACGGCGGAAGACCCATGCTGGAACGAGGACGGGAGAGAGTCACCAGCGAGACCCGTTCCCCTGCTGGTTCCTCAGAATCAGGAAGAGAAGGCTCGGAACCCTCTATGGGGGCTACCGCGCCTTCCACAGTTTCAGGAATATTCAATCTCTGCATGTTACAACACCAGAGATCCACTGAGTTTTAAAAAGAAAAATAAAGATAGTTTCCAGTCATAATGTAAGGAATTCCAACGAGGCAGAAATAAAAGGCTTTTGGTTGAAAGACCAAAAGAGAGGGGCTGAGAGGGGATCTTTTAGACTGTATGATACGGGGAGTGAATTCTGGCAATTGATATTCCACAGAGAAGCAAGAGTCCAAATTGAGTTTAAAATATTTATATAAATTTGTTTAAAAATACAAACACACAGTGAGACACAAGAGCACATACATTCAAGTTCCTAAGATATAAAAAAGGTTTTAAAAGATAGATTTGGATGATAGAAATGGAGGGGGGTTTTCAGGGAAATATGTTACCTAAATTCAGCTGAAGAAGATCTTGTAGAAGGCAAGGATTTCAAATGACCAGCATCTGAATCCAAGCGAAGGACGATATCGCGTGTCTCAAACTGACCAGACCAAGCAGAGGTACAGGCTAGTAATGAGCACATGTGTTGGGGGGGGTGAACTGGACCTTTATACCTCTTTTGCCCAGGAAGAGTAAGTGTGGGAACAAAGTGAGGTTTTAAGTTTCCTCTTTTTCTAAATTCTCTGGGATTTCCCATGCTGGAGCTTCGTTGGATGAGCTAATTAGCTACTTCGTCTATTGTCTCTGCACACCTTGGGACAATGGGAGTCAATTGGTCCTAGATTAAGTCAGGGAAGTTGCTACACAGAATGGCTTTTATGCAAAGTGTAACTCTTACAGTCTCTTTGCCTTCAGTATTCTCAGGATTTTGAATGAGGCTTGATTTGATTCAGGATGGGGTGTTCAGTAGTAGGAGATTCATATATTCATAGGTTGGGGAAATGCAAGGAAGGAACCATCTGGTTAAGTTAGAAGAGATAGTGAAATTCAGCAACTGGATGCTAATGTAGAAGCTTTTCCATCTTCTTTGTCTTTAACAGTTTCCTATAGCAAGGTGGTCAGAATCAAGCATTCTTCGGTATTGACTCGCAAATGAAACTCCAAGGATTATGCCGGAGTAACTCATTATCTTAGCTTTTGTTAAAGTAGTTTTGACCTTTTGACATGCTGCTACCTACACCCATAGGAGTACATTTGGCAACTGGCTTTTGCCAATATGATTTTAAAGCAGAAATATACTGCTGTGAGAAATATATATATTTTATAGGATTGGTCAGAGGGCTTACACCCAGCACCAGTGCCCCTCTAAAGAATCAAGCCGCAGCTGCCGATTTTGCAATGGGCTGAAAGACATGCCCAGGAAAGGGCTGGCTCCTCTGGCTTCCAGTCAAGCTTTTCAGTGACTTAGGCGTGTCAAGCTTCTGCATGGCCCAAACCGATGGCCTGGGCGTAAACGCCTCCCCAGGTCAGCCGTTAAGCCAAGAGGCGGGCGCTTGCTGCAAATGCGAGCAGCGCTTACCTGACTGCGCCCCCTTGGTGGGCTGCAGGGCCAGTCAGGCCGCTTCTAAACAAACAACCCCTTTAAAGGGTTGTTGTTGAAAAAAGCGTCTTCCGGTGATGGGGAAGCTGCCCGCAGCTGCGCTGCAATCCCGCCGGAACTCACGATGTCTTCGCCGCTTCATCATTTGATGCCAGCGGAACTGCCAGCCTAGTTTCACACTGTCCTCCCACCTCCAGGGGTCGGAGCGCCAGCGCGGGCGGGCTTCCACGGCCAGCAGCAGGCAACGCACGGGGACACATCGTGAGTGGGGCGGAGAAGCAGTAGCTGACCCCGCGGCGAGTCAACGCCCCGGCGGAGAGCCTCTGCTTGCAGCTAACTGCTCGCAAGCACGCCAGTTAGCGTCTTGGCGAACGGGCTTGCGCCCCCACGCCGGCAGAACTCTTGGCGCATGGCGGCCGTGCGGAAATGGCCTTATAGTTTTGTGAAAATGTGGAACAGTCCTGTTTAAAAACAGGACATGTTTTCTGATATGTGGATGCCCGGTGTGGCTGGGCTTGGAGCGATGGAGGACGAGGGGAGGAGGGCCAGCTGTCCCCAGCCTCAGCCCTTCCCCACTCTGGCCTTGGGAAAGGCAGGTGGGAGTGTGGGGCAGGCCAGGCATGCCACTCACAGAGGGGTGCCTGGCATGTCTGGGCTGGGACTGATGGAGGAGGGGAAGTGCGGAAAGCATTGGGTGGGCCAGAATGGTGAGGCAGAAAAAATACACTAGCTCTGCCCCAGTTCTGCTCTTGTGGTGTTGCACAGCAGCTGGGTCACACAGGGATATTAAAAAAGTACCACTTTGCTAGCGATTTTTGAAAGTCATGGAGCAAAGGCAATATCACAGGGTGACACCAGGGTAGATCCGCTGCAGCTCCGGGAGCCATGTGGAATGCTCGACTGCAATGCAAAAACAGCCCAAGAGTCCCACTTTTCATATCAACTGGAAATGTAATTAAAAAAAAACCTGTGTGCTCGATTTCTTTTGTCACAGGAAATTGAGTCCTGTCTTTAATTGTAGTGTCTACTGTGCATTTATTATTTATTTCTGAAATGTCTGTCTCATATTTGTAGCTCATAAAGATTTTGTAGAGAGCTGCCACTAAGAAGATGGTTTATAATACACAAGTACCTATTTAAAACAGTAAGAATATGTTCCTTATTAGACCAGGAAAAATAAATAATTCTTCCACAATCCATGAAAGTTTTCTGACCATTTAAAGTGCAGTAAATATATTTTTGTGAAGTGTGAGCTTTGAATGGGACTCCTTAAATTGTGCACAACCACAATTTGTTTCTCAAGTTCACTGCAATCACAAGCTGACTGTGGCAAAGCACAATTAATCAATCAAATGTTCTACTTTGCAAGGCTTATAATCACAGACTTCTAGTGGTATTGGTTCACATGCTTCTGTTTGGTCAAATGTCCTTGTCACACACTGGGTTGGATCCAGCCAGCCTTTTTGTCTTGCCCAAACTCTCCTCCTTACTACAGTCATATGCCCTTTGTCCATGCAGGTCCTGTCACCCCCAGCATAGCTTTTGCTAGATGGTCAAACAGAACTAACGCATGGATTCAACACATTGACTATCTCAACTCTTCTTTTATCTTCCTTGGGTTCAACAAACACATCTCTTTGCTACCATCTTTCACAATTGTTCTGTTAATACAATTTCACATTTGCTGGAATAATAATAATGTCCACAATAATAATGTCCACAAAACTATGGTAACAAAATCCTTCTAATATAGACCTAAGCACCGCAGTTCATATCCATACAACAAATCTGATCTCTCCTCGGAATTCCATGGGAATGTAGATCATCATGGAAGGCTGAATATAGGGGGAAATCCTTTTTATTTTGCTTATTTTCAAATATTGATAACTTGTCTTTTGGTTTAAATTAAATTAAACATATAAAACAGCTTGCAAAATTAAATTTAAAACTGGTGCCATCAATGAACTGCACCGAAAGCATTTTAAAAGCACTTGGAACAAATTTGATTTTTAAAAGACCTTCAAAAATAATAACAAAGATATCGTCTGATTCCAGATGGCCTCCAATGAGAACTCATTGGTCCAGCTATGCTCCCCACAATCCCTGTCTATTAAAAGAGCACAACCATCTGGCAGTGATTTACAACACAAATCATTATATCTTTCTTGTTGATGTAGATGAAAACATCTTCCCCTAGCATCCATTCCTTCATTCTCTGTCTTCAGCTCTTGCTTCTAGGTCATGATGGGATTCCTGGAATGTCATGGCATTATTCAGCTCTTGCAAACATGAATGTTTTCAAAATACTTACTTCAACTGGAGAGTACCTTATCATTAAGCATGTTGAGCTGTGAAAACATCAAAATGTTGAATTAACCAGTGGCTAAGGCTTTATAATCGATAGGTAGATAGGTAGATAGGTAGATAGGTAGATAGATATGGATGTGTGAATGAGATTGATTCAGCCAAATATATCTTACAGGGGTTTTATGCAAAAAGGTAGGCAAGAATATTAACAAAAAACTAAATTTGTAAAAAAAAAAGTTATGACATTCCTAAACTGGATAGTCTTTCTAATGAATTATGGCTGTGACTAAATTGTTAACATCATAAAATGAAGTTTTTAATTATTGTGATGCTCAATTTCTGAAGTTGTTGCTTAAAATGTGGGGCAGAGGGATAGATATCTGTATTCCTCTGAAAGAAGCTTATGAGCTGATTTCCCCAGGCTGATTTTATTATGTAGAATCTTTAACTCATTTTTTTTAAAAATAGCATGACCTATTAAAATATGTAAGTTTGGGGATTTTGTATACCAAGGACTTGAGTTATTAAAAAAAAACTTATTAAAATAATTATAGGTCACTTGTGAAATAGTGGACCTTTTCAGTTGGCTTTATGAGCAAGTTTAAAAATGAAGGCCTACATTTTTTTAAAAAAGAAAGAATGTAGGTATTTTAAAATACATATATACTTTGAAAAAAACATGTATCCTTTGCATAGCTGACATAATTCTTTTTTTCACTTTTTCATTTTGAAAACAAGAAGAGAATTCCATTATGACTTCATAAGCTTAGAAAGTATTGTAATAATAGCTAATAAACATTTTTTTCCTCCTCAGAATTAATTATATTTCCACTCATACACAGCAATTCTAAACTGGTCTATGCTGAAGTGAGTGCCATTTTATTCAATGATGTTTACTCTCAGTAAATTATTCTTAGGATTGCACTGTTAGTATATCCTGAGTGTTGTCATCCAGGGGATTGTGTAAAGTTTAGGGCCTCAGAAAATACAAACCTGGTCTGATTCAAGAGTTCTCAGTAGCATTGCAAGGAGATGGTAGTTGGCCATCTACTGGATTACTACTGACCTCTAGACAACAGAGATCAGTTCATTTGGAGAAAATGGACAGCTTGGAAGGTGGCATTATACCCCTTTGAAGTCCCTTCACTCCCTAAATCCCATCATTCTCACAGTGTGGATGGGCAGGAACTCTGTTGGAACGTGACATCATACTTTCTGCCCTTCAAAGAAGTGTTTGAACTTATATTCCATTTTTCTCAACCATAAAAAGTTTCAAGGCAGCTTACACACTCTTTCCCTTCCTCTTCCCACAACACAAACCTCGTGAGGTAGGTGGACTGGAAAGAGTTCTGAGAGAACTGTGACTAGCTCAAGGTCAACCAGTGTCAGACCTGTACCATGCTTGGCCTGGCAGCTCACACATATACAGCCTTGGAGCAGATGGCCCAATCATCATCATCATTGCCCAAGGCCATAGGGCCTCTTTCATTCGCTTTCAAGTAACTAGCAATAGTGCTTAATTGCTACTTTTTAACTGCCTTCCTGAAGGAGTAGCCTGCATATCCCAAAAACAATGACTCTTTCTCACTGTCTTTTCTCATGCTGATATTATGGGAATGCAAGGTTGGGGGGATTCTGGGTTGAGTCAAACTGTAACTTACAGGTATATACTTGGGGCCAGAGAGCCAAACCTCAGTTTCAGCTTTCTGGCCATTGGGCTGACATGGTTCTGAATAAAGCTCTTGAATCTACCTTGAGTCTTGTTACTGACTGGAGTACAAAACTCTTACACCAAGCAGGCTTCATGTGGCGGAGTTGGGAAACCAATCCAGTTCACCAGAATAGAGTCCAGCGTTCATGTGGAAGTGTGCGGAATCAAATCTGATTCTCCAGATTAGAGTAAAGTGCTCTTAATCAGTATACCACACTGGCATGAAGCTGTCATTTCCTACAGGGGAACTGGGATCTATAATGCACACCTCAATTGCAATTCTTGGAGAACTTGAGGCCACACTTCAGAATGATAGCCCTGCCTCATTCAAAGAGGCTTCCTATTTGAACAGTTCCCTTGGTGTAAGGGTTCATAGGTAAGTATACAGAACTGGAGACATTCGAGAACTTGCAATGCTACAGATGATGAAGAGTTCGTTTTTATACCCTGCTTTTCTCAATGTTTTTAAGGAGTCTCGAAATGGCTTACAATCTCCTCACAACAGGCGCCTAATGAAGTGTGTGTGGCTGAGAGAGTTCTGGTGGATTCTGCACAGGGCAAATGTAACAGATGTAGCACACTATATAAACCATTTTGGAGGGGAGGACTTCGCACAGGTCCCATTCCCAAGTTTGCCCCATTTTATTCCCCTCAATCTGGGATTTTTGAAAATCACCAAACCAACAATCCTTATGCAAAATCCCAGGTTGGAGCCACTCCCACATGAACAGCCAGGCAGGAGGCACTATTTCCTTCCCACTGTGCCATCAATGATCAGGGAGAATCTGCATGTTGTAGCTCTGCTGTTGCAGGGAGGGCCTCTGTTTTTTCTTTTTTTAAAAAAAATGCATGTTGCACATGGGCGGCTATGATTGTATTGCTGGATGATCGGCATGGTTGTGGGGGTTCATTTCTGTATGCCTGAATAGCTACATGTATTCCAGGAAAATAAAAAAAAGGGAAGCATATCCATGTAAAAATATGAAAGTAACCTGGATTGTTTCCATGGGCTGCCTGCATAGCACACATGTGAATGGAAAAAAAGGAAAACAGGTTCCTTTATATGGACTGCAACCAGAGGTGGGATTCAGCAGGTTCTCACCAGTTCCCGAGAGTGGGTTACTAATTATTTGTGTGTGCCGAGAGGGGGTTACTGATTGGGTCTGCTTTTCCGTTAGAAATTCCATTAGGTCCAAAGATCATAAAGTCCTGTTGTTTCCTATGTGGCTGGTTAGCAAAGGTAGAAAATGGGATAATTCTCCCTGTTGGGCTGTTTTAAAAACATGTTTTAGTAATATGGTAAAGTTCCTGGTTTAAGGAAAGTATCCTTCTTTTGATTTCTAGAAACAAAATTAAGTATTTGAAAGTATTAAGTATTTGACAGGCAGTCAATTAGAGGAGAAGTAGTTGTTTCTGTTGGCAGTAGACAATAGGACTTGCTATAATGAGTTTAAATTATGGACAGAAAGATACCAGCTGGAAATTAGGAACTTTTTTTTACAGTAAGAGTTTTTTACAGTAACAGAGAAATTATTAATGCTCCACCCCCGGAATGCCCGGCCACGCCCCCATCATGCCCCGCCCAGCCCCATTGGCGCTACGCCACTGTTTGAATCCCACCACCATGGGAACCTGTTACTAAAATGTTTGGATCCCACCACTGACTCCAACCTATTATACATTCGCTGTGCGGAATCAATTTTTGAGAGAACTATGATTAGACAAGGTCACCCAGCAGGCTTCTTGGGGTGGAGTGGGGAAACTTGGTTCACCAGATTAGAGTCAGCCACTCATGTGGAGGAGTAGGGAATCAAATTCAGTTCTCCAGATTAGAGTCCACCACTCTTAACCACTACACCATACTGGGTGTCATTAGGAAATATAAAGTCCAAATACCATTGAAAAAGAAAACAAAAACTAACAGTAGAAAAAAAGAAGCTACATTTGCAATCCACATAAAGAACTTTCTTAAGGTGAAGCAATCTCATTTTGTGTGAACTCAAAAAGGATTGAAGTGGAGTCAAGGGAAACTGGTGAGCAAAGGCTGAAGGCCAAGAAGAAGACTCTTTCAAACTCGGCCTCCCCAAAGCAAAAACTTCATTAAAAAAGATGCTTTCCACTTCCTCTGTATAGCAAACCGTTTGATTCATTCTGGCAAGATGAAATAAAATCAATCCCATAATAGTAAAAAAGAAGTCTATAAATAGAGGCAGGTGTAAACAAAAGTGTCAACTGGCACTTCTGGCTTTTAAAAAAAAGACAGTTCACATTAAAGTGAGAACCTCTGGAAACCATAAAGACTGCCTGGGGAAGGAAATGTCATGACTTGACTCACAGGAGAGTCCTACTCAGTAATACTTGGAGGTCAGCTCATATGGCAGAGTTGCACCAGGGGATCTGCTGAATAATGTGAGCGACTTCAGTAGAGGTCAAAGCACCAGTTGTACATTTTTTTTTCCTGGTAGGGAAGAAGCTACCAAGGCAGCCATTATTCTAAAACACTGACTGACAGAATTACAATGTGCATGTTCACTTTTGTGTGGATGCCCTTTGATAAGCAACAAGGATATCCATGGGAGAATATTTCTTCAGCTTGAGCAATCTCTCAGGTTACTTAAGTATTAAGTGACTCTGAATAACCAATGGTAAAAAAATTGTATTTTACCCCAAAGCTGCTGTGTGACACATGATAAATAGCTAGGCTTGGCTTTTCCTGGGCCATTTGAACATCTTCATCTGCCCCCTATGACTACCTTTCATAGCTACAAAGTTCATGTGAATTCTTGAAGATAGCCCATGTGGTGTAGTGCTTAAGCATGTTGGACTGGTACCTGGGGGACCCAGGTTAAATCCCCTTTCATCTTCAGATATCTCATAAGTAACCAGAAAGTCAAAGAAATAATCTGTGTGCTTCCTTTGCTGTGTTTTTTCCCCTTAGCTGAAATGTTTAGCAGCTAGTAACTGCAGTAGCATTATTCTCCTGCATTCGTCCCCAGAGGAAAAGGGCACTGATAAAATAAACTGTCATTATTTATTGCTGGAAGACAGAAAGAATAAAATAAATGATCAGAAATGTAAATGATCATGGCTGGAGCTGCTTTTTTCCTTCTTTTTTGCTATTTTGTGGCATCAATACCCTCTGTTCAGGAGACACTGAAGACATGCATTTTTAAAACAGATTATCTCTTCCTCTCAATGTACTGAATGTGTAGGAAAACAATGCATCAATATTATGACAAGTACTGAAAGATATGCCTTTTTGGGTGCTGCATAGGTAGTCTTGGCCATATTGCACAGATATAAATAACTAAAAGAAGTAGGAATACATGACTGGATATCTGTTTTGTTTCCCCATTCCACATGAGTTTCTGCCTACTGGGTGACCTTGGGCCAGTCACAGTTCCCTTAGAACTCTACTCAAGTAGCGCGGGGCTTAAGGTAAGTGGGGAAAGACCCACTGCTGTCTCTCTACTTGAGGAGAGACAGACAGTGACAAACCACCTTCAAAACATATCTTGCCTTGAAAACCCTACTTATATCAGTTATGACTTGATGACAAGCACATATACAGTTGGTTCAGATGTTCATGAGGTGATTATAAGTGGTTTGGGGGCCTTCCTTCCCCTAGAAGGAAGTAGTCATTGTTGTTCTGAACCAAACCTGGAACCCACAATCAGAAGCAGACTAGGTAAAGAAAATGGAAGGTGCCTCCAGCCTTAGCTGAACTTTTCTTCAGTAACCTATGTTGCTTCCTTATGGATGGAAAGAAGATATCCAATGTCTTGGATCTAATGTAGCATATCCATAGATGTAAATAATATATCTGCTCTCAGAGTGTAAATTTCTCACGCCCACTACAGCCTTAAATGCCCTCAAAATGTTGATCAATATGCCCCCTGTCATGCTTTGTGGCTGGAAATCCTATTCATGAAAATGCCTGGTTGGATACAAGCCATTATCTCGACCACTGGATGATGGCATCTTTGCTAGTAAATTTGAAATCTTGTTTCATCAAAGTGAAATGCGCATAAATCTTGGTAGGAGTGCAAGATGTTTTCAGAACTACCATTAATCTTTTCATGAAACAGTATTACAACACAGAGAAATGTTCCTATGACATCAGCCTTGTATTCATTAGTCCATAAACACACTGGGATAATTTCCTCTCCTCTTTGTGGGCCAGTGGAAAGGTGGATTATAAATGGGCTTATAATAAAATAAGTAGTTCTTCAGATATATTCTATACTGTAAGATACAGAGATGCAAGGCCTGTCTTTTTATTTTAATAGAGATTTCTTCTTCATCTGTAAAAAATCTTTGGGATATTTATCTGCAAAAGGCCTATGTAAATAATTGGAAGATAGATCTGAATAATTGTTTTATAGACATCATAGAGAAGTGATGCACATTACACAATAATGTCATATAGAAAGGGAGTCAAACAATTGAAAGTTTTCCTTTAAAAAAGGTTAAACTAGTCCTTCTTGTGGGGTGTACAATTGCTAGTTTGTAGCTCAGAGTCTGAAGCATGTTTTATGAACTGATTTCAACTTTTAAAGTTGCGAAAAACATGGGAGCAGTGGGTATTCTCAGAAGTAAAACAGTGTAGTGGTTAAGAGCAGTGTGGTGTAGTGGTTAATAGCAGATGGACTCTAATCTGGAGAACTGGGTGTGATTCCTTATGCCTCCAAATGAGTGCCAGAGTCTTATCTGGTGAACCAAATTTGTTTTCCCACTCCTACATTTTTGCTGGGTGACCTTGGCCTAGTCACAGTTTGGGAGGACAATGCAATGTGACACACACTCAATATTTATGAACATGTAAATGAAATAATCACTCTATAAAGTCTAGTGCAAAAGCACTTATAAGGCTTTAATATGCAATGGTAATGAGAAATACACAATCAAATAATACAAATAGCAGCTTGAATAGCTGGCATAACATAAAGTCCCTGGAGTATAATGGCCAGAGGAAATCAATTGATTCACATAAGTTCATTCATAAATGAGTTCATTCATAGCCACAGTTTGTTCAGAACTCTCTCAGCCCCACCTATCTCACAAGGTATCTGTTGTGGGAAGAGGAAAGGAAAGGAGTTTGTAAGCCCCTTTGAGCCTCCTTACATGAGAGAAAGGAGGGTATAAATCCAAACTACTCCTCCTCCTCCTTCAAAAGGACTCTGTGGAATTGAAGTCTTATATTAAAATGTAATATTATACTGGACGGATTTCAATGTCTCATAATTCCTGCTGTATATCCACTTCCTCAGAAGTTGATGAATGGGTTGGAATTTATCATAATTTAGCATCTTTAGGGATATCAATGTTGGTAGAGCTTTTTCCTTAGAATATCCCAGGCATCTCCAATCTAACTGCAAAATTATGTAGGAACATATAATCATGCATTGGTTTTATTTATTATGTGAATCATTTTAAAGCTTTGCTTAACCTTAAAAGCTGGATTAACAGGGAAATGTGGAATTCCCAGCATTAAAGCCAAGGAGTTGTTTGCCCTGGTCCACTGGAACAGAAAGGAGGCACCAGTCTCCATTGAATGTTTAAAAGAATGGCAGCCAATGGGAAGACATGACTGTCTGGAATATATTTTTGTCAAGCCTTTCATAAATAGGTTTTTCCTGCTGGCTGCTGACCCTCTCTCTCCTCCCTTTAGTCATCATGGATTAGTCAGTCGACAATTGGGACAAGCAGGGATTTTTTGGATTCCCCCAAATTGGCTGTTGGGGTGCCTTTTCTCACCTGCTTCAAAATGCTATGGTTAATGTTGATTAAATAGACCTAATTGTTGGATGTGTTGGCTATAACTAGTTTGGCAGAAATTGGGTAGATTGATCATGTCAGGTTGCGAAGATTGACAAGAACACTGAGACATCCAGAGCGGTGGAGTGCATTTCCAGAACATCACACCACTGGCAGATTGGCCTGGTACAGCTGGAGAGAGGTACCCTTGAGTCTCATCGACATTTTCCAAACCTGGTGGTGACTGTGTGACACATTAGGTGAGGGGTTGGATTTGGGCACCCAGCTGTGCATATTGAGGCCAAATGGCGCCCAGAGGCAAAAACCCCTCCGGGCGATTCACCAATGCAGAGCCCTGTTTTCTCACAAGTAAGTGTGGCTTGCTCACAAGGAAGTGTGGCTTGCTCATGTGTAGGCCCCACTTACTCACAAGTAAGCCATGCTTACTCACGAGTTGGCCTCCAACGGGCACCCGGCTTCTAGGCAGGGAATAGGGGCTGCCCAGCTCTCCTTCATTGCCTAGAAACCTGCTGTGAGCAGTCTGCCAACTTCCTGGACTCTTCTCCCCCAGCTGCAAAGAGTTTCTCCTACCTGCCCAGATTAGCTGCTGCCTCGTGATTGTGTGGGTTTTCCAGGCTGTGTGGCCGTGGTCTGATAGATCTTGTTCCTAACATGTTCCTGCATCCATGACTGACACCTTCAGAGGTGTATCAAAACACTTCTCTCTGTGATACCCCTCTGAAGATGCCAGCCACAGATGCAGGTGAAATGTTAGGAACAAGATCTACCAGACCATGGCCACACAGCCCGGAGGGCTCACAAAAACCAGTTGAGTCCAGCTGTCAAAGCCTTCAACAATGCACTGTAGATACTTGAGACATAAACTACACATAATAGTGAAGACCCCTTGATGGAATTTTTACTGAACTATAATGGTGGGCATGGCTGAATTTTTTCAGAGTAGTAGTGGAAGTCAGAGAAGAGAGTTTAATGCTCTCCCCTGTTGCATTTTCTTGATCAAAATCACCCTACTCTCAGATGGTCTTTGTTGTAAGTTAAAGGAAAATTAGCAAATAGCACGACTTTCTTTTCAGAATATGGGAGGAGTGGAAGAGTAATTTTGATTGGGAAATTATGCATACCCTCCAACACTCAGTAGTGCTGCTGTTACAAAAAAAGACTCCCCAAAACAGTATTTCTCTTGAAGAAGTTGGTGATATCCCATCTAATATGGATTAGAGCCCTCCAGAAATGAGCTCTGGTTAAGCACTGAAATCTCAGGTTCATAAGTGCTTTTAAAACTGACAACTTTCACATAATGCTCCCCACATAACAGTTTCCTAAACTCTGGAAGCTTTGAAACATACATTAGAGCTTCCATATTGAAAGGTCTGATTCTTGCAGACCTTGGAATCTGTGCTCTTCACAGGTAAAAATAAAGTGTTCTGTTGAGTAGCAACCAATTCATGATGACTTCATAAAGTTCCACCTAATGGGATTTTCAAAGAAAGAAAAGAGGTCAATTGCCACTGCCTTCATTCCTCTAACAGCAGCACTGGTGTTCCTTGGTCCTTGCAATAGGACATTCTAGCCTTTTTTTTAGTAATTTACTGATAATCTTTCCCTTAGAAATGTAGCCAGTAACAAAACACTCTTAACCAGGCAACTGGTAGACCAGACCAAACCAGCTTCTGTACCACATTAGCTGTTTTTGAAGGTAGCAGGTAAAGTTCCACTATGTAAGACTACTATGAACATGCTCTAAACACCCCTGTGAGGGATCAGTATAAGTCTGTATCTATAATTATTAAGTGTGGCTCCACCTCAGAGTCACCCTATGATGCTTAATGAGCTTTCTTTATTTTCCATCTTCCAGATGTCTGAATTCCCGTATCAGAACCCTACGCCTCTGTAGCATATATACATTTAAATTTTTTGCCATTTGAGAGGGAGGAAGAAATAAAAGTTGAAGGTATAAAAAATATAAAAGTTGGTATAAAAGGTATAAAAAATTATAAAAGTTGAAGGTATAAAAAAAGTTGAAGGTATAAACAATGAATAGTGCATCATTTAGGCAGAAACTCCCTCATAGATCACAATAGATAGGGCTACCAGCGTGTACAATTTGTAACAATGAAAACCCAGAACTCTTTAATAATGTATTACCATAAATTGCATTATAGCATTTTAATTATTGCCAAAATTATTTATATTGAAGCAAACAAAACAAACCTCTTGGAAACGTAGCACATCTACAAAGTAAGACAGTTTTCTTTTCCAGTGCTCCCCAAATTTCTCCAATTTTCCCACTGGAAACCTGAAAACATCCTCAGACATTTCCAAGTTGTATATTTGGAATGAGTAAAATGTTTTGTAAGACAAGGTTTTCCTCACTGATAAAAATGGTTCTTAGGAGGATTTTGAGAACCTCCCCAAGTGTAAGAAGCATCAGAATTTTTCATGCTGTACATTTTGAGTGTGATAAAGCTTGCCTTGAAAAGCATTTGCTTATTCTTAAAACAAAAATCATATGAGTTTTTTACTGCTCTCTCCAATTTTCCCTTTTTTTCTATTAAAAGGGAAAAATCATTAAAATGAAAAAAAATTCTGATTCTTCCATGGGTCTTTCCTGGACCTTCACCTCTCCAGGTATGAAAAGCAGGCCTATTTGAAACAACTAAAACTAGCCTAAACAGCAAATTTGTTTAAAGAATCTAGGTAGGAAGTCTTTGGACTTCTTAAATATGGATAAAATTCTAAAATAACATTTATTGATTATCACATCCTACTTTGTACACCAGCATTAATCTTTCTCATAAACTTGGACTATGTTACTATGGGCATTCCTACATAATCCATGATATCATTTGACTAGGAACCTTCATAATATTCCTTCATAATATTCCTTTTGATTTCTCTCACTTTGGCTAATAGTTTCGCTGACTATATGCTTCTCTTCCATGCATCGAGATGATCTGAAAGTAGAGAGAGAGACAGACTCTAGAAAGTGAAACTGAATATTTCATAAATCAATTAGCTTTTTTTAAAAACTGCTCAGTTAGGGAATTTTCCTTGGGTAAAGTTGACTGCCTTAGCTGGAATCCAACTATATAGACCCAGAGGGAGCTGTAAAAGCTTCTAATATGACTTAAAATAGCTTTTTGAGACATAAAAATGCCACAGTTTTTATAAACCAATACCTCAATATCCCCAACCCTGCAGGGATAGCAGCAAGTGCGGCTCTCATGGGGTTCTTCATGCACAGAACAGAAAGAATGCCTCATTCTTTCTGGGATCTGGAGACATTGGGCTTGTGAAGTCCAAGACAAACAGTGGAGAATTTGGCAAACCTGAGCTTTATTTAAGCTAAAACTCCAAAATATCTTTTCAAAACAGATGTTTTGGGTATATCAAAGGTCAGTTCCACACAACAAATATGTAAGTCATTGCATTATAAAGAAACCCATTTTCATTTTTCCCATTCACATGCCATGTTGGCAGTGATTGGAGCCAAGGATGTAGGTAAGGGGGTGGGTTCCCTGGTTTAACCCCCTCATTACATGTCCGAAGCTCCGCCCCCCTGTTTGTGGTTTTTTTGTATTTTAAGTGTTTTTTCAGTTTTTGGCCTACAGCGGGTGCAGTTTTTAGGCTAGCAGCACCACAATTTCAGGAATTTGCTGGGAGCCTCTCCTGATGATCCCACCCAGGGTTGGTGAGTTTTGGGTCAGTGGGTCCAAAGCTATGGACTCCCAAAGGGGGTGCCCCATCCCCCATTGTTTCCAATGGGAGCTAATAGGAGATGGGGCTACACCTTTGAGGGCCCATAACTTGACTGCCTTAGCTGGTTTAGCGATTCTTGAAACTCCTGGGTTGAGGAAAATAAAATAGGAAAGACTTATTTTCAGGACAGGACCTGTGCAAATTCCTCCCTCAAAGAGATTACAAAGAGTCATGCACCCATTATATTTGGCCTGTAAGGAACCCAACACTTTACTTGCAAAACAATTTGCCTGGTTTTTTTTTAAAGTAATACATTTCTGAGGTTGTAGGACATACCCTACATGACATTTTCTCCTGTGTGTGATATATGAACTGTGAAGTTCTTTTCAGGACTAAAATCTCAGAAAGTTGTGATAAGGATATTCCTGCATTCATGTTCAACCATCCCTACTTTATTATACTGTGAGACTGTTCAGCTATAGTTCCTGACTCCTGGCATTTTTCCTTGTCTTGATTATGTATCTTAGACTGCTTATCTGCTGTCATAGTAGTTACTATTCCAAGTTGTATCCTGATATTTCCACACAGCATGTAGTCTTGTATTGACTAGATTTATTGCTCATATTTATGAGATCAGTTTGATAATCTTTGTTTTTGATCTTGATCTCCAGGATAATATTAGTTTTTTGGAATGACCATTTGGAAATGAGGAAGAAGCAGCAGCCTGCCTTTCTCTCCTGTAAGGAGACTCAGGGCAGCATACAAACTCCTTTCCCTTCATCTCCACACAACAGATACCTTGTTAAGTAGGTGGGGCTGAGAGAGTTCTGAGAGAACTGTGATCACCCCAAGGTCACCCAGCAGGCTTGATGTGGAGAAATGGGGAAACAAATCCAGTTCACCAGATAAGAGTCTGCTGTCCATGTGAAGGAGTGAGGAATCCAACTCAGTTCTCCAGATTAGAGTCCACCTGCACTTAACCACTACACTACACTGTCTCTGTATGGCTATTTGGATGGCTAGAGTTTTGATCCCATGGACTGCATGTGCAAAGATTGTAATCCTGCAATTCATCACCTTTTGGCATATTTCTGATCTCCCTGTTCATGCAAAGTGGTTCCTTTATCAACTGAAAGGAAAATCAGACATCATGCAAATTCTTTGTGAGTAAACTTTGATCCCAGGAGAAACAGAAAATAAAAAAGGACAAATAGTTGGTTTTTATACCCCTCTTTTCTCTCATCTTTCTTTTTAAATTAACTTTTATTGAGTGTTTTTGAGTTTTTTACAAACACCCAATTACATTTCTCTGTATCACTATAACTTGTCATATCTATATACAATTTCACATCTAACCATCAAATATTAGCTGACAATTCAATATATTTATTTCTAATGCTGCTGTTACTAACTCTATATTAACTCTTTAATATCTATTCTATTCAGTTTGTAAATTTTAAATTTGATAGTGTTCCATCTCTCTTCTAAGAAGTCTCAAAGTGGCTTACAATCATCCTTTTTTCCCCTCCCCATAAGTAGCACCATGTGAGGTAAATGTGACAAGAGAATTGTGAGAGAGTTGTGACTAGCTCAAGGTCACCCAGCAGGTTTCATGTGGAGGAGTGGGGAAACAAACCCAGTTCACCAGATTAGAGTCCACCTGCTCTTAACCACTACACCATGCTGGCTGTCAAATGATGACCTTGTGTTTCAACAAGAAAGGAGAAGAGAGCTTGGATAATGTGATCATCAGTATAATGGCATAATAGTTTAACTGAATGTGATCCATTCTTCTTTACTTGCTTGTTACCTACCGGAGTCTGCCCAGAGTTCCAATACTGAAGACTGACCCCCTTTGCTGAGAGAAATACAAGAATTCAGCAGCTTTAAAAATGGAATCAATAATGCCTGTTGGTTCTTCTACATCAATCTTAGCTTGCCTGTCAAAGCAGCCTTTTAACATGAGTAGAGGAGCTCCAGTTAATACCCTAGGTTATGACTAGTCAAGATAGTTCTGAAGTAGGCACACAGTTTGCCAACTGCTAGAACCGTGACCTTAAAGATAATACTAAGATGGAAGCACCTGTGTTTTTTTGATGTATCAGCAACAGTGAGGTGTCTCTATAGTGTCTCCCACTGGTAGAGATTTGAGTCCCAATTTCACACCTCCTCCTCCAGTGGAAGTGGCTGCATTTTTGCTAGCTGACCCCATCTGTACACCTCTGTGTGGCCTATGAGACAGTGAAGCTGAAGAAAGAGCTCAGAACTAATATGTGCAATGAGTAGACACTAAAAATGGGAGAGAAGTGTGTGTCTGTGGAGTGGATAAAAGGAAGAAATGTAGCAAAGTGCAACTTGTACTCAATACTCACCAGCAGGTAGGTCTATCTTCTTAAAAGCATGGTTTCCTGCAGAGAGAAGTTTCAAAAGTAACTTGGAAGGGGGAAAACTTTTTCTAAGTACACAAGATATCACAAAATCAGTTTCAGGAAGTAAGTCAAAGAATTTGTGCAGTAGAGCATGAAGGAATGTTCTGATTTCATGTGCAGCTTTGAATCCATCTAGTCAGGCTTTTTCATTCAGTCATGCCTCCTTACTACAAACTCGATCCCACCTGGGTTTTGTTCATGTAGTGCCCCTTCCGCACATGCAGAATAATGCACTTTCAATCCATTTTCACAACTGTTTGCAAGCGGATTTTGCTATTCCGCACACTAAAATCCAGCTGCCAAGTGCATTGAAAGTGGATTGAAAGTGCATTATCCTGGATGTGCGGAAGGGGCCTAGGTCTCATGATCCCTAGAAAAGACTTGTTGGGGAGCTAAAGGTAATTCCTTCTGTTTCATTATGGGAACCACAAAGTTTTCTTTTTGATCACCAAAAAGGCTCGGTTGGGAATCATGGGACCTGAATGAACAAGTACTGGGTGGGACTGGGGGTGTAATAAGGATGAGAATTGGGTGAGATAAAAGAAAAAAAATCTGGCTGGATCCAACCCATATTATTAATTTTCATGTAACGTTTATTTTTATCAAAGAAATGTGAAGGTCTTCTACAGATATCGTCCCCACAACTCCTTTCATTTCCATCATTCAAGCTCAAATAAGCTTTGGTATCAAATAAGCTATGATAGCAATACATAAACCCCCTTCTTCTCTATCTAGTGCAAATTTATCCCACCCTTCTTGCAAGGATCTGGTTTTCCCATCTCCATTTTATTCTCATAGCAAATCAGAGAGATAGGTGAAGGTACGAGTGACTGGATCAAGGTCATCAAGCAAGGTTTATGACATTAAGGGGAATTGAATCTATATCCTAGGCCACTATATATATATACAAGAATATATATATATATATATATATATGTTGAATCCAACTCCTGAAAAACTAGAGCAATAACCTGAAATCATAGGCTGTGCCATAAAACAAGACTGTTGAACAAGGCAATAAATCACTACAAAATAAGTATTTTACTTTGACCTTCAGGATTCCCCCCACCGACTCAAAACATCCAGACAACCTGGAGTCTTTAGGCTTTGTCAAGGGCATATGAAACTTACTACCCCTCTGCAATGGTAGTGAAACTGTTGTCATGTAATACATAAGTTGGTGTAGTGGTGGCTTGAAATGTCTGGTTGCTCAGGAGACAAATTAGTTTGCTCTGTATTGTCTTAGACTGCTTTTACACATCACTGTTCCCTTCCACATGGGCCAATAAACATGGATGTAGGACGCTAAAAAAAAGTTTTGGTGGAGGGGAACTTCGCACAGATCCCACCCCCAAAATGAGTCTGCCCCATGTTAATTTCCCCAACCTAGGTTTTTTAAAAATTGCTAAACTTTTCAAAAATCCCAGGTTGCTGCCACTTGTGAGTGAATGGCTGGGAAGGAGGTGCTTTATTCACCTCCCTTTTTCTTTTCTTTTTAAAAATTCTGCGGCTTACAGGTGCAGGTGCAGCTTACAGGTGCTTATAGCTACGCAGGTGCTGATGGTCATATCATGAGACATCAACATGGCTGTGGAAGTTCATTTATGCATGTCTGCAAAGCTATGCATGAATGGGAAGTAATTTTTTAAAAAAGATGTGTTTCCATACGAAGGTGAAACAGCAACCCAGATTGTTTCCATGGGCTCCAATTGCTTCCTGCATGGATGCATGTGAATGTGAAAACAGGTTCTTTTATCCTGACTGCAAACCATTATACATTTTCTGTGCAGAAGGGGCCACTGGATCACTAGATTTTCCTGTGTGTGCAAAACTATCCTATTGCAAAAAGATTGCTATAGCACAATAGCTCGATATCCAATCATTTGTGGATGCAACCTTAGTCAACAGAAGCCTAAAAACTGGAAAGGGGATTGCTGCATTATAGATGTAGATTGGATCCAGTCCATGTTCGATAATATCATTGGGTACATTCTGAGATCAACTGGAGGATGATCCTGCACCTTGGGAAAAAATAATGATGTTAAGGAGCCAAAAAATTGGTATTTCTGGTTACTGGTTTGTTATTCAGATCTCTCTCCCCCACCCCCACCCTGATTCTGATATTATTTGACTTTATTATTTCCTATGGGGAATGTTTCCCAGAGGTTGGAGGGGATATTTTCAAAGGTACTGATGTGAAAATGGCAATAGACCTGCTGATGCCTGTCTTTTTAAATAACCCACCAATTTCAAAGGAATTACACCAAAAGGTTCTATTTTATGAGCATCTGAACAATGTGCCCCCTGTCATGCTCTGGGGAAAAACAAATGAACTCCAAGCTTTCTCCTGGGCAAACAGGAACCAGGCTGTGATGGACAGCTGATTAATGGGTTAATTTTAAAGTGCAGTTCTGTCAGAGAAAAGGAATTTAAAGAGCTTGGAAATGTCTGAGCATATTTTCAGGTTTTCCAATGTGAAAATTGGGGAAATTTGGGGGGCACTGGAAAAGAAAACCCTCTTACTTTGTAGATGTGCTATGTTTCCAAGAGGTTTTGTTTGTTTGTCTGTTTCAATATAAATAATTTTGGCAATAATTAAAATGCTATAATGCAATTTATGGTAATACATTATTAAAGAATTCTGGGTTTTCATTGTTACAAATTGCACACGCTGGTAGCCCTATCTATTGTGACTCTATGAGGGAGTTTTTGCCTAAATGAAACACTATCCATTGCTTACTACAGATTTTTTAATACCTTCAACTTTTATTTCTTCCTCCCTCTCAAATGGTAAAAAATTAAATGTATATATGCTACAGAGGCATAAGGTTCTGATGTGGGAATTCAGGCGTCTAGAAGATGGAAAATAAAGAAACCTTATTAAGCATCATAGGGTGACTCTGAGGTAGAGCCACATTTAATAATTATAGATACAGACTTATACTGATCCCTCGCGGGTGATTAGAGCATGTTCATTGTAGTCTTACATAGTAGAACTTTACCTGCTACCTTCAAATACAGCTATTGCGGTACAGAAGCTGGTTTGGGCTGGTCTACCAGTTGCCTGGTTAAGAGTGTTTTGTTACTAGCTACATTTCTAAGGGAAAGATTATCAGTAAATTACTAAGAAAGGCTAGAATGTCCTGTTTCAAGGACCAAGGAACACCAGGGCTGCTGTTTAGAGGAAGGAAGGCAGTGGCTGGTACTGCAACTGTTTAAAAAGCCAGAGGGTGGGTATTCATGAGGAGCAAGAAGAGAAGTGGAAAAGGGGACAAGGAGAAGCTTTGGTTCTCAAGAGGCTGGATAGCCGGTTTTGGTGGAGGACCAAGGAGACCAAGCTGAATGTGAAACTTGGGCCAAGATCTTAGGGAAACATAATCACAAGGGCAATACTTTAATCACACGGAGGTCTTGTTCGTAGGTCTTTATGGAGACAGTGAAGTCTCTGAGGGTGTGTATTATTTAGTTAACAGAGTCAAGAGTGGGTTTCCAGGTGGAATACCCCAGAGCCTGCTCTGGAAAGCCCAATGTACCTTTCTTTCAGTGAAAGGAGTTGGATATTTAAATACCTGTCAAGTTCTGTGAAGGAAAGATTTTCCCTGTGAAAGAGGTTTAGTAGAAGGAAGTTTTGTTAAAACTGAGTCAGAGAACTGTCTGGAAACTATAATAGAATATCTGAAATGACTAAAGTGTTTAGTCAAATATTCCTGCCAGAGAAAAAGAAAAGTTTAACTATTTCTGTATCTTAGTTTCTTGTAATTCTATAAATAAACATTTCATCTTTGTTTGCCTGTTAATAAGTCTTAAGAGTCATTTAAGGGTGCCCCAATCCAACCTGGTACGAGCAGTCAGTTCTGGAGGGGAAAGTTTAAAAAAATCCCCTCACACAGGTATCAGTATACCCAAGGGGTGGCAGAGTAAGGCTGACAGAAACTTCTGAGGAGCCTTGGGTGTGTGCCCGCTTGATATGTGTAACTACGGTTACACAGGCACTCAAAAGCAAAGAAAACAACCACTGGCCAAAAGCCTAACAAAGCAGACAGAACCAACAAGATCAAAGAATCAATGCAGTACCAGGGAATCCCAGCAGAACCACAAGTTGTGTCAAATTTGATAGAATGAAAGTCAAACTAGAGAATCACAGTGGAACAATATTAAGCCAGGGAAACACTTTTGCAAGGCCAACAGAAGCAAAATCAATTGACAGAAGGTCAACAGAACCCAGGGCCAATATGGCAGTGTGAGCTGAACAGCTCCAATTTCAAACTAGAGAATCCCAGTAAAATAAACTTAGCAATGGGAGGCACTTTCGCAAGCCCAACAAAACCAATGTCAATCTACAAAAGCTCAACAGAACCCAGGACCAATGTGGAAGTGCAAACCTGACAAAGCCAGTAGCAGAACAAAATTAATCTAGAGGGGGCACTTTTGCAAACCCAACTTAACCAACAACAATCTTCAGAAGCCCAGCAGAACCCAAGACCAATGGGGAAATTCAAATCTGGCAAAGCCAGTGACAAACTACAGAAGCCAAGAATAACTAGAAACAGATAGACAGACTTGTAAAACAGTAACACACGCACACACACAAACATTCTTCCTCCCTATGCAGAATCCAATTTGCCTTTAAAATCTGCATCGTTCCCTCATTCCTCCTGTTCCCTGGGAAACATGCAAAAAGGGAAAAGAACAAGCTGCCTTGGAAAGCTTTAAAGGTAAAAAATGCTAGCTTTGGGTATACCCAAATACACTCAAATATATCTGAATATATTCAAAATCAGAATAGCTGATTTTGGCAGAGATTTTCTGATGTGTATTTGGATCCAGGCATACCCCAAAATAGCAATAAGCACACTGTTCTTGTCACTAATAAACATGTCAGAGCTTCTGTGAGGAAGTTATTATGCGTAGAACCAGCAAGCACATCTTTATGGAACATGGATAGGAAATACCTTGCACCATTGCACCTATTTTCTAGAAATTACAGCACAAGCATGTAAACATTCTCCAACTGGTTAAGCAAAGATATGATGTTTGGTGATACATGTTACACCCATAGTAGGGCTTTTTTTTTCAGGCAGAAGTAATTCCCCACATTTTAATAGTACTTGCCAGAACTTGTTTAAAATCACATGGGGTTCCCTACCACCTGAAAGGTGGATAGATGTGTCACCAGCTAAAGTTACTACTTCATGCATCTGCCATACACCAGGGAGTCAGATTCCATTGCTTAAATTTGCATACTGTTGGATAATTGTTACAATAGTAAATACCACCTACCTTACCATGGAGTTTGAGCTTTTTAACAGCACAATCCTATGCAGTTATCCCAATGTATGTCCAAGAAATCGAAAGAATCGCTTTATATTGGGATTGCATTATAAATGTAGGGCCCATCAGTTAACTGGGAATCAGTGAAGAGGGTATCTTTTCATTGATAATGGAAGCCCTGCCAGAAAGATTTTTCCTGACCCACTTGGAATGCAGAAGGATTTTTGTGGGTGTTACAACCATGATATAACCTATAAAGTGAAAAAAAAATCAATTTGTCCTGGTGTGATGAATTCACCTCATGCCCACAAAAACTTCAGCATACTAAGGGTTAAGCCTGCTAATTGTGGAGGAAATGTGGAGTAAAAAAGAAACAAAGAAAAAAAGAGCAGATTGTTGGTTAGAAGGAGCTGGGTGGTAAGAAGGAATGTTGATGTGACAGGAGGGAATATATTAGTATTTTAGAGATCTCTAAGGGGGAAAGAAAACCACATTGGTTAGGGGAAGAAAACACTGAAAGGGAATCAGGTTTCAGAAGGGCAGAGAAGAGTGTTTTGATCAGGAGTGAGACATCAAAATGCCTCAGGGTTAGACCATGATTTGAGGTACTTCCAAGGGGAAACTAGTCTCTTGGGGAACCAGGGACAGGATTGTCTTTTTATGACCTCATAGTTATTGATTTTTGTAGGTATAAACACCCTCCATAATTAAGAGGTCAGACAGAGAGTCTCAGACCCTCCTGCCTGTGCTGAACCCCTTGTTAATATAAACAAGACAAAACAAGCTGTAACAAATCTGTAAATAGTTACCTGTGTTATGCATTCTCTAAGTGATAAATGTAGCTGAAAAGAAAAATCATATTATTAATCATAATGTCTGTAGAATAAACTTCTAGGTTTTCATTAGCTTATTTTTTTTCATGGAAATCAGTAGAAAGCAGTTAATTATTCAGGGGACTTTAGTACTCTTCTCCTATACGAAGGAGGTAGAAGGGGAACTGGTTACACCTGGCTCTGAAGTTGCTAGAGAAAGAAGCTTGAATGGAGCCAATGTGATATCAGTACTTCTAAGATTATTCTTTTTGTTACCATTAATGTATCTTCCTTATTGAAAAAGAAAAGAAACCCATATCTTTGAAAAGTCCTGACCTGAGTGGTTCAGGCTAGCCTGATTCTCAGCAGATCTCAGAAGCTAAGCAGGGTTGGTTCTGGCTAGTCCTTGAATGGGAGACCACCAAGAAATACCAGGGTTATGATACAGAGGTAGGCAATGGCAAACCACTGAATGTCTCTCTTGCCTTGAAAACCCTGTTGGGTCACCAAAAGTTGGCTGTGACTTCATTGCACATTGCACTTGAACATCTTTAAAAATTTGGGTGCTGTGTGGTTTCCGGGCTGTATGGCCATGTTCTAGCTCAGGGGTAGGGAACCTGCGGCTCTCCAGATGTTCAGGAACTACAATTCCCATCAGCCTCTATCAGCATGGCCAATTGGCCATGCTGGTAGGGGCTGATGGGAATTGTAGTTCCTGAACATCTGGAGAGCCGCAGGTTCCCTACCCCTGTTCAAGCTGCATTCTAGCAGGTGTTTTCAAAGCCACACAGCCACACAGCCCGGAAACCACACAGCACCCAAGTGATTCCTGATGTGAAAGCCTTCAACAATACATCTTTAAAAATTGTTCTCAACAATATCCCAAAGATTCTCTTCACTGAAGGACTTCATAAGATAGTGATTGGTGGACTCTAAGCTAGAGAACTGGGCTTGATTCTCCATTCTTCCACATGAGTTGTGGAGTCTTATCTGGTGAACCAGGTTTGTTTCTGCACTCCTACATTCCTGCTGGAGGACTTTGGGCTAGTCACAGTCCTTCAGAACTCTCTCTGCCCCACCTACCTCACAAGGTGTCTGTTATGGGGAGAGGAAGGGAAATGAGTGTAAGCCCCCTTGAGTCCCCTCATAGGAGAGAAATGTGGGGTATAAATCCAAACTTCTTCTTTTAAATCATCTTCTGAGAAAGGGAATGAAACATAAGTGGCAACCCAGCCCTTTCTTAATATTGTATTTATTGCTGGGTTTTTGTTTTTAGTTTTTTAAAAACTATCCAGAAGCAAACTGAAGATTTTCATAACATTATATTACCCTAATTTGCATGAGTTATGCTCCAGCAAATAATGATTGCTTCTGTTTCATGGTGCCAATTAAGAAAGTTCAGAACATAGCAGCTATACAACATTTTGACAAACAGAACTAGTGATATGATTTGTGAACTTTTAACATTTTGGGCTAATAAGCCTTTGATGCCAGTGATAACCCTGAGTAACCCTCTAACTGGAAATACTACTAAACTGATACATCTTTTAGACCAGTGCCCCTCATTTCTTTTAGAGGAAAGGGAACCTTCTGAAAAGGCTGCTTCTCAAGGTCACCCACATTGTTCTGAGCTCTGCAGATAGCCGCAAGTTGTCTTTTACTTATACTCTGGCTTGTTTGAAACATGCAGAAGAGTCTCTTCCTTTGAAATCAATATCTGTCACTCGAGCTAAGGTGCTTTCAAGTGTATGTTAAGCTATTGACAGATCTTTCCAAACTTCCCTTTCATTATGGCTCTTTTGAAAATAGAAACAGAATGCTGTTTATCTAGCTTGGGGAAAGCGTTGTGGGTCTCATCGTAAGTAAACAAGTTACATTTTCCTGGCTGAAAAATAGTTCTGAGAAGTGCTAGGGGACATCAGTGCATCCAAATGTCCATTTAAGTGTGTTAACTCTAACACCTACTGAACAACTGAAGAGTCACATCAAAGCCCTCCTGAATATATGAATAGTAAAGGAGGAAAACTGACTACTATTTCATCCCAGTTTTTAACTTGAGTCACTATTGGTTATAGCTGCAATATACTTTTAATAGAGATTATTTCTCAACCTTGCTATTTCAGCCTAAAAATCCCCATTTTGACTTTGCTTCACCTTTCTACAAATCAAAGCATTACTGGTAACATTTTTTTTTGCTTTCTTCCTGAAAAAATATACACAGTTTTTAATATTTCTGTGTCAATAAACCAGTGTTTTACATCATATATATATTTTTAAAAGTTTCCCTTTGGACCAGCAACAGCTCAGGGTGTTTTGCTGCCTAAGATGATGGTGACCACAGATGCTGTGATTGCCCTAAATGATTCCTTTCATCAACCAGTAATCAAAAGTAATTCTACTTAATGATTGCCCAAGTTCTCTTTGAAAATAGCACCTCAACCCATACATGCCCAGTAGAGCTGACTGGCTTCTCATAACATTAATTCTCCTCACAAGAATTCAACTGACAGTTTGGTTGCTCTGGAAACAGAGAACCCAAAATGGAGGCCAAGCACTTGTGAATAGAAGAAATCTTGTGAGAGTTAGGATATCCAGCCTTTAAAGAGCCATGGTGAGAGGGTGAGGAAGAAAGGGAAATGATCTGGTTGGGTGATAATGGTGCCAGTGACAGGAGGTTGCCCCCCCACATCAAATCTGCTGTTTGGGCCAACCACCTTGATTTGCCTCATCAGATATCACGGCATCTCACAGGAGAACAGGGCATGTTCCTGTGCAGCGGGCCTACCTGAAACAACTGAACACGTGCTCCTTCAATGCAAAGATTTGGCAGACTATCAGTCACTTTTTCTTGAGGCCATCCTGAAGAAATTTTCAGCAAGATCAGACAGGGATATAGTTTCATACTTGCTCAATGACCATCATCCCCACATTACTGAGTCGGTTGCCAGGTTTTTAACTAAGGCCCTTTCCGCACAGGCCTCTGGGCGCCCTCACGCCGGCAAGAATTCTGCCGGCGTGGGGGTGGAGGCCGTTCGCACGCAAGTGTGCGAGCGGCCCCAGCAGAGGCCGGCGCAGGAGAGGCGGCTCCGCATGGAGCCGCCTCTTCCCTGTCCCTCTCTTACTTGCCTTGTCGCCGTCGTCGCCCTGCTGTCTTCCTAAGCCCCGCCCACGCTGCCCTCCGACCTCCAGGGGTCGGAGGACAGCGTGGGCGGGGCTTAGGAAGACAGCAGGGCGACGACGGCGACAAGGCAAGTAAGAGAGGGAAGGGGGAAACAGCGTGTTCCCGGCGGTGCCGTTCGCACCGCGCCGCAGGGAACACGCTGTTTTCTCAAAAACACCCCTTTAAAGGGGTGTTTTTGAGGATGGCCTGACGCCGCCCTGAGGGAGGGGAAGGGGAGCCAGGTCGGCACTGCTGCATTTCAGCAGCGCCGCCTGTGCGAACGGCGGCCTGGGGCGGCGTTTTTACCGTCCGCAGGCCGCCGTTTTTGGCCCGTGCGGAAAGGGCCTAAGGCACTCGGATCAAGAGTGAAACCTTTTTGTAAGCCTTAGTAATTTGGTTTTAACATATTTTGTATACCACCATCTCTTCTATTCCAATAAAGGTTTTTGTATTTGTATTTGTATTTGATTTGCCTCATCTTGAGCAGAGTCAAGTAAAATAACACAGAGTGGTGTGCAGCCTTTCACATTTTCCTTATCTCTTCCTCAGGTTAGATGTTTAGTTTTTTTAAAAAATGAAATGGGGAGAAATGGAATAAAGAGGAAAAAAATGACATGATGGGAAAGCTCTTTATTTCCACCTTGCAAGGTCCTAAAATGGAGGTCAGAATATGCTGCACACTTGTTTAGGTGACATAATGTTGGATGCAAAAACAGGATTTAGGATCCATCAAGGACAACTGGTACAGAGGCTGTTCAAGCTATTTTAAGAATTTAAAAACCCAGTAGTAAGCCAAGTGTTGCTTTGACCTGGACGGCCCAGACTAGCCTGCTCTCATTAGATCTCAGAAGCTAAACAAGGTCTGTCCTGGCTACTACTTGGAGGAAGAGGAGGAGGAGAAATACTCATATCCCTTGTGAGGTAGAGAGCTGCAGAGTAATTAGGTTGTTCTTATGTTAACAAAGCTGGGGGTCAATTTTAAATAATGCACTAGAGAAAGAGTCAATAGACTCTAAAAAGAGCATTCTGAGGAAAAGTTCTGATGATGAGTTCTAGGAATGAAGAGTTCCATTTAATTATATAGAGCTTACCCCCAAGCCATTTGGGCTTCAGTATTGGCATGCAAGCCCATGACAAGGAAAAGGGGGCATTTTTTTTAGATGTGCTCTACCAACCATTCCTCTACCAGTATCACAGAAGTTGAGGCTAATATGGATGCCATCTTAATTCTTGAACTTTGATACTAAGGGAAGGGCTCCTCCTGAACATGCTTTCCTCCTTCCAATCAAGTATGCATAGAAGTGAACAATGCCTTTCCTTCAGCCTCTGCCATTTCAATCTAGCTCAAAAAACTCACAGTCTTATACTGAGCAGCTCTGACACAATCAGTTTCCCTGTTTCCTTTTTTCCCAATCAATCTAATCTTAAAAAAATTCCTATACAACTATCAGAGAATCATCAAATTTTCCAGAGCCCCTTTAGTATGTTAGCTGGGGAACACCATGAATTGGAATACCCTCATCTGTAAACCTATCAACTCTGCCTGAAACAGAGGCCCTTTCTGCACTGCTGAAAGGGTGCCCCTGCACCGGCAAGAATTCTGCCGGTGGAGGGGTGGGGGCCTTTCGCACAGGAGCGTGTGAGCGGCCCCCACAGAGGCCGGCGCGGGAGAGGCTGCTCCGCACAGAACCACCTCTTCCCCATCCCCCCACTCACCTTGTCACCTTCGTCGCCCTGCTGGACTCCTAAGACCCGCCCACACTGCCCTCCGACCTCCAGGGGTTGGAGGACAGCGAGGGAGGGCCTCAGCAGTCCAGTAGAGTGACACAGGATGACGAGGTTAGTGGGAGAGGGATGGGGAAAACAGCGTGTTCCCTGCAGTGCCGTTCGCACCGCGCCGGCGGGAACGCACTGTTTTCCAAAAACCTCCCTCCAGGAGGGAGGTTTTTGGAGGCGACCTGATGCTGCCCTGGGGGTGGTGGAGGGGAGCCAGGTCGGCATTGCTGCATTTTAGCAGCGCCGCCTGTGCGAACGGCTCCCTGGGGAAGGTGTTTTTGCCGTCCCCAGGGCACCGTATATGGCCTGTGCGGAACGGGCCTTAGTTAAGAATTGCTCACTTCCTGGCTTTTATCTGTTCAAACTATCTTTTCACAGTATTGTTCACACTTGGGAATAGAACTTTCTTTGTCAACGAAAGTAGCCTAGTTTATCATTGCTGGAGGCGTAAAGTTTCCTACATCTAGACCTTCCATATAAGGGCTCCTTGCTCTTTAGACCTTGAGTTACCTTTGGTTCTGGTTCCATTGTGTCTGGAGTCACTTTTGTGTATCCAGTGCTGGTGTTGGATTTCATTTCCTCTGATCTTCTCTTCTAGCTCAGTAAATTTCACCCTTCCCACAATGACCTCTACTATTTCCATCTGTCACTCACATCTGTCTAAATCTTAAGCATTTTGAAACTCCATGTGTATGTGAATGTTTTGCCAAACTACGAGACTATGCTTTATTATTTTTCCTTTTTAAAATAAAGTTGTTAAACATATCCTTGTTTCTGATTTATTGAAGAATTTTAAGGGGAAAAGCCTCTGAAAAACATAGATGGAAAATATTCCAGTAACTCCCTCTCTCACAGTGCAAATTCTGTTCTCCAGTAATTCCCCAAACTGAAAAGGGAACAGACTAGACCAATTTGAATAACAGTAGTTACAGAAGCAGGCCATTTTTCATTCATGGCAGGTGACATACACAGCTGATTTGGCCACCCAGACCAAGTCCAAGATAATAACCTTGTACCTGGCAGGACAGCATGGGAGGAGGTACAATTCCACAAGTAGTCCAGCTTTTGTCCAGTGAGATGACACAGGAAGGATGAAGTGACCCTCTAACATCTGCTAAGCCCTTCTGATTTGGTTTCCTATGCAACTGCCTGGGTAACTTGAGTCCTGCTACGGGTTCAGTGGGGCAAGCAAGGTCAAGAGAATGAAAGGGAAGAGGGAATGAGGGAGGGAGAGGTAATTCATACAGAATGACACCAGATTTCTGCACTGCTTTAGACAAGGAAATGAATCTGACACAGATGCATTCCCATTGTATCAGAGAATGCAGCCCTGACTGATTGGCATAAAGAAGCTACATTGCTGCTGTGCCTGAAGTCCCTACACCTCCTGCTTTGAAGAAGAAGAGCTTGGATTTATACCCCAGTTTTCTCAACCATAGGAAGTCTCAAAGCAGCTTACAAACTCCTTCCCTTCCTCTCCCCACAACAGACACTTTGTGAGGTAGGTGGGACTGAGAGAGTTCTGAAGGAACTGTTACTGGCCCAAGGTCACCCAGCAGGCTTCACATGAAAGAGCAGGGAGAACAAGCCTGGTTCTCTGGATAAGAGTCTGTCGCTCCTGTGGAGGAGTGGGGAATCCAACTGGTTGTCCAGATTGGAGTCGAGCTGCTCTTAACCACCACACCATGTTGATTTTGACCAGCATGCTAGCATCCCTGTGAACATCCCTGAGGCTAAGCATTTGAGATCTGCTGTAGACTCAAGCAATAGAAATAGGGAGTGCAGAGAGGACACTGGGAAGCTTTAGTAATAAGCTTAGTTATCAAAGCCACAAGGATATCAATGGCCTCGATTTCGTAAATTAGTCTCCTTGACCAGTAAGCGGCCTGTCTATATGAACACTTGGAGGGCCACACAGATTCTCTAATAGGCAAAGTGAAATGGTTCTGTTTTCTGCTACCGGTGGAAATGAATAAAAGGCAAGTACTCGTGTATGCTCTAATCCTTCTGCCAAGTTGCTATCTCTCATAATCTTTCATGATGACAGTATATAATGACACACACTGTGAAGTTGCCAGCTCTTATTAGGGCATGCTAGTGAGAACAGCGGCGCTGTCATTTCCTTAAGCTCCCCTGTCTCCACTACGGCATGACGTTACAGGCTTGTTTTAACTCAGACATCTGCTCTTTGTGTTTATGGCTGTAGAGCGGAGTGCCAGCTTTATGTAGCGAGTAAATGCCAGGGCTTGTTATTTACATGAACATATACTGAATCCAAACCATTTTCCAGCCTGCCATCCTCAAATCACTTACTCTGGAGTAGCGCTGTTTTATTTCCCACTGAATGCAAATGGGTTTCTGGTGTCTCTGCATGGTGCAAAATCAAGTTACTTCAGTTCAGAGCATTATGAAAAAGCTGGTCATTAATTACTGCACATTCTAATGCATGTTATGCTCATTTTGGGCATTTTTTTTGCTTATTAACTTGAGTCCAAACTTCCCTCATGCATAATATTAGCCTGGTTCTCAGTAATGTGAATTTCAATATCTCATGACATTGACTTCCAGGAAATAAATGAAGATGAATATGACTCATTTTTCTAATTAGCAAGTTGCTTCAAGAGGAAATTCTGCAGCTCTTCAAACAAAATCTGAATGCAGTTCTACCACTAATTTTGCTGAAGCCTACACCTGTAAGACTAATGGTAGCTGTTCGACAACTGTAGAAGAAACAGGAGGTGGACACCCATCATCCAATCAGGTGTGTGTATGCATTCCAATTATTAATTAATTAACAAATACATCATTTATATCCCTCACATTCCCTTCACCAACTCATTTGCCCAGGCAGGCAAAATTCAGCTATTAGGCTAAATCGACACGTTGTTGGATAGTATGCTATTGTCATACTACAGTTAACATTTGCAAATAGATTTGCCTCTATGGGTAAAGCATCCCAGTTGTGTGTGATGGTCACAGCACAATATCCAACCATGTGTCTATGGAACTTTATATGTGTGCAAAAATCAAATCCAACCATCACTGCAATGGTAAGCCACCCAAGATATGTTATGAACAGAATGAAAAGGAGCATCTCGTTGCAATTAGCATCACATTCGTGCCCTAAGGTTGTGCTTTGAACTGAACATCTACAAGGGCCAAATCCATAGCAGTAGGAAGTGCTTTGAATGGATGGAAATTACCAGCTGGTTTGAGCTTTGAGATTCTGGGGACAGCAAAAGCTGCTGTGAGTAAGTGGAAACTAGACAGTCTCCCACCGAGGCCAGTGACAGAACCAGACCTTCAGCAGTAAAACTGTATTGTGTGCTTGTTCAAAATATTCCGTAGGCCATTGTTTGAATTTCTGAGAAGCTCTGGGGAGGCTAATGCAGAAAGTTAAAGAAAGATGAAGAGAGGCTTGAAAAGAAATAGTAAAATTTTCCTAGGGCTATTTTTTCATGAACTTCCATTCTTTCCACTGGAAATGATTTTTAGTGTGGAATAATATAGCCATATGGAGAACTGGATCAGGGGGTAGTAATCCAAACTGCCCTGCTTTAGATTATTCTGTGATAACTAGGGTTCCCAGGTTCCCACTAATGGCCATCTCCCAGGACTTCCTTCTATTGGCTGCTGACAGTCAGCTGGTCAGTTGGTAGAAGCAGGCCAGATAAAAGGGGGAGAGCTATCTGTACCCCAGCACAATTATTTCACTTCTGGCATGATGCAGAAGTACTGGCATTGTATTGGGGGAGATACCATAATGCTTCCTAAAACCCTGTGGAAATCATAGGGTTTGAGGGCAAGTGCTAGAGTGTTCCCTAGGTGTGATGCCAGCATTTCTGCATCATGCCAGAAGTGACATTATCGCACCAGGACATGGATTACCAGCCCTTCCACCCAGCTTCCAAAAGTGGCAGAAGGGGAGAAATACTAGGCTTTAAGTGAATGCAAGGTGTTTAAACTGTGCTGGGGACAGAAACTGTGGGGGTCCATGTTGGTATGTTTTGGGTAAACCCGAAAGACAGTGGGACTGGTGTATCAGAATCACGCTGCTTTTGGCCCAAACAGAAAAAAAAAACTTGTCCTGTTCAAAAATAAGCCCCATTTCCTTCATATACGAATTAAAAAAATATTCTTCTCCGGCAGGACTGGAACTCACAAGCTTTCACACTGCAGCACAAAGCAGAAGGGTACTTTACCCCACTAAGCTACAGAAGCTCTAGCAGTAGGAAGGGAGAAGTTCTAGGCTTTAAGTGAGTGCTCCCTTGCATTGTTAACTGACCCCACGTTGCCACAAATAGATGTTGATCTCAGCTCCACGATATATTAAAAAAAAGCTGTGCGCACATCGCACACAACCCACTGCTTCCTTATTGGGCAAAAAGCTCCACGTCACTACCAGGGGCAGGAAACTCAAACCCGGAGTCACCCCTCGGACTTCTCCACTGCCCCGAGCTCTGTGCAGGGTTTTCAAAAAGGTGCTCTTTTGTCCAGGAGCAGAAATGACGCGCACTTAGGGAGTAGGAGAGCAGCAGAATTGGGGTGGCTGCATTGTTGCCACTGGTGTAATGGGGAGTGCTGCTGGACCCCAGGTTACTTGCCGCGAGTAGCCCACATCAAACAGTGAGTGGGGAATTGACCAAAGACATTGAAAATAAGGCATCAATTTATCCTGGGAAAATTACATTTTCAAGTGTCCCTGGGGTCTGGGAAGCAGCTGGAATACTATTGGCCCTGAAGATAGGAGGAAACAGAGACTTTCCTCCTAATCTTCATACTACCTCACAACACCCAGAATGACTGCTGCCTCCTTAAGTGTGTGAGAGGAAGGGAGGAGTTCTGCAGCTTGGATTGTACTCTGAAGAGCTTTTTGAGCTGTAGTGCTCACTGAGGTGAGCATTAATCATGTTTATTCCTTGCTCTCAGTGAGTCATGGACAGAGAAGTAAAACTAGAAATGCAGTTATTGGGAGAAGGAGAAACATAACTAAAATGGTCAGTGACAGTGACTACTTTTTTCCCCCTTACTAAGCAGATAAGAGCAGCTTTGAAATATTAATAGACTTGCAATTATACCAGGAAGAAAGCAAAATACAAAATGAGCTGTGGTCATTCAAAAGCAAATATTCACTGCTGGGAACTAGTGGAATCCTTTTAGGAAAAGCTTGAATATACCATAGTGCCTTGAAATTAAACAGGCAAAAGTAAGAGGTGTACATTTAATTAAGCCCCAGGGTGGACTTCAATATTTCCTTGCTTTTTTTTTATTCCCAGTTCTCTTTCTGAGTCACCTCTCAAAGGGGTACATAGTATATACGCTTTGCTGGGAATGAAAAAAAAAAGAATTCTGCAACAAGCTCTAGTATTTAACATTTGAATCCTTCACATCTATACTTCTAAGATGGGTGGGTTTGAACTTATTTAAATTAGAATTATGTTTTATTCTGAAACAGGTCCCATCATTTTCATTGATGAAGGTTAATGTTTTCAAAATGTTGATAGATATCCACATTATACTTGACATTTTATAGGGGCTCCAGGTGGTTTGTACAGTCCTCAGGTAGCTTGTTCATTTATCTCCTTGTGCTGAGACATTCTTTTACAGTAGGCCTATACTGCCAAGCCCCAGATCAGTCTTTTATTGTCAGACAGTGGTGTAGCCCTAGAAGAAGCCAATTCTAAACATTGGCTCTTCTAGCATCCCTTTTAATGCCCTAAAGGTCCCCCCAGGTCTCCCCCCTTCCTTCTGTCCCCAGAAACATCAAAGCAAAACAGTACAAAGCAAAAAGGTGACAACCGTTCATTCTCAAGCTGGCAGGAGGGGTCTTAGCTCAACTAGCATTTGGGCACAATTTACATACTACAGGTTACAAAGTACAAAGGCAGCAAGAAGCCGTGTTTCAAGGAACATAGCAGAAAGAGTTGCTTCATTTGATGTCAGGTGCACTGCCTGACATATACATGTGCCCAAACACTGTTCCACAAACATGTTAGGTGACCAATGAAAAAAATCCATAAAACTTTTTTGCTGCATTCTGGCCTTCAAAATAAGGAGATTGTCCATCATCTCCCAGGTGATTAATGGGCCAAATTCCAATTGATGAGTCATAAGTTGTGTAGGGTGACTTTACATGAATGATATGACCCAGTGGTGTATCTTATCAACAAATCATGGAATAATTGAATCATAGGATATTTGAATCCTAGGATATTAGAAAATAAATCTATAGTCATCAGCTACCTGCTATTCATTCAAATGTTTTTATTAAACTCATTTTAATACAAGACTTTTTTTAAAAAAAATATAAAAATAGTATATGACAAGTTTGTCCATTCAGCTTTTCCATCTTCACTCCCCATTTCATGAGAATAATATGAATAATACTTCTTGTGCAAAATCCAGGGGAAAAATCACCCATATTGGAATCAATCTGGATTCTTTCGTCCTTGTACTGTGGCTCCCTCATCTGGCACCTGGATGGGAGGGGAAAGGACACTGGAGGGAGGGAGGGAAAGAGGGAGGGAGGGGAGGGGTAGGAGGCACGCTCGCCACGTCCCAAGTGCAACTTGACATCATTGGCATCACTGCCGCTGTGTAATCCTGCCTGCTTGGATGATGCCAACAATGGCAAGTTGCACCCCCTCTTTCCTTCCTCCAGCATCCTTTCCCCTCCTTCCCTCGTTTGGCGCCTGCTGTCACCTGCCCGGCTGGGGGCATCCTCCATAAGTGAAGCCGCCCCTGAAACTTACTCTGTCAGTCAGATTGCATGGCTGGCTTGCAGGATGAAGCTGGGGCTTGGGGAAGCCAGGGATGGGGTGGGGGCAGGGCTTGTGGAGGAGGGGCCATGCCCCCATGGCTCTTTGGGTGTTAACAGTTGCCGACCCCTGACCTAGATGGAAGTTCCATTTTGAGGATAATTAAAAGAAGACTGTATGACCTTGCAGGGGCATAATGAGGCAGCCCTGGGCAAACTGTAGCCCTGGGCAAAACCTGAGTTGGATGCCCCCCCCCCATGGGCAGCCACTCCACCACGACCAAATTTTTTTGCACCAGGACATTGGTGTCTGCAGGGTTTGCATTTTTAGACATATCAGCACCAATATTTCAGCATATCATCAGGAGACTGTCCTTATGCTTCTCCTGGTGAGGTTTGGTTCAAGGAGTCCAAAGTTATGGACTCCCAAAGGGGGTGCCCCATGGGGACTACAGTTTTGAGGGTCCATACCTTTGGCCCCCCTGAACCAAACTGCACCAAACTTGGGAGGTATCATCAGGACAGTCTCCTGATGAGACTCTGAAAGTTTTGAGACTGTGCCTTCAGAAATGTCCATCCTGCAACCCCCATGGACAGCAATACAGAAAACTCAATGCAGAACAAAGATTCTTGGGCAAATTTCTGGGATGTTCCTGCAGGGGGCGCATTTTTGGATGTATCGGCACCACAATTTCAGGGTATCATCTGGAAACTGTCCTTATGGTACCCCCAAAGTTTGGTGCAGTTTGGTTCAGGGGGGCCAAAGTTATGGAGCTTCAAAACTGTAGCCCCCATCTCCTATTAGCTCCCATTGGAAACAATGGGGGATAAGGGCACCCCCTTTGGGAGTCCATAACTTTGGACTCCCTGAACCAAACCTCACCAAACTTGGGGGGTACCATAAGGACAGTCTCCCAATGATACGCTGAAATTTTGGTGCCACTAGCCTAAAAACTGCGCCCCCTGCAGCCAAAAATGGAAAACCACTTAAATACCCAAAAATGAACCCAGCATTTTGATGCCCCCCACAAGGTGATGCCCTGGGCATCTGCCCACCTTGCCCAATGGGCATTACGCCAGTGTGACCTTGAGATCCAGAAGAGATTCCCTGCAGTCCCAAAAATCGTCTCCTGATAGGGTTGAGCAATGCTCCCCATAGGGTTGAGCAAAGGTTTGGTGACCTTTGCTTCTGTGGGTTCACTTTTATGGGCCCCAAAAAAACTTCCCTGCACACGCCAAATTCTGAATATGTACAAGCCAATCCCAATACTTTGTATTCGCTTCGGCTTGTATTCGGGCATATCAAATTTGGGCCAATATGGCCTGAATAGGTCTGGATTTGTCCCAAATAAGTGATTTGTTTTATCTGAATCACCAAGCCTACTCTATACCATTTTGGTATCACATCAACCCACAACTTCTGGTCAAACAATGCTAGATAATCCTAGATTCTGAAGAGCATTCATGCAAGCCAGAACAAACACTCTACCCTCAGCAGTCTTAGCTGGCAGACACTAGCAAATTCCATATTCAGAGAGATTTTTGCATTGGTGGATGCAGGAACCCTGATTCCCTGTCTCATATCCTGTTGGACTGTCATAAGAACATAAGAACAAGCCAGCTGGATCAGACCAGAGTCCATCTAGTCCAGCTCTCTGCTACTTGCAGTGGCCCACCAGGTGCCTTTAGGAGCTCACATGCAGGATGTGAAAGCAAGGGCCTTCTGTGGCTGTTGCTCCTGAGCACCTGGACATTAAGGCATTTGCAATCTCAGATCAAAGAGGATCAAGATTGGTAGCCATAAATCGACTTCTCCTCCATAAATCTGTCCAAGCCCCTTTTAAAGCTATCCAGGTTAGTGGCCATCACCACCTCCTGTGGCAGCATATTCCAAACACCTTTAACTTTATAAAGAGAAATAAGGGAAAATTATTTAGGACTATAGCACCATTTTACCAAATATTGAACAAATGTGAGTTTCTTCACTTCTTATTAATGGACCAAAATTCAACTGTTTCTTTTGAAGTGGCAACATTTTTATTAGCAGTCTCTGATCAACGGTTATCTAGTCTTGCTAATAGTGCTAAGTAAAGACTATGGTTAATGTTTAAGAGAGATTTTCATGGACTAATATTATATTTAATATAATTTTAACTATGCCATTAAAGGTCTATTTCTTCTTGAACCACATATCACATATGAACCACATATCTGTGTATCCTTAGGAAGGGCAAGAATGCCATCTTCCAAGGTACCTAATTGTCTGAGAATTCTGGTTAAAAGGCATTGCCAGAATTCATGCCTACTTGTTTTTCAACTGTAGCAACAAGGTAAATGCAACATCACACGGAGATCTGGATGGAGTTTCTTTAATCGACCCCAGCATTCTTTTTCCCAATAATGGTCAGCCAGATTCCCCAGGGAAACCACTGCCTGATGGTGGTAGACATCTCTGTTTATTTTTCTCCAGACAGTTTTCCAACACACTAGCAATGCACTGGGTTGCAAAGACAGGTGGCTGATACTGGCTTGGCACTTCCCTGTGCTGCAGCTGCCATAGATAACACATCTTGATCTCCATTTTCAGTTCCTGGCTACCCTGGAGATAAAGTGGCTTCATGCAGACAGCTGCCTATTTATTCCTCTGTAGGAATCAGAGTTTGTTGCATTGATTCTCACTGAGCAGTGAAGAAAGGAATGAAATGATGCAGTCAGCCTATAACTCCAAATTTCCAAAGAGATAGTAGGGGGCAGATGGTAATCCATAGGAAATAAATTGAAAGTTAACCTGAGACCAGTGATCAGTAGTTTCCACAGAGGACACACTGTCAATTGAAGACTGACTGAAAGAAGCCAAAGGTAGACACTGTTGCAAGTAACTGTGCCAACGTGGTCATTATGATGAAAATATTGACATTGTAGGGAGCTTGCTGTTGCCCAAAATACTTGACACACACACACTCACACAAATCAGATGCCTTCCATGGCATTTAGTAGTGTTGGTGGAGGCAGTAGTAATGTCCAAAAACAAGCACATGACAAACAATACACCAACAGTGAGAAGCAAAAAAATATCAGTATCAAAATATAAACAAATATAAGGAAATTTACTAGTGAACCCAAAGATTAAGGCTAGAAGGTGGATGAAGGTGGTTCAATGATTGGCAGTGTGGAATAAAGGTTGGGCTAGGAGTGGGGAAATTCAGATGAAAAGGCCCACTCTTCTGTGAAGCTTGGTGGCCTTAGACTGGTCACATTCTCTCTCAGCTTAACATAACTCACAGGATTGTTGCTGAGATAAAATGGAAGAAGGGAAAACCAGATTCTACCCTAAAATCCTTGAAGAAAGGCAGCACAAAATATATGAAAGCCTTTAGGACTTCCTAATGGTGGTTCCAGCGATGTGGAATAATATAGTATAACACAATCTCAGATCTTGGAAGTTAAGCAGAGTCAGTACTTGGATGGGAGACCAATGAAGACTCAGCAGAGGAATGTGATGGCAAACCACCCCTGCTTAATAATTTGCCTTGAAAGCCCATTTTCAGGGGTCACTGTAAGTCAGCTACAACTTGATGGTGCTTTAACCCACAATGTTGATTCCAAGGACAGTTCATTGTTTGTCCCCCACATATGAGTGGGTGGCTGAATGTAAACTCCTTGACTAAACTCTGAGATTCCCTTCCTGTGAGGGGAAATTTCTGAGATACCCTTCCTGTGAGAGGAAATGTCTTTGCCTGTGGCATATTTGACTTCCAGTGTGGTCTGCAGAGGGACAGAACTTTCCCCACTGCTGTGGTAAGGAAGATGATAGAAGCTAAGTATATTTAGGGATCCAGAGATATATTTAGTGAAAATGGTATCTGGGGCAAACACTTCCACCCCCACTTTCTTGGTTCAAAGCTTGACCCCCTCACCCCCAAAAAATCTGGCCAGCCCTCCCTTCCCCTGGGCAGTAAACTTGGGGCTTCTGAAAGCTCTGGCCATGAGAAAACTCTCCTGGTGACCAAGCCAAAAGCCAGGACTGATGGGGGCTCCCACTCTTGTCACTCCCCTCAGAACAGCTACTCTTCAAGAACAGAAGAACACTCTCACACAGGCAAAACCACCACCATCGTGAGTGTGGCCTATCACCTCGTGCTCATTGTCTCCAAAGGCTCTTCCAGGAGATAGGCGCAGGGTCGTCCACTCACCTCTGGCTCACTGGCTGCCTGCCATGCTGGGCCAGTCAGGAAAGGGCGCCCTTTGCTTTGCTAGCTAAGCCCTGCCTGCTGCCACCAGCTAAGAAAGGCAGTGCTGCTCCAGCCAGCCTCAATGGTCCCACAGTGCCTCCATCACCACCACCCTCGAGCGGCTCAATTTGCAGAGCCCTGGTTCATCCTACTTAACTGCTCTTCTTCCTGGGCTGAGCTTGGGTGCTTCCCAGTTGGTGGCTCCATGAAATCTTCTCACCTGCTCCAGATCCAGCCCCTGCTCTCCTTGCTACTCAGCTAATATATAAGATAGACAGCAGAGTGAATAATCGTAGATGCTGCTGGTTAGCTTAAAAACTGTACTAAGAAAATAGGGAGGGGAACATGATAGAAAACAAAACATTCCTCTTTATTCTGAGCTACATGTTGTTGCCACGTTGTAGTCCTTAACTAAACATAGAACAAAGGATTTTATGACTTCCTCCAAAGGTGTCTACCTGCTGAAGAACACATCGTCTATGGATCATTTCATTCATGCAGATACCTAGTTACTAGACAAACTATGCTAATCTACATTTACTAACCAATAGCATTATTAACTCTTTCATGACTGATGATTAATCTAAGGAGACCACCATCCCCCTCATGGTTACTATCAACCCTAGCTCCTGTCAGACCTTTCAACCCACTCTCAACAAAGGCCCTCATGCTAAGAGCTGAAAGGAAATAGCTTAAGCCTCTGGATGTTCCTGGAAGTTGTTAATAACCTGTGAGCAGCAAATAACCTGAGGTGGCAAAAAAGTGAGATCGTCTTCAGCTGCTTTTAGTCAGCTGACTCTTTCCTGGTTCTTCCCCTGCCATTTGCAAGTCATAGGCCTCGGGAAACTGCAGCCGCACTCTACCTACACAGACCAACACCTTATTTGTTTAACTCTGCCTACTTCATGTTCTTACACAAGATTTCATATATAAGATGTAGATATAACTTTAAGTTTGTGAAAAGGCTTCACAATTCTGCTTGATGTAGCAGTTAGTCAATCATATATGTGCATGTAATAGCTACCCACTAGGAGAGATGCAGAAATGAAATTAATTAAGGTAATAAATCAAGGCACTAATACATATATTTTAAAAGTCCTTTGAGTATATATCCACAGTTGTTCCAAATAGCCGTGTCCAATAGATAGCTTTTATGGCAAGCACCTTAATACATTTATTTATTACTGCTCTTCTGTCCTCAAGTGAAGTCAAACTTGAAAATTTCCTTCCAATAAAGGCAACAAAAAGAAGTAATAAAATAGATTCAGGATTTGCCAGTCATTGGGTCTTTGACTTTTCCTCTGAATTCTGCAATGTCAAATTCAATGTCCCTGCAACTATGAATGCATATCTAGTTACTAAATAATCAAAAACCTGGATTGAAAAGTCTCTGATAATATAGTCAGTGGGGTGGATCCAGTGTCATTTTATTTTTTTCCATGAGCACATGAAATTCCAGTGGTAGAGAGCAACATTTGCATTTTTCCCTTCTTTACAGCCTGAAATGGCTCCTCAAATCCTGTTCTTGGCAACAAGATTTTGGGGGTGATTTTGAGCTGCTGTGGGAAGGGGAACCTGTGACAATCATGTTGCAAGGGTACATCCATGCACCTACAGAAGCAAAACATCAAATCTGCCCCATTATATCTAATTCCAACTGTAAATGTTAGAAAATCAATAGTACTCAGAAGTCTCCAGCTCTGTCTATTATTCTGGTGTCTTGTTGTTTGGATTAAAGTTCAGTAAGGTCAGAGGGAAGGGAGAGACTGGAGAGAATGACTCAGTAGACATGGAACTCCAAGTGACATGTTTCAGCCAGCAGCAGAATTATTCACAGATTCGGCCCCAACTGATTGGTCTAGTAGAGCTGATTCCCAAAGTATTTACATCAAGCAAATCGCTAACTCATTGGTTTGACTAAGGTCTTTGATTCTGCATAAGTAGCAGCTCCTCTTTGTTCAAGCAGTTCCCCAGAACTGTATCTGCAGGCCACATCCTGGAATATAAGTAGTGCTGAATTATATACTTGCTCCCCTCTTGATAACAAGCAGCACTGGTGCGGGAGTAGGCAGACAGAAGGACAGAAGTAATGGTTATCACCGCATAGTTTCTGTTTTACTCTTCATAATGTACCTGCTACTCCATGACACCCAGAGAGACTTCAGCATCCTTGTGATCACATATCCATGTATTGTTAGCTATGGAATCTACATTATGAAGAAGCATACATCTGAGAATCTTGCTGCATGTTAAATTCTTACTCTGTTTTGGGGTAAAAATTGTGTGGAACTCTTGCAGGAAATGTTTTATTTTCCTCCCCCAAAACGTTCTATTTATGTTGTGCAGAAAAGGCTTACCTTTTCAAAATAAAATATTTTGAGGCAGAAGGGTTTTCAACACATTTTGGGGGAAAATCATGTGGAACTCTTGCAGGAAATGTTTTATTTTCCTGCCTCAAAACATTTTGTGTTGTGCAGAAAGTGCCTACCATTTCCAAATAAAATGCAGACTTGCTTGTAGGATCCACAGGGGGTGGAGGCTGTCCCACTAGTGGAAAAGTGTCTTATGGGGCCCCTAATAGCAGAACAACTCCATAAGATCCAATCCATCATGATTATAGAGGCAACCAAGACTATTTGAGTGTAAGCATTCAAAGGTTTCTCTGCATAGCTATATGCCAGAGTAACTAATTGCTTGGAGAAAAATAATCACCATATGTCTGTGTGGTCTGGTTCTGAGTGTGTGGGTGTTTCATCTTATGAAAGATAAACTGGGGTCTTTGTTTCTGCCTTTATTAGTCAGGAATGTTTTAAAGATGTCTACATCTGCTTCCTCAATCTCTCTCTTCTCAAAGATCAGATATATTTATATTTGCTGTGTGTCCTCAACTAGGATTACTTCTCATTAATCACAAAAGGTAAATAAAGGAGAAATGATATGGCACAGTGCTTAACTTGCTTTCTTTGTTCTATTCAGAGTCAGTCCTAGTCATGTGCTGAGACAACTGTAAACATGTAATAGTACAGTATAGTACTTATTGTTTTATCTTCATGATACACTACTCCTTTATCTAGTAAATTTTTATACTATGCAACTCACTAGTATCTGGGTCTTTATTGGTATCTGCTAAACTCGGGTAACGTATGCCAACCAACAACTGAGCATCTTTTCTCTACTGTTCTGACTATCGTTTTGATGTGCAGGTTACTACTCTTAGCAAACTTCCTTCCTTCCTGCTTCTCTTACATACATCCCCATTACACACACACTTCTCCATCTTGACCATGTGTGCAGAGGTGCAGACATCATCTCTCACTGTCCAGCTAGCTAAAGTAGAATAGAGAGCTTATCTCTTCATTTTCCTATCTAGGGTGAAGTTCTCTAATAAAAACTTCTCAAATTAGTCTGAAACTACAATTTGGCTCTGTGTATTTTTGGTCTCAGCACCCACAGATCCCATTCCCTGTGTAAGCTCTGCTGTGTTTTGGAGTGGGGTCTCCTCATGTTTTTCTGTTTACATGCGAGGAGGCATCACACTGCCTGCTGCATGGCTTGCCTGAGTAAGGTCTGCTGTGTTTTCCCTCTGTGAATTCTGCTATAATGAAAAAGGAATCTCTTGGCAGAGAGAAATACCAACATGAGCAACTTGAAGGAAGGGCAGGATTTTTTTAAAAAATGAAATGAATGCAAGCATATGATGCTGTTTTAATCTATGACTCATTATGCATGGGACACTTTCCTCGGGTCTCCTTGGCCCCTTCTGCACAGCACAGGCAGAGTGGATTGCAGTTGGGATAAAGCAACTTGCTCCCCTGTTTTCCCATTTGCATGCCTCTGTGCAGGCAGTGAACGGAGCCTGCAGAACCAACACGGGTTGCTGTTGTGCCTTCGTACGGAGGCACTTTTTTTTGTTACCTCCCTTTGCTGCAGTAGTCCCAGTAGTCCAATGATTGTTGGCTTTGTTAACCTCCTTTCCATTACTGTTATATCAATATTGTTGCCCCTTTCCGAAAATAAGGAAAAGATGCAAAGCAATTCCCTGGACCACACTCTGCTGAAGAAGGGGACCATATCTTAGCACTGATATTCTGCCTCCGCACTCACACACATATTTCCTGCCACTGCTGCAGGAGGAGAGAGAGGCTTGTTATTTCAATATTCCTTGGTATATCAATATTCCTGTTAGATCTATCATCATGTTGTACAATTATGGTACAAATGCTTGAAGTTGAAGGTCGGTTTTTTTTTTTAAAAAAAAAAACCTCTTAATCATTGGGGACGGCAGAAGTAGAACAAGAGAGGCAGAGTGGAGCAAGAAGATCCAAGGGGAAAAATAATGCAGGGGCATTTGTTTAATCTTTCCCGTGAAGCATGGTAAAGGTAGTTCTTTGCCTGCACTCACAAATGGAGATTATGGAATCTGCTGCACAGTGAGTGTGTGTGGGCGGGGGGCAAAGTAGAACAGAAGCTCTGCCCCAAAGAGAATCTCCCTTCAGTGTGAGGGAGAAAACACCAGTGTATGATTGGCCTGTAACACCATTGATACGTTAAGGATGGGTCAGTTCTGTAGTTCTTCAATCAAGTGTTTTTCTCACAGTTTTTAACAGATGTTATTTTCACTGAAGATTTGTGGAATTTGGCATGATCTACACTTGAACAAGCCCTGACCTGATGAGCTCAGCAGGTCTCTGAAGCTAGTAGGGTCAACTGTGGTTAGCATTTGGATGGCAGCCCACCAGGGAAGTCCAGGCTCACCATGGAGAGGCACGCAATAGCAAACCACCTCTGTCTGTCTCTGGCTTTAAAAATCCTATGGGGTCACAGTAAGCCAGCTGTAACTTGATGGCACTTTCCATCACTATGTTTGAACAAATGCCCCATATTCAATTCCTCACTCGTTTTGTGTTCTGGTACATCAAGGATGCTGGCACACATTGTTTTGTTGATATGTTGCACACTTCAGCACATTTTCATGTGCTTTTTGTACCTATTTGATACTTACTACATTCCACACTTCCATAATAGTATCCAAATGTTTAGCTTGTGCGTATACCTGTATCCAATCTTTTCTCTGAATCAAAAAGCAACCAACTAAAAAAAACCAAGTGGGGGGTCATGGGACCAGTATGGAGAAAAGCCTTATGTGATGGCAACTGTAGTAAGGAGGAAAAGTGGATTTATATGCCCTGCTTTTTCTACCTATAAGGAGTGTCAAAGCAGCCTACAATGGGCTTCTCTTCCCATCCGTACAACAGACACCTTGTGAGGTAGGTGGGGCTGAGAGTGTTTGGAGAGAACTGTGATATGCCCAAGGCAGGGGCGTAACAAGGCAGCCCTGGGCAAACTGTAGCCCTAGGCAAAACCTGAGTTGGATGCCCCCCCACCCATGGGCGGCCACTCCACCACGACCACATTTTTTTGCACCAGGACATTCGTGCCTTCAGGGGGTGCATTTTTAGACATATCAGCACCAGAATTTCAGCATATCATCAAGAGACTGTCCTTATGCTACTCCCCAAGTTTGGTGAGGTTTGGTTCAAGGAGTTATGGACTCCCAAATGGGGTACCCCCTTTGTTTCCAATGGGAGCTAACAGGAGATGGGGGCTACAGTTTTGAGGGTCCTTAACTTTGGCCCCCCTGAACCAAACTGCACCATACCTGGGGGGTATCATCAGGGCAGTCTCCTGATGAGACTCTGAAAGTTTTGAGACTATGCCTTCAGAAATGCCCCCCCCCCAGCCTGCAACCCCCATGGACAGCAATACAGAAAACTCAATACAGAACAAAGATTCTTGGGCAAATTTCTGGGATGTTCCTGCAGGGGACGCATTTTTGGATGTATCAGCACCAAAATTTCAGGGTATCATCTGGAAACTGTCCTTATGGTACCCCCCAGGTTTGGTGCAGTTTGGTTTAAAGGGTCCAAAGTTATGGACCCTCAAAGGGGGTGCCCCATCCCCCATTCTTTGCTAAGGAGATGGGGGCTACCCTTTGAGGGGTCCCGCCCAACAGCAGACTAAATTTCAAACTGCACCAAACTTGGGAGAGTGCTGCATCATCCACAATGATACCCTGAAATTTTGGTACAATATGTATCAAAATGCACCTGTAGGAACATCCTAGAAATTGCCCAAGAATCTTTATACTACGATTGAGTTATCTGCATTGCTGTCAATGAGGAATTGCAGGCTGAGAGAAGCACATTTCTGAAGGCACGGTCTCAAAGCTTTCAGGATCATCAGGAGACTGCCCTAATGATACCCCCAAGTTTGGTGCAGTTTGGTTCAGGGGGGCCAAAGTTATGGGCCTCAAAACTGCCCCCATCTCCTGTTAGCTCCCATTAAGCACAATGAGAGATAAGAACACCAACTTTGGGGAGTCCATAACTTTGGACTCCTTGGACCAAACCTCGCCAGGCACCTGAGGAATGCTGCCTAAGGACAATCTCCTGATGACTACTACTTCGAGAGAATTTCTGTGTCGATAGCCTAAAAACTGCGCCCCCTGAAGGCAAAAAATGGAAAACCACTAAAATACCCAAAAACGAACCCAGCATTTTGATGCCCCCCACAAGGTGATGCCCTGGGCAGCTGCCCACCTTGCCCAATGGGCATTACGCCAGTGGCCCAAGGTCACCTAGCAGACTTTATGTGGAGGAGTTAGAAAACAAACCTGGATCACCACTCTTAACCACTATGCCACAATGTCTCTCAGAGTGGAACTGGATGCAAGTGAATGGTAAATATGGCTGGATCCAAACAATATATAAGCTTTTCCATGCCACAGAGAAAACCATGGTCTGAAAAAAAAATCCTGGGCAGAATTTGGACTCATTACTAAACATGACCTTTTGCATAAAAAATGCAGACTCTGTCACTGAACATGGTCCTATGCCCACAATTATTCCAGCTTCCCTATCAAATATGAACTTCAGCAATGTAAAAAAAAATCTGTCTGCCTACCTATCTTCCTCTTGATGTGATTCCTATTCGCACAACGACATGCATGCAAGATTGTGGATGGTTTGAGAAATTTAAAGGATTACTCGCTTTCATTTTTAAAGATAAACAAAGTAGGCATGTTTTTTTCAGACAGACATTCAATTTAGAAATTTTGTAACATATTCCCCCCTCACGCAGAACACATATAAATATAACCAAAACACAGGAGAAAGAACCAATACAGTGTGTCCTTCACTAACCTTGATATCCTAAAACCCCTGATTTTTTTTCCTCAGTAAGCCAGATTCTCCTCAGCCAGAGCAGCTACCTCAACCAGATCAATTGTCAATGGTCTGAACTTCCTGAAGCCAGCCTCACTCTGATTGGTAGAGAGCCATCAGTGGAAGAATTCTGAGTAGGTACTGTAAATCCATCACAGCTTGTACTGTATATCCATCACAGCTTGCCGATTATGATGTCATAAAAACAACAGCAATACCACCTGAGGTCATAACCACTCATTAGGAACACCATGGCAAACTTAAACTGCTCTATGATTGCGGGTTGTAGAGTTCTGCTGGAATCTGAATAAAACCCTCGTGAACTTCCTCAGGTAAAGCCAAGACAGCAGCCATAGTATTCTTGGGGGTGTTTTCTAGTGATGCAGAATGAACTCGAAAGAATGCTGTTGGCAGCCTGTGTTGCCCATCACCACAACAAACACCTGTAATGCAGTTTTCTCCCTCTCCCTTCTCTTTTTCCCCTGGTTAGTTCAACCAGTTGCTCTTCACCTTGTTATAAAAACAGCCATTTAACACCTTTGATTTGGTATTGTGCCACTGAAAAATGCATGAAGAATAACTGCATTCACCCATACTGTCAGCAGCCAGCTCTGTTATGAATGTTTCATACAGGCTTTGTTCCCTTACCCTGATGAAAAGGAAAAGAAGAAATTATCTGGAAAAAAAATTATGCTGAATAGTTCTAAATAATTCAGATTGCTGAAAACTTGGAAGCTTGCTGGCACACAAGCCAGGCCTGCTATTCTTTGCTCTCTCTGCTTCACTTCATCAGATAAATCGACTCTGGTCTTTTGGAGGCCTGGTTTTTTGTCCTCCATCCAGTGCACAAGGAATTCACAGACCTGTTTCTTCTGACAATACTATGCACTGTGTGCCAACTTCTTAGGGTTTGAGCTCAAAATGAGTGCTAGGCATTTTGAACCAAGCCGCTGAAATTTTAAATGAGTCTTGAGTTTCACGTTAGTCAAGACCAACAATAAGCATTCATCACAGTGACATAGGGCACATTGTAGTTTTCCCTCTGTGCCCTGAGGAAGGACTAGAGGTTAGAGTTGCATCTCTCTCTCAGAAGTCATGGAGGGTAGTTCTAGGAATCCATAGTTTTATAGATTCCGAGAGTTTTGCCATAGAGTTTCTGGTGATTCCCAGAGCTACCCTATGTCACTCCTGGGTTTCCTGTAGAAATGATAAAGTGGTGCACATTATGCAGTGCAAAACAAATCTACAGCTGTCACTGAATAGCAGGAGGCAGCAGGCAAGAAGCAACCAGTCACTTCCGAGTTTTGTGCAAAAATGATACTTCTGCACATGCAGAATAATGAACTTTCAATCCACTTTCACAATTGTTTGAAAATTTATTTTGCTATTATGCACAATAAAATCCAGCTGCAAAGTGCATTGAAAGTGGATTGAAAGTGCATTATTCTGTATGTGCAGAAGTGGCTGAAGTGGTGCACATGATGCAGATTTTATTTAAAAAACTGCAGCTGCCATCAGGGGGCCTCCTGACATAATGGACAGCCTGACAGCCCTTGGTCTCCCAGATCCTAGTCCTAGTTATGTATCATTTCAGAGGGTAACCATGTTGGTCTGTGATAGAACAGCAGCAGCATCTAAGAGATCAACAAGGTTGTGTGTTTTTTTGTGGGGGAGTGGGGGATATGAGCTTTTGAAAGTCAAAGCTCCAATGTATTGTCAAAGACTTTCATGGTCAGAATCAACTGGCAGTTGTGAGTTGTGAGCTGTGGCCTTCCTTGACCGCAGAGCTCAGAAGATACACAGTTAGGGCCCTTCCACACACGCAAAATAATGCGTTTTCAAACCACTTTCACAACTGTTTGCAAGTGGATTTTGCTATTCTACACAGCTTCAAAGAGCACTGAAAAGCAGTTTGAAAGTGCATTATTCTGCGTGTGCGGAATGAGCCTTAGTCAGAGCTCCTTTCATGAGAACCAGCATGGTGTAGTGGTTAAGACCAGGTGGTTTTAATCTGGAGAATCAGGTTTGATTCCCTCCTCCTCCACATGAGCAGCAGATTTTTACTTGGTGAACCAGGTTTGTTTCCCCATTCCTATATTCCTTCTGGATGACCTTGGGGTAGTCACAGTTTTTCAGAACTCTTTCAGTTCCACTTTCTCACAAGTTGTCTGTTGTGGAAAGAGGAAAGGAAAATGAGTTTGTAAGATGCCTTGAGTCTCTTTGCAGAAGAGAAAGATGGAGTGTAAATCCAAAATGTTCTTCATCACCTGAAAAGTCTGGCCATGGTGTCACAATTTTTCCCCTTCTAACAAAGCTATAAATGTGACAATCTATTATTTCTTCCATAGAGCTAATAGTGTGTCCCCAGATTTTTCTTTCTTTTTTTACTGATTACTTGTTCTTAAATACTCTGCCCAGTATTCCTGGAAGTGAAAATCTACCATTCCTCTTGAGTACAGCTCCAATTAAATCACTTTGCATCTAATTAAATGGAAATAAGATATTTAAGCATTCTGTAGCTGATCTTCAACTGACTTGAGCTGGAGTATTTAGAAGTAAGCTAATTTTGCCTCACTGAGTTTCAGTGGGACTACATCTACTTAAAACCAACATTTTTTCAGTTTTATCAGAGTGGCATCTTAGCGGCAAAGACTGTTTTTCACAAACTCTTTTGTTCTCTATGGAGGATAAAGAAGACTGTGAATGCCAGCTTTGCCAGGACAGGCTTTGCCAAGTGTGGTGCTTCAATGCCTATTCAGTAATCACTACTGATTGACACTTCAGAGTCCATTTATTGGCTTAAGGTTGTGAGACCCAAGAGAAATAATACTTAAGAGTCTGCATTAATTTAAAAAAATCTATTTGGATGTAGACTACTTCACTTTTGCATTCCTAAATGTGAAAACAAACATGAATCCGATTTTTGTGGTGTGTCTTTTTGCATTTTAAGGTGCCTGACCCAATTTAGGATAGTGATTGCTTCAATGGCCCTCCTTTTGTGACCTTTAGAGGAGTCTGATCCCAACTTGAGCAACTATAAATCGTATGCATATATCTAAGAGGAATTCAACTGAAGACTATTTCCCCGGGGACCTTGAAGCCTCCTTCCTTATAATCTGACCATAACTAACAATGCAGATCTTCAAAACAATTGTCAGCAGGCCAATTGCAAAGGTTTCCTCCATATCTGAGCAACTGGACAGGAAGGTTCCTACCTATTCTCAATCTTGACCAGTGCCCAGCCAAAAATACTTACACATCTAACTTTAAAATGTCCTCAAGGAACAGTGTCAAAGGAGCATACACCCCTCCACAATACAAAGAATCCCTTTTTCAGGTTTGCCCATCCCTGAAAGATTGCATATTTGTATTCCCATATTCCACTGCCAACACCCCACCCCCTCCTTATTCTCAACAAAAGGGTATATAAAGCTACCCCTCAGCCCCCACTTTTGCATATGCTTTGGATTAATTTTGTAATTCCACCTTCACGGTTGGTTTCTTGCTTCTCTGCTCCATGAACCTGTTGCCACATCTCCATCTTCTGTCTGATAGGTTTCATCTCCCGATGCTACTTCATCGCTGCTGAAAACACCCGCCTTCTCTCCAGGAGCTGGATATATGTCTTACTTTCCCCCTTTTAGTTTTGTTCCCCAGTAGGGAGGCAATTATGCTTGAAAAATGTTTTGCGTTTTATTTACTTTATGTTTTCCATTCTGTCATATGTTCACACTATCAGACTGCAAACATTAATTTAGTTTCTCGCCTTTTTATAAAATAAAATTCCTTCTTCTGTTTAAAGTACTCCCCTCCATCATTTTTTCTGATCGTTGTTCTGGACCTTGATATACTCAGGCAAGACCCCAACTATTGAAATACCCAAAATACACATGTGGGTTCAATGCTAGCAAGGGCACATTTTGCATGCTATGGCCCTGACACACAAATACCAGTTTGAGTAACAGGTATACTGAGACTAAAGATGTCCTCTCCCCACCATGAACAGTCAGCCAATAATTTCAGAGAGAAAGAATGTGAAACAACAGATTATCATGGATCTGAGACATCTCAGACACTTTTACCATGTTTAAAAGCATTCACTGAGAGACCAGAGAAAGTCTTTTTAAAGAGTAGAAAACGTGAAAATAAAATGAGGGGGCTAAACTTGCTCCTCTCTGCTTTATCTCGCTGTGTTCTGCTATGTTTTCTCCTAGCCAGGCTCCTGTATGGAAAATCAGCCAGACTGAAAGAAAAAATGAGTTGTGACATGGAGGAAGACCATGGCACACTACCTCTGAACATCTCTTACCTTGAAAACCCACCAAGGTTGCCATAAGAGAACCAGTGGGGTGTAATGGTAAAGAGCAGGTGAATTCTAACCTGGAGAACTGGGTTTGATTCCTTGCTGCTCCACATGAAAGGTGGACTCTTATCTGCTGAACTAGCTTTGTTTCCCCGCTCCTACATTCATACTGGGTAAACTTGGACTACTCACAGTTTGTTCAGAACTCTCTCAGGCCTGTTCTGCACAGACCATAGAGGCAGGCTCACACCGGGGTACTTGGCTCTGGTGGAGCCCCGAGACCATTCACACATTCTCGTGCGAGCAGCCTCGTGGATGCTGGGGACCACGAATGCACCTTCGCATGGAGGTACATCCATGTTTTCCTTCCCTCTGCCTTTTACCTCATCCTTGCTTGCCTGCAAAGCACAGCTTTACAGGCAGGAAAGGCAGATCCTCTGGGCCATGGGGATGGCCCCTTTTCCCCAGTGGCTCTATGAATGGGAGCCATGGAGGGGGTTATTTACAGCGGCTGTGCTCCCCTGGAAAATAAAAGAATCATTCATTGAGCGATTCTTGAGTAACCCAAATAACTCCGAGGCCGCTGGCGTGGGTTTGAGGCAGTTTAGAGTCGTTTCATTTGCAGGGCAGGAACCGTGTGAAGTTCCCATCCAAAGCAGTGTTTATACAGCTCCCAACCTGGCTTTATTTGCCAGTGTGGAGTGGGCGTCAGCCTCACCTACCACACAAGGCTTCTGTTGTGGAGAGAGGAAGGAAAAAGGAGTTGTAAGCTGCCTTGAGTCTCCTTACAGCAGAGAAAGTCAGGGTTTAAAGCCAAACTTTTCTTCTTCTAATCAAATGTGACTTGACGTGGGGAAACAGCCTTCCATTAGAGGTTCCTGGTTAGCAGTTAAAAACTCACTCCAGCAACACATGCCTGTCTGTGCCTGCTCTGCAAATGAATATTTTAATTGCCTATAAAGCAGGGATGGAAAAGTGAATGGAGGAAGAAAGTTGAACCCTTCCATGTTCCTGATCTTTGGTCATTGTCCATTTAAATTAGGCAAGAGGGCAGGAACTGTGATACACAGAGCAACTTTTGGTATCTGCTGTGTTGCCTAATGTGAAATGAGGTTCAGAAAGCTTGAATTAGGGACTATTTATGTAATCTCTAGAGAAAATTATTTCCCCACATCTGTCTTTTTTCATTTGCTAATTCTGTATTTTCAGTGCAGAGCAAATGACCTTTTGTCGGAGTATGTTCTTTTGTTTTCTCTTGCTAATGCATTCCTGAGTTCCCAAGAGTTTTTCTAAAGAAATGTATAAATAAACTAGGATGCTGGGGAGGGGACAATTATCTGCATTTGCAAAGAACTGGGTTGATTTCAATAGACTCAGTTTGAGCTCAAGCATCTGATGACAAGTGACCTAGATTTATTGTTTATAACTAACTTGTATTGAAGATGGCTACTCTGATAATGTACTTCTTCTCTGTTGCCCACCTCATTTCTTAACTTTCCTAACCCCATGGTTAAGAAATTAAAATTCAGTTGCTACATTTGTCCTGTGTGGTTATTCTCCAAATAAGGTTGCATACACAGAGAACGGCAAACCACAGCAAGAAAGGTTCTGTGAAGCTTTGAAGGTGTCATTTTTTGCTGCTAAAGGTGCAAACTCATCAGTTTGAATGTTAAATTTAGCAGTTAGAAGTTGGTTGCTTTTTTAACATGTGACAGATTCTTGAGATGAAACTTTGACGCTGAGGAAGGATTTTTCGATACAATCCACCTCCCTCAGATGATTCTGTTATTCAGCCATTACTAGTGACACACAAGATTAAATATGGAGAAGTGATATCCACACCAATAATATATTGATGACAAATTTTCCCACTTTCCTCCATTGAGTTCTGAGTAGCATACATGGAGTATGATCCAAAGTATCTCTTTTGAAGAAAGATGGACAAAGAGATAGTGACTGATTGGCTTAAGGTCAGCTCAGTGAGCTTCATAGAGTAACACTGCCCCATAATATCACCATCCCCCACACTATGAATTTGATCTACTAAGCACTTGGTAACCTTGAAACCAGATTTCATGGGGAAGGTTCCTTTCTTGGTTGCTGCATTAAGCAAGAAAAAATTACAAGTGACTAAAGACACCAAGGAAGGAGTTTGTAGAAGATGAAGTATTGCTGGGAATTAATGGAAGTTTCCTCATTAGGAACAGTAATAGGTATTTTACATCTAGACTTACTTGGAAGCATGAGCTGAAGGACTCTTGTCCTTTGGATCTTTGCCTGAGGGCAGGAACCTAGAAATGGCCAGAGAATCAGTTGGTAGAAGAAGACCTGCTAGGTCTTTCTTGTTGGTTGTATTTTTTCCCCTCTCTGTATTGTTATCCACTCTGGGTTCTTATGAGGGAGAACAACAGAATGTGGGAAACAACTATGTTAAATAAATCAAATCCAGGTAACTCTCATTCAGTTCCAGTCCATACAACACATGGACTGAGGCCCCTTCCGACCAATAAACCCAGGCTGCGGATGGGAAAAAACCCATGTGCGGGAGGGGGAACTTTGCATGGTCCTGCTCCTAAAGTGAGTCCACCCCACGTTCCCCCCCCCCCAACTGTGTTTTCAAGAATTGCACTATCCATGATTCCTTTGTTTTACATCACGTTGCAGCCACTCATGAGAGAACGGTTGGCAGGGAAGCACTTTAATCGGGTGCACTTCTCTGTGTTTGTAGAGGTCCCACCTTTCCACTGTGTAGCCACACAGGGTCTTAAGGATGGCAGCATAGCTGTGGGGGTCCATGCCTGCCTGCAACCTTCTCTCCCTGTGCTGTGCGGATGGGGCCTGACACTTTCCCACTGATGTTCTAAAACTGCCTTTATTTTGTTCATGCCTCCATGTTGGAGGGATCATCTGTCTTCTGTGAGGGTTTTTGCAGAGGAGCACATCAATATTTTTTTGGCCATCACAGGATCATGTAGGAGTGGGTCTATTTCAATCATGCTGAAGCAGAATAAAGATTTTGGAGAGTCAGATTGAAGTTCCTCACCCCACTAGTGGTAGGCCATTTACACACATGTAGTCTTCTTCGCATTGAGAATACATCCCCTTCTGATTTGATTCTTGGTTATGCATGTTTGCCCCTCTTCAGCAGTAACCCTGCCTTCAGAACAGAGAATCTGTGCAGTTTCTGAATGTGTGACTTTCCTCTCCCTTCATAAGGAAAGCAAAGGAAATCATGGCGAATTCTTTAGACTTTCTTGTTCTTCCCTACTTTCCTCCACCCACACCACAGCAGTTCCTCCCACTCTTTGGACCACCATTTCAAAAGCTTCAGAAGGGTTTTTATACATTATTTTTACACTGCAGGTCTATTACTGGAGCAGTAGACCAAATGAAATTGAGAAGAAATTGACATGGTTAAGCAAAATAACACTGGATCAATGATGGCAGGACAAAAGGGAGGCACAGAAACAATGAGCAAGGGGTGAGTGGGCAAAACGGCAGATGAACTCGGCTAGGGACACTTAGCAGGAGGAAAATCCCTGTGTAAACAAAAAACCATGGGGAAACTGCCATTGTGAAGCAAACAGATATGGAGTAAGTAGCACATGCATTAATGGCCTAGTCTAGAACCTCTGGTCATCAGAGTGCTTTTAGTTACTAGCAGAACCTGTTGTGCTAGCTAGTGGAACCCAGTTACATGGGTTTGATTTCCCATTACCCAACAGCAGGAACATAACAAAGAGTTGATGTTTGGAAGAAGGATGCTTTGCTTCCCAGTTGGAGTTGGTAAAGCAGAACCAGTTGGAGTTGGAAAAGCAGAACCAGTAAGGGGGTTGGAAATATGCCTGCTAGAGTGGCTGGAATTTATTTCAGACCAAAGACTTGCAAGAACCCTAAAAAAAAAAAAAACTTATGTTGGGTTTATGCTCATAATGGTCTATGTATATGTGATTGTATAAGAACATTCTTTCTTTCCTAAATACACTTTGTCAAATTTGTGAAGTAAAGACTGAGAAAGAGTCCCATGTATGTATTAGGGGTGGACTCTGAGATTATATCCTGCTGAGTCCTTTTCCTGCTTCATTTCCAAAATCTCCAGGAATTTCCCAATTTGTAGACAACACCATTAGAATGAGTGTGCCCCACTGAGGGATTATTTTAGCCAGCTATAACATCTAAATTCAGAGGTTGCTAGGCAAGCAGCAAGGGGATAGGGCAGAAAGGTAGCTTCAATGCCCTGGGCTGTTCTAGTGTGGATCTGAGTTTGAATTGGAAGCTGGGTCAATTTCACACAGAGTAGAGTGTGTGTGTATTTTGAACATGTACATTAATAGTGGACAGTATTAATTTGTATAGTAAACAGTATAAATTTGTTGGGAAAATCTTTGTAGAATACCAGGTTTCACAGCACACTCCTTTATAGAGGAGGGAAAGGCTGGGTTGGAAATTAATCGTCTTCATCACTGTTCCTGTGCTTTTAATTATTCAGAGCTGTAATACGGATAATTTTGAGATAATTTGAAAGAATGATCTATTAGCACTGATAGAAAAGAGCATCAATATTTTACTTTTTAAAATAGATTTGAGCACTTCAAATGGCATTCATCATCATAAAAATTTAGTCTAAAGGCAATATTTTTCAATTGAACAGAAGGAATTTCAAGTAGTTCCCATATGGGAAGCACATTCTTGATGTACTGGTGGGTGTCTGGGCCACTGTCTACCAGCTTTTTCACCATTCACAAAGAGAACTCACCCATCTCTCCTGCCTGCCATAGGGAAAGAGGGAGTTCCATAGGAAACTGCAGCCCATGCATGTCTCCATGAGATGGAAATGTTCTCTTTTGTGTGTGGCCAGAAGTGGAAGGAATTAGGAGCACGAGTGTGCTTTCTGTGTTCACTTTTCATTGCAGACGATCCTTAGTTGCTGAAAGGGCACCCAAAATATTTAAGATAACTTTCTCAAAAGACAGAGAGGTGAAATTTACCCTGAGAAATGCCTTCTAACAAGTCTCTCCCATCCTGTGGCATCCTCCTGAGGCACACATAGGCAGAACTGGCTGGGAAACATTTCATCTTCACTTCAGTCTATGAAGAGGGAAACCCAAGCCATGTGGACTTTGTCTCAATTTCAGATTCATACAGTTATTTAAAATTATTTGAATCCATTAATTGACTGATAGACGTCACTGCATATTCCAATAAACTGACTAGTTTGAGAGCAAGCTGCAGTAGGCGTCCATCTGGTCTTCCTTCTGGATAGACCGACCCTGACTTCTGCTGATTTTGCTTGACACTGCCTTCACAGTCATATATTCTGAACAGTGCCAAGCTTTGTCCCTCTTCCTAATTTGTTTTGTGGCTCCTTTTAGATTCAAAATATGCTGCCAAGTAGCAGGGGAGCTCCTTCAGAGCACACCCAGATGCAAGACATGTGATGGTCTCTTCTACACCCCCCCCGCCCAATCATGGTAGATGTTTCAGGATGCTTGCTGATTAACCCTGCCTAACCTGAACAACCTGTATACTCCTGCCAAACTAGTTTAGGCCTAACCAGTTTTACAATCAGGCCAGTTTATAGAAGAAAAAAAACCAGTACACAGAGACCACATGGAGCAGCTGTAAAAAAAAAAGGCTTTACTCTTTAGTATTTATTTATTTATGGTACAGGCCAATACAACAAACCAAATAAATAAAACAAAACAAATTCTTGAATAAAATAATGGAAGACTTTCAAGAGGAACAATAAAAAAGATTATAATCTTGCTATAAAATATTTAGGAAAATATAGTTAATCAATAATTATAGAGTTCCCTTCTTTGGAAACTTTCAAACAGATGTTGGATGGCCCTCTGTCAGCTTTGATTGTGTATCCCTGCATGGCAGGGGTTGGACTAGATGGCCCTTGTGGTCTCTTCCAACACCATGATTCTATGAATAAAAATATTAAAATTCAACACCCATTTCTTAAAAGATAACAACATTAGTTTTAAAAAAGCATTGTGACCTAGCTACCCATGAGTATTAATTACATAGGCACAGAAATTTGCCACCTGCCTTGAGATATTTGAATTTTCATCAGCTAGTAGTTTTTTTCTTGGTGAACCTTGTATGAACAGGCTGGAAATTTGTTGAGAAGGAGGAGAACAATCTTTGCTTATATCTCCATATAAAAAAAGGACAGAAGAACAAAACATGACCCATCATCTCAACTTCACCTGTAGCATGAGGACATAATATTTCAGAACAAGGGAGCTTCTTATATCTGTCTTCCAGAACAGCAGATGGAAAGGCCACACACCTAGCTAGGTAAAGACTCTCCTAAGGGGATGGACATCTAGATATGGAGCCAAAATCATAGAAAATTTTCATGTCAGAGAAGACATAAAGTCAGGTGATTTCATAAAATCATCAAATTTCATCAATCTGGTCAGAAACCCCTGCTCTCCAAAATCCTTCTTGGCCTTAAATAGAGTGATGAACTAATTTTGTGCTTCCTTTAGGAAAGGTGGGTTCCCAGCCACAACAAACACAGTAGGTAAGCAGGTGTAGCTGAATAAACCAATGTGCCACACTCTCCTGATTGTCTAACTAGATTCTCCAAGAGCCAGTTAAGTCTCATGCCATACATGAAGTTAATGGGATCAAGATACATTGATCCACAGTATGACCTACTGTGAATGTCTCTTCTTTGCAACTTGCATTCCGGTGGAATGGTAGTCATGTGGGCAAGAACCGCATTAGCAGTGTTTTTTTTCCATATTAATGTACATATTGTAGCTCAGTTAAGAAGCAGTGTGGTTATGTTGTTTAGCATATAACATCACCAGACATCCCCATAACATCACCAGACATTCCAAACAAAATGTTGTGTTTTGAACACTTAAGCTCTGAGAATTCCACCTTTGTATCATTGAAGCAGCTTTAGATAAAGGTGGGGGGGATTTATCATAACAAATACAAACACAAATCAAAATTTCAGACATACTGTATGGGAACTATGCTGAGATAGTCCAATCTAGTCCATCTAGTTCAATATTATTTTTCCCACAGTAGTCCACTAGCTGTCAACTGAAGTCTCCCCACTATTGCCCAACTAACTTACCTCTTCAAATATTTTAATTAATAACTAACTGTTTTCAAATCACAACCAATTTATGGCAATGTGAGAGTTGGGTAGGAGAAAAGCACATGCAAGCACACCAATTTAAGAGGCCCAAGAAATAAAGGGTGGGTGATATTTACCAATTTCAGAAGTGATGAGGTCCAAAGAGAGACTGTGAGAAATGGCCAATGCTTCTTCTAGAGAATGATGGCGGCAGAAGGAGGAATTCCAAATGCAAATTGGTATGGATTTTGGGGCTCTAGTTATAGGAAAAATTGACCCTCTGGCAATGATAAGAGGGGTGATTCCTTGGGAAAATGCAAAGTTCTGTTGCCAGGCATTATTGGAAATTATTTGATGAGATTCAATTTGGGAGACTGCAAGATTTGATGAGTTTTGTGCTGCACTGGTGGGGTTCAAACAAAGAAACTCAGGAAGCTTGATGACCCTTAATATCTGGACAGGACATTTCTGAAATTAAGTTAATGTCAGGAGGAAAGGGTGCAGGACAGTATAGCAAGTTTGCTGATAAGATCAAGGTGTGGACATTTGCAAATCTATTGTAAGACCAGAACTTGGTGTGTGATCACAAGGTGGTTAATCAGATTTGAATGACTGTACCCTTAGAAGGGGCCTTGGCTGTAGCTCTTCAGAGCCAGTGATGTGTAGGTGGACTCTAATCTGGAGAACCAGATGTGATTCCCTTCTCCACCACATGAGCTATGGACTCTAATCTGGTGAACCAAGTTTGTTTCCCCACCCCTACACGTGAAGCTTGCTGGGTTACTTTGGGTTCATCACAGTTCTTTCAGAATGCTCTCAGCTCCACCTACTTAGAGGATGTCTGTTGTGAGGAGAGGAAGGAAAGGAGTCTGTAAGCCAGTTTGAAAATTCTTGCTGGAGAGAAAAACATAAATCCAAAGTCGTCGTCTTCATTCTTAATTCAGGAAGGGGAAGAATGATGTCATGTGACAGGTCCTTGAATTAATATTGGCATCCACCTTCCACTTGCTGTGCTCTATGAGACTGGGTTGTACATGATGTCAAGATTATGACTGGTAATATGACTGTAACTGATCCTAGCAGAAATGTCCCACCATCTGATGATGGGGCATTACAAATAACAATGTTGTAGTGAATGTTCAAATGTATGCACAATACTGGAAGTGGCTTGCATTCAAGTACATTTACAGGTAGACACCTTGGTGTTTTTTTTAATGGCAGAAATGAAAGCCAATAGAGGCAGATATGATGGGATTCCGGAATACTTAACAGGATCAGGTAAACCACAAGATACACTTTGGAAATCGAAACTGGTAGACAACTGTAGCATCCATACATACCACTCACACTTTCAATAAGCTGTACACCATAGGAAGCTTTACTTCTTTCAAAAATCAATTGTCTGATTGACTGGGCAGTCTGGTGCCATTTTACATTAGTAAGCTTTTAGTCTGCCATAGTGGCAAGGATAACCAGAAACAACACGTATAGATCTCCACATCATTGCAAACCAACGTTAAGATATATTTATTTATTTATTTTTTATTTATTTATTTATTAAACTTCTATACATCCTCTGGGGGGGCTCGAGTGCACAGCAAACATGGTAAAGACAAAGTCACTAAAATCACAAAACAAGCAGTAGCAAACATTTAATAGTAATCCATAGAATAGCTTAAGACTCATAAAACAGCAAAAAGCCATATGCATAATAAAGGCGTCCATTGATTCAAAAACCACCACATGGGGGGGATGGCAGGACCCTCAATGTAGAGGGGACCACAGATACTAACTACCCTAGGGGCAGGGCAGTGAGGGCACATACATATCAGCAGCTGGACACTCAAAGGCCGGTGGAACAACACGATCTTACACAGGCCCTCTGGAACTCTTGGAGTCCACTTGGGAACCCGGACAACTGGAGAAGGGTGTTCCACCAGGCGGGAGCCAGTGCACGTAAAAGGTCCTGTAGCCAGCAGTGGAGGCCAGCCATATCATGGGAGCCAGGAGCCACCGATAGGATTAGCCTCTGCAGAAGCATGAGAGGCCAGTTAGGAACATGTATAGAGGGGTGATCTGGGGTCCGAGAATCACGAGGGTCCCAGACGTATAAAGGCAACAAAGGTCAAAACCACACCTTAGAGGATGATTGAGATTCAGCAGACCAATGCACACATTATTAAAAGCTTTATTTTTCTGAAAGGCATAATGTCAGCGAGTGAGAAAAAAATAGAGACTGGTCATTAATGTTGCATTAATACCATTTTCTAATGAGTGAACATATACATTAGGTGGCTGGATCCGACCATTTCATTCAGCATAATATCCAGCAATAGTCAGCTGGATTCATCATGGGGGCCTTTCTGTTTGTTCTCAACATCCAGTTGTCAGAAATATACCATTTCTGCGCATGCAGGTTTGGTTTACATTTAATAGCTAACAACTTGTGATACATCACTTTCTATAAATGTATCTATCAAAAAAAAACCCTCAAGGAAGTGGTAATTACAACATTTTATATCAGTTCAAATGATTTATGGCCCTACTCATGAAAGGCAATTGTAGCTAAGCTCATATTTCCCCCTTCCCCAAAAAAATACTTGGTATACCTTCCAATTTTAGGATCAATGGATGTTAATGGACTCAAATGTAACACAACTAGGCTATTATGTGGGGTTGATACCTAGAGGATAAATATCACTATGCAACCTTTTCATGGTGGATTTGAACTATTTCAGGGATGTGCATTTGGTACATTTGAGCCAAAAAAATTCCCCCAAATTATCTTTCTGGTATTTTCATGGTTATTTTTTTCCAGAGAAATATTTTAGAGAATCTTCAATGCTCATGAGTTATCCTGATCCTTTTCCCTAAAATCCCTAAAAATTGGGATTATTTGAAAATGCCAAATGGTTGCCCTATGTCCTTTTCCAGCCTTTGGATTGGTTTCCAGGACAACAAAAGAGAAAGGATAGAGGTATTTCTTATGGTTGAATAGAATAGTACATTAGAGGAAGCTGTACTGTTTGCCCAATCACAGCAGCTATTTTACAGGGTATTTGACATTCAGTGATGTCTGGTGTATTATGTTTCAGCAAGAATTACAACATAAGATCAGCAACAGCAAGCCTTTATTGGCATAGACAACAGGTCAACAATAGTAAAACAACATAAGATCAGCTAAAAACTGGTGGGAACATTGTCCAGAAAAGGTAACAAAAAATGAGAAGGCCAAGATCCTGTGGGACTTTCAAATCAAACGGACAAAGTGTTGAAACATAATACATCAGACATCACCATGATCAAGGACAAGAAAATAACCATAATCAACATAGCAGTACCTGGTGACAGCAGAGTCATTGAAAAAGAACATGAAAAAGTCACTAAATACCACGATTTGAAAATCGAGCTTCAGTGTCTATGGCACAAACCAGCTGAGGTCATCCCAGTGGTAATCGGCATCTTGGGTGCCATCCTGAAAACACTAGGACAGCATTTGAAACATCTTCAAATCGACAATATTAACATCTGTAAGATTCAGAAGGCAGTCCTACGTCAATACATTACAACTTTGGGGATGGGGCGGTATAAAAATCCAAAAAATAAATAAATATAAATAAACTTCCTAGGCCTTTGGGTGAGGCTCGAATTGTAGTGAAGACCAACAACCAGCTAAAGAACTGGCAGCTCTGAAATCAACCAATGATAATAATAAAGCAGTTACACAGAGTTTGGCCTAGGAACAGAATGAGAGACAGAAAGGGAATGCAGTGGGGTCCTGTGGGAAAGGCTAAGGGAAAGACTAGAGCCGTGGTGGTGAACCTTTGGCACTCCAGATGTTATGGACTACAATTCCCATCAGCCCCTGACAGCATGGCCAACTGGCCATGCTGGCAGGGGCTGATGGGAATTGTAATCCAAAACATCTGGAGTGCCAAAGGTTCGCCACCACTGGACTAGAGGGATGGAGGGGATGGGGAGGGCTGCATCATCTTTCGGCTTGTGCAGAGATCTGCACAGTTGCCTTCTACTCCCTGACTTTTGGTTGGGGTGGTTCAATGAAGAAACCTTTCAAGACCCTCTTCATTATGGCTGCAGCTGGAGTGCTGCCTGTGGAGGTGCTTGCAAGTGCTGGCCCTGGGCAAGGGCCTGTTGCTCATGATACCTTTCCTATAGTAGTTGGTGAGACAATATTTTCCAAATTTAATATATTCAAATCCCAAAAATACATTTTTTAAAAAAATTACACCCCTAGTCCATTTGCACATTATGTCACCTCAGAGCAGCAGCCAGTGCTGCCATAAGTGGAACAATGGATGGAAACATAAGCTACCCCCTGCCTTCACCTTCGTTTCTGCTCCCATCATTCATAGTGTACTGCCTATTTTGACCCTTTGTGGTAATGAATTCCATGAGTTCATTATATATTATGTGGAGAAGTACTTCTTTTCTTTGCCTGACTCTACTGCTAGTTGGGTTCTAGAGATGAACATGAGCCCTACAGTGTTGAGAGGAAAAGTGAGAGAAAGAGTGAGACAGAGATCAATATGTTCTTATTGCTTTTCATTCATAAGTGTAAACACTTCTATCAAAGCTGAAAATGCTTCAGACTTTCTGATATGAATGAATCTCTTGATCATTTCACTTCATTTTGGGTGGACCTGCACTCCTCTTTCCCCCCTCCCTTTCCCTAACGTCCTTCTAATGTGTATGGTATGGAACTGTGAGATGTTTTGAAAAATACAGCATCACACAGTGACCTGATAGGGATATCCTTCAGTGTTTGGCCAATTTCTAAGTCAACCTCTTGACCTTAAATCTCCTTTCCATTGATGGAAGTCTCTCAACAACAAACAACAAAGAACCTTTATTGGCATAACAACATTATATACACAGATCCACTTAACCAAGTAGAGGGAAACTAAAGTAAATGTACAGGTAGAGAAGGCTGATGTTCAGGATTTCCTCCTAAAGCACTGTTTTATATACAAATCCAAAAATTTGGTGACTGCATCATTTGCATCACTACTGGAGGATGGAAGTCTCTCTATTTTCCTTCCTCTGCTTTCTGTCCATGCCTCTTCTCTCTTTTTTTGAAAAATTTAAACTCTCTGTAAATCTTCTAGAGACAGAGTCAAATTATCCAAAACTGCTCTGTATGAGTATACAATAGGAGAGCTCTGCTGAATTGTCTCTGTCCCTGGTAGTTCTGTAAATTTGTAATGCTGTAGGGGGTTTTCCCCCTCATGTTTTCCTTACCTCTAGTTTTCTATCACACTGAGTATGACCCTCTTCACATCAGGAAATCCATATCAGTTTGCACTAAACACGAAAGGCACAGTACAGTATTAAACTGCCAGTGAAAATCTGAAGAATAGCCGGCTGTATCCTAATGTCTAAAAAGCTAAAGCAGAAAAGATTGAAGTTTATTTCATATCTCTGAAGGCTCCCCCCGCCTCCCGCAATATCTTCGGTGGCCCAGGTTGAAATAGAGCTGTGCTGAATTTCATGCACTGTATAGTAATCCAGAGAGTTGCTGGAATTTGCACTGACAGTTTGGGAGAGCAATATTGTGTAGCTCTTCATTTTATTTATGTGATAACAGATGGATTGTATATCCTCTAAATGGACCCCCTCCCCAAAACACACATAGAGATCAATCTATTTTGCAATGCTGAATGTTGAAAAGAGATTTCCGTTTCCCAACACTTTGGTTTCCCATCAGCTCAATCTCATTTTTATTCCAACTCCCAGCGAGTGGCCCCCAAAGCATCATTGCCCTCAGCTCTACATCTCCAGAAGTTTCTTCCACAAGAAACTATTGTCATAGATATATACCACATGATCTGAATTTACAATATAAAACAATTCTCCCTTCCTTCTCACTGCCTTTGCCCAAGAATTGAAGGGGAATCTGTGTGTATCAGAGATGGCTTGTTTTTCTGCCTGCCCCCTTCTCATTCTCCATACTCTGAGAGCCCCCGCTCCCAATTTCTGCCCTTTATTTTTCTACCTGCAGTTTGAGGGACAGATCGGGTATATGCACATGTGTATGGACTGCTTCATGCTTTCCCTAAGTCCTGGCAAGCTACGTGTATGGAGTGCAGTAAAAAGTTTCTTGTCTGTTGCATGCATGAGCAGCCAGAAATCATGGGAAACTGTATCAAAACATTACAGGGTGTTCCAGAACTAAGGAACAAATGAGACAACATGACAAGCTGTACAATCCTTGGGGTTGTCTTGGCATTACCTGACCTGGAATGGATGCAAGTGCACTAGAACCTTGAGAAATAATGGTTGGTCGAGGCAGATTTCATTTTTTTTTTGCTCCCTGTTCTCTGCAATATGGCTTATGGGCTTTTGATAAGGTGTCCAGATCTTTACCCCTTCCTGCTATGGGTAAATGATAAGCATGTCAGTATATTTGGTTTGCTCAAAATTCAAGGTTTTCAGGATTGTATTCTCACTTTAAGCCAGTTAATTTTTTTCGCAATATTTATCTGAGCTTATGGATGCATCTCTAAGAGGAACATTTACGAACACCTGATTTCAGACAATGTCCTCAGCTTACATGCAGGGCAGATACAATAAAATCTCTCCTGATCTTCATTTCTATCCATGTGCCTTTAACCATGAAGAAGACCTTGCCCACTATTTCCCCCATTGTCCATTATATGATAGTATTCAATCTAGACTGAGTCAAATTATTTCACAATCTGTGAAGTCAGATGAGGATCACATCTGTTTTCTTTTGGCAGATGTAAACTCAGCAATTTCATATAGGGTGCCTTTTTAATGCATTTATCAATTAAATTAAGGAAAAGATTTCTGCTTGCCAATGCTCAAAAATAGATCTGTCAGTCCTCTTTTTGTCTATGGAATTGATTATTATTTTTTATCTTATTGTATATTTTTATTTTACCATATATATATATTATTGATCTGATTTTGTGTTTGCTGCAAAGGCTTGAGACTATAGCACTTAATAAATATTTACATTTATTCCTTTCTGCCCCAGCTGGAAGGGATTCACTTTTATCTATCATGACATTTGGAGTGGGTCCCACAGGTATTGTGATGCACCCAAAACCTTCATGCCCCAACTGAGGTTTTCCAGTCAGCCATCTATCTTGTCCCATCCTGACAGATAGGCAAATGGTCATCATCATCTTGTCCTATTTGTCCCCTATCTGTTATTCAAGGTATCCTACATCTTTATATAATAACAGTCACAACTTAAATATTTAGACACATTTGAAGTATGCATGGTATTTGGGACCATTTCTCTGGTCAAAACAGGGGCTTAGACTTGGATTTTCCAGAGTGCGTTTTTTTGAATATTTACTGTTGGCTAGGTCAATTGATTTCAGTGGACTTGAGACTTGGGTAAACCTACATAGCAATGCACTCTTGGTCTACAGTGCTGGATCCCAAATAGCAGATTACTTGTGATTAAATTTAGAAACTTCACTAATTCTAACTTGTCATACAGCATGTCTAAAGACAATAAAATAAATATGTTGAGTACTTGCAACTCCTTCATAAAGCCACAAGTAGATCTATGTGCAAAAGAAGGAGTGGATAATAAATATTCTCTAGGAAAGTGAGTTTTAACATATCATGAGTGCAATCATTTGGATAACTACGAGAACTAGAAGTAACTATGTGTGTAGACTAATCAAAGGGTTTCTTCTTCTGTAAGTTGGTGTTTACATGACTATTGCTTGGTGGGTTAGGGAAAATGAACTTATTGCATAGTCTGGTCCAGATTCATGTTCATGATACTAACAGCGGCTGTTGGCATCTTAAGTTGAAAAATTGGAGGGCCTTATTCCCATAGGTCCAGCTGATGAAAAGGTCATCAATGTCCCTTCAGTGGAGAAGAGGTATTTGGGAACAGAAGCAGAGGAAGTGTGGTTGAATCAGCCGCAATGTTATCATATTGAGACCAGAGAGGCAAGAGGAGGTAGTCTGGTATGCCTTCATTACACCTGAAAACTGCTCCAGCTGACAGCCCTCTTCCTAGCTGCATTCCAAACATATTCTTAAAGCCAGTTAACAAAGAGAAAGAGATCAGGCATCCTCCATCATGTCTCGACACAGTTGCACTCTCTCTCTCCCAAGCAAATTGTATCATATTTTATTTATATCTGCATTTTAACATGCTGTAAATCACTTTGAGATTCAGTAGACTAAAAAAGCAGGATAAAAAATATAATCAATCTATCAGTCAATACTGTGGAGCCATGCAGGTTCCCATAGCAGTGCCATGGACTCGACGATATGATAAATTTTAAAACCATTCTATCATTTTATGTAAGCCATCATGAGAGCTCTCTTTGACTCAAGTGGTAGGATGAAAGTTGAAATGATAATGGTACTAACTGCTATCTCCCCCCCCCCCCAAGAATGCACAAAGGCACATTACGGTGCAGGTTTTATCAAGAGGAATTTCTGACATGGGATGTAACTATTTTATTTTATTTCACTACAAAAAGTAAGACAAACATATTAAATATTATAACATAGAATATAATGCATACAGATAAAGAATGGGTTGGATCCGTCCATTGTATGTGGAAAGTGCTGATGGTTGCAGATCTTCTTTTCACCCATCAGTTCTTTCCGACCCCTGGGAGACTGGGGCAGAGTTATGACATTTGATTGACTGCCACCACATCTAGAAATATGCTGAAGTGACATAATACCCCCCTACGAATCACTGGAAATTCTGTGGTAAATATTTGATTGGTTCCGTACAAAGCCAGAGAAACCCGATGTGGTGTATTGTTCCACTAATTTCAATGATCACATCCAATTAAGTTGCGAATATGTTAAGTAGTTACATTTTTCGCAGATTTCTGAATTGGGCAAGTACATTTTTTCGTCATATGATGGACCCTGTCTCAATCCATTTTGGGCTGGTGGCTGTGCTACTCAGTTTACCAAGTGAAATTCTTGATTCTTTTCAAATATATAGAGAACCATGAAATTTCAGCTCTCAGGTCCTCTCTTTCACTCACAGGCCATTTATGCACTCGTGGTCTTCTTTGCATTCAGTATACATTCCCCTGAGATTGGGTTCTTGGTTGGCACACATTTCCCCCTCTTCAGAATTCAGATCAGACTCTCGGCACAGTATCTGAATTCTGCTGAAGTGCGACTTTTTGCCTGCAGGGAAAGTAAAGGAGATCAGTGTTGTTCAACTTTCTCTGAATGTTCACTTCTTCCCAGCCTTTCCCTGTCCGCACAGCAGCAGTTACACCTCTTCTGAGCATCATTCCAGGAAGAGTAGAGGGGTTTCTTTCTTTTTCTTATTTAAACACGCTTGGTCAATCACAGGAGTGATATATCATTGAAACAACTAAAAAAAATAAGCAGCAGGCAACGTTCCCAACTGGAGATTACAAAAACCACAGGAGATTACAACAACCTCCAAGTAAATTCTGCATACATAAAGGGCCACTGACATACCAGTAAGAGTAGCCCAGCCCCCTACAATAATAATGGTACCTCAGTCAAAGGCTTCACTGAGTTATTGGGACTGGGGTCTCATCCACCATTCTATTCAAACATTGCTACCAGAGATCTTCACTGGTATGAATGTATTTCCTTGAGGCACCTAGCCCATAAGGTTAGACAAGCAAGGAGTTAACTTTGTTTATGGTTTGAAATGGTTTGAAAGTAAGATAGTAGTCACAATGTTTCTTTTTCTCAACCCTTTGAACTGTTTTCTTATTCTAACATTTGGGATCTTTGATACAAATTGACTTTTCTTTCCATTATCTTTAAGCTGATTCTCACCTCAGCTTCACTCAGTCTGACATAGGCTCATTCCGCACATGCAGAATAATGCACTTTCAAACTGTTTTCAGTGCTCTTTAAAGCTGTGTGGAATAGCAAAATCCACTTGCAAACAGTTGTGAAAGTGGTTTGAAAACACATTATTTTGCGTGTGCAGAAGGGGCCATAGTCTTTTCCCTCTCAACTCCCTGGCTTCAAACTCCCAACTGGTCATTTCCAATATTCTCCTTCTGGCATTCCATCAGTTCTTATTGGTTGTTCTCAGGGAAAGGAGGAACCTAATCTGTTCATCACAGATGCAATACCACTAAAAGCAGAGTGAGTTTATGGGAGTGACTTTTGCTGTAGCCTCATATCCACAGCAATACCCTGAGAAGCCACTCTTACAGGTCATGGGAACATCTAGAACAAAATGGAATGGGATGCAGGAGACTGAAGATTGAAGGGGAATCAGGAGAAATTACCCCCAAAAACTATTCACATAATTACAATTGGTTCATTCTGCGCAACACAAATAAGATGTCCTGAGGACGCAAAAAAAAGTGCTTGGGGTGGAACTTCGCACAGCTTTTTCCCCAAGGCATCACCAGGATGTCTTATTTCAGCCCAAGCCATCTTATTTTGAAGACACTAAAAGGTGGACTTTTTTTCCTCAGGTCATCTGCAAGATGCCTCCAGCCTGGCTGTGTGGAGCTCAGGTGCTCAGGAGGTGTCGTATGTTTCCCACCCAACCATTAAGCTCTCTTTCAGTTTCATCCTCAGCTTACACCCAACATTTTGTGGGCTGCTTAAGGGATTCTCCCTGTCTCTGTTTGCTGAAGGTTGCCCATGGACATTTGCTCTGCAGGCTTCGATCCTGGGTCCTTTTTCAGGCTGAAGGGTACATTGTTGCACTCAGTTTGTCCTGCTGATTCCAGCAATATATAGTTTCCTTCAAACATTTTTTAAATGAAGTGTCTGTGAAGAAATGTCGATTCTATGAGACTCTTAGCCACTCAGAGGACTGGTCTACTGTCCATTGAAAAGCTTTGGAACCAAGAAGAGTTGGTCTACTACCCACTGAGAAGCATTGGGTAGACCTATCCTTTGTGGTTCCAATGCTTTCCAATGGGAAGTAGACCAGTCCTTTGAGGGGCTAAAATTCTCACAGGATGTTAGGGTTATTAAGTAATCATAAAATAAGATCTATTGCTCTTTTAATGAGCCACCAGAGCAGTGTGTTGTGGCTGGAACACACTAACATGGCTACCACTTTGAAAGTGGGATACTGCAGAGACCCATCCATGAACAACAGTGCAATGTTTTGTGTACATAATTATTTCTTTTTTTCCCTTTCTGAAAAGTGAGTTCCAGCATTTTCTCAGTTTGAAATTCCGTGTTTTCCACCCCATGCATCTGTCTTTTAGTCTACAAGCCATTTTCTCCAATGGGTTTATTAGAAATCTTGTCAAGTGAGTTACTTTTGATTCCTCTTGGCTCAGAATTGTTGTGCTAGCTGCCTTTTATCAAGTGTCTCTCATTCAGCTATTTAGAAGAAGATCTAGTTCTTTGTAGCAGTTTTACATGAACTCCATCATAGCTGAACACACTCAGAAGTCAAAGGTCTTTCTTTTTTTAGCTTTCACTGCCTTTCAGCCTAAAAATAATAGCACTGTGGTTTGTTGCTTCTGAAATTGGGATTTTTAAACTATCTGTGTTGAACTGCAGAAATTGAGCAGAGATGACTGTCCCTAGAGGGTTACCCAGGAGGGCAATGCAGTCTCTCAATAAAGTGGGGGATATTAGCTCAGATCAGACTGCTTATTAATATTGCGAGAAACTGGGTAGGAAATTTTTAATACCAGTGTATACAAAGGTCAGCTCTTGGAAGAAAATCCATTGAGAAGGGCATAAGACAAATTTGACAGTCTTTGGCCCTTTCCCCACGGTCCTTTAACAGCGCCCTGGGGACGGCAAAAACACCGTTCCCAGGGAGCTGTTCGCATGGGGGGGGCACAGCTGCATCGCAGCCACGCCGCCCTCACACCTCCCCAGCAGCGCGAAGCCGCTGTTTCCTGACCTCGCTTCCCCAGCGAGGTTTTTGGGAAACAGCGGCTTCCAGCCACTGCCGTGCGAATGGCAGTGGCTGGAAGGCGCCATCCCCCCTCCCCTTTCCCAAACGCCTTACCGTGTCCCCCGGCCTCCGCCATGTCGCACAGGCCAGGGGACATGCCCCCCCTGCCCTGCGACTTCTGAGCTGTTGCGCAGAGCAGGGGGGGCGTGTCCCCTGGCCTGTGCGATGCGCCGGAGGCCAGAAGACACAGTAAGGCATTTGGGGGACGGTGCAGCTGCACCGTCTTTGCCGTCGCAACCGGGACCGTTCGTGCAAATGGTCCTGGGGGGGTTGGGTCGACGTCATGTATGGTGGCCATGGTGGCCATGCGGAAGCGGCCTTTATTATAGGGATAAGGGGTTCACAAGCACTTGGTTCAATGCAGCAAACACACACACACACACACACAGAGTTCCTCAGAGATAAATAGGTTGGAAGATAGGTCTGGAATAGAGAGGGGTATGGGATATATGGGTAATATGACCTGATCTTGATGTGAAGATCCAAGGTTCAGAGCCAAACGGCTAGCATCTGGTTCCAGGGGGCAACACATTGGGCACAGCGATAAAGATGGAAAGGTGTCAATGGCACTGAATGATTGGACCTTTGGAGGGTAAGATATTTAGGGTAAAGGACTACCTTTGGGAGGTGTCTGGACAACCCTGGGAGGTGTCAGGATGACCCCTGGGAGATGTCAGTAGAGATTTAACTTTTGGGTACCAGATTTTGGGATATGCAAGATGGAAATTAAGAGAAGAAGGGTAATTAGGAGTAATGGGATAGGCAGTGGTTGGTTGTGCAGGTAGTTGATGAAATCACAGTAGAGAGACAATAGAATGAAACTAAGGTGGTCAGGAGAAGTTAGTCATAGAAGGAAGCATCTGGGTTAAGACAATCAGGGGAGGTAATGCAATCAGGGGTCTTTTGTGGCCTTGATATAACTTAACTTAATATAACCAATACTGTTATATGTAATTTTTCTATAGGAAAAAAGGATCAGGTTGTCTATTCAATACTATCTTCACAACCTTAACCCTGCTCCTTTTATAATGGATCTTACTCCCTAGTTACCGATCCATGAACTCCCACTATGACTCTCCCAAAGCATCTTTCCCAGATTTCCCAGTTTATTGCCCTCCTGTCAGCCCTCCCCCTTTCTCCATATTTCTGGCAGATAATGGAACCTCTTCCTTGCACCATCTGTCAATCTTCTTCTACTTCCTTTCATATTGTCATTGTCTTGCAGAGACCTCCTACACAGCTTTCTCTCTCTTTTTTTTTCTCATGACCCAGCTGTGAATCAGCATAGTTGGGCATCTTTATTAATAAGGACTCTATGAAATGTTTGATTGGGACTTGCCAAAATAGGGTGGTTTTTTAAAAAAAATTGCCAAAGTATTTCATTGCCAACTGCCTTTTCAATTTTGTTTTCATCTTGTGTTCCATCTGTTTCCTTTTACTTAAAATCTTGCTGAAGACAAGGGTTCCTTTGTTTTTCTTGGAAAATATCACAGCAAAACTGGAGCTGGGTATTCAAAAAATCTAGTTCTTTGAGAAACTCAGGTCTGGGACTTGCATGTGTAAAGGGCACCCTACACATGCAACTCTGGTTCTCTAGGTAACAATATATGGCGTGAAGTATTAAGGAGAAAAGATTAAGCTTATCCTTTCCTCAATACAATAATTTCTTTTGGGAGATTTTATTTTATTTTTTGCAAAAAAATACTACACACCATCTTAAGTTTAAAGTCTTGGACCAGTTTCACAATATAACCAGCTGTTTGTATATTCTGAACCCTAAATATAAAAACAAGAAGCATTGGTTGTACCAGAGGAGGTCCACAGGATGCATTCAAATGACCAAGGTTCTCCTTATAATGTGTTTCATCCTGTATCCTAGGGTGGTTGGCTGTGAGAACCACCAAATACCTCCCAACTGTTTAAATTCAATCCTATATGTTCATAAGTTGCTCAGAAGATGAAGAGCTAAATAGACAAGCATATTGATTCACAGAAAAAAATATTTAGTGTCTTCTATCTGTGCCACAGTTCACAAATGGCTCTATTGCTGTCTCACAAGATCAAAGGGTGAGGCAATAGTCAGTGGGACAATATAAACTTTGTTTTGAAGTGAAGGCTTCTGGTCAATATTTCAGAGAATCACTGCTTGCTTGAGGTGAACAGACTACTTATTTAAAGATGTATAACCTGTCATGGAAAAATCCCAAATCAAACCAAAACTGGCTAACAAAACATTTAAATCAAATAGGATATCACATTTCCAAAAGTCAACAGGAGATTAAAACAAACAAACAAACAGCAACTGCTTATTAAAAAACAGGATAATTGCAAGCAACTGAAAACCAACAGCTCAGCAGAATTATTTAAATGGTTTAGAAGCAGTTAGCCTTAAAAAAAACCCTCATCATACAGGGAGAAAGATCAGCCGCATATAGGCAAGGCAGCCGTTGCTGACTGGGAGGGGGTCGGTGAAAGGGGGGCTGAGAGACCTCTGCCTCTGGGAGGGCAGAGTTGAGAATCAGGTAAGTCCAGATGGGGCACAACAGGGGGACCCTGCAGCAATGGGACATCATCAGAAGGGGTGAGGCAGGGTCCTTATAAGGCAGGGAAGGGCCCCTCACCCCTTCGTGTTCCAGCAGACAGCAATGAGATTCCCACCCACCTCTCCCTTAAGATACTTGGATATTGTTAATGCATGTCTTCAATGTATTGTCGAAGGCCTTCACAGCCGGATTCAACTGGTTGTTGAGGGTTTTCTGGGCTGTGTGGCCGTGGTCTGGTAGATCTTGTTCCTAACATTTCACCTGCCTCTGTGGTTGGCATCTTCAGAAGTGTATCACAGAGGGAAGTTACTACAGAGGCAGGTGAAACGTTAGGAACAAGATCTACCAGATCACGGCCACAAAGCCTGGAAAACCCACAACAACCAATGCATGTGTTCTTTGTCATAGCCAGATGGGTGGGCTGTGCATGAGAACTGATCTATTGGTGAGGGGAGCCGGGGAGCTAGCCCTCTTTGGAAAACCTCCAGAAGAAATGTATGGGGTGGAGCCAGTGGGTATTCAAGTAATTTAACATTCAAATAATTTAATAACCGGTTCTGGTGGTGGGATTCAAATAATTTAACAACTGGTTGTTTACAAGCACCATTTTAACAACCGCTTCTGCTGAACTGGTACGAACTTGCTGAATCCCACCACTAGGAGGGGGTATCCGAGGCTTGCGCCCCTTGGCAGTAAAGGGATGTTCAACATGTGGCCGTCTGCCCCGCTGAATCCTGTAGAGATCCAGCATGTGGCCATATGCCCAGCTGGGGTACATAAAAGGTTTACATCTTCCTCCAACAGGCAGGTTGGAGGAAAGGCTCACTGGGGGACAGCAGTCAGGCTGCCCAGTGTACAGTTCAGATCCCATGCTGTGTCTATGCTTCTTTTTGCATACATGTCAATAAATGGTTTGGCTATGGCCAAAATTTTACCAAATCTATGAGTGTTGAGCATTTTGTGTCAAAAGGGGAGGCGAGGCTGGAGCAAGAGCAGTCCCATTCTCGGGCAGCAAAATAAAACCACTCACTAAAAGCCTAGGACAGGAATCACCTGATTTTTTGAGCCTGCAGGCACTTTTGAATTATTAAGCAAAATGACATATTGGAATATTAAGCTACCACAAAATGCCCACCACAAGAGCCAGAACCAAGTACAAAATGGCTACAACAAGAGATGAAGGCAAGCACATGCTCATGGAAGGAAATGATGGCGGAGAACATAATGCACACAGAAGCATCAACAGAGAATTCTGGAAGGGGCGAAAAATCTGGTAATGTCAAAAAGAATACCTAATCTACCACCAGGTGAACATCCAAAGGGAGAATATTCCAAAGCTGGGGTGTAATGAATGAAAAGAACATGCTAATAGTCATTAATTGTCTCTCCTTCAAAAATGAAAGATGGAGCTAGGCATCAGATGATGATATAACAGGACAGACAAGGACATACTGGGCTGTGCTGGACTAGATGGACTAATGATACACATGGGCAACCCAATTGTGCAACTAGACAAGGGCAACTGGAAGTGGCACAGGCTCAGGCCAACCCATTTGCACACTCCACCATTGTAGTGGTACCTACACTGTCAGGAAGGCTAAACAGGGTGTCAGGTGGGTGCTGTGCATCTTCACAGTGCCAAACCAAAGAGAATCTTCCTCCCTTGGAGCCATGCTAGCATAACTGAAGATGCCAACATGACTGGAGGCAAGCTGGGGGCAAGCTGGGGGCATACTGTAGGGTGAAGCTGATTTTAGGCCTGGGACTTTCTGTCTGGGAATGCCTGCCTCCCTGGTCGCAAACTTATGCCATGGGAAATCGTGGCATAAGCCTGCTTGGCCTATACAGCTATTTGGGCAACAGGAAGGTTTTGGAATTTCTCTCCTTCCTGTGCCACCCAAGGTGACCTGGTGCCTTTGAAGGTGCCTTTGAAGGTGACCTGGTGCCACCTTGCCTGTGTTGTCCCCAGAGCTGTCCCCCCAGGACTGGGTTGGGTTGTAAGGCTATTTGTGTTTGTATGTATGAAAAATGGAAATGCCTTATTCTTCCAAAATGGTTCCTTTGTTTCAGGAAAGAACTGAAAGAGTGGATGATCTCGTCTTCTCTTTACCTGGTCTGCCATTCTTTGACCACCATATCTCCCTCTGCCCACTATACACCATTTTTATTCAGTCAGATTTCATTTACATGCCAACTGATATAAAACTAAGATGGAAGTGTGTTGATTTAAATAGGTAGAAAGATCAACATAAAAAAAGAGACATGAAAATACTGATTCAAACCTTTGGCCCCTTCCGCTCATGCGGAATAAAGCATCTTCAATCCACTTTCACAATTGTTTGAAAGTGGATTTTGCTATTCTGCACAGTAAAATCCAGCTGCAAAGAGCATTGAAAGTGGACTGAAAGTGCATTATTCTGCTTGTGAGGAAGGGGCCAGAGTTTCTCACTATGGAGAAGTTAAATCATTGAAACCAGTCAACTTTTGAAATTCAGTCACATCCCTTCCTTGGTGAAGTCTATTACCTTTTCCCTGTCCTCCAAAGTAGCTCTCTGGCTCTCAATATGAGAAACCCCCATTCAAAAAACATGCCTTACTACCAAACAAATTCTTGTGTGGTTTAGTTTGTTGCTCCGAAGCGTCTATTTTTCTGCTCCATTTCTAATAGTGAAATTCTACATCCCTCTGCATTTGACATATTCACTGGCAAACTTGATGTCACTTTAGCCAAGTGATAAAATGTCCCCCAACAGTTAGTACCTTGGGTGCTTTACTTATTAAATATGAACTTGAACACCCATACATATAGTGTGGCAGTTAGATTCATTGCAGTTATTATAAGTAAATTCTGTGCAAAAGCGGGGAAGCTAAGGTGATAAATGCATGTACCTTGATGTATTCAAAGAGCTGTTCCTACATGCAAAAATGCGTTTTCTACATTTACTATCTGTCGCACCATCTTGCCAAGCAGAGAGATTGAATCTTAATAGAGAACAGAATATATCAGAGCAATACAGTGCACTATAACATTTCATAACAACAACAAAAATCCCTTCAAGGAACATGAATCTTAACAGTAAAATATTGTGTTTCAATACCTTTTCCCCAAGCATACCAGACAACGTGACGATGTTCCCTTATTAAATGCAAGTTACCTTTACAGAAATGGTAACTTTGGATGAGAGGTTATTAACAATCATCTCATATTTTGCATTTTTCCCCTGCCATCATTGCTGCCCATATATAGCATCACAGCCAGAATATAGGATTAGCTGGTTCTATGCAATGTGGGAGGTACAGAAACAGACTGATGAAAGGATGCATATAATTATTCCACTTCTTTTTTATTATTTAATGGCTTTGACCCTGCTTGCAGTGTCTGTGGCTGGAATGATTTCTATCCACAGAATGATGAATGCCACACCTTTTTCTGCAGCTCAAAAAGACCTCCTGAAATGGTGCCTCTGGGGAGGAAATCAGCAATTTGCACCCATTACTCAGGTGGACGTTTTTAGACAGGATCCAACTCAGTGTATTTTATTTAATATATGTATATCCCACTTGATTACCTAATGCAGGTTTCACAAAATGGCTATCTTCAGTTACATGTCAAATGTCATGCACAGAAGTGCCACCAAGTTTCAAATAACTTATGGGTCAATTCTGCACAACATAATAGTACCAGGTTACATTTGGTATTTTAAAATCCGGGTCTATTTTATCCCAGTTTCTCACTTCGTGTGGGTGCCGATTTCCATGAAGGAATTGAATTAAGACCGAGAGGAAATATTCCGATTTCTTTCACATGAGCTTTTTTTTGTTTTTACAACACAGATACAGCCACACATGCTTGAACATCCCCAATGTGCTGCATTCTGATTGGCTCTTCCCACCTGCAAAGGCAATGCATCTGATTGGCGAATCCACAGCAACCACAGGAAAACCAAGCAGAACACACACCCCCTTTTTTTCTCTATCTTTGGAAAGGACCTGGTGGAGTGAGCAACACGGCAAACATGTTGTGTTGTACAAAGTAAAACTGTTTGACCAGTACCATCCACATTTAAAGGTGTGCAGGAAACCACAGCAGGAGTCACCCCCATGATATACCAAATAACATTTGACTGGTCTTTCGGGCTGTCATGGGGTGCTTGAGAGCATCCTGCCAGGCAGGGACTTATCCCCCCTCCCCCCAGGACCCCATTGGGAATGTGAGCCCTGAACAGTGGAGCTGGGCTTTCCAGTCTGTGGCTCAGCTAGTGAGCAGCGCTTGATGAGAATGAGCAGGAATGGGGCAAGTGCTCATGGTTTCCCACATGGGTTTGCTTGCCTGGCTCTCGGAAGAGAGGCAGAAAAATTGCTTGGGAAACATTTTGGTAAGGGTGGACTGCAACTCAGCAGAAATGAAACTCATGTGATGTAAGGTGGGGAAAACAGGCAGTGGAGTGAGGAAAAAAATATAGCAGTTGCATGCCCGTGGTGTTCCCACAGAAAGGGGTTCAATATGGAATTTTTTAAAAAAAGTTTGACATTTTAGCTGTTTTTGAAAAACCCAGGATGGGGAAAATATTGTGGGCTAATCCTGCTTTAGGAATGGGACCCGTGCAAAGTTCTTGGCCAGACCAGGATATTTCTCTTGCTTAAACTGGGATATTTGTACCATGTGGAATCAACCATGGTGAGCTCAGCAAGGGACTTTCAAAGAAAGGGAGAAGCAGAGGTAGTTTGCCATTTTTCCTCTTCAGAGAGCACCTTGCTGGTCTCCAATCCAAGTACTGACCCTGCCTTGATTCCAAGATCGAACAACATTGGGCTATTCCATGCTGCCTTTTAAAACTCAGTTTAAACATTATATTCCCCAAATCAATTACACACTGGCAAAGTTACCCGACAAAAAGGAAAGAAATCTCAACAAAAATCCTTGACTCTTATTACAGTTCCATATGTCTCTTGGAACAACACCATATTCATAGGACAAAATGGCCACAGTCGTGATGCAAGGTTAATTTTCCTAAGCAGAGTTCTCAATAAAGATGGTATTACCACTATGACTACTGTATACCGTGTAACTACCAGCCAGACTTGTGATAGCAGCGGATCACTGATAGCATTTCTAATTTATATGAATTAAGCTTAAGTGTTTTTGCCCTTTCCTAATCCATCTCTGGCACTACAAAGTGGTTTAGAATTTCTACTGCATCTCCAGTCTCTGATACAAAATAGGGAGAAGTGAGCAGCATCTACATAATGGTGAATGGAATCTCATCTTCAGATTAGCCCTTCTAGCAGTTTCATATAGCTGTTAAACTAGTCCTTCACATTCTTACTGTTGACCCTTGTATGGTAATTCATATCTTTGTTCATCACAACAAATTTAGACTACTGCACTGTAAAAATCTTTCAGTTAGATTAACTGTACTCAGTATTACATTGGCAAATGAAGGTAAAATTAACTAAGAAATGAGATAGCAGAAAAAATATGGAGCAGCTCTTGTTGGGATGTTGCATTTCTTACTCTTGCACTATGGATTTGTGTGCCTTATGCTGGCAGAACTATGACCAGTTGGGCACATCTGTATGGACCATTACTTGCTCAAAGTTTGTAATGGGTGAAGAAAGTTGTTTTTTATAACCCACTTTTTATCTACCTTTAAGGAGTCTCAAAGGGGCTCATAATTGCCTGCTTTTTCTCTCCCCTCCCCACAACAGACATCTGGTTAGGTAGGTGGGGCTGAGAGAATTCAAAGAGCCTGGAGTCACCCAGCAACCTTTAAATGTAGTGGGGAAACAATCCCTGCTCACCAGGTTACAGTCTGCTGCTCTTAACTGCTACGTCTTGCTGGTTCTCTAACATGCTGGAATCTTTAAGGTTGTGTGTGGGTGTGTGGAGATGTACATATGCTGGTGTTATGTTTATTGCACTGTGCAAACCGCTTAAAGACTTTAGTGTGAAATGAAAATGGAGTGAAAATATAAGTAAAAGACCTCTCCTTCACCCTCATTGTGCCACAGAATATTGCTAATCCTGTATTCCCTGAAAATGTTACTATTTCAACATATTCATTATCAATAATAAAAGATAGCAGAGGGAACATGACATGATAAATGTCAGAGGAATGGGAATGGACAGTGATGGCAAATCTAAACACAGGAAGGCGATGTATCCTTGACTGATTTCCTGAAAAGACTCAAGAACATCTTTTATTAATAGTGACAATGATGTGTCACCGAGCACAGCCGACAGACAGGTAGTCATATTTTACCCATATTTCACTTTTGGTCCTGAATTTAAATATAATCAGAAACATCAGAAAGGTGAAAAAGGTTTGGGTGACCAGCCAACAATATTGTGGTGTAAAAGTGATTTGAATAAATTTGTCTGCAGAGCACAAATCTTAATCTACTGTTGGGCGCAAAATGTTTAGCATGGATCGAAAGACAGAACAAAGTAAGTGTTCAGCCATTATGCTTGTTTTTTGGAATGTACAGGAAGTCAAGTCAGTTAACTTTTGTTTCTAGCTGCCTCAAAATTTCTCTGACATTTCACCTGAGGAGGAGTCTGCAGATTTGCTTCAAATGTCACTCAGGGCAGAATCCAGGGACAACTGGCCAGTGGGGAAGGAAGAAATGGGATATCAGTGAGATATTTCATTGTTCTTATTTAAATTTATTGATGGGTGAAATTCAGAAATGTCTAACAATTTATGAAGAGAGAAGAACAGAGAAAAGTTTTGGATTTTTACCCCACATTTCTAAGCTGTTGGGAGTCTCAAAGTGACTTACAAACTCCTTTCCCTTCCTCGCCCCACAACAAACTCCTTGTGAGGCAGGTGGAGCTGAGAAGGTTCTAAAGAAGTAAGGAAGTAAGAGTAAGGAAGAAATCCAGTTCATCACTCTTAACCACTACACCACATTGGTTCTGAAATTATCTGAAGAGAAGAAAAGGAGAGAGAAAAATCCTGAGAGCTTACCACTGCTTGTAGTTCCTGGGCCTTCACCAAGAGCTACCCACTGTCCAGTGGTGGGATTCAGCAGGTTTGCACCACTTCGGCAGAACCGGTTGTTAAAATGGCACTTGTAAACAACCAGTTGTTAAATTATTTGAATCCCATCACCGGAACCAGTTGTTAAATTATTTGAATCCCATCACTGCCACTGCCTTAACCACCAGTTAGTTCCACCATCAGTCATTCCAACTACTGATTATTCACCATCATCACCCTAATTATCCATGAATTTTCCAGCTCTCTTTATCTTGACATTTCTGAGACACTACAGTGGATGTAGGTTGCTAGCCACCAAGCCAGTAATCTAATGCATAGTGAATAGTGAAAACTCAGCGAATAATGGTTATATCATTCACAACTGCATCCTAGTTCTGGGAGCTTTTGAATTTACCTTGATTCAATTTTACAATATGAGAGACTTCAAAAAAACAAGGTCAGTTATTGACATCAGCAAAGCTAGCAAAGAAAGAAAGAGAGAGGATATAGAGGGCAAAAATGTAATTTATACAAAAATTTTAATGTAAGTAACTGTAGTATCCAAATATGTAGTATCCCTTGGATAGTCTAATAGAACCCATCTATGTGTGGTCTAATACAGTCTACCTCCAGATGCAGAGGCAGGTGCCCTATGAATATCAGTAGCAATGTAAGGGAAGGTCTTGGCCTCTCTGTCCTGTTTGTTGACTCTCTGGGGCAATTGGATGGGCACTATGTTAACAAGATGCTGGACTAGATGTCAGATCCAACAGGCCTTTTCCTATATTTTTATGAGTATCCAATTGTAGATCGGAGGAGAAAGAACTGAAAGAAGGAATAAATAAAAAAAGTAAGATAAAAACTGCTGGTAGACTAGACAGAATCTAAAGGATAGTTTGAGGGAGCTGCTTTTTATTCATTCATTTATTCATTCATTCATTCATTCATTCATTCATTCATTCATTCATTCATTTATTTATTTATACCCTTCCTCATACCTGCATCTCTAAGAGCTTACACAGGTTAAAAACTATTTTAAAAACCACAATAAAACACCATAAATAAAACATAATTAAAACAATAAAGACAACATTAAATAACCCAACCCCCACTTTCCTAACTCTTTTGCATATAGCGGCAATGGGGAAAGATGCTCTTTTTGTGTGATTTGGCCTATACTGGAGAAAGGAAAAGGTAAGGGGATGATGGAGAAGGGTACATTTCACTGCTGCTACTCTTGCCCTGCTGCTTCCAGGGTGGTGTTTTAGCTGTGCTTCCATCTCCCCCCCCGCCCAAGGACAATAAGTGACTGCCCTGCTATCCCATCTGCATCCTGCCAAGGGCAATTTTTATTTTATTTTATTTATTTATTTTTTAAGCTTTTATACCGCCCCATCCCCGGGGGGCTCTGGGCGGTGTACAGCAGAGGAAAAACAATGTAAGTAGTTAAAACATTTAAAAGCAGCGACAACCATAAAAAGCGTTCCTAATAAATATAATAAATTACAGTAAAATAGATGGCTTTCAATAGTCTACTATTGTAATTTCCTCCCCTCCCCCAAAAGGGGGGGAAAGCATCCAGTATTCTAATCTAAAAATTCCCTCCCCCCTCCAAAAGGGAGGAATGGCGAGTCTGAGATGACAGTTGGCCCAGATGTCAGGGCCCGGCCCAGATGTCAGGGCCAGGCCAAGGGCGGGGGCACCATCAATGGCCGGTTCCTCCAAAGGCCCGGCGGAACAGCTCCATCTTGCAGGCCCTGCGGAACTCACCAAGGTCTCGCAGGACCTGGACAGCTGGAGGGAGAGCATTCCACCAGGCCGGGCCAGAGCCGTAAAGGCTCTGGCCCATATGGAGGCCAGCCGTATCGCCGAGGGGGCAGGGACCACCAGTAAATTGGCCTCAACCGATCGGAGAGGCCGTACAGGGACATATGGGGTGATGCGGTCTCCCTAGATGAGGTCCTGGTCTCATAGTTCAGTATTATTAAGGAAACATTTCTTAATGTGTCACAAACACTTATTAGTCACATTAGTCTGATTGTAGGATATCACAAGACAAAACCCTGAGCAGGTAGGGCTTCATTGGTTACCTCATGATGAGATAGTATTCTATTCAATGAAAGGTCAATTACAGGTTTGAGATTGATTTCCCCTGTTCCCTTGACATATAAAGGTGCAGGATTAAGGGGGTCTTGGGCTAACAATAGAGAACCTCTCTCTTCTCCAATTTAATATATTTTTTAAAAAAAACATTTATATCCCACCTTTCCTCCTGGTTCGAGGCAGTGATTTACCTCCTTCAATCTGTCTCCTACCTGGACTGCTGTTTTGTCAACATCCAAGGCACCAAGATGCCCTGTGGGTAATGTAATCTCAAGTTCCTGAGAAACCATGAAAGAAAGGTAGAGGGTAAGAACATTTTGCTGGCTTTGTACTGAATTTTTCTCAGAATTCTTCCAACGTTTCCTTTTAGAAGTAGCTTCCAAATTTACTTTTGCTTCACAAATGGAGGCTCACATACAGAAATTTCACACATGTTGTACAACACAACTGGTGACTATGTGAGTTTTGTACTGAACCTACCTGAAGTAGACTGCTAACCATACCACTTTGGGTCTTTCCCCAAAATATTTCCTGGTGTTTTACCTGAGAATTAACTTTCTAATTTTGCTTCCAATTTCACCTTGGTCAAAACATTGTTGGCCAGAGTAATTCATGTTTCTCACTGATAGAGAGGAAGATTGAATCAATTGGTATACCCCTTGACTCCGTTCTATCTTTAATTTGTTCAGAATCATATAAATTATTAAAACAAAAATTGTTGGTGAGAGAATGGAACTATCCCCTTACAACATAACAGAATGGCCTCCTATCTGTATCATCTGACCAATCCAGATCAGAGAAAAGTTTTTTCACTCGCTCGCTTCAATGTTTTCCCTTCTGCCATACTACGAGGTAGATATAACAATCTAGAAATGTGCAAAAGGGTGTGTTCATGTGGTGCAAATCAATTAGAAACATTAACTCACCAATTATTCTGTTGTCCTAAATCGGCAAGTATTAGAGTCAAATATTCTAGATTGCTTTCTATGATACCTAGCGAGCTGGATGAACTAAGCAGACTATTGTTCTTATTAAATTCTTCTGATGCTACATTCTGTGAAATGGCTGCAAACTTTTTGCTGGAAATATCCCACTGGGCAACAGGTGATGTATGGCCCTTTTCCCCGGCGACGTGGGCCAAAACGCGGCCTGGGATGACGGTAAAAACGCCGCCTTCAGGCCGCTGTTCGCGACAGCATGGCGCTAAGCTGAAACAGCGAAAGCAGCGCTTGACCTGGCTCCTTCCCTCAGGGCGGTAAAAGCTGCCAGGCCATCCCTCAAAACACCCATTTTAAAGTTGGTTGTTTTTGAGAAATCAGCGCAGTTCGAAACTGGCGGCGCTGCGCTTAACGGGCACTGCCGGAATTACAAGTTGAAGTTTCGGTTCGTCTCTTACTTACAATTCTCGTCGGGTACGATAGCCTGCTGTTTCTGCTAGCCCACCGTCCCTCTGACCCCTGGAGGTCGGAGGGCAGCGTGGGCGGGGCTTAGGAGGACAGCAGGGCGATGACAACAACAAGGTAAGTAAGAGAGGGACGGGGAAGATGCGGCTCCATGCGGAGCCGCCTCTCCTGCGCCGGCCTCTGCTGGGGCCGCTCGCATGCTTGCCTGTGAACAGCCCCCACCCTCATGCCAGCAGAATTCTTGCCAGTGTGAGGGCACCCGGAGGCCTGTGCGGAAAGGGCCTATGAATCAACTTAATTTGTTATATGTTGCAAGTTTGTATTTTGATGCGATTTAGATGTGATTTTATACTGTTTATGCCAAATAAAGGCTAATGATGAATAATGATGTTGGCCATTTTCAGTGGTCAAGGAGCAGAAATGAGGGACAGACTTGCCAAGCTAAACAACTGGGAATAAAACCTTCAGTCCCATCCTCAGCAAGGAAGTTATATTACCCTTAATTGAATTCTACATAAATCCAGTACATCAGTTCTTTTAAAAATGCCATTCATGTATGCACAACCAGCTTCTCTAGTTGGCTAGTCTAAGAACACTGTGTGACTCAGCTGCAGGCATAAGTTTGTCCTAGAAAAAGAAAAGAAGCTGATGCAAACTGATATGTGTACCACCGTGTCTCTTCTATTGATAATTCTTCCCAGTTTCCTTTTCTTATCTTTAAACCTACACAGTGCTGCAGTTACAGGATTTCATCTCGGAAACGTGTATTATTGGGGATCACGTATATGTTGTTTTTCTGTTTCGAGTGAAATTACATCCTAGAGGAATCCACTCTTGTAGGCTGTCATTTCGCAGAGCTTTTCCCCAAATTCACTGAAACATCTTTGATTTTTGCCTCAGCTCCTGAAGTAGAAGTTCTGCATCCTACGGATCTCGGGAGAATTTATCCACGTCCCCCCTTGGCCTCTTCTGCATTGTACCTCAGGGGCCTAATCTGGAAGAATGTGTCTTCCTTCTCTGCAGGCTGCCCGATGCTGCCTTTTGTAGTCTCTAACGAGGTACTCTGTTAATTATTGATGTTGCTCCACGGGTGTCCGACAGATGTATGAAGAAAGACAAGGTCTCTGCCCAGATGGATTTTTTCATCTTGGTTTGATGGACATCACAAGGCAAAAGTTCTGCTTGTTCCTAGCAACAGGGAAAAAAGAAGTGAAAGGCAAACTTTTCTCCAACCCAGCCCCGCCCCCCAGGATATTTCTTCAACAGGTGGAGCTATCAGTGGCATCTCTAAAATATATCATCATCATCCGAAAGCTTTTGAATGAAACATTTATTTGGTTTTCATTAATTTATTTCCCACTCTTTAAAAATGGGAACTTCATGTCACTTGCACCCCTTCCGCACACACAAAATAATGTGCTTTCAAACCACTTTCACAACTGTTTGCAAGTGGATTTTGCTATTCTTCACAGCTTCAAAAAGCACTAAAAGCAGTTTGAAAGTGCATTATTCTGCATGCGCAGAATGAGCCTTGTATTAGGAAAAAAAAATAAGGTACTGGTGTTGGTAAGACCCAAATGTGAGTACTTAGTTTTAAGTTTTAAAGCAAGCGGTGGTGCTGCCACCACAAAATGTTTGCCAGGGAGAGGCATAGCTAAGCACAAAATGGCTGTTATGGGAATTGTGGTCACTCACAAAATGGTAGGAAGGTCCAATCCAAGCTTCATACTATGAAGGAGGCAGCTGTTTGCAAATGACATCTCCCTGCAGTAATAAAGTTGATGCCCCCTGGGATGTTGTGAATAACGTCCTGGTCCAATGGTCTGGATAAAATCTAAGATCTTTACTTTGGGGAAAATGGAAGTGGATGCTTAAAAAATACATCCTGGGCACAGGAAAGAAATTGGTCTTAAGGAGTGGTTCAGATACGTGCTCATTAATTTCCTTGGACTATCCTCTGGTTTCATGATGTTCAAGAAACAAAGGCAATTATTTCACAGTTTGCACTACCCAAATGATGTATATAGATACATTTGCACTATATAATGATGTATATAGATATATAACAGAAGACACACAAGAAATCATAGTGGGTAAGGGTGATAACATGAAGAGGGAGACTTTCTTATCTCTTTCTTATCTTGCTTTCCCACCATATTGGTATGCCTCCTTTAGAACCCTCTTTAACCCATGGATGAATATAACCTAGGAACTCAGTGGTTGACACCACCACTAGTTTCTCATCACCCAGATATTTGCTGAATAGATTTGGCTGACAATGATAGGGGCATATTCCCTTGGATATCACCTCTGGACAAGATCATCATAGATGGGAATAGGCCCATGGTGGTGAACCTTTGGCACCCCAGATGTTATGGACTACAATTCCCATCAGCCCCTGCCAGCATGGCCAATTGGGAATGATGAGAATTGTAGTCTATAACATCTGGAGTGCCAAAGGTTCGCCACCACTGGACTAGGTAGAGTGAAGAAATGGAAGTGGAGTCACATGTGCATGCTTTAGGAGAATAAGAAGCTCACATCAATGCTTTCTGAGAACTTATTATCTGTTTGCACAGCCATTGGTGGGGAAAAGGCAGGCCATCTGGCTTCTCCTCCCTGAAACCCTCCTTTCTCTCTGAATATAGTCAACCTTCTTCCACTGAGCAATCATTAGTAAATCTACCAGTATTTTTTTTTTATTCTGCTCTCCCTCCAAGGAGCCCAAGGCACTATCCATAGTTCTCCTGTCTCACTTTTGATCCTCACAACAGGTATGAGAAGTAGGTTAGGCTGGAAGGAATTGCCATGGCCAGAAAAGGGGTGATGACTCAATGGAAGAGCAATGGCTTTGCATGTAGAAAATCCCTGGTTCAATACCTGACATTTCCAGTGAAAAGGATCAGGGAGAAAGTGATTTGAAAGACATCTGCTTGAGATCCTGAAGAACTGCTATCTAAGTCTATCATGGTAGAGAACATGGCCATTGAACATTCTGACAGACTAATGCAGCTTCATGTGTTTTCATAGGTCTGGTGCAAGATCACCCAATGGTTTTTGGAGCAGCAGAACAATTTAGATTTAGGTTTCCAAGATCCTAAATAACCCAGTGACTTCCAGGTTTCATAGGGTTTTGATTACAGAGCTCCCATGAGAGTCCTGGAAGTCTAAAAATATTGCACTGGAGTTACTTAGAGGCACTGGATATTCATTTTCCCCCATTTAACAAGTCTAGTGGGTCTTCTAGACTATGGAATCAGACTCAGGGTTGAATCCAATCCAAATCTCCACTAAAGAAATAGAGAGAAGTCATTTTACCACCACCACCCTCCAAAAAAATTATGCAGGGAAACCATAGGACTGCATGTACAAAAGCAATGTGGGATGGAGGCTGTATTAAGAACAGCTGGGTAAGGCTGAGTAAAAAAAACTTACTGGATCTAACCCACAGAATGCACACACATTCTAGACATGGTGCTGTGTTGCTTTGTTTTGCCTCCTTGTAACTATTTGACCAATATTTGGCAACGAAAACTAAATGTGAGATTTATATGAGGAGGGAATCTTATAACACAATACCAAAGAGATAGTTAATTCTTTTTTCCCCAAAATCAACAGAAGGTGGGGCAAATTAAATTCAATGGAAAATACTATCACTATATTTCTCCCATCTTGCTTTCAAAGACAGCATTTTACAGAACTTTCATTTCTCTCCCCCCCCCCCCGCCCAGATATCTTTTCATTGCTTTTCTTTTCATTCCACAGACTATTTCCACAATTCTGGGCCCATTATTATTTTCTCTCTCTGTCTTGTTCTTTCTCTTTTTTTGTAGCAAGAGCAAGGTTTCTGGGGCAAGAAGGAGCAAAACCCATTGGCAGAGGAAACAGAAATAACATTTTTGAAATTGCATAGGGATGACTAATAATGAAAGCCATGATCACTAACTGTAGTCTGCTTTGTCATTTTCCCCCAATGATGCATAATGGCATTATCTTTTTTTGTGAGTAAAATCCAGTATGGCAAAAAAGAGAGAAAGAAACGTATACTGATTTTAAAGGAAAGAATCCACCACTAACTGTACAATATTGGTAGTGCACCGCTATAAATCACGAGCAAATGGTTCATGATCAAAAATGGTTGCATACACAGAGCTAAACAAATGTATTTATTTCTGTGTATGCAACCATTTTCTTCAGTCTACCGGGGTGTTTGATCAGATATAATTTCTCTGTAATATCACTTTCACCTCTTCCTTCCTACATGCTTGTTCGTGAACCGCAAGCAGTAAATGATGGCTTGCATGTGTGAAATGGATCACACTTTAAGTCACACTTTAAACATTCCCTTAAACATAATGTTTCCAGTCAAATCTGTTCACATATTCAGCTGCCATTAACCAATGCTTGTTCCCACTTGCAGGTACATTAACATATAAGATATTAGTACATCATTCACCAGACATAATAGTGGTTGAAAAGAAAAGAAGTGTGAATAATGGATGTAGCAATACCTGGCAACAGCAGAGTGAAGAAAAAGAACTACCAAAAAATGACAAAATACCATGATTTAAGATGGAAGTTGAGTGATTATGGCACAAAGCTGCAGTTGTAGTCTCAGTGATTATCAGTATACTAGGGACCATACCAAAAAACCTTGGGTGGTATTTGAGCCATCTATATATTGATAAAAAGCCCATTTGCAAATTGCAAAAGGCCACATTGCTTGGATCCACACATACACTATGCTGATACCATGCAACCTCCTAGGTTCTTGAGAAGAACTCAATATGTATGAAGCCAACACTGGCTGAAGATCTGGCAGCTGTGACTTCATCATCATGTATGTCACCAGAACACTTTACAAGAAGAAAATAGATTCAGCTATGCAAGGCATCACTGGATTCTGATTATCGCAATAATCTGTCCAAACTATCTCAGTCCTACCTACTTCACAAGGTATCTGTTGGGGCGAGAGGAAGTGAAAGGAGTTTGTAAGCCACTTTGAGAAAGGCAGGGTATACATCCAAACTCTTCTTCTTCAATAAATCCCACTAAATTTTGCTTCTGTCAGATTAGGTCCTTGTTATGCCCACATCCATTGAGTTTTGCATTGGCTTTGCGTGCTCTGGCTCTATCTCCTAATTCCTCTTTTTAAAGTGATAGCTGGAAACTGTTGCTTCTGTCTGCAGCCTCCACTGAGGAGAGCATTTCCTCTTCAACTAAAACTTCCACTATGAACTCTAGGACCCATTAAACACCACAATTATTTTTAAAAAAATGGAACTTAAGGAAGAAGAATCTCACTCTTCAGCAGAGACTAGTCTGCATGAAATTCATTATGAAAGTCAATGTCTTTTATTGCTTCTTGTAAATAGAAATATGAGTTCAGATCTCACAATCCATCAGTAGAAGGCACAACTTCTTGCTAATTTTCCAGGCTTACCAACTTAGGGAAAATTCCTGGGATGATGGAGCCTACATGGAATAATATGAGTTGGGAGACTGCAAGGGGAGGAAGGGGTAAAATCATTCACTCATGCCTTTTCCATGAACAGATCTTCACTGACAGAAGAGGATGAAGATAGAAATGCTACCCTCTTCAGCTTCCCTCTTGTGGCACCCTGACTTGCAGGACACCATAGTAACAAATTTTCCTGGGTATGAAAGCAGGTTTGCCAACCGAAATGTGGAGCATAAAGTCCTCTCAGAATGACAATTCAGTAGTTTGTACACCCAGAGTGCAAAGATTCGTTCCCCTGAAGGAAATGACTGCTTGGGAGGGTGGAGTCAATGCCATTGCTTCCCTGCTGAGCTCTCTCCTTGGGCACTAACCCTAAATGTTCAGGGGGTTCCCAAGCTGGAGCTGAAAGTTGGAAAGGACTGGGGGAGGGGAGAAAATTTGCACAGTCCTTGCACAGTCCTTGACTGCACCCATATAATCCTGCCCAAGCACTGAGGGACACTCTCCTGGTAATCCCTTCCCTGACAAGGTGCAGGGGAAGGGAGTATGTGGGAGGGCTTTCTCCATGGCTGGCCCATGGAACAGCCTCCCTGTGGAAATTTGCCAGGTGTCAACCCTTTATGGGTTTCTGCATCTTGCATACACTTGTCTCTTCACCCCTTTGGCCCTTAACCCTCTTGATGCCCCAAAGGCTGTCAGTCAGGAGTGGGGAAAAGTATGGGGGTAGGTAATATTTTTGAAGTGTTTTGTGGTGTTTTCATGATTGTTTTAATATGATGCTGGAGTTATCTGATATTCTTATTGTAGTTCCAATTTTGTGAGCTGCTCTGATACCTCCATATAGGATGGGGTATAAGTTCCAAATAAATAAATGATCTTTGTGCTGAATCCAAGCCATTATGTAAATCATATTTGCCATTATCTCACATGAAAGGCCAGAGAGAGAGAGAGAGAGAGAGAGATACGCTTAAGAACATTGATCTGTTTTTTCAAGCAACTGAGCTGTTTACATTGCATGATGTTGTTTCAGGGTTTTTTGAGTTTTGTAAAGCAGCCTCATACAAACTTCATGAAAGAGCAAAACAACAGCTTTGCAATGAATAAAGATTTCCTATAGCAATTACTGGTCATTATCACTAATGAGATCAAATAGTCTTGCTATTTCCACCATCCAAATTGTTAGGCGGTATCCATCATTCATCATCATTACTGGGGGTGGGGGGGTGGGGGGGAAGCTATCACAGAGGACATTTCTGAAGTTTCCATAAAAGTAACCCAACAGAGGCTGACAATTTTTAACTGCAATCTCAACTCAAGTACAAACTTTTCCCTGCTCACCGCTCAGAATGAACTTAAAAAGGATTTCTTCCAATTTGGCAATGTGAGTCTAAACATTCAGGTTTCCAGTGTCTAGCAATATGTACTAAGGGTGCTGTTGAACTGTAAATAGTGTCATGGCAAGGAAACATTTGGCAGATACACTGTCGCTCATTACAGCACTTCAGTGAACCAAGGGAGACCAAACCTGCCAAACTTCTTATTGTTTCGTAACTGTTAAAGGCAATGAAAGTTGTGTTGACTGAGGGCCAGAAGTTGTGCTGCCTGTTGGTTTCATTTCTATAGATCTGTTCCTATTATTAACCAATCACAGATTTTCCAATTATTTCTTTAATAGGAATTTGGTCGTCTCATCTATCATAAAAGTATGACCACGGTCCTGTGTTCAAGGCTGAACTCTTATTTTGTATGAACAATGGGTAATAATCCCAGAGCCTAGTATTTGACTTGCATTAGCCATCAACAAGAATGTTTTGAAGTTAAGAACAGGTGGACTCTAATCTGGAGAACTTGGTTTGATTGTCCTGTAACGACCCAAAGGACCCCCAGAATATTATTTATATATATTTCTGCTTTAAAATCATATTGGCAAAAGCCAGTTGCCAAAAGCACTCCTATGGGTGTAGGTAGCAGCATGTCCAAAGGTCACAGGTCTGCTTTACAAAATCTAATCAATGGATGAGTTACTCCAGCATAACCTGGAGGTCTCATTTGAGTCACGAGAATGCTTGATTACCACACCTTGCAAAGATACTGTTAAAGACAAAGAATATGGAAAGCCAACTTGCTATCAGATACTGTCATTTCCCTATCTCTTCTGGAAACCAAGTCATCAACAGATGGTTGCTTCTCTGCATCTCCTCTTCCCATTGTTATGAATTTTCCTAAAGCACCCACCTTTCCCCGGTCTAATGTCTCAGCCAAAATCTGAGCTACTCTGCATAAGGCCATTCTGTGCTTCCTGACTTAATCTAGGACCAATTGACTCCCATTGTCCCAAGGTGTAGAACAATAGAAGAGTTGCTAATTAGCTCACCCAGCAAGCCCAGCATGGGAAATTCCAGAGAATTTAGAAAAAGGAAACTTAAAACTCACTTGTTCCCGCCTCTTCCTGGGCAAAAGAGTATAAAAGGTCAGTTCACCCCAACACATGTGCTCTTACTAGCCTGTACCTCCCTTGGTCTGGTCAGTTTGAGACACGATATCATCCTTCGCCTGGATTCAGATGCTGGTCATTTGAAATCCTTGCCTTCTACAAGATCTTCTTCAGCTGAACTTAGGTAAAGTATTTCCCTGAAAAACCCCCTCCATTTCTATAATCCAATCTATCTTTTAAAACCTTTTTTATATCTTAGGAACTTGAATGTATGTGCTCTTATGTCTCACTGTGTGTTTGTATTGTTAAACAAATTTATATAAAACTGTTAAATTCAATTTGGACTCTTGCATTACTCTGTGGAATATCCATTGCTAGAATTCCTTCCTTGTATTATACAGTCTAAAAGATCCCCTCTCGGCCCCTCTCGCTGCCAACGTGAGAGCTCATTCCCCTTTGCTACTTTTATAATCCTATGTGTGCTGTTATATGTTTAGCAGCTGGTGGAGAATCCCTTTAATAAAATCCTTACCCCTGTTAAGGCCGTGGGTAACATTGAGCCTGTCACAGCTCTCTCACGACTCTCTCAGCCCTACTTACCTCACAAGGTGTTATGAGGAAGGGATGGGAAGGCAATTATAAGCCACTTTGAAATTCCTTACGGTAGAGAAAAGTGGAATATAAACACCAACACTTCTTCTTAGCTGAGTATAGACGAGAATATCACCCAGAATCCTCTGTAACATAGAAAAAGTTCTTGCCAGGCGCACTGATGTAGAGAGGCTTTTCAGAAATTAGGAAGTTTGAATACCACTGTGGTTTAGTAATGATGGCTCTCTCGCTCATTTTTAAAGTCAGCACCAGTATGTTAATTTAACTTCTTTGCCCTACAGCCAGGCCTGAACCTGACCTGACCAACTTGATGAAACTTGACATTGGTGTGACCTCAGGTTGCTATGCCTAGCTCCGTGAGCAGTCTTCTACGGCTGTCAGCTGATTGCATATTTTTAAATTGATTAACTGCCTGGCATTTAACCAACTAATCAACTCAATTTAATTAAATTTGCATATTGCAAATCCTCCATGGTGGCACCTTTTTGAGAATCCTGAAGAATAAGCTTCTTTCTTAATGTCTAAAATAGCTTAAATATGAAATAACAAGGACACCATTCATACTTAAAGAGAAAGACCATTTTTAACATTGTCTTTTCTATCAAATCTGGGAGCATGATATATGACCTGTTATGATAACACAGCAGCACAATAGCTTCCAAAAAATAAACACTTTGAGGTGGAGAGGTATTGTGAAAGATCAGGCAAAAAAGCTTTCTGGTGTTAGTTGTTTTGACTTGTGCTTTCATCAGATTTGCTTGCATGTTGTTCATATTTCCAAAACAAATGAAAAAAGCTGTATGAATGATGGCAATACACCATCTTGTTCCTTTTGAATCTTGCAGTTGTCTACAATAAATTATGCGCTGCAGTGATGCTATATAGCTTTACTGCTACAATGGTCCATAAAATTTGTGTGGGTGGGTGGGTGGGGGGTTAGGGAAGGGAACACACATAAAAAAGGGAAAAAATTAAGAGGTGAAGGTGATGGGACCAAATCACAGTAGAGCAAGCACCAAAGGGGAGGTTTGGCAACTGCACAGGGAGCATAAAAAATTGCCAGCTGTTTTGGCAGGAAAGAATGTTTCACTATGATCCCTTTGTTAGGGAAGCCAGCTCAGAAATGCTTCAGTGAGAAACATCACTGTAAAAGTGTTTTTGGAAACAATGGAGAAAAAGATGGCCAGAAAAGTTTCCACAACTAAACAGGGGGAAAACAGTAAAGAACTCCATGTTTTATTGTGGGTTGAGAACAATGTAAATGGTTTGTGTGGGAAAGTCCTTTGAATGAAACTGCTTAATCTGAGAATAGAGAACAATGATCATCAATTCTGGTTGTTGTGGGTTTTTTTGGGATTTGTGGCTGTAGTCTGGTAGAACTTGTTCTTAATGTTTTGCCTGCATCTGTGGTTGGCATCTTCAGAGGTGTATCACAGAGGGAAATCACACACTTCTCTGTGATACACACCTCTGAAGATGCCAGCCACAGATGCAGGCAAAACGTTAGGAACAAGATCTATGAGACCACGGCCACACAGCCTGGAAAACCCACAACAACCAGGTGAATCCAGCCATGAAAGCCTTTGACAATACATAATCAATTCTCCTTGTGTAAAGGTAGATTTACATTTCCTGAAGCAGAGGCTTATACCACTTATACCACCTAGGAATCTGTGGAACCAGGACCTTAATTTAAATAGGCATTTCTGTTTTTCTTCACACTGGCAACACAGCAGACAGGTTGCTTTTGAAAAGCAAATCCAAACCATTATACCTCATACCAGTGGTGGGATTCAAATAATTTAACAACCGGTTCTGGTGGTGGGATTCAAATAATTTAACGACTGGTTGTTTATAAGCACCATTTTAACAACCGGTTCTGCCGAAGTGGTGCGAACTTGCTGAATCCCACCACTGCCTCATACCCATATTATTTGCTTTCACCTTAAATCTGCACTGTTGACTAAGTTCCCCATACCATGCCACCATTTTTAACAATGCAATGCTGATCTGAATAACCATTGAGCATCTCATGCATGTTGTTATCTGCAGCTTACGTACTTAATTTTCCCCTCATTCAGACCAACAGTCATCATTCTAAAAAGAAACATTATTGTGCATAATGTCCAAAACTGACTAACATTTGTATGATGGCTTTCTGCATCACATCTCCATCATTAATATTCACCAACACGCTGCCTCTTTGGAACGCTTATCCACAACAGTGGGCGCACTTACTTTCTGTCACCAGCAGCCAGGGCCATGTGATTAATGTGATATTTGTTTTGGTAGATAAAATTAAGTTTTTGCACAGAGAGTAGAAAATGTCAGAATTTCTGACAGCCCGAGCAGATGACTATAAAACGCAGTAAGAATTCAAGACACCGGAAACGTGTTTACCTATCATGGATTTGGTGTGAACTCATTTAAAGAAATAGAGGTATTTTTATGTTTGAACCATGAACAGTACACTGAAAAAAAGATGATAATTAAGGGGGACCGACAGATCTCTGTGAGGAGGAAATTCCAGTTTTGGTGCTGGGACTGAGAAGGCAATTTCTCAGGCTGCCACCATCATCCAATGGTGAGAGCATCCAAATATCAATATATTACTGGAAGACACTGGGCTTTGGTAATGTTTCCTAACCCAGTGGCAATGTCCAGAAATTTGGAGCTCGTTTTATAAAGAATTGATTTTTGTAATTGTATTTGTTAGACTAGGTCTGAAAAGTAGCCTACAATTAGGCTTGAGCAACCCCTCCCCCCCAAAAAAACAGCAACACTTTTGTAAAATTTGAATATGGGTTTGTTTGACTTTACAATTATCAGTGAAGCTGAAAAACCTGAATACCTAATTTGGACACCCCCCCCCCCAAAAAAAAAAAATTACCTGTAGGGAATTTTTTTGGGGGGATGAGTTTCCCATCTTCAGGGGATGTATTTTTCAATGTAGAGGCACCAAACTTGCAGGGTGGCTTAGAGAAACCCTACTTTAAAAAGCACCAGATAGAGGAAGACAAGTTCAAGAGCCAAAGACAGAACTCAGACTATCACTCAGAACTTCTCTCTGGACAGAATGTTCTGGTCAGGACCAAGCACTGTAATTTATACACTCTGGAAAGGCACCAAAAAGAAGCTGAAAATTGAAGTATCCCAAGGAGTAAAAACCTTCCCTGATTGGCCAAATAGCTGAATGTACAGTTCTACTGAGACCCCATTGGATACTGGCAGATTTCTTCCTCTTTCCCCTCCCCTCTAAAATGGTGCTAACTCCACAAGGAGCTTAGCTCCCTGTAGAAATGCATGGCAGCCATTGGCTGGGAGAGAATCTCTACCAAACTCTCCCATTTGCCAGTGAAAATGCCTCGCTGTTGCCCTGGAAACCACACACAGAGCATGAAGAGTGTGGGGAACACTCCAACTAGGCCCTTCAGCAATGCAAGAGGGGCTTTAACTAGACCCCCAGGTCCCACCAATAAGCCCACCTGAGAGACCCAGCCAAGGTAAGTGGGATCATCTGCATATTGGAGGTGATGACCCAGCCAAGATAAGTAAGGAGGAGGGTAGGTGATTTTCCACTTGGAAAAAACAATGTTTCAAGCCTCCTTAAAGATTTTCCCAGTGGCTACACTGTGCGGAATAGTCCCTTTAAATGTATTGTTGAAGGCTTTCACAGCCGGAATCACTGGGGTGCTGTGTGGTTTCCGGGCTGTATAGCCATGTTCTAGCAGCATTCTCTCCTGACATTTCGCCTGCATCTGTGGCTGGCATCTTCAATTGTCCACAAGCACATGGACAATTTCAACAGAAAGGAAGAAACCATGAAAATGAGCAGAATTTGGCTGCCAGTTTTGAAAAACACTAGAGTCAAGACAGTGACTAATCAGCTCCACACAAACACAGGATGACTATAGACCAGTGGTGGTGAACTTTTGGCCAATTGGCCATGCTGGCAGGGGCTGATGGGAATTGTAGTCCATAACATCTGGAGTGCCAAAGGTTCACCACCACGGCTAAAGACAATCAAAGGGAACAAAGGCCAGACTACTTTTATTCAGATGCCTCACCTATTGACCTTGCTATCTCCATTGTTACTCACATGCTACACTTCATTGTTACTCACTTGCCAGGCCACTCCTATTCAGATGCCCTCACCTATTGACCTTTACTCACAGGTATATATACTCCACTTGCTTTCCTTTCCTACTATCAGATCCTCTGAAGATGCCAGTCACAGATGCAGGTGAAACATCAGGAGAGAATGCTGCTAGAACACGGCCATACAGCCCGGAAACCACACAGCACCCCAATCCCTTTAAAGTTTAAATGACTGAAACCCAATAGCTTATTTGAATTATTGGGGATTTTTATTATTAATTGGCTCAGCTTTTTTTTTTTTACTAGTTTTGGTATTTGGGGCTGAATGAACCCCCCAAAAAGCCAAATAGGGCTTTTGCAGGATTTTTTTTTTTTGCTGATTTAGCTTTACGAAATCAACAAGCCTATAAAAGATACTACTATTCACTGAATTCAACTGCATCTAGGTCAGCTTGCTAAATAACTGTCAATATTGTAATTTGCTGGGCCAAGGAATTTTCAAGTTGACAGATTGATAGTTTCCCAACTGTTTTTTTTTTGTTTTTTGTTTTAAAAAAGGTAAGAAGACCAACTTGTAAAAAAACCAAATAGTTGCAGCACCATACCACTCTTCTTTCTAGGCAAACCAGTTACCTAACTTCCTTTTCCTCCTAATATCAGGAAACTAATCATTAACCTTTGGGAAGAAATGATATTTTTCATTATCATTTTTTTAAAAAAAATAGCATTATAGCAGCACCATTAGGCATTATGTCAAATACACTGAGGCAAATGCCCTATGATGGCTGTCTCACAGACTGATGTGTCCTGTGAGGAAGGTGTTCATATTTTGTTTTCACTACGCATGCTTCTTCACAGACTTTCTATGATTTTCGGGGTGACATTCAACATACTTCTTTACAGCCTGTTTGTAGACTGATGGGTTTGTTTTTGCATGTTTCATGCAGTTGTCTTTTTTAATGCAATGTGTTATTGCTCTCTTTCACCTGGTGGGCTCAAAAGACGTCATGTGGAAGCAGCCGTTGTATTTTTGGGATGCAGAAAGGAAGTGTTCTGCCATTAGATGCTGATGAGTGAGAAGGCTGTGAAGAGGTTCAGGGTAGGGTTGAAGGGCAGGGAACTGTACTGTGCTGCCACTGCACACATTCCTGGGGACTCATCCCACCACTTCAGAGCACGACACCAGCCACAGGGTGATCGGAGGCCAAGAGAAGTAAACTTGTCTGCACAGTAATCAGTCTGATGACCATATGTAAAACCCAACAAATGTTTAGTAGTCCAAGGTGATAGTGTGGTTTGTAATGTATGTTGATAGTATTTGGCTGTAGCGGTGTTGTTAACATGAGGGTGGATGGAGGAGTACTTTTTCACAGCCTGTCTGTTAACGTTGGGGTGACATTCAGCATACTTCTTTGCAGCCTGTTTGTGAACTTTGGGTGACATGCAGTCTATTTCCTCACAGCCTGTCTGTGGACTGATGGGTTTGTTTTTCCATATTTTGCAGCAGCTTCCTGTAGTTAGAGGGATACTTTTTCACAGCCTCTCTATTAACTTCAGGGTGACATTCAGCATACCTCATCACAGCCTGTCTGTGAACTTCGGGGTGACATTCAGCACACTTTTTCACAGCCTCTCTATGAAAATCTGGGTTGTTTTTCGCATATTTTGCAGCAGCTTCCTGTAGTTGTCTTTTTCTAATTGAATCTGTAAATTGCTTTCTGTATTCAATCCCTCTCCTCCCTTCAGCTATTTCAACAGAAGGAACAGGTTCGTATGCGGTGAGGAGGTCGGTGGTAGAATCCAGTTGGGCCACCATTGGCTCAATTGTGCTTGTTGTTTGGTGGACATTATCAGGACTTGTCGATTCGACACATAGAAGTAGAGCGTCAAAGTGCTCTTCATTAAAATCTCCTGTGAAATGAATCATTTTTACTCCCCGTACGGCATCCTTTAGCTTGGCAAGCAGGTTTTTAACTGTCACCTTTAGAATGTTCGTGCAGATGGCCAGAGTTCAACAGTAGCGCAGATGGCCACAGTTCAACAGTAAATGTGTAATAACTCAAGTAAAACTGAATATTTTGAAAAAATCCTTTCTTAGTGAGCACCTAAACCACATAATGAACCGGTGTGCCAAATTTCAACTTTGTAGGTTTGGTGGGTTTTGAGTTCTTTTGATGAGTCAGTCAGTAGTATTTCGTGTTTATAGATATAGATAAGACTGAAGAGCACATGGATACAGCACAGGTTTTGAAACTATTTGTGCAACAAGGGAATGGTACTGAATACATTATAGGGATTTCCAGTGCATTCATATGTGTCTGGGATTTCAGGCTGTCTTGCTCATTCTAAAATACTCTTTGGGATGACTAATCTGACAGAAATGCTTCTGCAGTGCCAAGGGAAAGGTGAATCCATCGCAAGCAGGAAAAACATCGTAACCTTCTGGCATTGAAATCTTAACAAGGTGTTCCCAGGAGTCCCCTGTAGCTTCTCTCTGAACTGAATGGATAGATCAAATCTGCCAAATTGCAAGCTACTTCATAGTGCCTACCTCTTCAAATCACAGATTCAAGACCCAGTTTTCTGAAGGATTCTTGTAAGAAAATCAGAGATCTCTAAAACCATGCATATGGCCAGATGAAGATACACAAACACATCTATTCAATTCATTACTAATGCGACTAGGAAAAGATGTTAAGCAGTAGTTCAGTTAGGAGTCCTGTGGTACAGAGTGGTAAGCTTCAGAACTCCAGTCATATCTCTGCTTACTACCTGAGTTCGATCCTGATGGCAGTTGGTTTAAGGTAGCCAACTCAAGACTGACTCAGCCTTCCATTCTTTCAAGGACAGTAAAATGAGTAGTCAGCTTGCTGTGGTAAAATGTAGACAACTGGGGAAGGTAACAGCAAACCACCCCATAAACATGGTCTACCTAGGAAACACCATTATGCTTGCACAGGGGGACTACCTTTACCTTTAATAGTTGAGATGCTTGTAATCCTATGGTGATCATATTGATACACTGATGCAAAATAGCAACAATGTCAGAACATAGATAGTATAACATGAGGAAACAGAAATGAAAATTCATAATCCCAGCTTGTTAAAAAAAAGTAAAAATGAAATGGGGATTTTAAAGACGAAATAGTAGGGCCACAAAATTCAAAATTCCTCTTCCTAATAAACAGAAAAATGTATCTTGTTCCACAGATGCAGGTGAAACGTTAGGAACAAGATCCAACAGACCATGGCCACATAGCCCAGAAAACCCACCAAAACCAGTTGAATTCAGCCATGAAATCCTTTGACAATACAGAAAAAATATAGGCTAGATTAATATTTTCCAGAACTCTCTACAGTCCTGTCATACACATTTGTCATCAGCCCTTACAGAATGAAATTAAATTAATATTGTATGATCTGATATAGATTTAAACAAGTTTGTTTCCCAGTTCTGGTTATGATCCAGTATGGCCCTTGGATGAAGTCTGAAGTTTAATGGGAAATACTTCATTCACCTAATGTACAGGTGCTCTAACACAAGTACAATCTTGTTTCTATTGGAATATAATATTCACATAAAATATTATCTTCACAGCTGCTTTATTATGACATACAGACATGTTTTCCCACTTTCTGCTTTTGAGAGAGCACCAAAGGTCATGCAACCATACAATATTATTAATGAACAATAAAACATTATAAATTCAAACACAGTAAAACTGCAATATAAAGTAAATATCTGATAAACAGCAATCATGAAACATCAAATCAGCTACATGTGTGTGTGTGTGTGTGTGTGTGTGTGTGTGTGTGTGTGTGTGTGTAGGTGCACACACAATCCCACACACTGCATCGTCATTTGGTTTCTATGCTGATTATGCCAGTGCTGAATCTAAGGATGTATCTGGGTTCTTTCCAAACAAGGTTAATAAGGTGCTTCCTTTGATCAAATTATCCCTCTGTCAGATGTATGGTTTGAAGCGCTGAGCCAGATGAGCACTCGGCTGGTGCAATCGCTGTAAGGCACTCATGTACTTCTCAGTTTCCAGTCCCGTCATTAAAATGCCCTCATTTTTGCATTCACTGATCAACCTCACAGAACATTTTCTGATGTCCTAAATGGAATCAAAGTGTCCGCTCTCGGTCGGATTCTAATTTTGAGGTAGTGATTCCTGCTGTTATTGGCATTCGCTGGTATATCCGTTTTACTTTAGCTGTGAGAACTCTCATTGCTGCTGGGAACAATGGAGCCATTCCTCTTCCTGTCATTTTGCTGAAAATACCTTTTTTTAACACCACGGGGTGGGCAGGGCAACTGGTTTATTGCATGTAAGGGGTCATACGACAGCTGCATCCTGTGTAAAATGTAATCGAAAGACACAATAACATGCTTTTCAAACTGCTTCTCCTGTATTAAATAGTGTTGTAAATCCTTTCTGTGATGTGTATGCAGAAAGGTATTCCCATTAATTGCAAGGATCTCCATGAGTCTATCATGATTATTTAAAGCTCATATCCCCAAACTGTGCCCCATGCACACTAGATTTTCATGAGGAAAAAAATCTGCTAGCATCTCACAACAATTAACTAATGCACTAATTTGTTAAAGACTTCTTCAAGCCCAAATTACTCACCTACCACCTACCCTTTGTGTCTTTGTATGGTTTAGTTCTCTGGCCTCCTCCTTAACTCCTTTCAAACAGTGCCCATTGGAGACAAGGAATTTTGTGGCATAATTTCATTAAATGTAAGCAGATCATGTCATTCTCCCAATGCAGTAAAAGCCATTTCACTTCGACAGGGCAAATCCTCATGCTGTTTTTCAGACTGGTGAAAAAACAAGGCTGCTGTTGCTTGTTCTTGTGTTCTTGTTGTTGTTGGTTGTAACAACAACAACAACAACAACAACAACAACAACAATAATAATAATAATAATACCTCTAATATCCTAGGTCATTGGGAAGGACTCGATATTCAGAGATGAATTCCAGACACTTGTGCTGTGTTGTTATGTATAATAATAATAATAATAATAATAATAATAATAATAATAATAATAATAATAATAATAATAATAATAATAATAATAATAATAATAATAATAATAATAATAATAATAAATAAATAAAAACAACTAGTGGGGCCTGGCCACGCTTTGCTGTGGCTTATTGTGGTGAAATGGGAAAGGAACAGTAGCAGCAAATCAATTGCAGAGGCCAGCAGTACGTGCTCATGGAAACGCGCAGGCTGATAGTGTACAATGTCATTGATGTGTGTGGCCGCATCCTCCCTCACTTCTCTTCCCTTGCATGGCACCTGTCCCCTACCTACCTCCCCTTTCTCTTTGCTAGAGTGGGTGGGTCATGTCCAGATGCTGTGCCTCCTCCCTCCCCTCCCTTGCATGCCACCCCTCACTCTCTCCCCTCCCTAACTCCTCTTCCCTTGCATACCTCCCCCTCCATCCCTTCCCTCTCCCACCCTCTCTTCCCTTGCATGCCACCCCTCCCCCTCCCTCCCTTCCGTCTCCCTCTGCTAGGGTGGGTGGGTCATATCCAGATGCTGGGCCCGCTCCCTCCCCTCCCTTGCATGCCACTTCTCACTCTCTGTCCCCTCCCTCACTTCTGTTCCCTTGCATGCCTCCCCCTCCGTCCCTTTCCTTTCCCTCTGCTGAATGTGTATGAGAGTAGGTGTGTTGTGTGGTAGCAGTGGGTGAGGCACAGAGATTGAAAGATACCTGCGTGTGAGGGGGGGAACCCCACCTGATGTCTCACATGGCAACCTTTGTATGTGTTTCACGTCCACTTGAGTTATTGCCTATGTACTGTTTTCACTGCTCATATCTGGCCATCTGAGCGAACATTCTAAAGGCACAAACATTCTAAGGGTTACAGTTACACACAGGCAGCTTCCTGGCCTGGTGCGGCAGGAAAAAGATGTTTTACCTGGCTGAGGTGTGTTGTCTGACAGTGGGAGGTACATAAGAACACAGTTGGGGGAATGAGTAAGTATCTGTGAAATTTTCAGAGTGTTTGGGCCAGCAGGTGCAGGGTTATTCTCAAAGCAACAAACGCATGGTTCCATTTTTATATATATAGATAATAATAATACCAAGAACCCTTGGAAAGCATCTGAAAAACCCAAACTTGGACAGAACATCAGTCCACACAATGCAGAAAGCAGCACTTCTAGGAACTGCACACATTCTACATAAATATCTATAATATCCTAGGTCCTTGTGAAGGACTTGATATTCAGAGATGAATTCCAGACACTTGTGCTGTGTTGTTATGTGTATAATAATAATAATTTGACCTGGTCATGGGTCTTTAAACTAGCGATGGCAGAAATTTTGCAGGTTGCTAGAGTAGAGGTAGGGTTATTCAAGAGAAGAAGAGTTTTGGATGTATACCTCATCTTTATCTCCTGTCAGGAGTCGCAAAGCAGCTTACAAACTCATTTTCTTCTTTTCCCCACAACAGAAACCTGTGAGATAGGTGGGACTGAGAGAGTTGTGACAGAACTGTGACTAGCCCAAGATTACCCAGCAGGCATTATGTGCAGGAACAGAAAAACAAATCTCGTTCACCCAGGTAAGAGTCCACTGCTCATGTGGAAAAGTGCAGAATCAAACCTGGTGCTCCAGAGTAGAGCTCACTGCTCTTAACCACAGTTCCTAACCATTAGATCCCATTGGCTCTACAGGACAATTGTTGAGCATCCTGAAGCATCCAAGGTTATAAGGCTGTTCATGAAGCAGCCCATCATTGACTGGAGCAGCCAAGTAGGTTGGAGATAGAATACACTTGATGTATGTACAGATCTCAAGACAGCTTAAAATATTAACAAAATACATTAAAACATGAAAACAAAACATCAATATTTAAAACCACAATTTAGGATTGCTTTAATTAAATGCAGTCCAAAATAAACCAAACTTCAGCTGCCTCCTAAAGAAAGATAAAAATGGGGCGGGGGGTGCACCATAATTGTGGGGCTGCCACTGAAAAGGCCCTCTTTCAATTGCACACCAAACAAGATTGAGGGGCTAGCAGGGAGGCCTCTCCCTGTGATTTTAATTCCAGGGTGGGAGTATAAGGGAGAAGATGATCCATCAGATATCCTGGCCTCAATTCATATAAGGCTTTAAAGGTCAAATACATTACCTTGAAATGGACTCCAGAGCAGATTGGCAGCCAGCATAAGTACTTTAATATCAGGATCTTATGCTCCAGCTAGCTGGTACCAACCAACAGCCCAGCCACTGTGTTCTGTACCAGCTGCAGCTTCCAGTCACACTACAAAGATAGCCCTTAGTAGAGAGCATTGAAACAGACCAAACACTGGGTCACAATATCAACACCATCCTTTGAATTAGGTTGAATAGAAAGCTAGAGCTAGATATCATCTGCACACTGGTAACACCACAGCCTAAACCTTCTGATGACCTCACCAAGATGCTTCACGTAGATGATCTCACCTAGGTGCTTCACTAAATAGCTTGAGGGGTAAGAGAAACAAAGAGAGGAATGAATGGCTATATCCCAAAAAGAGATTCCTCACCCCGTAATAATGCTGGCTTTGGCCTGTACTGCAAGTGGGACTGCCCTTGCAGAAGGTTTTGAGACAAATTCGGTATGAAATGTGGCAGCTAGGGCTCTTACTGGGATGTAGGGGTCCCAACTTCCCGATGGGGCCTGGAGATTTCCTGGAATTTCAACTGATTTTCAGACTGCAGAGATGAGTTATTTTGGAAGAAATGGCAGCATCAGATCTATGAGGTCTATTGCAGCTCTTAGGCATTACATCTCTGCTAAACTGCCTCTGCCTCCCAGAGTTCACCACTCTTCTGGCCCACCCCCAAATCTTCAAGGATTTTCCTGGTCAGTTTGCCTGGTTCTTCTGTGCTGGCTTCTATGTTGTTTCTTTTGTATTAAGTTGGGAATTGGGAGGCCAAATATGGTGATAAAGTGGTTTAGAAATGCACTAAACAGATAACCATGGCATAGATTGGTTAACTTTAATTCAATATTTAACTCTGATTCAGTTCTATTATATATAAACCAGGCAAAGTTCCTGTACTATATACCACTGAGAACTGGAAAGGTTGTTTTCCTTTGGATGTGATTACATCTAATGGAGTTATTCTTTTGAGACATTTATAGATGACTGATTGTGATTGTTATTTATTTTAAATATGTGATTCATAATATTCTGCCTGTGGTAAGACTTTTTCAGAGAAACTCATCGGGGTCTCAGCCTCAGTATTAACTGGAAGCCTTGTAAAACTTTTTCTCCTTGGGGCTGGCCTTTAAGCTTACAGGGAGGTCAGGATCTGTAATACAGTAAAATTTTTAAAAGAACGAAAGAAAATAAAGGAGCTATTTTGTCTCCCTCTAGAAAGTGCTGTCAAGCTATTTAAAAGTAGTAATAGCTGTCTTCTACTCACCTCAGGCAGGTCTCTGGAGAAGAGGCACATACATTATTTAAATAAAAAAATTAAACTGAAGTTAGTTATGACTCAACAGTTTCACTGAGGCTTAGAGGAATTAGATCCAGGGACAGATCTTCTATGGTTTTTAAAGAGTAAATGGTAATAATGAGAACTGACAATACAGAGAGGATTTAAACCAAATGTAAAATTCATGGGTGCCAACACATTTCCCGGTACCTACCAAGTTTTTTTTAAAAAAATATCGGTGGTATAATGTGGGGCTCATACCCAACAGGGGTTCTGATTGGCTATGGAAATAATATATATTAAGCAGATTAAATAATACTGGTTTAGAGGCAAACTGTCACCAGCGCTGGTTTTATTACATCTCACTTCTCTTTTCCATTTTTTTTAAAAAATATTGCCTCTATTTTCCCCTCTACTTTGCTTCCTCTGTAAGTGTGACTCTCTCATTGCAGCCATTTTGTGGATGGCTGTGCCTCCTGCAGCAGCCGTTTTGTGGTTGCACTGACTGCCTTGTTTCAGAATTCCAAAGGTGCCCAACAGGCTCAAAAAAATTGGGGACCCCAATCTATTTTTTTTTTCATTTTTCCATTTCGCTAAGAAGAAGAAGAAGAAGAAGAAGAAGAAGAGAAGAGTTTGGATTTATATTCCCCCTTTCTCTACTGTAAGCAGACTCAAAGGGGCTTACAAACTCCTTTCCCTTCCCCCCTCACAATTAACACCCTGTGAGGTAGAGAGAGCTCTGAAGAACTGTGACTAGCCTAAGGTCACCCAACTGGCATGTGTTGGAGTGCACAAGCTAATCTGGTTCACTAGATAAGCCTCCACAGCTCAAATGGCAGGGAAAATCAAATCCTGTCCTCCAGATTAGAGTGCATCTGCTCTTAACCACTACACCATGCTGGAAAGTTGTTTGCCCCACAAAGGAAATATAAAGGCTTCACATGTGTATTTGTGAGTCTCCTCCAAGGAACAAAAATGCACCTCCAAGTAGTCAACTGATGTCAGGAAAATTACAAGGGGAAAAATACCAGGTCCACATTCAGGCATGCAACAAAAAGAATGCTAAACAGTGAACAGTGATTTTTTTCTTTAAAAAAAGAAAGCATAAGAAGAATTCCAACCTGTGATATATCAGTTCAAAAGTGCAATGTGCAAAGTCAAGATGTGGAAGGGATAACTATGCTTAACTTGACATATGTTCTAAGAAATTCATTATTTTATCTGTTCTCACATCTAGGGTTCTACTATATTAATTATAGCATATTAATACCTCCCAAGGTATACTTGTGGGTATTTTTTGAAATAAAGAAAAAACCCTCAAGCATTGTATTGTCGAAGGCTTTCATGGCCGGAATCACTGGGGTGCTATGTGGTTTCCGGGCTGTATGGTCGTGTTCTAGCAGCATTCTTTCCTGACGTTTCGCTTGCATCTGTGGCTGGCATCTACAGATGCAGGCAAAACGTCAGGAGAAAATGCTGCTAGAACACAGCCATACAGCCCGGAAACCACACAGCACCCTCAAGCATTGCTAGTACTTTGAGTGGTCTGTGTGTTGTGAGGTGTGCTTGTTATTTCATGCACTGGCCCCTTACGCACATGCAGAATAATGCACTTTCAATCCAATTTCAATGCACTTTGCAGCTGGATTTTACTGTGCGGAATAGCAAAATTTACTTACAAACAATTGTAAAAGTGGATTGAAAGTGCATTATTCTGCAAATGCAAAAGGGGCCAAAGATTCATGGGTCTTCCAGTGTCTTGTTTAGGCAGATTCCGCATGGGCCAAAAACAGTGGTGTGAAACAGTTTAAATCCTTTTACACCATATCAAACCATTTTACACTGTTTTCACACCATTTTCACACCACTGTTTTTGGCCTATGTGGAATCTGCCTTAGTTGGATCCATAGTCATCATGACTAATTTTAGATGGACTTGTGTTACCCAAAATTCTGGAGTCTGCTCTTTTTAGAGTGAGGGAATTAGTGAAGGGCAAACCTTGGTTAATGAGAAGTGGGCAAACTTGGATTGTTGGTTTCCAAAATTTATGAAGAGTTGCTTTTGAATTTTGTAAAAGTTTAACAAGTTTTATTAAGAAAATGATAAAAATACAAGCACACGATAATCAAAGTAGCAGAACACTCACACAGGCCTAAGATGTATATAGAGTTGAGTGGATAGATTTGTAGATAGAGGTATTTTTGGAGATATTTTGGGGAATTTTTAGGGGGGATATTTTACCAGATTCTGAAGAGGCTTTTGGCCCACGAAGTAGAGTCCAGTGACCTGGGTTCCAAGGAAGCAGTGTAAAAAAAACAGATGGCACACAGTGCAACTGAGCCAAAAGTCAGTTCAGAAGTACTAAGCACTGAGTGTTGGGCAAGGGTTAATTGATAGGGTAATTCAATTCAAATACAAAACCTTTAATGGCATATAAAGAGTGGTAAAATACAGATTATGTTAAAACCAATTGACTAAAATTTACACAAAGGTTTCACTCTTGATCCAAGTGCCTTTGTTAAAAACCTGGCAATTGATTCAGTAGTGTGGGGATGATGGTCACTAAGCAGGTGTGAAACTATTTCCTTGTCTGATCTCACTGAAAATTTCTTCAAGATGGCCTCGAGAAAAAGCAACCGATAGACTGCCAAATCTTTGCAATGAAGGAGCACGTGTTCAGTTGTTTCGGGTAGGCCCGCTGCACAGGAACAAGTCCTGTTCTCCTGTGGGATGCCATGATATCTGCCTCTTGTTTGGGCAGTCGGTAACACATTAGCCGAGCAAGCATAAAATATCTGCGGAGATGTGGATTGATTAAATTACTCATATATTTAGCCATAAAACCCGGCAATGGTGGTGAAATGCCATAAAATGTGGGAGAACAAGTTCTGCAGGCTCCAGCTGTGAGAAGCTGCCCTTCAATGTCAAGAGTACGTTGTTTCAAAACTCCGAAAGCCTGTCTTTCGTCCATCAGTAGGAGTTGGTCAAAAGATACACCTATGTTGTTTATTTGCTTGATAATTTTGGTGTGCCAGGTGGAGTGGAAGTGGTCGCTTAACAGAAAATATGTGAGACTGCCCGGGAGGGCTCTATAATGAAGGCGAAGCCAGTATTTAAACAAAGAGAGCCAAACCCGGGAAAAAATTGTCTTGGCTCCGGTTTCTAAACAAAGAACTTGATACGTGACTGAGTTTGGAAGACCCAATAAACGACGAAGAAACAAAGATTGAATACTCTCTAATTTCTCAGCGGTTTTTGCTCCCCAGATTGGAGCTCCGTAAAGTAATTGTGGCAGTAGTTTTAACTGAAAAACTTCCATTGCGGCAGGAAAAAATTGACCGCCTCTGGTGTGAAAAAATCTGGATATTGCCAACACTTTGATTTTACTTGTATTGAGAGTCTGGTGGATATGAGAGGTCCAGGTTAAGGAATGATGGAAGGTGATTCCAAAATATCTGTATGAATGGACCTGTTCAATCATAATTGATAGGGAAGATTGGGCTAAAAGAGCTTAATCTTCCTGAACAAATGAGGCTCTGACCTTCCAGAGGGAAGACAAGAGAGAAACATTTATCGTAAGTATTGCGTAGCGGATCTAATGGGCACTTGGTTTGAGCACTTGGCTTGATGGGTTAAACTTGGGAGTGTCCGAAGGTGGGAAAGGAACTAACTTACTCACAGCTGTAAGACAATGGCAATGCAAATAAGAGAGACTTTAGCATATTCTTTTTCTCGATGAGGCAAATAGGCCATCATTGGAAACTAGCATGTTCTTTTTCTCAGCGAGGCAAATAGGAGGTGGAAACGGCTTTTCCCAATAGAATATATTGTTTTTACCTTAATCCTTTTAGAAAACAAGAGGCAGGCTATTTTGCAAGGCAGATATGGGCAAAGGCAAGTCCTTGTGGGTGCACTAGCCAATGGGCACCCCATCCTGGCACTGCACTGCTAGGTACCCCAAGGGTTGGTGGAATGGACAGAGACACTGTTGTACTAAGAATAGACTCACCCCGACCACCATGGTAGCACTTGAGAATTTTTATTAGGCAAAATAACATATTATTTATTGGCCACTTTAATTTAAATAGCATCAATATTTTCTCTCACATATAAAACAAATTAGATTTATGTATTATTTAGCCCTCACCACAACCTAATATCTCATTCAGGTCTTCCTGCCTGAAGATGTCATTCAACAAGATCTACTGCGCAAAAGACACTAAAAAGTTATTTCAGATTTTGCATTCTCTACAATAGTTAATATCAAATTAAAATGCTGAATTCTAATGAAGACCTTTAAAAAAAACAAGAAAGAAAAAGAAATGATGTTTGGGTTCTGATTCAAATGCTATCCTCAAGTAATTAAAAAAATGCAAAGGATAGAAATTGGCACACTTCATTCTGTGAGGCGACCTCCTCTAATGCACCTGTATAAATATATGCAGACTCAATAATACACCTGCTACTGTTGATGCAGGGTTTATAAAACCTCGGGCAAGCTATGTGCAGTTAGTATTGCCACATCTTTAATTTTGGATATATTCTTTCATTCATATCTGCATGTTAATGAAGCAGCAAGGGGAAGGAAAATGTTTGACAGATGGTAAAAAATGATTCACTGTAATATGTTCCATTAAAATTAACTTTCTGGTTGGTGTAAACACATTGGGGACAGAGTCTGTAGTCCTAGCACATAAGACATATCGAAGTTCTGAGCAATTTTACTGTAGCACTTCATACATCTGAAAAGATAAGATAGCTTTCAATAGAAAAACAAAGGTTTGTTTTTTCCACTGAGTGACTGGTTGCAGTAGAAAGTTTTGAAACACCTGTGTGCAATTCCTGCCCCACCAGATCTATTGTGCTTGGGGTTTTAATCAGATTTGATAAAATCAGCCACTGGCAATGCCACCAAATGATAACTGTAGTCATCACAGAATATTTTCAAAATTCTCATCACAATATTGAGTTTGAATTACTAACAGTAAAATGCAGTCTTGATAGGATTCTATTTGTAGTTGCATCACGGGACTTCCTGTGTGGTGTACACCAATGCTCAGGACCACATGGACATGGACATAGATATTGCATAAAATTATCCTGATGCAATAGCTCACATCAAGGTGATGCCATTTTTGCGCATCATTCATAACAAGACTGCTTTTTAACAAGGTAATATCAGACTCTGATCAGTGTTTATCAGTTCATCAGGGCAGATTGTTAATGTGTATTAATAAAACATAACACGGAAGAGGGGAGGGATGCAACCTAGACTGGAAAGACTGAAAACTGGCTTACAGCATTATTCTCCCCTCCTCTATTTTATCATCACAACAACAATCCTGTGAGGTAGGTTGGCCTGAGAGACAGTGGCCATTTATGCATACAGTCCTTACCCTGCAGCTGTTTGCTTCACAGTGAGGTTTTCTTGTAGGTTTTTTGTATGCACAGGAATACTTCTTCTGTGAAGTGTCTCTAGCTGAGCTGTGCTGATCTGCCATTTTGACGGCCCTCCGCTTTCTTCTTGTTTCCATGAAACCTCCATTTGGAGAGGTTGCCTGGCACCTTCTTTGCTTGCTTAAAAAAATAACATTTCTGATCCTGAGCACATTTATTTGGAGGAGTATTCAATTGAGTTAAGGAGGCTATACTTCTATGGAAACATGTTTAGGATCTATTGGAGCAGAATGCCTTGAAAAAGAGGCAGGGTCCCTTTCCAGCAGCTGCCATGTGATGCTTCAAAGTTGGCTGGGAGGCTTTTCTGCTCTCATTCACTTTTCACCTACTTGGAAGGAAGGTGATTATTATTTTGCCCTTCATTTTCACATCACCTCATCCCCCACCCCCCACCTTTTGGTTCATTTTACTGCTTATTAAACATCATATTTTGCAAGAGTCCCCTTTTAAAATTTTCTTTACAGCTTTGGAAAGTCAAACTCCTGGAAACTGAGACAGAAGAATAAAAGCTACATTTTTGTTGATTGCCATCTTTGGTCTAGTGTTTGGTCTAGTGTTACTTTGATCAATTTACATATCAATTAGGCATTAAAACAAGGAAGGAAGGAAGGAAGGAAGGAAGGAAGGAAGGAAGGAAGGAAGGAAGGAAGGAAGGAAGGAAGGAAGGAAGGAAGGAAGGAAGGAAGGAAGGAAGGAAGGAAGGAAGGAAGGAAGGAAGGAAGGAAGGAAGGAAGGAAGGAAGGAAGGAAGGAAGGAAGGAAGGAAGGAAGGAAGGAAGGAAGGAAGGAAGGAAGGAGGCAGGCAGGCAGGCAGGCAGGCAGGCAGGCAGGCAGGCAGGCAGGCAGGCAGGCAGGCAGGCAGGCAGGCAGGCTTTTCGATTTTCTGAATGCTGACCAGATAGAGTGTGGGAAGGGGAAGGTAAAAGGAGCAAGAAAACTTGAAGAAAACAAAACACATGCCAATTCCCTCCCCTTTCCCTGAAAAGAGAGAAGAAAAGTTGCACTCTAATAGGTTTTGGAAAACTTGGGGATTCTTTGATCTGAGAGTGCAGTGAGTTCTAAAGAGGTGAAAATGTGTGAATAACTGAGAATCCAACCTGTATGCTCAATGCAAAATGTATGCTCAGTGCAAAGAAGACTACCACTGCATAAATATCCAGTGACTGACCTACGTCACACAGTGACCTTCCATGGCAGAGTAGGAATTCAAGCTGAATCTTAGGATCCTAAAAACTCTGGTTATATCTACATTTAATTTTATTTTCACACCCTAGTAAATCCTTTTACTCATCAGATAGGGCCAGGGCATCTCTGAAGCTACACTGTCCTATCACAATAAACTGTGGTTTATAAACTAATAAAAATCCAATTAACTATGATGACCATTTGCTAACAAAATAACAGGGATTGTAGGTTGGAACCAAACTATTATCTTTAGATAGGATTTGCAGCTGGTTTGTTAATGGCCTTTTGTGCTAATTGTAGTTCCTCTTATGTCCAAGTATTTTGTTTGTGGAGTGGGCCTGCCCTATTGAGTCCACATTGACACAGACATCAAATTATAGGGAGATGGAGAGCAGCAATGAAATCAGCAAATTGGTATGTATGAGATTTATTATTCACTAAGCAGAGTCAATTGTACCAACCATGAACAAGCCACAATTTATTGTGGTGTCTGAATGCAGCTATATTTTCCACATATATTCCATGTGTACTCTTGTCTTCAAAAAAAAAACCCTTTCAAAAAGAAATGGTGTGTACAGAAGTGAATCCCAGTAACACAAAACCCAATGAAAAGAGTATTCTGAACTGGTTCATGGGAGATGGGAATGAATTAAGATCCAACATGGCTGAGAAGCAATAGATTCTTTAATAAGCATGAGCACCAATAAAAATTATTGATAAATGTATGGCTGTTTTTTTTAATCCAGACATTTTCAGTAAAGCCAATATCATTGTGGTTTTTGGCAGCTATTACTGAAAATATTCAGATTAAAAAAAAAACCCCTTGAACTGAAAATGCTTCAGTTCTCCCCCCACACACGCACACATTTTCCAAAGAGAACATGGAAAGAATGGTAGGGACAGATACTCCATACCACACTGAGGCCCCTTCCGCACACACAAAATAATGTGTTTTCAAACCACTTTCACAACTGTTTGCAAGTGGATTTTGCTATTCCGCACAGCTTCACTGAAAGCAGTTTGAAAGTGCATTATTCTGCATGTGCGGAATGAGCCTGAGTTTACTCTGGGTGTCTCCCTACTCCCCCAGTGCTTTCCAAACCCCACATGGCTTGGAAAGCAAAGGTAAGGGATAGATTTTCCATGCATGGAGATGTCTTTCCCCCTCCTTCATTCCACTGGCTCCCAAGTCTATGTTGGCTTGAGAAATTTTGGGGAGGGGGAAGGGAGACTTTTAAAACTCAAAACAAACTTTTTTTGGCCCCAAATCTATTCAGCTTTTTGAATAGACCTGAGTTTTTTGATTGGTAAAAGAAAAACTGATTTCAGTGATTTGGCTTTACCAGATCACTAAACCTATTCTCTAATTTTGCTTTGCTGTGGGTTTTCCTGTTTACACTATTCTTTGTTTCCTGTGGGTTTTTTTTTTGTTTACAGAGGATACCCTCCCATGTAATGTCCCTAGATGATCCAATCCACCATTTTGTCCACCCACCCACCCACCTACCTACCCACCCACCCTCTTCCAAGTTGTTTCCATGCAACCTCCATTTGTGGAGGTTGGATGGTATGTTTTTTAATTGTCTTTGGTCTAGTATTACTTTGCTAGATCAACCTTGTCAATTTCACTGAACACACCACTCCAGTGATAGAAAAAGCAGAGGGGGGAAAAGGAAGCTGTTATGATCACCCTGAAATAGTGACCTACAATATGGGAGGAATTGCTGTGCTGTGGGTGGAGAAAGACAGATAAGAATGAGAAAACTGAAGGAAAATTAAATACATACAGATCTGCTTCACTTTCAAAAACTGCAATGATTCTCTAATCTGAGGGCTGGTGACTGCTGGTGAGGGGAAAACGTGTGCATAATTGAGAATCAAACTGGAGGAAAATGAACACTCCAAGTGAAAGAGACCACACATGTGTAAATGACCCCTGCCATCTTTTCTCCATCTGGGAATGCTTTTTGAACATTGCAATGGATCCCTCCTATACCTTCTTATCTTCTTCAGGCAGAGAACCACTTACTGACCTATCCTGTCAGTTTCTTTCCACCTTTTCCCCTTCAGGGGCTGAGGTGCTTCAGAAAAAAATTGTAGCGTTTGATTGAAAGCACCTCCCCTCAGCCCTTTAACACACCCAGGTGAAGGATGCCCATTGACTTGATTTTTTTCCAGGCACACTTCTCACTAAGACACTCTACAATAAATACTAGAGGAAGATTTAAACATAAGCAGATTACAGATTTATTAGCCAGTACAGGAGATGGCAAATGGTGAAATAATAACTTGGAAATTGATTCAGATGTGGCAAATAAGTCAGGATACAGTTCAAAAACCCCTCAAAATAAATAATACATTCTCTACTGAGATAAACCAAAGCAAATCCCCGTATCCCAGACCCACTGATATACAGGAATTCTTCTTTCACTAGAAAATATTTCTATCCTGGTTTATTATGGCCTTACAGATTGGCCCTCTAATAAATCCATCCACCAGTATACCTTGTCTGTGTATATATTTGCTTTCACCCAACACTCAGACTGGTAACAGTAGCAGTCCCACACACTGACTGACTACTTCCTCATAGATGTTTAGTTTTTTCCACACACAGTTAAGGCAGACACCACTTAACAGCTCAAAACCAAAAAGACAGATTTTTCTGAGAGAAAGTTAACTTCCTTCACCTCTGCATCATGCAATTACTTGCCCGATCAGAGTCCAGGAGGCCACAGTCGTTTAAGTTGCTCCCCTGTTCCTCGGCTTTTCTGCCTCACTCTGACTATAAACAGTTAGTTGTTTTGGACAGAACTGCACTTAAAAATATTTCCTTGCTGTCCATCACAGCATACACTGGTCAGCAAGAAGTCTACCACTGGGTTTTCCAGGGTAGTCAGGTCAGACATTTTCCAGGGTTACAAATGTCTGAAATACATGGAATGTGTACTTTCCGGGTTACCTGCTATCTCTACTGACTGCTTAGATGCCCTGAAAAACTACATGAGTCAGTTATTGGTGGTTTTGACATGGCCAATTCAGTGTTCTAATGGTCAGGGAAAGATGGAGTTCTGGTATGGGTGAAAAATTCTGATTAATAAGAATACTTTAATAGGAATGTGAATTAACAATCTGCAGTAGATCTTTGGTCATGTTTTCCTGACTGAGGAACTGTATCAACACATGCATTACAGTAGGCCAGTAGGGTTTGCTGAGTCACCAGTATAAAGACGTTGCATGAGAGGGTTGTATTTAGACGCTGGAACCCTGACTGAGGCAGGTACTGCACAAAACCAAACCTCCTACAACTCCTGGTTAATTGTTAATATTTACCTCAGTTGTGTGTTCTTTTCAAATAATTCTCGTTTACTTCAGAAAGCAAAGTACATTGTTTCCATGAGTTTCCTTCATGATTAATCAGCTATAAATCCAGGTTTGGGTCAGCCCAGATTCTATCCCCTCGAATCCTTTTTCACTTCTGTTGTGGTTGTGGAGGTGGGAAACACTGACAAGAAAAATCACGAGGGACAGTTTCTAGTCCCCCAGAAACCCATCACAATTGGATTTGCGCTTTGAAAAATAATAATAATAAAGAGACCCATTCCTATTTTTGTTAACTTTGTCAAAAGAAGAAAAATGGTGGAACAACAGGAAACAAGTGAAAAAAGTGGGGGGGGGGACTGAAGTAGCAAGAAGGGGATTATTAAACTGTGATAAAATAACCCACTACTGTTTCTGCAGTAGTGTATTGGCCTTTCAGACACTTAACTTTCTTTTAAAATTGGGTACTGTTCAATAGGCTACATTATTTATTACAAAAGAAACCAAGTAATAGAAAGTGGCCATTAAGTCAAATTGGCTGCTGCTGAAGAAGAAGCAGATCAGTTCTTGAGGGAGACAAAAGCCCCATTGAAATACTAAGAAGACACTGGGGTGCACAATCACTGTGCTTGGAAGCACCACAGGATCCTCAGCATTTCACAGATTTCAGAAATCAAAGAAAGGTGGCAAAAATTAAGACGAAAAGCTTTATTCATTTAAGAATTTTCAATTGCTTTTTTTAGATTTCCAAGTTTTGTGCAAAATGTTCTTCATGTGTACCCTAACAGTTTCCAGTTTCCTTGCTTATTCATGTCCCCTGCAAAGGAAAAGAAGAAGAGAAAAAGAGAGAGCTAAGTCCTGCCATTTCACATGGTGCAGAAACTTTGCGAGGTACAAAGACTGTTACATATCTTTAGATGCCATTCATCTTGAGTGAAGTTCTATCCCCAGTTGAGAACAATGGTAGGATCTGACCCAGTAGAAGTATGTACATGAGCATTGTTACATTAATGTAAAGAGAAAAAAATGCTTTTGGATATTGTGTTTTCACCAAATTATAATGTATCCAGTTGGGCTGATAGCACAAATGAAAACCATTTTGCTATCTGCAGAACTTAATTGCTTTTGTGATTTACAATATATCAAAATAAAAGATACCTGATGGCAAACTACTAAAGCAATAGTTGGAAATAAATGTGTACAACAGTGTTGTAGTAATTTCTTCCTTTCTTCATTCCTCTTGAAAATTTATGTGCTGTCTCCTCAGAGATTTGTTTGAGGCATCTCATAAAATAAAAAATAAAATAAAATCATAAAAACAACAGCATAAAATATCAATAATAAACACACTATAAAACAAAGTCATAAATAAAAGCTATAAAAATAAGCCAGGGCATAACAACAGCACAAAACAACGTTCAGCAATCTAAAATGACGTTTGTAAAATAGTTCTGTGGCAAGATGCCGGCAATAAAAATAGTTTTTAAAAGAATGAACTCTTCTGTAAAACCCGAGGTAAGTAAAAGTATTTTGGCTTGCCTTTTAAAGATATGCAAGAGGTGAGCCACACAGAGGAAGAATTTTTAAAGGTGAGATGCCACCACAAAAAAAAAAAAAAGTCCTACTACTGGTCACCACCTGCCTCCCCTCTGCAGGGGGAGCACAGAGATAAGCTCATCTCATTCAATGAAACTGATATAACTCCCATAAGGTTGTGCCATAAGTGTACCTTCACAAGGTAACACAGATGTAAAATAACATCAAACTGTAAAACCCTTTCTAAAAAAGCAGCATATAAATACTGGCTGCCTGACAGGTTTGCTCAGTCTTTATTAAAACTCTTTACTGCACTCTTCTCTATTAAAATTCTTTGTTGTAGCATGACACACAGCAATGGCAGGTTTGTGGGAGTGTAACTAGGACTCCCACTAGGCAGTGTGACAATGTAAACCCAGGGAATTATATCAATTCCATTGCACTGTTTGAATATGTGGAAACGAACCCATCAAAAACTTTGAGCTGCTCATGAACAGCCAAACTGCTTGATGAAAAATTGGCTCCCTGCTCTTTTATGGATTGGTTTTAATGGACCTAACATAATTAATAGTTGCTGAATTGGCTTGAACAGGAGATCAATGGGTTTTTCATTTTTACAAAATTAACTTTCTAGAATTCATCAGAAGATAGCAGTAAAATATTGAAAATGTATATAAGGTTTTAGGATACAAAATAATCTGGGGCATGGAAAGTTCAGAGACCTTTAGAAATGGAAAATGTGTCTCTCTGGATATAATAAATAATATATGCTTTTTAGAGCATTTGGTGTTTGAAAATAGACTTTCATGTGCTGAGTTTTTCTTTCTATTTTTTGTAACTTCCTAAGTATTGCATATTTGCAGTGAGTTTCCTCCAGAATAGTTTTCTATTTAGAAAGACATTCCAATTGTGTTATATCAGTTGACTTAGAGTCATAAATATGCTTTGAGGTGGTTTTCGACAGTGGTTTCACAAGTACAGTGATAGGCAGACTAGTAGGTCAAACATGAAATTTCACTGCAGAATAAACCATTCACTTTATAAAAGAAAATTAAAAGCATTTTAAAGACCTATATTTATGCACTTTTCCTAACATTGAGAATTATTGGACAATCCAATTCAGTTTTGCATGTGGCATTATCTCTTATAAAGTTATTTCTCTTGTGAAAAATCCTCACAGGATTGAAGTGAATGTGTACCATCTGATTATGTAAATTATCATATTCATGATATTGCTAATGTTTGTATCATGGCTTAAATTGTTTTAGGCATTTTCCCCACGGCCAAAATATCCTGGGGGAAAACCGGGATCATACATACCTGGATTTTTCTATCTCGGTTTTTCCCTCTGCATGGCAGCCCATCAGTGCATTCAGGCCGGGAGAAAGAACTCCAGGTGATTGTGCACAGCCCCTGGTTTACTTTCATTTTCCTCGCCAATGTTGCCACACATGCTGAACTGTCCCATTTTTCTTCCGTTCTGATTGGCTGCAGCCGGCAAGGCGGGAAAAATAAACCAGTCCATCTCCCACTGTGTTTGCATGGGAGTGCAGCATCAGCCCTTGGCACATAGTCTGCAAAGTGTAGGTTTGCCAGACTTAGTATATATAGCAGGAGTGCTGTCTCTGGTGCTAACACAGAGGACACTGTTCACCCCTCATATCCAGATCACTGTGTTTCTTCTATTCTATAAAGCCACATCTCTTGTTTTCAGACTTTCCATACATCATAGATTCCACACAGTAGAAATATAACAGGCTGACAAAGGGTTTGGAGAAGAACTTCACAAGGGTCGTCCCCCCCCCAAGTAGGATTTACTCATTATATTTTTCTCAGCTCAGATTTTTTAAAAAACGCCAAAATCCTGATTTTTTTAAAAAAATCCCAGGCTGAAACTGCTACCAAGGGAACCCCACAGGAGCCAATTGCTTTCATTTTCCTGCCCCCCTACTCGTTGTCCTGCTTTTCATCATGTTAATTTTGTTTCTGCTGAGCTGCTGACAAGTGTGATAGTCCACCATTACAGAAACGTCCCCACAGCATGTTTTCTCCCTTTGGCAGTGATTGTGAGTGCCATTTCATTCAAATGTGTACAGAAATGGATTCACAACAAATGGGCCCCTTTCTCATTTCCTTTTTTTTTTCTTTTTTGGGTGCTCAGAGCATGTAGCTAGGCAGATGCACACCTTTGGATGTGCATCTTGCTTTGTTTCCTTTTTGGACAGGTTTTATTATTTTGTATATCACAATGCTAAGGGGTTACATGCTTCATGTTTACATGTGTTGTGGTCTCAAAGCCCTAGACTTTTTTTTTACACACTGTAGAAATGAGAGGGGGAAGTCCTGCTTGGGTTCCTGAGGTTGCTATGATTCTCTACCCATAGGACATGTTCCCTTAGCAGATGGTGGGAGTGGGCAGAAGGAGGACTTTACTGATAAAACAGCCAGTGAGAATGCAGGAAGAAAGGGATGTTTGTGCCTGCATGTTTGTATTGTAAAAAAAAAATAGTGGGTTCATGTAAAGGGCAGAAAGGAAACAGAAAATGGGAACCCATGCAAAGGACAAAAATGGAATAAAATAGACCCAGATTCAAAAATAATAGATGTAGCCCATTATTATTATGCTTTGTAGAATCCCCCATAGCTAGAATTTACAGCCCCTTCCTCTCTATCAACCACAACCCACTGCCATGTACTTCAGTGTCTGGTTGGCCATTTGGTCTGGTCTAGGAGAAGCACATAGTACAGTGGTGGCGAACCTTTGGCACTCCAGATGTTATGAACTACAATTCCCATCAGCCCCTGCCAATTGGCCATGCTGGCAGGGGCTGATGGGAATTGTAGTCCATAACATCTGGCGTGCCAAAGGTTCGCCACCATGGACATAGTACTTGCCAGACAACCATGGACAACCCTCCCTCTTAACGCTTTGGCCGTTTCCAAATGGGCGGAATACGGCGGCCTGGGGACGGCAAAAACGCTTCCCAGCACTTCCCCCCCCCCACACTCCCTGCCTTCACTCACCTGCTCTCCGGCGCGTCGCCGAGGCCTGGGGACACGCCCCCCTGCTCTACGACATGGAAGCAGGCGCGCAGGGCAGGGGAGGCGTGTCCCCAGGCCCCGGTGACGAGCCGGAGGGCCGGAGAGCAGGTGAGTCGACCAGGCGACGGCACCCAGCGGCGCCGTCTCCCCGGTTCTTTCTGGGACCGTCCATGCGGACGGTCCCAGCGTCGTCGGGTCGGCGTCAGAAACGCTGACCCAAGCCCTTCCGCCTCTGTGCAGAAAGGGCCATTAAGAGTTCATCAGAATGACACCATACTGTTTCAGCCAGCAACTAATTCCAGAGAAAAGGGATTTTCTTCCCTTTTCAGTTGACTAGTAATAAAGCAAAACAAAATTTCAAAGTGTACAATTATAATTTGCAGCATGCTCTGGGGGAGCAAAAATTAGCGCAATAAGTAAACACCATCTTACTTGCTTCCATGAGACCTTCCTTTACCCTTCATTATAAAACAATCCTTTGAGCTTGTGTTCATTGTCTTTTGGTGTCACATGCATCCACAGTTATATAAAAATAGATTCTATTATAAAATCAAATCAGATTTATTGTATTGTCCTTCAGGGGCTCTTTTTCCCTCCATGGACACAGCCTACTCTTTTCTTGATCTGTGTGAGAATAGTATGGAACCGCTCTGTTGAACAGCTGGCTAAAAGTTAGCACAAGCATGTCCTTCTGCTGAACTGGTAAAGAGGTGGGGAGTCCCAAATGAAAATGTCTGGTACTTCAATAGCAAAGAACGTTAGATAAGAGCCAGGCCTTCCAGAAAGGAACTGATACCATATTAGACAATGTGTCAGGGCGTTATAGTGAAGCTGAGATCTCATACCAATTTGCTGCCTCTCGTCATGTATCTTGGTGGTACAAAGAAAATAAGGCATCATAGGGGAATGAAACATGTAGACATAACCTTTGGTATAGAAAGGCCAGCAATCTGTTGCTATAAACCTCAGTACAGATGGGAAGCCATGTTGGTTTGAAGGGGGAGAAAAATCAAGTTCAGGAGCACCTTTACGAGCAGCGAAGATTCTTGGTATAAATTTCATGAGTATGCACACTTCTTCAGATACCAATCATAATTTTCAATAGTAGCAAATAAAAAAGGAACTATGACTAAGCACCATTACACTTTTCTCTTCCTTCCGCTGCAGAGCTGAAACTATCAGTTCAAACTTTGTTAGTGTGGGAAAGAGCGATTCAAGGTGTTGTCTGCAAAAGACCCCGAAGGTTGTTTTTCTTCCACACCACTAACCTTCTACCACTTCTCCAGCTGATAAGAAAGTTTTGTGGCATCTGTAATGCTTGCTTAATTTACAAACATGTAGAATGAGGATGGACGGAAACTGGCACTCCTACAGGGCAGCAGATTTGGGCAGCAGATTTGCTATTTCTTTTCAGATTCCCAAAGTGAGGGGCAGATCTGGAACGCAATGCAGCTAACTTGCAATTTTCAATGCTCCAACCTTATGTAATAAGTGAATGTGCTGTCCATGATGCACTCATGTGCATAGTCACATTTTTGTGAATGCATGACGTTTCCAGCTTTGGCACACACAGGTGTATGTCCTCAAGGAGTGTGTATCTGACTGTGCATACTGAAGTTGGAAGCATTGTCCAGTTCACAGAAAATGGCAACAGGAATCAATTGGATCACATGTAGTGCAATATATGTAGCTGATTTGTCAAAATTGTTTGAGAATCTCCCTCATCCTCTCTTTCTTGTCTCTCAGGCGGATTCCACATGGGCCATATACAGCAGTGTGCGGCCGGTAAAAACACTGTTGTGGGGGAGGACTTTGCATAGCTGTCGCTGCTGGAAGTGAAGCCACTATGGCCTATTTCCCCCACAACTGTGCTTTCGTGATTTGCTAAACGACTGAGTCTTTTTGAAAACGCTGGTTTGCAGTTGGCACTGAGTGAAAAGCCAGGCAGGAGGTGCTCCTGCTCTGGCCATGCTTGTGTACCACTTTTCTTGTTGCTTCCCATCTATTTAGCCATGTAGATGCAGGGGTTGGTATCTGTGAAATGTCAGTGTGACCATGGGGATTCATGGTCCATTCCTACATAGCTACACAGGCCTGGACGGGTGACAAGAAAAAAAAACGCCAGGCCCCATGCGAAGGCCACAGCCCGGTCGGTTTGCATGCTGTTCATGGGGCGCCCAGCCATGCAATCACCCCGGGGCAGCTGAGTTACTGTGTATGCCCGCCCACACACCTCTGTTTATGGCCCGTGCGGAATCCACCTCTCTCTCTCATTCTCTCTCTTTCTCCTCTCACACTCCCATACTTGCTCTGGGATACATCTGTGTCATTTTCTCCAGCTCTTCCTCTTAACTGCTTTTAATCTGAGAGCCAGCATGGTGTAGTGGTTAAGTGTGGTGAACTTTAATCTTGAGAACCAGGTTTGATTCCCCATTCCTCCACATGTGTGACGGATTCCTATCAGGTGAACTAGTTTTGTTTCCCTGCTTGTATACATCAAGCCTGCTGGATATTTTGGGCCAGTCACAGCCCTCCTAGAATTCCCTCAGCCCCACCTGCCTCGCAAGGTGTCTATTGTGAGAAGAGGATGGGAAAAGGAGTTTGTAAGCTGCCTTGAAACTCCGTCCTTACAGGGAAAAAAAGGTGGCTTTTAAATCCAACCCCTCCTCTTCTTGTTGTCTGATTTTTTTTCTCCCATTGTTTATGCTGCTGGATTTTTCTTAACTGATTTTTTTGCTGCTTTTACCAGCTGCTACTTTTAAATACCTTTGATGTGATCTTGCAGTTTGTCTCAGTTTATTCAATTTTTACAAAAATGTTAAATTGTATTTTTGTTATTTTCTTTTAGATGCCTTGGACAGATGCAAGGGAGTGTGAGATGTTAATCTTTTAACTAAGCGAATGTTAATGGGTATGTTATTTAAACATGCACATTTCTCACCTGTCAGCAAATGATATCATAACTAGCCACTTTCTTTGATCAAACATGAGACAATAATTCTGAGCCATTAACCTAACAGAGGAATGGTCAGCCAACAGCCATTAACATGTTTTGCTTGGTTTCACTGGCTGCTTCTCTTGGCAAAGACTTTGATCCATTTTGGCTGGGTTTTTCTTCCAGCTCGTCAAGGAGCATGCAGCTTTGTTATACATGTAAGGGATTTTACTAATGTAAGTGGAAAATGTCTTCAAGTCACATATGACTTATGGTGATCCCATGGAATTTTCAAAGCAAGAGATGTGCACATTTGCCATTGCATGCTTCTGCATAGTAACCCTGGACTTCCTTGGTGGTATCCTGACCATGTAGTAACCAAGGTCAAAAACTGCTTAGTTCTTGAGATCTGACAAGATCAGGTTGGTCTGGACCATCCAGGTTGGAGCATCATGGGTGGATCCAGAAACCTTTTTTTGCTCAGTCTCAGCCATTTCTCCTCCTCCTCCTCCTCTTCTTCTTCTTCACTACTAGAGGACAGGCTGACTTCATTTAACCCTATGCATCTTCCTCTGAATGAGACACCATTTGTGTCCTCCTTCTGCCGCATATTATTGCTGAAACAGCCAGCTGACTTTCAAAGGAAATAAATGTAGAAATAAATTAAAGGAAATAAATTTCAAAGGAAATAAATGAACTCCCATTTCAGTTCATCCCTAAACAAATGCCAGGAGTGCCCACAATTTGCTAGGTTAAAATATAGCAACTCTAAGCATGAATATATTTTATATATTCATGGTAGCACTACAAATTATAAAACCTTTTCCAGCTATGTTACATGAGTTTCCCTCCCCCCACTCACAAGGCCCTTGGCAGCTTTCCCAGTGGGGAAAGGAAAGCCCATACACTAGGTGTCTTGAAAGAAACCCTGATGAACGCATGGGGCTGTTTACATTAAGCATGCAAATTTGCAACTCGGAGCTATCTCCTAGTGTTTAATCTCACCAGTCAATTTGTTTCCAAGACCTTGGCGTTTAGCAGCGCTGTGGCATTTCATTAGAGTTTACCAATCAGGGAGAAGCTAGGTTAAAAAAATGCAAACCACAGAAGAATAAACAATAAAAAAGCCTACATCCTAGACACATCAGGTATCCGAAGTAGGTAATTAACTACCCTGAGCAGTCACAGTCAACCTACTTCCAATTATAATTGAGAGGATAAAATGTGCATGTCAGGTATTTTTTTCCCTTTTTCTTTGGTGCTGGACCATATGTGAAATCATCCTTGCCAATGCTACTTTGAGAAGCTGTTAATGACATAAATATATGCTGGTAAGCAATTTGCCGGCTTCCTTCCCCTAAACACTCATGTGCACCGACATCCACTTTTTTTGTTTTATTTTTTTTTTGCTAACAATTTATTTTGAAACATCTGTTTCTTGCAGTTTTTGAAAAGTCCAGAATAGAAAGGAGAAAGGAGGAGGGGGGATATACTGTGCTCCTATTAAAATAAAGTATCAGGAATAAAAGGGAATCTGATGATATGCTGGCTAAATTGGACAATGTATTCTTCAGCATCTCCAAAATGACTCTATGCTTGTCCTTCTAAATGCACAAGTTGGAAACCCTGATATGCTCCCCTGTCCTTCTACTTTCAGTGTTGTCTGCGAGTAATAGCAACAAAGACTGTACATAGCAGATACTTCAATACAACGATACATGCTGGTGCTTAGAGTAGATCCAGCAGAGCTATTTGCAGCAGAAAATACATTTTTGCACAGGAATTGGCCACGTACTCCCACACTTGTGTGTGAGAGAGACATACAAAGAGAGTATGTGCATGAGGTTTTCTGTACAGCAAATAATAGAGATTTGCAAAAAAAAAAAAGAGCCTGAAGAATGAATTATTCATATCATCTTCAAAATACCCAGCTACTATGTTGAGCTACTGCCCCTATATATTTATATTCAAGGCCAAAGGTCACACTGAGAGAGAACTTGTTCTCTGCTCTAAAGCAAATGAAATATTACAAGTAAAGTGAATCAATAATGTCAACAAATGAAGAGAAATCATCTTTATTATTATTTATTAAATTCCTGATGAATAGTGGAAAGAGCATCACAGAAAATATCAGGCAGAAAAATTATAACAGGAAATGATTTAGGTAAGCATCTTTCCTTTTTTCATTCTGGTGATACCATTAAAAAAAAACACTCAGATAACAGGTAGTCCAACAACCAGGCCTTTACGAGATGTAGCTCCTCCAAACAATATACATCCACTGGACATATATAAAAATTGTTAAACTAACCTTTCTTCACCTATTTGGGACTGGAGTTGGGGAATTTTAGCCACCTAGCAAGTAATTAAGCACATTGAACTACATAGGTCACAGTTTACATGAGCCTGAGGTAGGCAAAATGAACTCTGTTCTTCAGCTCTTACTGGCCTGTGCATGTCCATTACCTCATAGAGCCCAAACTTAAGTGTGTTGATAAATACCCTTTTCTTCCAGATAGAGCTGGATTTATGTACAAATTATGTTAGTAAATTATAGTTTAGGAATTCAGATAATGAATTCCTAAACATGGTGTAGTGGTTAAGAGTTGGTTGACTCAGATCTGGAGAACTGGGTTTGATTCCCTACTTCACATGAGTGGTGGAGTCTTACCTGGTGAACCAGATTTGTTTCCCTCCTGCTGCATTCCTGCTGTGTGACTTTGGGCTAGTCACAATTCTTTGGAACTCTCTCAGGCCCACATACCTTACAAGGTGTCTGTTGAGGGGAGAGAAAGGGAAAAGGAATTTGTAAGCCCCTTTGTCTCCTTACAGAGGGTATAAATCTAAACTCTTCTTCTTCTAACTCCCACTCCCCATGGCTCCTTCCGCACATGCAGAATAATGCACTTTCAAACTGCTTTCAGTGCTCTTTGAAGCTGTGTGGAATGGCAAAATCCACTTGCAAACAGTTGTGAAAGTGGTTTGAAAATGCATTATTTTGCATGTGCGGAAGGGGCCCATGACTAAATTTTCATTTTGGAGGGTAATGCTGTGTGACCTGTTGAACTCGAAATAGTGTAGGGCCTTAGCATGTCTTAATCCAGCCCTGCTGCCCTCTATCTTAAAATTCCAGGCCTCCAGCCCTGTTGCTGATAATTGGAGGTGAGAGGAGAATACTGGCTCATTTGCAAAACTTCCTGTAAATATCTGACATGATATGGACACACTGTAGCAGGTTAATAAGCTCTGTTGTAAAACCATAGAGTTGTAAATCCTACAGCATCATTTTTAAGAGATCTATGCACCCTTTTGTGGCAGTTGTTCCATGTTACATAGCATACCGTGGTGCTCTAGCAAGAGAATAGGAAGGTTTTGGAGACATTGTCTGACATTTTGGACTCATTGCCACTGAGCAGCTACCGAGTGAAATTCTGAAATTTTGCAGAACCTCCCTTCATGTCCACCATCTCTTTGAACTTTTGTTTGATCAAAATCCGACTGATTAGAAATGGAGTCCAAATGCCTAAAAAGAGCAAAAGAAATAGATTGTGACCTTTCAGGGAGAACTTGGGTAAATAGGAATTATGAGAATTTCTCTTAATGTGCTACTCTCCGGTCAGAATCTCACAGCCTTCTCCTGTTCAGAGACAGAAACTGCCAGTCTTCCCATGAACTGCCACACAAACTATCACCAAGGCAGCTATCAGTGGCACTATCATCTTGGTAGGCATCAAGGCCCAGGAGCCTCCATCAAAAAAGAGCTGGCCATCCTAATTTTGTTTACTTTTGATCCTGGCACCCTGCACATAATACATCAGAAGCATGGCATGGATTCCTCTGTTGTTTGCTAGTGATGCCTAATGGGGATTTTCACTGTCTGCCTCTTAGAAAATTCTCTGCTGTTTATATCTAGTACAGCACAGAGTAAATGTGGCAAGCACACTCCATTCCTCACTCTGAATGATACTCTAACCCCGACTGCATTATGTGTTTCTCAATGTGATATGCATTTCCAGTAGACTTTCCCTAACCTATTCAACGATGGGTGGCAGATTCACCTTGGCCCTATGACATTTTTCTCTTTCCTCATTATTTAAATGGAACTACCAGTGTAGATTCTCTGCATGAAGGAGAGTAATGGCACAGGCTGGTAGTTGTGCGTACTGCAGCTAGGCAGAAGCAAATGCACCATGACAGTTTTACCAGTCCTGTCCCATAGAAATAAACTGTGCTATGATAGTTTCTCAAAACAAAATTTACAGGAATGCCAGAAGAGGCTGTTGAGATGGTGGCAGCTGCTGTGCCACTAAGGATTCCAATTCAGAACTGATGTACTTACAATAATGATACGAAATCTTCTGCAGAGGAAGGGGGGGAAAACCAGTTAGTAGTACTGTGAAACAACAAGCATTATTTTTTGTGGTCTTTCGTGGAGTTCCGCACAGGTTCCAAGTTCATATGTGGAGTTTCGCACAGGTTCCAAGTTCACAATGCCTCCTTTTGTGTTTCGCTGAACACCTTGTGTGGTGGCCTTGATGGTTTGTTTACAGTTCAGAATGAATGGCACCTTGAAACGTTTTGCATTAGTGCAGCAGTGGTATTATTACCCAAGGTGGGGACACAGTATCTTAATATAATAGGGAATATTAGCTTAGAGCCTACTTCTTATTAATGTTGCAAGAGGCTAGGTAAGGGATCTTTAATACCAGTGTATACAAAGATCAGCTCTCAAAAGAAATTCCACAGAGAAGAGTATAATGTAAATTTGACAGTCTTTATTATAGGCCGTTTCCTCACGAAGGCGGAAACGTCCGGGTCGGCGTTTCCGACGCCGACCCGACGACGCTGGGACCATCCACATGGACGGTCCTGGGAACGAAGCCAGACGGCGGTATGCCATCGGAGCGCAGGAGCCCGGCCAACCCGGCAATGACAAAATCTCGGGCCCTCCTGGCACGTCGCCGAGGCCTGGGGATACGCCCCCCTGGCCCTGCGCGCCTGCTCCAAGTTCCGGAGGCCTGGGGACAAGTGCCGGGTGGGGGAGGCGCCGTGAAGCTGCTGCCGTTCACTCGGCAGTGGCTTCACGGCGGCGTTTCCCCAAAAAGAGCGCTGGGAAGCGCTCTGGGGAAACGCCGGCTTCAGGCCGGGCGGGCGGCGCGAGGGCGGCACGGCTGTGTTGCAGCTGCATTCCCCGTGCGAATGGCGGCCTGGAGACGGCGTTTTTACCATCTCCAGGCCGCCATTTAATGCCTGTGCGGAAACGGCCATAGGGATAAGAGGTTTACAATCGCTTGGTAAGATGCACACACAGAGTTCCTAAGATATAGATAGGTTGGAAAATAGATTTGGAATAGAAAGGTGTATGAGATATATGGGTAATATGACCTGATCATGATGTGAAGATCCAGGGTTCAGAGCCAAACAGCTAGTGTTTGGTTCCAGCGGGCAATGTGTTGGGCACAGTAACAAAGACAGAAAGGTGTCAATGGCACTGGACAAGACCCTTTGGAGGGTAGGATAATTATAGGGCAAAGAACCACCTCTGGGGGTGCCAGGACAACCTTTGGGAGATGTTAGGACATCTTCTGGGAGGTGTCTGGATGTATTGTTGAGAAACAAATAATAGAAAGCATTGCAAGGTGGTCAGAAGAAGTTACTTACAGAAGGGAGTATCTGGGTTAAGATAATCAGAAGAGACAATGACATCAGGAATCTTCTTGTGGCAGAAAATGTGTGTCCATTCACCAGAGGTACTGTTTCATGTTGAGGACACACTCTTCCTTGGCCGTGGAGATGAAAATGTGCTGATATGGCAAACAAGCTGCATGAGAACAGAAAAACAATTCTTGGAAGCTTCTTGTAGATAGACCTGACTATTGCCAAAGAATGGGCTCCCCATCTCTGCAATGCCAGCACCACCCTTTAGGCTGGCATGCAGGCAGGGATACTGGTGAATAAGCACCCCCTCTCCTCAATTATGCCAGGGTGGTATGGTAGTATGTCAGGAGGGCAAATGTTTAGTGTTGTCAGCCTCCAGCTGGTGGCTGGAGATCTCCCTGGGCTGCAACTAATCATCAGGCAACCTACATCAGTTCTGGAGAAAATGGCAGCTTCAGCCAGTGGTCCTTCTGGTATCATTCCTTTTGAGCTCCCTCCCCTCCCCAAACTCCCCCCTCCCCAGGCTCCACTCCTAAAAAAGCTCCAAGTATTTTCCAAGCCTGAGTTGGCAATCATACGAGTGCATTCAAGGAAGGCTCATCATTTAACCATTCACATGGATTGCATCTGCCCCAGAATGGTCACAGGCAGGTCATATAGCAATTAAAATCCACTTTAGAAACGGTGTGTCATACTGTGTCATACTGCCTTCATTAGTCAGCGATGTTCACCATTCTGGCAATATGCTCAGAACTGACTGGATCCCACTACAATTGGTAGGCAGTGGTGTGAGAACATGAGAAATCCAGTGAATTTAGCTGACTTGATTTGAAGAGTCAGCCATGGAAAAATATTGGCAAGGCTGGGAAATTTGAGAGGCAAGCTGTGCTGTTTCCTCAACTCCAAATGCCAGTAGCATCAAGGCAAGTAAGGACATCTTGTAAGCAACTTCGTTTAGAGAAATGCTCTGAATTCCTCTTTACCCAGTCCCTCCCTAAAATTCATCAAGCAATCAATTTCTCTTAAAAAAAATTTGGAGTCTGTTTCTAATTAATTCCATTTTGATCAGAGAGAAATTTTGAAGAGAGGAGGGGAAGGAAGAAAAGGTCTGCAGAATTTCCAACTTTCGCTCTGTAGGCATTCAGAGGCAGGCAAGGGAATCTCCAACCTTCCTATCCTCCTCTTTCAGCACCAGTTTGTGGAGTGTAATATAACACATCTGCAAGGGCTAAAGATTTTTTTAAAGGATTCGTTTACTTCTCTTCGAAGAACATGAGCAAGAAATTTCTATTTGAAAAGAGAAAAAGAGAATAAGAGGTATCAATGGCTATGTCTACAAAAGTGACTTTCAGAAAAATAAATTTCCCTCTTTATGACAACACTGTTTTCAGGCTGGGACTTTTCCTGTTGGGTGCACTGGTCAAATGGGCAAGCGGAAGGGGGACAGTAATGGCAAAGTACTTGAGAGGCAGACATTGTCTTGGATTCCCAATATAAATCTTGACTGATGGCAAGAATTTACAGCTGCGTCCACAGCACCTGTTGCCAGTTGAATTCCGAGACATGTTCAAGGTTTTGGTTTTGACTTTCAAGGCCTTGAGAAGTCTTGGGCCTTCATATCTTTGGAACTGCATTGCCTCATATTGTCCACAGAGGTTATTTTGGTCCTCTGATAGTAATCTACTGGTGGATCCTGGCCACAAGGACATTAGGTTGGCCTCAACCAGAGCCAGGGTCTTCTCTAGTGGTGGGATTCAGCCAGTTCAGCCTGGTTTGGGCAAACCAGTTATTAAAAGCCCTCCGTTGCATGCCCTCCCATCGTGCATGCCCCCCTTTGTGCATGCTCCCCCCGCTGCCCACTTACCTGGTTGCAGCCTGGTACCAGCAGGCCTCCTCCGAAGGCTGCACAGTCCAGCAGGTGTGCACACGCACGCATGCATGCATGCATGTATACACACCATTTCAACCTCCTCCTCCTTCTTTTTGCGATCTCCTTCCAGGGCTGGTTTTCAGTGCACTCAAACATACACTATTGCAGCTGAAAAGCAGCCTTTTTAATTATGATGCACACTGCTCTGAGTCTACTGGGGAGGGTGGTCTAAAATATAATAAACAAACAAACAAATAAACAAACAAACAAACAAACCTGCTCACAACTCAAAAATGAAAAATCTTAATAGAGAGGAGAGCAGGAATTTGCTTTTCCCCATTAGTTTTAATGGCCTTCCTGTCTTTGATGGTTTCTCAGCAACATGTTGCACATTGTTCAGTACTTTTCTTCTTGGAGCCATTGTTGTTCTTGCTTATGTATCTTGCAACTTTTGGCCTCATTTGCTCACCTTTCCATTTAATCCTACTGGGGCGATCATATGATTCTATCAATGACATCACACTCTATATCTGAAGGACTAGCATTATGGACATTTTTTAAAAGACTCCTGGATCTCCATAGTGAATTAAAAAAATGGCTGTATACATTAATGTCTTTTAGGGTGGAGAAGAGAGAAAACAGTGTTGAGATGAAGCAGCAGCCACCCCAAGTGATGCTCAGATACATCAAAAACAAACTAAATGCTTGGTCAGGATGAATATTTTTTCATGGATTTGTTTGGCTGCATTTAAAGTGCTGCATTCAAAGCAAATATCAAAATTAGACTATATTCAATGCAGTCTTAAATCCCCCCCCCCCCAGCATCTTGACTTGAAGAGGAAAAGGATACAGCAGTTAGCCACTTGTTCCATATCTTTAAAGGATTACACATTTGTTAGATGTGTAGATACTCAAAATCTCCAGCAGGAACTGGTGGTTTATAATCTTCCTTTTGAAAACTTCATTTTATACCACCTGTCTGTAAAGGCACATGAAAAATGAATAAAAGGATTAAAATGTGAGCTGAGCACCATCAAGTTGCTTCAAACATATGGTGACCCTATGAATTAATGACCTCCCGATGTCCTATTGTTAACAGCCTTGCTCAGGTCTTACAAAGAAAGGGTGATGGCTTCCTTTGACTAAGAGCAATCTTAAAAGAAAGACAAAACTGGTAAATGATGTGGCTGCCCCTTTGAAATCCTCCCGAACTATGAGATATTTGAGGGACACATATATTCTGGTTTATCATGGGATTTGTTCAAATCTGCGACCAGTTTGGCTCATACCCTGTTCATCAGTCACAAATAGCAAATATTTTTTTGATGAACAGTTCACCTTTTTGTCTGTTCAAGATATTGCTTCACCACATTCCTTCCTAATAGCACAGTTGTTACCTAGCTTAACAATTATGAATATATTTTTCAAAGTAGCAATGGGGAAAATAACTCAGCTTGGCAGTGCGAGAGGCAGGCTAGGTGGGATCTTTTAGACAACTCTACCAGAATTGGCTTTTGAAACGTTCTACAGAGAATGCAAAAGAGACCAAAGTGTAGTTTTAAATATTTTTATATAAATTTTGGTTGCAAACAATCACACAGTGAGACATTAAGGCTCATACACATAGTTCCTAAGTATATAATCAGGGAGGAAAAGATAGGTTTTGGATGATAGAGTAGGAGGGGAAGGAGGGGACTTATATGTTACCTAAAATCTGCAGAGAAGTTCCAGAAGAAGGCAAGGATCCCTATGCCAGCATAGAAATTCAGGCGAAGGACAAATTCATGTCTCAAACCAACGTGACCAAAAGAGGTTCAGGCTAGTATTGAGCACTGAGGCTCAGGTGTGCAGTATTTTTCTACCCCCTTGCGCAGGTAAGGTGGGAAATTAGAACTTAGGTTTCATTTCTCAGCAACTGCTTGGGTATCCTTGCTGGACTTGCATGGTTGAGTTAATTAGCAGCTCTATCTATTGTTTCTACTTTCTGGGACAATGGAGCCAATTGGTCCTTGATTACATCAGTGAAACCTTGAATGGTTTATGCAGAGGTACTTCCTAAAGTCTCTGCCCGGAGTATTCAAATTTGGCTGAGGCATTTGTTATCGGGAAGGGATCGTTTTGTTAGGGAAAAAATACAAAGAGATACTACAATCTCAGGGCAGGATGTTCTTGTACTATTTGCATAGCTGCAACCATGGCAAGGTGTGGTATCCAGGAATTCTACAGATTCCATTATGTTAATGGAGTGCTCTGACAGGGTGGAATAATCAAGATGCATGTCCTTGTCATGAGGCTTCCAGATTGTATCACTGAAGTAACTCATAGATCTAATCTTTGCAAACAGACCGTTTTGCCTTAGGCTTTCAGCTTGGACACTCTGCTATCCACCCATACAAACATGGAAACTTGCATTTTGTAGCACACAGCATAAGAAATAATATGAATACCCAATGTTTCATAAGGCTGGGGATGAAGGGAAGGGGTACAAAGTACAGTGCTCTGCAAATCTGGGGGGTTTCACACAGCCTGAATTGTACTCCCCCTTCCTTGTTGTGTGCTGCTGCTCTACTTAGTAAATGGATATTTAAATACTGGGTTGGGTCTGGCCAATAGTTTTTATCAAGCTTGCTGAATTTTCCTTCTTACAGCATCCCTTTCAAAATGCAGATCCTTTGATCCACAGCATAGCCTTTCAGGGTGGTCAGTTTAGACCCCTCCTATTTTCATTAATGGAAAAGCCAATTGGATCTCTGCATTGTTTGTGTGTGAAGTGCTGTCAATTCACAGTGAACTTGAACACCCACAGGCAAGAGATATTCAGAAGTGTTTTGTCATTGCTTGCCTTTGTGTAGCACCCTTGGGGGTGTCCCATTCAAATACTAACTAGGGCCAGCTCTGTCTAGCTTCTGAGACCAGATGAAATCAGCATAGCCAGAACCATCCTTGTCAGAGTGATACAACACTGTTGATAGAAAGTGTTATCCAGTCACAGTCAACTTATGGCACTCCATTAGGATATTCGAGGTAAAAAGTGAACAGAGGTGGTTTGTCATTTTCTGCTCCTGTATAGTATAGTTCTGCTCCTGTACAGACTTCCTTGCTGGTCTACCATCCAAGTACTAATCAGAGCCAACCCTGCTTAACTTTTGAGATGTGCCAAGAGTTGGCTTGCCTGGACAAGCCAAGTAAGATTGGATCTAATTAGGTTAGTTACTTCTACAATGCTAGAGTGGGGGCGGGGAAGGCTTTTCTAAAATGGCAATTAGGGCTGTGCATTCAGATAAGGCAAATCAAAAATCAGCTGTCTGATATCCAGGAAAAAATGGCTATCTAGATCAGGGGGTCTGCAACCCACGGCTCCGGAGCTGCATACGGCTCTTTCATCCTTGTACTGCAGCTCTGTGTGGCTTGGGTCCTCTCAGCCTCCTTCACAGAGTCGCCCTAAGGGTTAATGGGAAAGAGTCCTCGTTCCTAGAGAGGCACAGCCCAAGACGGCTATCCCAAGCCACTTCTGGCTTTCCTGTCTCAGCTGCCTGGTTGGCTGATGGCGGTGATGACGGCATGAGGTGGGGGCAGAGCACTGCTAGTGGATTCTCTTGAACAGGTGAGCAGCGAAGGGTGGGAAATGCGAAGGAGTTGCAGGAGCACAGATTTTCAGCGCAATCCTAACCTCAACCCACCCCCTTTGAATGGGGGGTCAGAGGTCAACTCTGCTTTGCGTGGCCTCATTTCCCCCTTCCCTGGGTCCTTCTTGGGGGGCAGGACCACATTGGGGACCCCAGCAGTGCCACCTTGGGTTGCAGCCCCCCCCCCCCAGCAGCCCCACTGAGCTCCAGGGGAATTCCTGGCGGATGGCAGTCTGACTGAATCCAGGTGAGAAAGATGATGTCAGGTTTTAAAAGAGTTATTACCTGCAAGATTACACTCTTCAGGGCTGTTTGATGGGGAGGCGATGGTGGGTGGGAATTGTTTGCTTCTTCTTTGCCAAGGAGAGCAGGAGCACATGGGGGAAAGCCTTGCTCGTGGATCTTGGAAGGTTTACTTCAGATTAAGCCTGGGGAGGGTAAGCTTGTAGACTGTGGAAAGGAGGAAGGCTGGGATCATACTCAGCCATGGTAGTCATGGGTTGCCAACTAGCGGTCGGCAAATCTCGAGACATTTGGGGGTAGATTCTCAGAAGCTGTGGCTTTTGGGAGCAGGGCAGGGGCCATGCTCAGTGGGGAATATGGCTGTCGAGTCCACCCTCCATGGCAGACATTTTCTCGGGGGGGGGAGAAGTTCACCCCCCCTGGAAGTTGACAACCCCATTAAAGACACCAATTTTGATCCACCATCCAAGTGGAATTTGAGGGGGTTCTTTGGGGGGCATAATCAGTGTCTTTCAACACAAGAAAATAGAAATGTTTGAAATAGGGGTTCTATTGCTGGTCATTTGAATCATGTACAAAACAACAGGCTCCCCCCCCCTTTTTTTTTTGCTTTGATGGGTAAAAATGGGCCGCAAAGAAGGGAACTTCTTCCTGCATGAGAATATATACAGCGTTATCTTCATTTTAGATGTCAAAATGGCTCTTTGGGTGTTAAAGGTTGCCGACCCCTGCTAGATGAAGCTGGAAAGCCAAAAACTAAAAAAGAAACCTTCCCAGCTTTTCCCAGTTTTTCTGCTTTCCCATGTAAGAAGCTATGGGATTTTTTTTTTAAAAAAGCACTTTTATGAGGCTGGTGATTTGGCTTTAAATTTTACCACTTCCCTAACCCCCCCCGACCTTTTTTTTTAACTGGTGCTCTGGTGTCCTTTCAAGTGGGTTGTACATGCTGAGCTGGAAAAAAATGCTCCCTTTTTCTGTATTGCTCTGGAAGGAGCAGTCTTCTGTCACACATTTCTTGCCCTGTTCTGGTTTCCAGGGTAATAGGAGCTATTTTTCCCTGTTTGAAATTTTTTGACATTCCATCTCCAGGAATATTGCAGGGTAACCTTAGACAGGTTCTAGAATAGGAAGTCACCAGATAGTTATTCTTTAAATAAACAAACAAAAAAGAAAACTACACCTCAGAGCAAGGTCAGGTTAGGTGTCTTTCAGGGATTGGTAGGTTGCAGTGCAAGACAGGTAGCTAAGCTGTAAACTTCCCTGTGTTAGTTTACCAGAGTTTGGCCTGGTGGAACAATGAGTGACAGGAAGGGAATGAAGCTGGGCCCTGGGGGATATGAAGAAGAATACTGGAGAGGGAGAGGGCCTGCAGCTTTCCCCCCACCAGTTTGGAGACCTGCTCTTGAGCTGTCTTCCACCACCCTGACATCTGGCTGGAGTGGTGCATTGAAGAGTCCTGAAGGCCCATTTCATACAAGACAAATAAAACGTCTTGCAGATGTTTGAAAAAGAACTGTTTTGGGCTTTTTTTTCTTCCACACAGTGCCGGAAAATAAAGTGTTTCACCCCAAAACAGTTCTTTTACCCATTCCCCCCTCGTTAGGGGTCTTACTTTAATTTTTTGCTGCAGCTCGCTCGCATTATTTTCTGCTGCTTCGGGATTCTCTGTGCTGCCCACCATTGGCAGAGGTTTGCCACAGAAGATTCCTCTGCTTGCAGCTCATGCATCCACAATTTCTGTATAAAAAGTACATGAATAAAGTTAGGTTTCACTGGCAATTTGGCACACTTGTCATTTTCCCCTTTTTTGTTGTTTTGAGCGAGGTCTCTTTGAAGGTACGATGACATGATGTGAGAATCAGTAACATGCACACATTTTGAGTTGTAGCTTCAAAGAGACCTCCCTCAAAACCAACGAAGAAAAAAGAAAAAAATGACATGGGTGCCGAATTGGAAATGAAACTAACTTTATTCATGTACTTTTTAGATGGAAATTATGGGCAGAAACCCGGATCAATGAAGGGAAAGACATCTATCATCTCTCAACTTCCAGACTCTGGAACCAGATGATACTTCTTTGGGGGAGAGAAAGGCTGGTGCGATGACCCTGAGGCACTAGCCAACTAAGAGGTGAATTGACCAGCAACCTCACCTTGTTCTCTCCTTGCTGCATGCAGTGTATGGTGTCCCATGGGCAAAAGATGGCAAGCATTTCTGAGGGAGATGCTTGATGAAGGTGACATTAGGTACCAAGAGGTGGGAAACAGGTGACAGAGACCTGGGTGATCCATCTCATAGGCCCCCCAAAATGAGTTCTGTTAGGTTTGTGCTACCAAAGTGTACCTGGTTTTTTCAGGGTACCTGTGCATCGAATTGGTTCATGGCTTCATCTGAGCTGCTTTTCCCCTGCAATAAAAATGTCTTCCCCCCCCCTTCCATTGGAAACAATGGGAGGAGAGGGGCTGGGTTCCTGTTTTGCTCCAAATGCATTCAATGGGAAGATCTTTTCAGGGTTCTGAGGTGAGGGAAGGCTGTTGGTCAAGAAGAAGTATCTTCTTGAGTAATTAAAATTTAGAAGTGGTCAAAAATATTTCTGTAAAGACAAAGGGTGAATGATCCACCTAGAAAAAAAAATAGCTTCAGGCAGTGGTGTAGTGCCAACAGAGTGGGGGGAGTTCAATGCCCTGGGCAGAACCACAGCAGGGGTATGGAGAGGGTTTTTTCAGGAATGCAGGGTGTGTGCATGTCCCGGACGCAGTTTTCTCTTGCTCTGCCCCTGGTTTCATGCAGAGGGATAATGTGCTCAGTGATGTTGAAACACCTGGCTGATCTAAGGGAATTGGCTATGACTTAGATCCCTTCCGCACACGCAAAATAATGCGTTTTCAAACCACTTTCACAACTGTTTGCAAGTGGATTTTGCCATTCCGCACAGCTTCAAAGAGCACTGAAAGCAGTTTGAAAGTGCATTATTCTGCATGTGCGGAATGAGCCTTAGATAAAAGGAGCAGATTTTATGGAATGAGGTGTGGATTAAGTGGAATAGCTGCATATGGAGGAATTTGTGCAGCACAGCTGAGCGACCTGGACAGGAAAACTATGGCTGAGGAATTGCCAGATGAATCTTCTATTTATCATGTGGCTAGAGAAGGTTTTAACACGCCCCCTAAAATGGTGCTAGGTAGGTTTTGTTACTTGTTGCCTGAACTGGTTTTTGTTTTATGGGCTCTTACTTGTAATAAATCTTTGGCTCTAAGCTCTCTTGTTCTCTTACTGATTTAAGGAACCCATTTGTCATGCTACCTGCCTACTTCACAGGGAGGTTGGGGTGCAACTGAAACTCCTCTTGGGAAATAACCCAGGAGGTTGGGAAACTTGAAGTCTTCTAGGGACAAACTTCTCCACAAATTTTTCCAAGGCAGAGGCACCAAACTTGGGAGTTTTTTGGAGAAGAGCCAGCAGCAGCTGTGCTGCAAATTTGAACATAAGAACATAAGAACATAAGAACAAGCCAGCTGGATCAGACCAAAGTCCATCTAGTCCAGCTCTCTGCTACTCGCAGTGGCCCACCAGGTGCCTTTGGGAGCTCACATGTAGGATGTGAACGCAATGGCCTTCCTAGGCTCGGCTGCTCTCCTGGAGACACCCTGGTCTGTTAAGGCATTTGCAATCTCAGATCAAAGAGGATCAAGATTGGTAGCCATAAATTGACTTCTCCTCCATAAATCTGTCCAAGCCCCTTTTAAAGCTATCCAGGTTAGTGGCCATCACCACCTCCTGTGGCAGCATATTCCAAACACCAATCACACGTTGCGTGAAGAAGTGTTTCCTTTTTTATTAGTCCTAATTCTTCCCCCCAGCATTTTCAATGAATGCCCCCTGGTTCTAGTATTGTGAGAAAGAGAGAAAAATTTCTCTCTGTCAACATTTTCTACCCCATGCATAATTTTGTAGACTTCAATCATATCCCCCCTCAGCCGCCTCCTCTCCAAACTCAGAGTCCCATAAATTTGCTTAGAGTCCCATAGAGTCCCATAAATTTGCTTAGAGTCCCATAAATATATCTGATTTCGGGGGGGGGGGGGGGGCTGAAAAATCTCATTTATTGGTATAGGTATTTGGCTTTTTTCCTTTTCTGAAAATTTTCACATCTAATAAATTTAAATCCAAAAATATTGGAAAAATGGTACATACCCTCAACTGTGATTATTATTATGCTAATGTGCAAAAACATTATTATGATCTAATAATAAAATGTAGTAGAGTCCTCGAATTCCCATTTTTCATAAAAAAAATAAGTCTCCAGTGCTATTTATTAGAGGGGAACCTTCACTGTTTCTGAGTAATCCTTTCGATATTTTGTCTGACAAGAAGCCACCATTCATGTGCCTTTAGGTCAAAGGATGGCAACTTCAGTGCCATGAAATCCCTTCCTGACATGAAGAACAAGGATGTTCTCCCAGTTGCTGATGGTATTTGAAATCTCTTTGTGGCAACATTTATTCAAGAGTCATTTTGTGGATCTTGTCATGCCCCTCAGAAGCCTTTATTATTTTCATTATTAAGTATACGTTTCCCATAGATAACTTGGGTTTAGTTCTCTGTATAGTCTCCAAAGGGAGGGAATTTTGGTTTGCCCCTGTCCCTTTAAGAAGTTTCCCAAGAGACAGTCTTTCTGTTATCTCCCAGCAATGCCCCTGTTTAACTCAGTTCAGTTCAGTACAGGTGTCCAAGGAGTTAGGAGGCAGAAGTATTTTGCCAAGTCAAAGGTGTACTGAGACCATAAAGTTAAGGTTTACAGAGAATAGTAGCCAGATAAATAAAGACTCAAGGAACTTAAAGAAGTGGACTTTCCTGGATGTAGTCAAGGAAAGAACAAAACTCTACAGCTTCTACTGTCCAGTCAAGCAAGTACTTTATTTTAAGACAGACCCTGGGAGGAGTTACAGTCTCCAATCTTCTAAATATTAAACCTTTTGTTTGAACTGTTAACTTTTTGTTTGAACTGTTGCTTGTGACTCTCCCACTCTGTTCTGGCAGGGCACAGGGCCCCAGAAACAGTTTTGCTTGGGGAACAGAACAGATCTAACAACTGTGTCCAGTATGACTATGAAATATCTTCAAAAAAATACATATAAATGAAATGTGGAATGTAAGAATGGACTCCTGTAAGGATGCATGACCAGCCTGAGAAATAAAGCTTGTGTTGATGCAAGCAGAAAATGAAGGTTTCAGATTCTCTCTCCTCTGAGAAAGAAATTTTGCCCATTGGTTCAGTACTTTCAAGGTATAAAACATTTATAGGTGCTGATCTGATAAAGGCAATTATAAAGTGATTCGTAAAGTAAATGTCAAGTAATGATAAATGTAGCTGAAAAGTTTGCATGTTTCTGCTCTCCTAAATTGTAGATGCTTTATATGTATTGTGTCAGAGGGAAAATGATATAATGTGCATTGATTAATATGGAGACTAGTTAACAGCAGCGGGTCCTGTCTGAATATTTCATTCATGAATGTCTGTTTCTAGTAATCATTAATGGTTGGTTAACAGCTCTGTTATTGTATTCATCAATTTGCCCTGTAGTTGTTGGAATTCAGTTATATTACACTGAAAAAGAATACTCCCACAGGTTTTTGGGAGTGGTATATCCTAAATGAATGATGTATAGATTAACTTTATTCTTGCATGGAATACATTTTCAAAAGCAGAAATTCCAGATTCAGTAACATCATCTGTGTTTGCAAAGCAAGAGTATGCTATACTAGAGTTCTTACTAGAGTTCTTTGAGGATGTAAACAGGCATGTGGATAAGGGGGAACCAGTGGACATTGTCTACTTGGATTTCCAAAAGGCTTTTGACAAAGTTCCTCATCAGAGACTATTGAGAAAACTCAGCAATGAAGGAATAAGAGGGGAAGTCCTCCTATGGATTAAAAACTGGTTGAGAAACAGGAAGCAAAGAGTGGGTGTAAATGGGAAATTCTCACAATGGAGAGATGTAGGGAGTGGTGTCCCCCAAGGATCCGTATTGGGACCAGTGCTCTTTAACCTATTCATAAATGACCTGGAAGTAGGGGTGGGTAGCGTGGTGGCCAAGTTTGCAGATGATACCAAATTATGTAGGGTGGTGAGAACCACAAAGGATTGCTTGAAGGAGCTCCAAAGCGGACCTTGATAAATTAGGTGAGTGGAGCTAAGAAATGGCAAATGCAGGTTTCAATGTAGCAAAATGCAGAAGAGTGATGCACATAGGGGCAAAAAAATCCAAACTTCCACATACATGCACCACAGGGGAGTCCAGTGCTATCAGTCACAAGAACCAGGAAAGGGATTTAGAGGTCTTAGTTGATAGTTTTCCATGTGGGAATGTCAACTCAATGTATGGCAGCTGTGAAAAAGGCAAACTCTATGCTGGGGATAATTAGGAAAGGAATTGAGAATAAAACTGCAAAGATTGTCATTGCCCTTATATATAGCTGTAGGTGCGGCCGCACTTGCCAGAGTACTGTTATGTTCAGTTCTGGGTAAATACATCTCAAAAAGGATATCGAAAGAGATATTAGAAAAAGTGCAGAGAAGAGGCTGACGAGGATGATTGAGGGACTGCTTTTAGCACCTTCCCCTTATGAGGAAAGGCTGCAGCGTTTGGGAACTCTTTAGTTTTGGAGAGGAAGGCGTCTGTGAGGGGGGGGGATATGATTGAAGATCTATAAAATTATGCATGGGGTAGAAAATGTTGACAGAGAGAAATTTTTCTCTCTTTCTCACAATACTAGAACCAGGGGGCATTCATTGAAAATGCTGGGGGGAAGAATTAGAACTAATAAAAGGAAACACTTCTTCACGCAACGTGTGATTGGTGTTTGGAATATGCTGCCACAGGAGGTGGTGATGGCCACTAACCTGGATAGCTTTAAAAGGGGCTTGGACAGATTTATGGAGGAGAAGTCGATTTATGGCTACCAATCTTGATCCTCTTTGATCTGAGATTGCAAATGCCTTAACAGTCCAGGTGCTCGGGAGCAACAGCCACAGAAGGCCATTGCTTTCACATCCTACATGTGAACTCCCAAAGGCACCTGGTGGGCCACTGCGAGTAGCAGAGAGCTGGACTAGATGGACTCTGGTCTGATCCAGCTGGCTTGTTCTTATGTTCTTATGTTCTTATACGTATCTTGACAATTAAGAACAAAAGAAGAATCCTACGGGATCAGAACAGGGGTCCAATATTTTGTTCCACATAGTGGATGAACAGGCACAAAGGCCATGGCCTTCCCTTGGAGTTGCCTCCTAGTGGAGTTTACTGTTTTTTGCTTGGAGGTTTCCTTTACTCATCATGAATAGTAGCTAATAATGGACATTTCCTCCATGAATGTCTCTAATGGCTATTAAAGCCATCTATACTCATGGCAATTACAACATCCACTAGCAGACAATTCCACAATATTTTTTACTCACTGAGTCAGAATTTCTTCCTTTCATCTGCCCTGACTCTATTGCTTTTCAACCTCATTGTGTTCCCCATTTCCAAGTTCTAGTGTTATGAGATGGTGAAAAAATTAAAATGTTTATATATGCTTTAGGTTTTTCACACGTGCTTTAGGTTTTATGCACACTCACGTATATATCCCTGCTTTAGGGTTTTTTGCTGTATGGGTGTGCTAAGTTACTTAAAACTCATGGCGACCCTATGAATCAATAGTGGATTCACAAAGGGCAAATATAATGGGTGTAGGATGCAATACAAACTGGTTTCTGGGTGGAGGACTTCACACAGGTCCTGTCCCCAAAATGAGTCTGCCCCGTTTTATTTCATTCAACCTGGGATTTTCAAAAATTGCTAAACCAGTGGTCTTTTTGCAAAATCCTGGGTTGCAACTGCTCCTGCATGAACAGCCAGGCAGGAGGCACTTTATTTCCCTCCCTTCCACTGCACCATCCGCAGTCAGGAAGAATCTGTCTGCCATTGCAGGGAGATTCCTTTTTCTTTTTTTTTAAATTCTGCATGTTGCACATGTGCAGCTACACAGATGCAGCCAATCAAATTGTGGGCTGCAGGGGTTCATTTCTGTATGCCTGTGCAGCTACACATGTGTTTCAGGAAATTTTTAAAGAGAGAGAGAAGCATCTCTGTGTGAAGGTGCAAAAGCAACTCGGATTGTTTCCATTGGCTCTGATTGCTGCCTGCATAACACCCATGAGAGTAGGAAAAAGGAAAGTGGGTTCCTTTATAATGATTGCAACTGTTATACATTTGCTGTGCAGAATCGACCATTGACTACCCAAATGTCCCAGTGTTATCCATCTTGCTCAGGTTTTGCAAACTGAGGGTTATGGCTTCCTTTATAGTCAATCCATCTCATGTTGGGTTATCCTTGTTTCCTGCTGCCCTCAACCTTCCTTAGCTTTACTGTCTTTTCCAGGGACTCTTGTCTTCTCATTGTCTGACCAAAGTACAGCAGCCAAAGTTCAGTCATTTAGCTTCTAGAGGCAGTTCAGGCTTAATTTGATCTAGAACCCACTTATTTGTGTGTGTGTGTGTGTGTGTGTGTGTGTGTGTGTGTGTGTGTGTGTGTGTGTGTGTGTGTGTGTGTGTGTGTGTGTTTAGTGGTCCAGAGTGTCTATAACACTGTTTTCCAACATCATTTTTCAGAGGAACTTGCTTTGTTCATTGTCAAGTTCATTCAACTTGATCTTGGTTGCCAGTGACACATCCTTCCACCTCTCTCTCTCTCTCTCTCTCTCTCTCTCTCTCTCAAATATATTTGATACACAAAAAATATTCATAATTTTTAAAAGTATGCATAATAGCTACCAAGTGAATATGTCTATCCGAATCATGAAAACCCTGTTTTCAAGAACATGTTTTGCTGCAAGTTCTATTATCTGCACAACTCCACATCATAATGAGTCTAATCTGAAAGTTGTTGCTAGTGATCAGTTGACCAGCGTGTATGTACTTCTTATTTTCATAAAGGAGTCAAAATTGTTGTCCTTTTTTGTTTGTTTTCAGTTCAGTGCCGAACCCTACCCTCTTTCAGGCTACAAAGTCTCTGGAAATGTCCCAGCTTGGAGATGATAACACTAAAATAGTTATAAATCCTACAAAACATTGTATTATGCCTTTCTACCCCACCTAAGAAACTCACAGCAGTAAACAGCGTTTAAAATCCAAGCAATAAAACAGACAATTAAAACAGGACATAAATACAACCTAAGAAGCAACTTCAACTGTCAGACTGACAGTGAAAGAATAGCAGATTTCCCCACATTCCGAAATGCCTTCCTAAACACTATTGTCTTTACCATTCACGAATTCCAAAAAAACAGACATATTGAAGCAAGATGTTTCAAGTCCCAGAGATACTACTGAAGAATAGGAAGTAAGTCTTCTGACCCAAGGTAAGCAATGGTTAATACAACTGTTGGTTTCATTTGCAGTCTTCACATGTTCTACCTTCAAGTGTACAGACCAATAAAAGTTCATAATATAGTTCGCCTGACTGAAGACTAGAACATTTTTAGTATAATGTGCCAGTAATATGCATACCATTGACCAGAAAACAATGTTTCCTCAGTTTCAATATTTACCATTGTTTTATCCTGGTACTTAAATAGACTTGGTTTATCAACAAAATGTTGTAAACTGGGGTTTGAAAGAAATTGAAAAGAGAAAAAAAAAGCTTACATGAAGAACTGCTTGCTTTTAGGTAATCATTGAAAGCTGTACTTTAAACTACTTATTTCTAGAACGGATTGTCCATAAAAGCAATTTACCGCCGAGGTCTTTCCATCATTCACCAAATAATTGTTCCGAATGGTTCAAAACTTTCTAAGCCGTGTGAAAGATTTGTATAGATGACAACCTAGAAATAAAGAAGAAAAGTGTTACTTTGACAGTGGAAACTGGGGTAAAATATCAATCTGCCAAGCCTTTAAAATAGAAGGTTACCTGAAATTTCTGATGCTTTTAGAAAAGAGGCAGAAAGGCAGAGAGAGATTGTATATATGTTATTTAAGGCTACATCCTAACAGCCTTACTTGGAAGCAAATAATGAGATTTACTTCCAAATAAATGTGTTTAAGAGCAATGCCTAAGATTATATACTAACAAAAATGCCTAGCGTTATGGTGGAGAGTGTATGTATAGGTAAGGATATTGCAAAGACCTGTGGAGGAAAAGAGTACAAGGAAATAGAATATAATTGTAATAGATGAAAACAAGATCCTTGCTACCAGTCTCTCTCTGTGTAATGTGACATCACGTTGTTTCCAACTTACAATGACCTGATAAGTTAATGACACCCAAAATGTCCTATCTTCACCATCCTTGCTCAGGTTCTTGCAGACTATGGTCTGTGGCTTCCTTGACTGAGTCAATGCATCTCATGCTAGGTCTTCCCCCTTTCCTGCTGCCTTTTATTTTTCCTAGCATTATTGTGTTTTCCAAGGAATCTTGTCTTCTGATGTACTATAGTTTCAGTTTTGTTCTTTCAGCTTCTATGGAGAGTTGTTTTGATCTAGAATCCACTTGTATGCCTTTTTCATGATCCACAATTGCCACAAGCCGAGCTACTACTAAGCATCACAAATGTTCAGTGATCTTCTCATTAAAATAAAAAGTCAATTGCAATTTGACATTCTGAATCTTTCTATTGGTTTCTGTTAACACAATAAAAGGTAAATGCTGAGAAACTGATATAATAAAAAATTAAACAACACACGTAAATTAAATGAGACCATAAAGATCCTTTTAAAATACCTTGGCAATGTACCCAAAGAGAGATAGCTGAGTTGGACCATGCTATTCTCAACATCTCTATAGCAGAAGTAAAATAAAGCAAGTAGCTTTACGTTAATGGCACTGTGATGCAGGTTGCTCCTAGGAATATTAATATTTTAGTAGTTAATATTTTAGTGGCTAGCCTGGGCCCACGTGTTGTGGAGTCCGGAGCACTTTAATTAGTGGGGAGTTAGAGGGATGGGGGCACCATCTATGGGGCCAGGGATCCCAGTGTTAATGGGACAGGGTTAGAGTGATGGCGGTAGAGCAGCGGCCTTATGATAGAGAGGCGTCACGAGATCACAGGTTATTCTGCAGCTCGCCTTCTGACCTCCGTCCTATCCCGAGGAATGAGAGTGGTTGGGTTCAGAGAAAATACCCTGCTTCGTCCCTGGTGTTGCTTAATGCCAGGTCCATCAATAATAAGACCATAGTTCTCCGCGATTATCTCGGAGATCAGCAGATGGACCTGGCCTGCATCACCGAAACCTGGGTGTGCGATGGTGAGACCGTCGCCTTGGCGCGAAGAGTCAGGCGCCACCCAGGTTTCGCGATGTCTTCACTGGAAGGGACTGAACTCAGGAGGGGCCAGGGGAGGCGGCGTGGCGATGTTCATCCATTGACTCTATCCCCTTCAGGGCTTTTCCTGTCCCGGAAATCACCCGGCACATGGAGTGTGTAATGAAGGCCTGAGAGTGGTTGGCCTTGGAGGTTGGCTGCTCCTTTTGGTGCTTACCCACGATTAAAGCGCTAAGCGCACCTGGGGACGGACCTGCCATGGTTGCTGGAAGGTGAGGTGGCTGACTGGGCGTTCGCGGTTCCCTCAACTTATTGTCTTGGGTGACTTCAAAAGCGTCCATGTCGATACCGCCTCTTGTGCAGCTTTAACCGTGGACCTGAGTGCCCTCATCCATGGCTTAAGGCCTTCGCGCCTCTCCTTAGTAAATTCTGGCCCTACTCATTGAGGCCAGCCACCGCGCTGGATTTGGTTTTCGAGGTGGAGGAATGCGGTTTGGTCGCTATCCTCCCTCTATTGATAGAGTGCGCCATGGTCCGACCATTTTGCCCTGAAAGGTCTGGGTGGACCTGCGGCGCCAACCCTGTCTAGGCGGCGGAGCTAATTTATCGCAGCATGCCACGAGGAGACTTATGGATCCAATTGGTTTCCTATGAATGCTCTGCCGGGATCCCTGAACCTGCGGCACACACTTTCGATGAGCAGGTGGAGGACTGGGAACTCTCCGGCTCTCCGATGCCATCGAAGTTGTTGCCCCGGCATCCTCTGTAGCCCGTTCTCGAAGTGGGCTCCGTGGTATCTGGAGGAGCTCCGCAATATGAAACAGAGCCCTCAGGCGTCTGGAAGCGGCTGATGGAGGAAATCTCGTATTGGCGAAGTAGGCTAGTAGCGAGAAACATCTTATAGGACATTTTATGAAAGCCTATGAGATAGCAGCGGGCGAATGAAGGAGCTTTCTTCTCCACTCCTCCTCGCATCTGCTGGCAACTCTGCGCCCGGCACAATTACATTTCCGTGTGATTCGGATCCTTGACCTCCCTTATCGGAAGGTTCTGCAAATTCTCAAGTCTGACTATTAGCTGTGAGGGGCATTATGCCATGAGCTTTTCGCGGATAAAATCAGCATCACTTTCTGCCAGGACCTTCCCCACTCTTTATCTACAATGTAGTGAACTGGAGGCTCCCTTGCCGTCTTCAGGCCCATGTTTTGCCCAGTTTTCCCTGCTCTCCAAAGCCGCTGTTGACAGAGCGCCATAGCTTGCTGTTAGACCTACTACTTGTCCTCTGGATCCGTTGCCTCCCACAAGCGGTTAAGCTTTGCCGGGAGGAGTTACGTTTACCAGTTGAAGATCATCAATGACTCGCGCCTTGAGCAAGGAGTCTTTCCCGGTGGGTTAGCGAAGAGGAGGAGGCAGTGGTCTGTGCCAATTACCGCCCGTCTTGAATCTTTCGTTTTCTGGGGAAGGTAATTGAGAGAGTGAGAATATGTTGGAGACAGCTTCCAGGAGTTTCTCCCTGGATGGCGCAGCAAGCGTTACGATCCCTTCAGTCCGGCTTCCGTGCGCTGGGCATGGAGACGAGGAGACCGTTCTCGTCGCGCCCGTCCACAGATGCGGCTCCGGTATGCAACTTGATGACCAGAGGTGGATCGGCACTGTTGGTATTATTAGGAATCTAACCGCAGTGTTTTATGTAATAGTCACGACCACGACCTTTTGACCCACCGCCTGGCCACTGAGTCGCGAGGTATGGGGCACTGTCCTTCAATGGATTTTTTGCCTTGTTCCTCTGGGATCGGAGGTCAGCAAGTGTGGTGTATTGGGGACCAAACTACTCCCGGCGGTGCTCACTTCATGTGTGGGGTGCCTCAGGGAACACTACTGGCCCCGCTGTTATTTAATATCCTACATCGACCCCTTGCTCAGCTGAGTGCGAGGGCTTTGGGCTGATCTCTGTCATCCAGTACAGCTGATGATACTCAGCTCATTCTGTTGATGGAGAGTGGAAGGCGGTCATCGCCCCTGCAGCTCTCCAGCACTGTTTGGAGGCGGTTGCTGGTTGGTTGCAACAGAGCAGGTTAAAACTTAATCCATCAAAGACAGAGATCCTCTGGCTTGGTTGTGGGGAAGGGTGAGAAATTTCCAGCTGCTGCGGTGTGGGAGGGACGGCCTCATTGGCTGGCCCCCCTCGAATCCGCAGCCTGGGGGGTCCACCTGGATTCGTCTCTTTCGATGGAGACCCAGGTGATCCCCATATAACCCGGGTTGCATTTTCCATCTTCAGCAGGCCCGGCCCGGCTGGTTTCCCTTCCATATCTCCCACAGGACCTGGCCGCAACTGTGATCCCATGCAACTTGGTCTCACCTCCAGGCTGGACTATTGTAACTCACTCTACGCGGGCCTGCCCTTGCGGTTGATCCGGCGGTTACAACTGGTCCAAAATGCAGCAGCCGGCTGCTCCGCGAGAGGCGCCTTCGTGATCATATTCAACTTCAATGCCTGCAGCCGCCTGCATTGGAAATCCTGAAGTTTGAATTCCGGATCATCTTCAAAGGTATGGGTACTTACCTTCTAAAGACCTTATCGCTTGGCCTGGGACCCTCATACCTTCGGGACCGCATTACCCCATATGTCCCTACTAGGCCTCTCACGTTCAGCGGAGGCCAATTTGCTGGTAGTCCTGGCCCCTCAATAGTCACGGCTGGCTTCCACGCAGGCCAGGACTTTTACAGCCCTGGCCCCTGCCTGGTGGAACACTCTTCCTCCAGCTGTCCGGGCCCTGCGGGATCTTGGTGAGTTCCGCAGGGCCTGCAAAACGGAGTTGTTCCACTGGGCCTTTGGAGTGTTTAGCCGCTGATATAAGTGCCCCGCCTCCTCCTACATTTTGGGCCCATTACCATCTATGGGCCTACTCTTTTTCTCCCCTTCTGGGAGAGTTTAACAGGGATTGTTGCGGGCATTGCTGTTATTAGTCGTTCTTAATTGCTGCATTTTAACTTAAATTATTTACAGTCTATTATGTAACTGTTATTTTATGTTGTTCACCTCCCAGAGCCCTTCGGGGGTTGGGCGGTCTATAAGACTGAGAAATAAATAAATAAATTAAATAAATAAAGCAAGTAGCTTTACGTTAATGGCACTGTGATGCAGGTTGCTCCTAGGAACTCATGCACACTTTTATGCACACAGATATGTGTTAAAGTGCCATCAAGTTGCTTCTAACTCATGGTGACCTTATGAATCAATGTTCTCCAAAATATCCTACCATTAACAGCCTTGTTCAGATCTTGTTGATTGAGGGCTATGGCTTCCTTAGTGGAGTCAATCCATCTCATATTGGGTCTTCCTCTTTTCCTGCTGCCTTCAACCTTTCATAGCATTATTGCTTTTCCAGTGATTTTTGTGGCCAAAGTATGATAGCCTCAGTTTAGGCAGTTTAGCTTCTCAGGAATGTTCAAGTTTGATTTGATCTAGAACCCACTTATGTATTTTTCGTGGTCCATGGTATCCATAGCATTATTTTCTAACACCATATTTCAAATGAATCTACTTACTTCCTGTCAGATTTCTTCATTGTCCATCTTGACAGATAAAGGTAATAATGGGGAATAACATGGTATGAATTATCTTCATCTTAGACACATCTTAGACACATCTCATCCTTATGCTTTAAATTTTTTACTGCTTCATAGCTGCCCATAGCTGTCTCAGTCTTCTATTAATTTCTTGGGTGCATAGAGATAGGGGTCTGTCTGTCTGTCTGTCTGTCTGTCTGTCTGTCTGTCTATCATCATCATTGTCATCGTCGTCATCCTCCTCCTACACCTGTGTTTACTGGCTCGTGTGGAAGGGACCCTATATAAATATATATATTTAATTATTTCATTTTTAATAGATTCCAGGTCAGCAATTACTCTTTTGTTAGCTAAAATCCTTGTTGAACAGCCTGTGACAAGATCTGTTATTTATTATGGTATAGTTTGCCCTATCTTCTTTTCTTCCTTTTCTTCCTAGTTGGGATTGATTGACACTACTCAAGACCTGTAGGTCAGAGGATCAGAGAAAGAAAGTAAAGGAAGAAAGACCCACCATGCCAGCTGAGAAACAGTATTTGTTCCCTCCTCTGCTATTAGTATGGAGACTGTAGACTCCAGTGGTTCAGATTATCTTTCTGGGCAGAGTACTTTGCTATAACATTGTGTGACTGCCTAGGAGGGAAAGTGAGTTCCTTTTTTCCTTTTGTGTGTGGGGCCAGTCATGACTCAAAATTGCTCTTACTCAAGTTATTTAATGCAGCTTACTCCCAGTAAAGTGATGTTAGGATTGTCTGTTGTGCGCTTTCCAAGGTGTGTGGCCCTGGTCTGGAGGTTTTAGCTCCTAACGTTTCACCAGTATCTGTGGCTGGTATTATCAGAGGCATGACAGGCCTCTGTAGATGACAGCCATAGATGAGGGCAAAATGTTAGGAACTAAAGCCACCAGACCAGGGCCACACACCCTGGAAAACCCACAACGGCCAGTTGATGTTGGCTGTGAAAGCCTTTGACCTGTATCTTAAGATAGCACTGCAATGTGTGCCGGTAGTATTCCTTGTTCAACCTTTTTCTGTGGGCACCTAGGATTGTTTGTTTGGCAACAGATCCCAAGTTTTCTCTGTGGTAGGTCCATTCCTTTGGAACAGACTTCCAAAGTGGATGTAGTTTCACTTGCCACAATCAGCAAACATGTAAGATGGTGGAGGGTAAATTATTTTTGGCAGATTTGTTGTATTCTGTGTGTAGTTTTCGCAGTATTAACTGGTTCTCAAACAGTAGATATTATTTGTGTGTTAGTTTTAAACTTGTTGCTAAACAAATGATATTTTTGAGGATCTTGCAGCTTTCACTATCTTGTCTGAGGATAAAAAGAAGCTGGCAATTCACTGGGAACTTTTAGGGGTCCTGCTCTCTATAGGTAAACCATATAATTTTGGCCAAATCTTAGAGCGACGACCCTGACATCATGTCATCATGTCCAGTTTTCACCAGAAGTAATATCATGTGTGGGTGCAACCCCCTCCTTCCCCTCCACTAGGTAGGGGGAAGAAGGTGAATTTTAGGAGGTCTTCAGCTATAATGGAAGACTTAGACCCATGGTATGGATGTTTTACATAAATAATTAAAATAAATAGCTGTGTCTGTACTGAAGGGGAGCATTACAAACCACAGAACTTCATATTCCATGCCTCAGAAGTACAAACTTCAGTGATTTCTCTAATCTTGATCAATGGGGTAGGATTTAATCAGGCTAAAGAAGCAGAGTTGGTGTGCTATGACTTGCTCACGATTTTAACAGCAAACCACTACTTCTCAAACTAATCTTGCATCAGTTAATTTGAAATACCAATAGCATGCACCTTGGAAGAGGGGGAAAAAACAAATTAATGATTTCATTTTTTTAAAAAAAACTAAGCTGGAGCTTACTAATTATAAACAAAGGGTCGAGAGAAACTTTGAAACTGTTGTACTTTTGTTCAAGGGGTGGGGAGGGGGGGGAAGTGTAGCATTCTTTTTAACAGTGGATTCATGACAGGCAAAGAAGTTTCTAGACTCAAATACATTTCATCATTTGACAGCCCTTAGTTGTAACACGAGATTCATTAGGACAGTCCATGTGATCCTTTGCCATGTGCATTTCTTAATGTGATAGATGTCAGTATGCTATTTCCTGGAGAGATTGAAGTCTTTGCCTTGGTAATTAACCTTCTTCTGTATTGCAGATAGTTGTCATTTTGGTCCCGTACAATCAGATCTCAGGGCAGGCAAAGATTCAGGATATTATCTCCTCCGACATATTTCAGATGAAAGGAGGGACACTTTATGTACACTCCTATTATCATGCTGTTTTATCACCTTTTTTTCCTCATGGCTGAAGGGTTTTCATTGCTAACTGTATTAATCTATCTCGCAGGAGGTGGTTGCTGTTCTTACAGAAGAGTCTTTTCTCAAACTTGTATTTGATGATATCTGCAATCTGGATAAGGAAATCTGAAGATCATGGAATGGAAGCTGGGGACAGGAGCTTATTAAGTGATGATGAGGTTCTAAGCTAAGTCAGTTTAAGAGATCCCATATAATCAAAATAATATTTCATCCTTCTCACAGAAATGACACTTGGAATATAAACTGGCAACGCAATTGATCCGAGGCTGGGTGCACTTAGCCAGGGGATGATTTACTTATTCTTATTTACAGACTCAAAACTGTAGTTTATCCCCAAATCCACCTCTGCAGAGGGTCCTGTATGGCATCTGTGTGAATACTATAAATGCAAAAGCTAGTTGAATCTAATACGATTAACATTTTTTACTTACAGGCCAATTTTGACAGAAGAATAAATATCAATATAGTTCAAAGCTTAAGATTAAATAGCTTCCTCCCACTATCATGCATATCCTCTGAGTGAGCACATTTTGTTATTCTGGTGACTAACGAATATTTATTGGATAACTGTCATTTCAGAGAGAGAGAGAGAGAGAGAGCTTGAGGAACTCAACAGTTTAGAAATGCTGAGTTCAAAGGAAAATATTTTTCAGTCAGCTTCAGATTTCTGAATAACATGTTGTCATCTGCAAATGTTTGAGTCACAGCTGACAGATCAGGAGATGGTCACAAAGGGTTTGGGAAGTGCTACGTGCTAAAACATCAGGTGTAAAAATGAGGTTGTTTTAATTGACTGAAATCTTGTAAACTTTAAAGAAAAAGTAGAAGTAACTTGGACATCTAAAATGCAAGAAAACCCAATAGAATTGAAAATCTACAGACCTGTATGAAAGGTGTCCCCAAAGGTTTTCCCAAAGCTAACGGTAGTTGTGATTTACTAAGGACAACTGTACCAAAATGGGTACTATTCTTCAGTAAAAGGGGCAGCATAATTTTTATTGGAGTGTTGTGGGTTTTCTGGGCTGTATGGCCGTGTTCCAGTAGCATTTTCTCCTGACGTTTCACCTGCATCTGCGGTTGGCATCTTCAGAAGATCTGATGGTAGTAAAGCAAAGCAAGTGGAGTATATATACCTGTGGAATGTCCAGGGTGGGAGAAAGAACCATTTGCATTGGTTAACAAGTGTAAAGGGTGCAGTTAGCAAATGTGATATGCATGTGTTGAGTGGAAGCCACCCATTTTAGCATATGTAAGTAACAGTGAAGTTGCACAATCAGCTAGCGAGGGCATCTGCACAGCCGCCACCCGGCATTTTAATCCCTTTAATTGCTTCCTGCCTGGAGACACTCTGGGTGGGATTGACTAACCATTGTCTTGATTCTAGTGTTTTTAAGTACTGGTAGCCAAACTATGTTCATTTTCATGGTTTCTTCCTTTCTATTGAAATTGTCCATGTGCTGGTGGATTTCAGTGACTTCTCTGTGTAGTCTGACAGTGGTTGCCAGAGTGGTCCAGAATTTCTGAGTTTTCAAATAACATTCTGTGTCCAGCTTGGTTTATCATGTCTTCTGCTATTGCTGATTTTTCTGGCTGAATTAGTCTGCAATGCTTTTCATGTTCTTTGATTCGTATCTGGGTGCTGTGTTTCGTGGTCCTTATGTAGACTTGTCCACAGCTTCATGGTACATGGTAGACTCCTGTAGAGGACAGAGGATTCCTCTTATTCTTTGCTGAACATAACATTTGTTGAATTATCTTAGTAGGTCTGTAGATTGTTTGGAGGTTATGTTTTTTCATCAGTTTCCCTATATCAGGGGTAGGGAACCTGCGGCTCTCCAGATGTTCAGGAACTACAATTCCCATCAGCCTCTGTCAGCATGGCCAATTGGCCATGCTGGTAGAAAACTGATAAGGTGAACCTATGTAGTTCCTGAATTTATCCTGGGCTGATAGGTTCCCTACCATGATCAATCATTCCCTTGATGTATGGCAAGAACACCTTCCCTCTGGGTGGCTGTCTTATCTTCATTCCTGTTTGTTCTTGGTCTTGTAGCTCTTCTGATGTCAATAGTAGAGTAACCATTAGCCTGTAGAGCCCAGTTTAGGTGATTCAGTTTGTCTTGGTGAGGTTCACAGATTCTTTTTGCATGATCTACCAGAGTTTTTATTGTGCTTATTATTTTCTCCTGAGTGATGATTGAAGTTTTTATGTAGATATTTATCAGTGTGTGTAGGTTTTCTATATACTGTGTGGCCCGATTGTGGGTTTGATTTGCAGATACTAAGACATCTAGAAATGGTAGTTTCCCCTCATTTACTTTTTCCATAGTAAATTAGATATTTGGGTGGATATTGTTAATATGGTCCAGAAACTCATTTAGTTCTTCTTCTCCGTGGCTCCAAATTGTGAATGTGTCATCCACAAAATTTTTATTAATGAAACTTTTTTTAAAAAAATTCACTTGTAATACCTTGGTTGTGGACTCAAGAGAAACCTCCAAATTCCCCTCAAAATATCACCTTAGGGCAAACTCAGTAGTAATGAGTGGACTAAGGGTGATGAAGAAGAGTTGGTTTTTATAACCCCCCCTTTTCTCTACCTTAAGGAGTCTCAAAGTATTTACAATCACCTTACCTTCCCCTCACTGCAACAGACACCTTGTGGCACAGGTGCAGCTGAGAAAGTTATTAGGAAACTTGAGGTCACCCAGCAGGCTTCCTGTATTGGAGTGGGGAAACAAACCTGGGTCACCAGAGAAGAGTCTACTGCTCTCAGTACTACATTTTGCTGTATGTATGGATGTGTCTTTCCCCACCCAGCCCCTTTTTGATTTATTTATGCAGATGGATGTTGCTGTAAAGAATCGTATTGGATGAGATTGTGCTGAAACCACAGGTGTAGCTGCCACGGGGACATCCAGGGACAATTGACCCAGGCGCTCCCCATGGGAGTTCATGTGGGGGGTGCAAAATCATCCAAGCACCCTCCCTCCTCCACCCCCTCTTCTGCCTGATCTCTGGTCATCCTCCCCTTCCCCTTGCCTGCTCATCTTGCTCCCTCAGCTGCTCTCGTTCACTCTCTGTTTCCCTCTATATTTTAAAAATTCACTCAGCATGATATTTATGACTCTACTATCAGTGAAAGTTTCCAGTTATGGTGAGTCCCAATTTCATTTCCCACAGTTTCCCAGTATCCTCAGGGGATCTGAAAATCACTACTTTGTAATTTGCCCTCATCCTTTTCTGCCTCTCCAAAAAGATATTTTCCCCAAACTGTCCCCCAGCATCCACAGAGCATACATGCAAATGAGCCTTCTTCTCATTTGCTCTCATTCACTTTCAGTTTTGATTTTGCCTCATGAGGGAGGGGGTGAGAAAAGGTTGGGATAGAGCCAACCAAGCCAGGAGAGTTGGGAAGAGATCATGCATGCCCTTCTGAAAATTACATTGGTAAGTTTTAAAAGAAAATAAAAGATGTTCTTTTAGCTTCAGTTTTGCAGGGCACTTCACTAGGGGGCTAATAAAAACAAAAGCTAGTTTGTGGGTTTTACCAATTTTCTTCCAGCATAAGCACATTATGAAATCTGTGAATTGCATTTGCATGAGATCTTTAATGCATTGAATATGAAAATAATCCCTTTATAGGTAATGGTTTAGCACTATAAAACTGCATTATGCAAACAGCACAGAAGCAGCATGAATTTTGGAGATGCAGAATCTGAAGAGTTTACAAAATAATCTCATAAATGCTAGACTGCATCCAGCCATGAACCTTGAACAACTGAACTTGCAAAGTTTTAATTAGTAGGTTTTTTAAATATTATGCAAATACATGTTGTGTTGCATACTTGATTCCACTTGAAAAAGATCTATCTTTAAACCTCCCAGTCTTCCCCCTTGTTATTTTAGTTGCCTGTGGCTATTTTGTTTTTGGTATAGCTTTTGGCATGTAATTTTATAATACCATGTCTCTCAAAGTAAGTGCATAATGTGGTTTTTCACTATAGTGGAATGAATTTCAGAAACATAGTAGTTAGCTAAGGACTGAAAGTCATATTGTTCCAACCTCCAGGTGGTGGCTGGAGATCTCCTGGAATTACAGATTATTTCCAGGTACAGAGATCAGTTCACCAGTTCACTTAGATTTTTCCCTGGTCTCCATTTTCCCTAGCTACGCCTCTGGCTGAAACTCTGAGTGGATCCAACTCATTATATTGAAACAAATTGTGGCAAAAAAAAGAATGAAAAGCCAGCTTTCCCCACTCTTTTGGGGCCACTTGTTAAAAATGTATAATATTTTGAAAGGTAATTTGTGTTTGTGGTAAGCATGACGGGTTTGCTCAGGCGACGTTTATTGAAGCATACCCAACATGTCTGCAACCTTAGCTTCACCTTACTGAAACGTATTGTCATCTGTTCCTAAAAGATGTATCAGTCTGGTGTTAAACTCCTTTGGCATTGCATATCTGCTGTTGTTATGCCTCTTCCTGTCTTGCATGTTGAACCTCTGCAAACTTCTCATATTTTCTTACCATTTTCCCTTTTGTAAGACTCTGCTAAGGAATTTTAAAATAGCATCCATCTTCCTCAGCCAAGGATCAACATATACTGAAGAGCAAACAGCTCCTGTCTTGATTATCCAACCCCCCAGTGAAGTCACTGACAAGCCATGCTCATACTTTCCTTAAATAGCTTGTCAGCCTCTGGAACATAAATGGATCTCTAAAATCTTGTAAATGTGCATGTCAGTTCTACCGGCATAGCATAATTCTCTATAATGGATACGTGCGGCTCAGAAATGGAAGGACCTGGGAAAAAATAATGTGATTTACTTCCTCAGTTTGGATCCAAGTATTTCCTTATGAGAAAGTGAACAGTGATAGGTTGTTATTTCAGCTGCCTTCACCTTATATACTGAGTTGGGTCAGTTCCTTGTGGAGTCTAGAGCTTGGATTACTTCTATCAAATTCTGGTTATGCCTCCATTTTCAGTCTTAACCCCAGAGTCTAATAGTTTGTCTGCTTGCTGACTCATATAGCTGTAAATGGTCTCTCTCAGCTCAACATAAAATTAACACCCTTGGCATTGACTTAGAAGCTCTTGTCAACTCTTGTGAAACCTATTTATCCCAGATGATTAAAAGAAGAATCTGGGGCACCGAAAAACAGATATTTGATGCTGGAGCAAATAAAATTTGCTCCCCATGCTCTCATGATCTATCATTCTCACAGAGGACTATGACCCAGTATTTTATGAATTTAACAATACCCTCTCAGTGTCAAGCCTTCATGCAGGCCAGATTGAATATCTTCTGGTCTGCAATGGTTAGTGGCAGATATTTGAATATTCCTCATGAAAAAAGACTTTGGTGTTGCTAATTTAAATGTCCCCACGAAGGCCTTTTGACAGACAGTATTCCAATTTCCAAAGGGGTCAAACAGGGCTGCGTCATGGCCCCCACTCTCTTCAATCTTTTCGTAAGTGGCCTCCCCTCTGCCCTCTCAGCAGTGAACAGCCATGCCCCAAAACTGGGTACATCCCATGTATCAATTCTGCTCTATGCAGATGACGCTGTCCTTCTCTCTCGATCCAGAGTTGGCCTCAGACGCTTAATGAAGTGCTGTGTGGATTACTGTGAATCCAACAGACTGACAATTAATTATGAAAAAAAACAAGGTATTGGTCTTCTCTAGGCGCTTTAAGAAGCTCACATGGGCAATGAAACGCACCCAAATTGAACAGGTTAAGTGCTATAAATACCTTGGCCTTTCATTCTCCTTTAACCTTTCATGGGCAACCCAGAGGAAGGCCGCTCTCCTAGCTACATCTAATAGTATGTCAGCACTACTATGTTTCTTTTACAGCAGTGGCCACTGCCCTCAAATTTTTCAATGCCAAAGTCGCCTCGAGATTGTTTTACGGAGTCCCAATTTGGATTCAAACTATTAACTACTCCTTGAATTCTCTTCAATCCAATTTTTTTCACAAGATAACTGGACTCCCAAATTGTGTGCCCTATGCAGCCTTTTGTCTGGAGTTAGGTCAAAACTCCTTGGAATCAGCCGCTTGGCTGAGGACTTTTAGATTCTGGCTGCGAATTCATTTTCTCTCGGACTGTAATTCCCTGGTCCACCGTCTGCTCTCTGACACCCATTCCAACCCCTGGTTTTCCATAATTGAAGAAAAAATTGCCTCTATCGGACTGTCAGTGGATTCACTTTGCCCTTTGTCCTATTCAGAAGCTTATAGGAAATTAAAAGGTCAACTATTGGATAGAGAGTTCTCTACCCTACTCACCGCAGCCATAATGAAAAGCGTGCTCCCTGTATTTTTCTCTCCCATTTGAACGGGGCCACTTGGCACACTACCTGTATTGCTTAATAAACCCTGTTCAAGGGAGAGCCATAATGCTCGCCAGGTTTAATGTTATGCCTTCTGCCTTGTTACATGGCAGATTTAATAAGCAAGAAAAGGCTAAAAGATTGTGCCCATGTAACAATGGCTCAGTGGAATCTCTGGCCCACCAATTACTTCACTGTCTCAGATTCAAGGAAATCAGATCCAAGTATGTGAATCTCACTCCTTTACATTTACCCGATATCCCCGATTTATTTAGATTACACTACTTGTTGGACAACCCTGATTTTTCTCTCTGTATGATAGTGGCAGACTTTCTCCTGGAAATTACTAAATGCCAGTAGATTTCCTTCGTCCTAACATGTATATGCTTTTTAATCTGTTTTTATTATTGTTGTTCTGCTGTCTATGCCAATAAAGGCTTGCTTCTTCTAATTTAAATGTTAGAAATATGGGTTTGGAACCCTTTAAAGAACTTTGGGCAAAGCTTGGTGAAGATACAGCAAAGTTTATTAAAATACATTTCTTGCAAGCAACGGGTGTCTGTAAACAGAAAGAGAGGCGTGCCGAACAGTCACAAACAACATGCATACATTCCCTTCTGATGACTGGGCATTTTCTCTCCCATTGGCCCCCACTAAGGAGGGACCACAGGTTTAAAGACTAAAATATTTATCCAATCATATCTTTGTACCATATTTGGATTTTGCTTCTAGGTATTGTTTTTACTTTTCCCTGCCCCTTTTCTTATACCTTATTTGGCCTTCCACTTCCAGGCATTGTTCTCAACTTTCCACTTATTACCTCTTCTACCTGTCTGTTGGAAAGGTCACCTTGGTTGATTCCCCACTGCAGAGTCGACTAGATTCGACCCGGTTCCCTGAAAAGGAACTGACCTAGGTCAACTCCATTGTTACTCCCCACAGCAGCCGAGTTCGTCCCACCAGAGCTGAGCTCAGAGGGCGGGATCACCACATCATCTCTTCTGCTCTTTGTTCCCGATTGGCTGTCGTGTTACCATGGGAAAGTGAACGTGCGTCCGTTTTTTAACATAATGGTAACATAGCCACAAATCAGTGCTCTACCTAGCTAAAAGCAGCGCGTAAATGTGTGCTGTTTATATGTATGGCCATCGTTTTATATACAAGAAGGATTTTTTTAAGGGCGTGCTTTTCCTCGCAGCGAGTCTTTCGTTCTGCGCATGCCCCAAACACTGAACTGTGATTGGCTGACTGGAGGGAACAGTTTCTCGATGATTCCACACTTTACCAGCTTTGACCTGAGTTCGCCCTAGGTTCGCTAAAAAAGTTGTACCTCCCTGATGGAGCCGGATTTGGACAGTTTGAGCGGGTGAAGCTGGGATGGAACCGTGTCGAACTCAGCGGCTGTGGGGAATACCTAAGTCAAACCTAGGTTGAACCTAGGTCAAACCTGCCAGTGGGGAATCGACCCTTGGTTTTTTTCTAGCACCCACTCAATAACCCCTTTCACACCCTCTTCCCCAGCTACATACCTATTCTAAAACTTGTTTTCTACATTTTGTGGTTAACATGTCTTGCAACTTTTTAGGTCACAGGTGCATCTTAGTTTTATTTTTGATATTCTTATTAGATAAGTGGGCGATGCAGTTTGGCATTGCACCTTTTCCCACTTTGCCCTTATGTCCTTTAATTGCTGGTCTAACTGTTAGCTTATACATGAAGAAAGAGAATAGAGTTGGTTGAAGGCACTAAATACATATAAATCCATTATAATTTTGAGGTTTCTGCAAAAGTAGTGGAATTTTTAGCAATTGTGTCTTTCAAAAGAGTTTTACAGGATGAGTTGTCAGTTAATTAATTAATTAATTAATTCTAGGGGGATACAATTATTTTATCCATTTTGAATGCCAATAAAGGCTTTTGATTGATATTTCAGCAGCATGCTTTAAAGTTCTTATTGTCTTATCATGTTGGACGATGTCTTCCATGGAGATGTGGTTTGCAAAAAAAATCAACAGGTGAAGGCTTTGACAACTGCCAAATCAGTACATCAAACTGCTTTTAAAAGGAAAAAACTACAGGGCATCGTTCAAAAGTTGGCACACCTCTTGGTTGCTCTTAAGTAATTGCTAGATATTAGTGGATTGGATTTGTAAAGGAGTTGTACCTCTTCCCTCATTCTTTCTCACTGTTCTTGCTGAAAAGGCTGATGGAAATCTGTGGTCATGTGAGAAGACTAGTCCCATTTCATTTCCTTCCTACTGTTCAGGGTAACATGTCATGATTCTACCTGTGTCTTGAGTCACAGATAAGCACTATGTGTTTTTATGTATTTCTGTGAACTGTCTCTCTCACCCTCCTTTCCCCCTCTGGTCAGTTAGCTGTCTATAGTCCAATCAGGAAGTTGTTGTCTATCTATGGAATGAGCAGTCAGGCACAAATGTTAGATGTTTGCCCTACAGTCTTTAAAAAGGAAAGATCTTTATTAACTAAAATGACAAAATTGCTAAACCATATAGTTCCAAACAACAAACAACACAGTGAAGTGTAGTGGGAAAATGTAGAAAAAATCCAGCAAGCCAAGTACACCATGGCTATGAGCAACCGTTTATCAAGAAGCCAAGACAACCATGTTGATCTTCAGTAGACCTGCTAGATTTGAGTCCAGTAGCATCACAGATGTCTTGGGGATCTGACAAAGCACACTTTGACTGTTGAAAATTTCTACTCCCAATATATTGTTTGTCTCTAAGGAGCTACTAGATTCAAACACAGCAGCAATCAATGAAATATTCATGAAGGAGATGAAAATTTAACAACCTCTGTGCATACACCAAAGCAGATAGTTTTGGGCAGCAAGTCAGCTAGGATTGCCTGTCTTCAGGTGGGGCTTGGGGATGTCCCAGAATTACAGCTTATTGCCAGACTACAGAGATCAATTATCCTGGGGAAAAATGGATGCAAAGAAGAAGGAGGAGGGGTTTGGATTTATACCTCCCTTTCTCTCCTGTAAGGAGACTCAAAGGGGCTTACAATCTCCTTTCCCTCCTCCCCACAATAAACAACATGTGAGGTAGGTGGGGCTGAGAGATCTCTGAAGAGCTGTGACTTGCCCAAGGTCACCCAGCTGGCATGTGTTGGCATGCACAGGCTAATCTAGTTCCCCAGATAAGCCTCCACAGCTCAAGTGGCAGAGCTGGGAATCAAACCCAGGTTGCACCTTCTCCTAACCACTATGCCAGTCTTTGGAAGATGGACTTTACAGCATTGTATCCCACTGAGGGTTTTGAAATTCTTGGCTCCACCTCCAAATCCCCAAGAGTTTTTGAGACTGGAAATGGAAACTGTGCCACCTATCCCCCACTGACAGCTGCAAGGATGGTGCAACTTTACACTCAGCTGAATGCACATGTGTTACAGTTCACTGAATATTCCATACCATAGATGCGTTTCTGAGAGAGTTGGCATGATTCAGTTGGACTAACCCATACAACAGGCCATATTGTTAAAAATGTTGACAAATCAATACATAATAAATCTCAGAATTCATAAACAGGGAAGTGCGGATTTATATGGAAACAATAAACAGGGATGTATGACAGTATGGTGATTTAAAAAAAAAATTCTGTTCAGAAGAAACATGACCACAAATGTAGGAATGAATCATTCTTTCCTGTGCCACATCATGTCTATAAAGTCAAATGCAATTGCACACAAATTCCATCTGAAAACATATTATCTATTGCTGGCAGGGCACCCAAAATAAAAATTTTCCTGTCAATTTTACAAATGACAGCTTGGGCAAAATGTAGTAATTGGATAATCTGCATTTCAGTATTTTATTAAATGTAGCATAGCTTTTTGTGTGTCATTTCTTCCATTGTTCCATCTTTTTCTCCAAGATTTTGGTTGCAATCCTGAACACATCCAGTGGGAATCCAGTCTTGACCAGTGAAATGTAACAGTGCATCACTAAACAAAATTGCACAGTTCCAAGTCCATTGAAGTCAATGGATTTGTGGTGTAACTAACCTGAAGTGCCATCCTATGAACACTTTTCCGCAGGAGCATAGCTACAGAAAACTATGCCCAGGGCAAGAAGGGAAATTGTACCCCCTAAACATTCACAACGCCCGCTGCCCCCACAAAAAACTCTGTGGATCCTTTGAAATTCAGCTTTTCTTCTAGTTGAGCAGTGCTGAGGCTGGTAAGAGACTGGGGGCGGGGTTGTCCCCAGCCCCAGTCTCTTGCAAGCCTCAGCACTGCTTGGCTAGAAAGTAAGGAAGGAAGGAAGCTGATTTTACTGGAACCACAAGGTTTTTTTTGTGGACATGATGGGAGTGGATGCAGTGGCCAGAGCACCCCCAAGCACCTCGTACCTGGGGCAAGAGCCCTCCTCACCTCCCTCACTCCACCCATGTTTTCCTGGGAGTAGACACCATTGAAAAACTTGAACAGGATTCCGAGTAGGCCTGTTTAGGTCCAATCTGCTAACAACTTCCACCTTGTGTTGTTAAATAAGAATCCAGGTTTTGTCAGGAGAAAGACAGACATATAAACATTTTAAGATTTATTTATAAATTACGTAGATCACTGTAAATTATGGAACAAATAAGAAGAAAACCATAGTAATTTGGGAATTGGCAATTCATAGGAGTTCTCTCTTTTTGCTTTTCAGTCATGCCATATTTCCCTGCCCCTTTTGTGCAGCTAATTATAGATCTGACGCAAAGTAGTAGCTGGAAATGGTATAGTGAAAGCAGAAAGGGAGGAAAATAAGAGAGAAAAGCATTTCTCTCTTCCTGCTACCAACCTCCTGGTTCGAGTCACAGCTTGAGAAGCTTCAGCTCAGTTGGAAAGCACAATTTCTGCCCATTGATGTATTTAGGTTACAACTCCTGTAGAGAGAGATAGTAAGTATCTCTCTAAATTACACACAACCAGAGGAAATAATTACAGCTATATAAATGTGAAAAATCATCCTAGGTCAGGACTTACTCTATAAGAAGTCTCTTTTTTTCTCCTTTCTTTAAGCCACTCTTGCGGTTCATAAATGATCCAACCAATCAACTATTATGGACCAATTATGTAAATTTTGCCCATAGAACTGGAACCACACCAAACGGAAAACATGTCTTAGGAAAAGTTTATTGTTATTATTCCTATGCATGGAGTGGGAGATTTGGGGAGGAGACAAAGGTAGATGTACAGCATATGTATAACGGGTAGCAGTCATTACAAAAGAACCTTTTTCCCATTCACAAGTGTGCACTTCACCCATTCTGGCAGTGATTGAAGCCCATGGAAACTATCTGGGTTGCTTTCATGCTTTCACACAGAGATGCTTCTCTCTCTCTCTCTCTCTCTCTCTCTCTTTCCTGCAACACATGCATAGCTACGCAGGTATACAGAAATGTACCCCCACAGCCATGTTGATTGCCCACAATCCAATTGGCTGCACCTGCTTAGCTGCACATGTGCACTACACAAAAGAAAAGAAGAAAAAGGGACCTCCCCACAACAGCTGGGCAATAATGACTCTGTTAATGTAGATCTATATCATGGTCATACTCACTGCCACAGGGAGAAAACATGCTTGGGGGACTTCGTACACTGTCAGGCGCTCAGAGAATCTGCCTACAGTGTGGTGGGTGCACAGAATGGTGGGCACATGGATTTTCCCTGTCAGTGGACAGCATGGAACTTAAAGTGAACATGTGGAAGGGAGGGAAATAAATATTTTCTGCCTATTTGCACAGGAGCACCTCCAACCTGGGATTGTGCAAAAGGATTGCTGGTTTACCAATTTTCAAAAATCCCAGGTTGGGCCAAATTCGTTTTGGGAATGGGACCTGTGCAAAGTTCCCCAACCGAAATGGTTTATATAATGTCCTACACCCTTTCTATTTGGCCTGTGTGGAATCCACAATGCAGATAGGCTTTTCTTCAACAACTTGATATCACTTCCAATGTGAACCCAGAATTGGTATGTTCTACTATATGGTTTGGGGAGAATCTTAGAGCATTGTGGCAATGCAGTGACAACACTTTCAGGTTCAAGCCAAAATTGCTCCGTTGGAGCAATGACTGTTTCCCCTCCATTGAGGGCAACTGAAACTGCTGTGAGGGAGATATCATGCCAGAGTGGAAGTTGCAGTTTAGGGTAACTCCAATTCCAAACCATTTAATGTTTTAAAGATAGTGACCAGTATTTTGAGCTAAGCTAGGAAACAAATAGTAAGTTAGTTAAGTTGTATTAACACTGGAGACGAATTGTTTAAGGCTTATCCCATATTTCAATTTTGATAGCTTTTCTAACAGCTAAATTTCACAGTGTTGGTATTATAAAATCTCGCTACAACAGTAGTATTACCGGTTATCAAATCTGACAGGTGATATATCTTTCAGTCAATAAGACAAGAATAGAATTCTATTATTCTTGTATCACTGCATGCCATTCCCATGTATAAAATTCCCATATGTAGATGTAGATGCAAACAGACCCACAGCCACACATTTTAAGTTGGAAGGGAGGATGCACGCACAGATGAGAGAGCTACAATTGCAAGGTCACTATCATCCTAAACCCTGCAAGTCACTGAACAAAGCCCTGTTGATGTCATAAACGTAGGTCATAAGTATAGGTCCAGTGATACCATAAGGTGGGACCTCAGGTTGCTTGTGGCCAATTGCTTGCTAATAAGAGGCTTCATGAGATGCTGTTAACAAGGTTATGTTATTTAACAGTTGATGGCCTCCCTTTTCCTTTCTCCTTTTCCTTAATATTAGTGTGATTGTTGGTTTTTAAGGTGGTGTAAGTTAAATTTTAATTATTATCCCCTCAGTAGAGATTATGGTGTCAGGATACACGGAGTAGTGTAACTGATTGAGTGGTTGTCAGCAAATGTTATAAGACATCCTGAGCCCATTCAGGGAAGGTCAGCCTATAAAGCGTGTGAGATAATTAAAAAAAATTAGCTCCTTCACACGAAAAGCTTAAGCAGCCCACTTTTACACATTAAGCCTCTAATTAAGGTACAGAACATATCATAACACAGCTAAAAGGGATAATATCCCTTCACTAAAGCCCTGGAACTGAGCAAGACTCACAAAGGAGGGCTTTTCAAAAGTGTGGCTCCACCACTGAAATAGCCCTGTCTCTGCCACTGGCGGAGTGTGTCACTGCACATGAGGGCATAGAGAACAGGGCATCAGAGAAGGAGCTTAATTGATAGGCTGGACAATATGGATGAAGGGATATATTAAAACCACTAGGTTTTTTTTAAAAAAAACAAATGCTAGATATATACTGTTGGAAGTGAAGGACTTTGTTACGCTGTTTCCTGCCTCAACCTACAGAGGGGGTTTTTACTAGAGAGCTAGTGGCTAGATAGGGACCTAGGGATTTGACACCTTTACTCTATCATGCTGGTTCTATCCCTTTGATGTTAGACTGATACTCTCAGGGACTTCCTTCCTTCCGGCTTCTTCCTCGACCCCTTCTCCCACTTCTTCCTGCCATGCCTAGAGAGAGGATGGATGGTCCTCGCATCCATCTCCATCCAGCTAGATTAAGATAGCATAGTGACTCTATCTACCTACCTTTCTATCCAGAATGGAGTTCACTAATAAATAATCTTTTTTTTATTAGATGATAAGAAACTATAACTACGATTCGACTTTCTTTTGTGTAAGCTTGTTGCACATTGGGATTACTCACCACACTGCGACGACACTTTTTTTGAGGTAAGGGCTTCTGCTGTGTTCTTAGCGCACCCATGCTCTTCTGCTAACTACGATAAAGAGATAATCTCCAACTACCAGGAGCTCTTATCCCAACAGGTTAATGGGCCCAGGCATTCAACAAGTTATTTGGCCCCAGCATTTAAGAGGTTACTTTTTGCCTCAAAAAAAAGTTTTTTGGGTGCCAGTGTTTGTTTAGCCCATATTTTTTTCTTTTTTACTTTGCGATTGAGATCCTGTCTGTGAAAGAGCTTGGCACTGACGGAGTTAAGTTTCTGCTAGTTTTTTCCCCCCAGAGGCTTAGGAGAGAGTGCAGCCTCTAGGATTTTTTGACAAACTTTTCTTTGTAATTGCTGGAACTTAATGACTTGAGCCATTGACTGCAACGATGACCATTCTCTTCCTCGAGTGGATCCACTTCCTCCTTGATGATTTTGACGAAGACTTCGAATTTTCAGAGTGGCGAGCTTAGATTGGCGCTACTTCTGATCGCTGAAGATCTTATCCACGCAGTTGGACGCATTACACAGCCCTCGACGAAATGCCATCCGCAGAAGTGAGAAGCGGCTTGGATCAAATCAGAACTCTCGCGTGCTTGTGTTTCTTTATCATCTCAACCTATTCGCACCCTTTCACAATACATAATTGAGTATGACTTCTGCTAAAGAGATGCTTGACACTTTAGCCAGACTATATAATAGGGAGGCTGGTCGAATCCATGTTTTAAAGTTTAGACTATATTTACTTCAAGGTACCAAGAGGTATACCTTTCATGAATCACCCCTACAACAGCTTCAGCAATGTTCTCACGGCTCTTTAAAAAATGAAACCATGGGAAGTAATGTTCGATCTAGATAAGCAGTCTGCATTATTTCTAACTCTACTAGAGACTTTTGCACCTCTCGCTGTTTCTTTGGAACAGAGAATAGTTTAAAAATTCTCTCAAGCTGTAGAAAGAGATAAAAATGTATATTTCTTTTGTCAGAATGTAATGGCTGGAAATGCAGGGAAAAAGCCAGCCCTCTCAGCCTTTGGAACATAATGCGCTCTAAGGCACCACCCATCCTGTCCTCAAAAGGGCAGACCTTTAGAAATGCAAATGACCACAGAGATGGCTTTGGAGGAAGGGCTCAACCCGTTAGAGGAAGGGGGCTCAACCCGATGGAAGAGATCATGTGACCACCTCAGGAGCCAGGAAAGTTCCTTTGATGCTACCATTTGTACAGCAATAAAAAAAAATACCTACAGGCCACGCGGTCCCAACCAGGGGCCTTCACCTCTAACAAAGAGATCATTTTGTTACAAATGCCAAAAGGCCTGGTCATAGAGCTGATCGGCTGTTACAGCTTAACCCACCAATTAGAGCAAGGATCTTCAACTAAAAGATTCCCTAAGTAAGGGACAATCTGAGAGCAAGCTTTTAAGAATCGAAATTTTTACACACAGTGCAAATAAAAGGTGACAAAATGACTGTTTAATTGATGAAGTGGTGCCTCATGCAATGTCCTCAACAGATTAGACTTGTTTGTAGACCTGAGTAAAACTCTGCGAAATTTAAATTTACATGGGAAATGAGATACGTATTTCTCTCATCATATTCAGGGACTGCAGAGATCCCTTTGTATATTGTCTGATAATGTAGTTGCCACTTTTACCATTGAAAATGCATATTATGCACCTGAGATGACCAATTCTTTGCTGTCAATAGCTGAGAATGGAAAAGCAGAATTTTTGAAATTGAATTTTAAAAAATGGGAAAATGTTATGTTACAAAGGAAGAGGAATTTGTGTCTCATTGCATCTGAAATGAATGGACTGTACCACGTTAATCAATTGCCTGATGTTCCTATGAATGCAGAACAAGGTGAACTCTTGAACTTGAAAAAAATGCAATGATGATTTTCAAAACCAATTTAGCAAAAAAAGCCTGCAACCACAAAAAAATTCCTTTTGAGCATATGGCATCAACGCCCTTAGGCCACTGTGCACATGATACAATCCTGAAAAAATGCATGTTAGCTTTGACTAAAAGATATTGTTTTGAAAAAATCGTGAAACTAACTTTTCTTGTGGATTCTTTGTCTACAAGCTGGGCAAAGCTGTGAACACATCTTATCCTAAACAGAGTGAGAGAAAATGAAGCAACCTCTGGATCTAAAGTGCACTTCCTGACATTTCAGGGCCACTTCCCGGAAACGCATTGGTAAATTTAAATATTTTCTGACATTTATTGATGATTATTCTAGATATGTAACCACATTTCTTTTGGAAAGAAAGATCTGAAGGACTCTGGACAGGCTTTAAGGACTATGTCAGAAATGGCTTAAGAACAAGTTCCAGCTTAAATATTCAAGTATTCACGGCGTGATGGTGCTGGAGAATACACATCCAGAAGCCCGATGCAGGACTTCATGAACCCTGGAAGGAATCTCAACACCAGACCACGGTTCCATATTGCTCCAGCTCAAAATATGGAACTTCAGAAAGAGCTAATCGAAGTCTACTGACCAAGGTAAGGTGCATGCTCATTAATGCACACCTTCCTCAGCACTTCTGGGGGGGAGAAGGAATCATGATAGCTACATACATACACAATAGGTTGTACACTAGAGCCACAGGCCCTAACACCTTTTGAACTTTTGGCAGCAGGGTTACAAGCCATCAATGGCACACCTAAGAGTCTTTGGATGCACAGCTTATGTAATATGTTTGCAAAGAAAACGAAAAGAAGTAAGTTTGAACCAAGAGCCAAGAAAGCAATCTTCCTTATTATTCTGCTCAAATCAAAAGTTTATCGCTTGATGAACAGCTGATGCTATGAGATCATGATCAGCAGATTCGTTCAATTTGAGGAAAATGAAATGGCCATGTCTCCAGAGGGGGCACAATGCATGACCAGACCAAGCCCCCCAGCAAGACTGGCTGATGTATCCTGTTGCCAACGATGCACACAGAGAGATGACAAGCGCAGATTTAGATGACAACTAAGATATGTATTTGATGAACCAAGAAGAAATTCCAGATAGATGTTGAACCAGAGTACTCTACCTATACCAGCAGCAGCTGCAGAGGGGAAGAAATCCCAAGAGATGAGGTGAGACGATCAAAACGCATTACAAACAAAGGATTACCACCTGCAAGACTAAATTTCCTACCTAAGTTCGGCAAGCATATGAACTAAACCAATGGAAAGACTCTGATGAAATTTTTTGATTCAACTGTCAACTTCACTCACCATAAGAACTTTACTCAGCATTGCAGCTAGCAAGCAGATGCAAGTTCAACAGATAAAGATCGTAAATCCACATTTTTTGAACAACGTGCGCTACTTCAAGCAGAGACTTTCAACAAAGCATGGCTGACTAATGCCTTTATGTCAGGAACAGAAAAGGAAAAATGGACTTCTATATTTTGCTTTTACTGTGTTGAATTGCTTTTAGTCTATGATGACCAAGATGATATACAAGGATTAATACAATATCTGAAACTAACGACTTGAAATTAAGCAACTAGGAAAAGTTACTGCATACTACTTTTCAAATTCAAATAGAGAGAGAGAAAGATGGAGTTTCTTGCCGGATCAACAACAGAAGATCACATTCTAATCAACTTTACTGATTCACACGATGCACATCCAGCTCCCATACCTATACAAGTCAATTATATCAAAACAAGATGATCCCACTGAATTACCTCTCTCATAACACCAAATGTATAGAGAAGCTTTTAGGAAAACTTCTATACACCAGTACATTGACCAGACCAGATATAGGCAATAGCAGTTGGTCTATTGTGCAGAAAGACTGCTTCACCAACAGTCATGACTGGAATGCACTGAAGACGCTTTTCTAGATATCTGAAAGGAACCGCAGATCTTTAAACTGAAACTGCCAGCTACCAAAGATGCTACACTAATAGCTTATGTTGATGCAGATTGGGCCGAGACTCAACTGACAGAGCATCTACCAATGGAGCGAGATCATTTCTCTTGGCAATGGTCCCATTAGTTGGTCTAGTACCAAACAAGACATAACAGCCAGCATCTACCACAGAAGCAGAATATGTGTCTGCTGCTCACGCGTTTAATCACGAAGTTACAGTGGTTGGCGCTAACTCCTAAAGATGACGAAATAGACACACCACTTCCTATACCAGTGTATGAAGATAACCAAAGTTGCATTAAGCTATTATCTAAACAAGAAGATGTGAAGAAGCTTACTCGCACATTGATGTGAAGTACCACATAGTGAGAAGACTGCAAAAGAATGGCCTCATTCAACTGATCTACTGTCACACCCCTGAGATGCTTACCCAGACCTTTTCACTCAAACCCCCTACCCGAGACCTGCTTTTGAGAAGTTTAGAAGCAAGATAAGTTTGACTACCTGAGTCAAGAAACATCTAGAGAGGTGTTGCTTTTGAAGAAAGGACTCTTGTTAAGCTTGTTTCCTGCCTCAACCCACAGAGGGGTTTTACTAAGAGAGCTAGTGGCTGAATAGGGACCTGTGGATTTGACACCTTTACTCTGTCATGCTGGTTCTATCCTTCGATGTTAGACTGATACTCTCAGGGACTTCCTTCTCCTTCTGGCTTCTTCGACTTCTAATCTCTTCCTTAATTTCCTTCCTGCCATGCCTAGAGAGAGGATTTGGATGGTCCTCGCATCCATCTCCATCCAGCTAGATTAAGATAGCATAGTGACTCTATCTACTTACCTTTCTATCCAGAATGGAGTTCACTAATAAATACTCTTTTTATTAGATAAGAAACTATAACTGACTCCTAATTTCTTTGTGGCTTAAGCTTCGTCAAGACATTGTAGATTCATACCACGACACATCTATCATCGCAAGAGGCTTCTGCTGTGTTCTAGCCACCCGTGCCGCTCTGCTAACTACGATAAAGAGATAATCTCCAACTACCAGGAGCTCTTATCCCAACATATACAACAGGCTTGGAGATTTGGGCAAAACAAATACCAGATTCAGCCCCAATCTGGGTGAATTCGGGCATATCTGGGCAAAAGTCAGCTGAATATGTCCTGCTCGAATATGAACAAATCCAAATGCAAGGTATTTGGGCTTTTGGCAGGTATTTTTGTGGTTTTTTTGCATTTTGGCCTACAGGGGTTCATTTTTAAGGCTAGTGGCACCAAAAATTCACCAAAAGTTCCCATTGGAAACAATGGTGGATGGGGCACCAACTTTGGGGGTCCATAACTTTGCCCCCCCCCGAACCAAACCTCATCAAACTCAGGGGACATCATCAGGACAGTCTCAAAATAACACCCTGAAATTTGGGTGCCACTAGCATTAAAATGACCCCCTGCAGGCCAAAATGTGAAAACACCCCAAAAATTAAAAAAAAATCAAACGGACCTGAATTTTTCGGATATGCCTAAATATTCAGTATATCTGAAAAATTCAGGTCCGTTTGATTTTCAGGTATATTCAAATATTTTATTTGTTTCATTTGGGCATACAGATAGTTTTATGCCCAAATAAATCTGAATCCGAATTTTACTGAATTTTTAGACATTTTCCAAGCCTAATACATGGTATCCCTGTATAGTGACTTTGAACAGATGGGTTATTGATCAGGCTAAAAAATCTACCACCACCATGAAACCATGAATACCTGTAGAATAAATGCAATATACTTGAGCCTTTAATACCAATGACAGGTCCCTTCATGTGCACTAGGTAGGCATGTACTGAAGTCTTTGGAGAAGATGTAGATTTGCACTGTGGCATCCAGGAAAGAAAGTGACTGGTTTAAGATGATATTGTGTGGTTTGTTGGCTTATTGTGCAATGTGGTAGTGGAAAGTGCTACCAAGTCACAACTGATTTATGGTGACTCCACAAGGTTTTCATGGCGAGCAATGTTCACAGATGGCTTGCCATTGCCTGCCTTCATGTTGATTGAGAAAGTCCTGACAGAACTGTGACTGGCCCAAGGTCACCCAGCAGACACCATGTGGAGGAGTGAGGAATCAAAACTAGTTCTCCAGATTTGAGTCAGCTGCTCCTAACCACAACAACACACTGGCTCTTATTCTGTGCAATACTGCCTAGGGATATTCTATTCTAAGCCCATTAAAAAATTATGGATTTACACAAGTGTAAACTGCAATGTACTGTGAACTACTGTACTCTTTTTTTGCCCAAGTATGGAGTATGACTGGTGGGCAGGATTCAAAACTGTTTGGAAAGCACAGGTGGGTGAGTGAGGTAGCAACTAACAAACGGCTTAATTACTAAGAGGATAGATTTCAGAATCACTTGACCTATAAATTATTTCCTAATATCAGGGAGATAGAGCTGAATAGTTACTGACTAGTGAGGGTTAAAACATTCTGCATATGGGTGAAGTGTTTGCAGTCTTGATATTCAGAGAACTAATTCTGGTTCACCCAATTTTATTAAAATCCTCCTCCAGAACTTCATTTTCTTTCATCAGGGTTGAAAGGGATTAATATTGTGTTGATATTTTCCCCCTTAGCACTTTGACTTTCTGTAGTGAAGAATGGCTTAGTGGTTAAGAGCAGTGGAGTCTAATCTGGAGAATCAGGTTTGATTCCCCACTTTTCCACATAAGCAGCAGACTCTAATATGGAGAACTGGGTTTGATTCCCCATTCCTCCACATCAGTGGCAGACTACCATCTGGAAATCGGGTTTCCCCACTCCTCCATATGATGCGTGCTGGGTGACCTTGGGCTAGTCTCAGTTGTTTCTGAACTCTTTCACTCCCACTTACTTCAAAGGTGTCTCTTGTGGGGAGGGTAAGGGAAGGCAATTCTAAGTCATTTTTTTTAAAAGAAATGGTAAGAAAAGATGCTTAAATGGAATTATTCATTGAGGAGTGACATCTGTTTAGCATATGCTCAGAGTTATGAATTTCCTTTTACATAGGCAAGTAGGGATAGCAGGTTGAATCCTTAATACTTCCCATCCATTAAGCAAATATGTGGAAATGGCCTATGTGTTAACCAATTGCCTATATTTCTGATGTATTTAAAAGGGCTTGTAGATTCCTCTAGGCACCCTGGAGACTCTTGAAAGACATGCCAATTTCTGAAGACCAATCTTCTTAAAATGAAACGTCATCATACATGAGGCAACAGACAGACGTTTTTTATCTGTATTGGATTTTTCATCTTCCTTCTAATAAATGCTCTTTAAGTCTCCAGCCATCTGCAAAGCAGGCATAATGACCTTCCTTGCAGATCACATTTCCCTTAAGTCATCACATAATTTATTGGATTCTGCCATAAAGCCCTTAGGTATACAACCACCACTTTTCACTATTAAAATCTGGCAATATGGGAAACTCATTCTGATGTGTTTAAAGGGGAAACAGTCAAAGCAGGTTTAAATGCTGAAATCTGAAGCATTCTGAAAATGGGACCATGAAGAACAAGTTCTGTTTTTCTATATCTAATATCCAAGAAGTTTATGGTGGGCTAATCATAATCTGGATTAAATGTGAGTAATTGAATTCCACCAATGGGAAGCAGAAATTGCTGACACCTATAGATTTTCTGTGTATTCCATTCTTTCAGGTATTCCAGAATGGTAATTCTTTTAATTGTAGGAGTCCTAAATGAAAAAAAAAACTAGATGGGATGCAGTGAGGAAGGAAAATCTAACATATCCACCCTTTCTTTGTTTTATGTAAGTGGAGCTCTGAGGGCAGCAGAGATTGATTTTCTTTTCTCACTGCAGCCCCCATGAACCACGTGACTTTTTGAGAACCCTACAAATCATATGACCTTTTTAAAAGCCAGTGTGGCTTAGTAGTTAAATGGTGGCAGAATCTAATCTGGCAAACCAGGGTTTTTGCTCACTCCTACCAGGAAGTTTGCTGGGGTGACTTTGGGCCAGCCACTGTTCCCTCACAACTCTCTCAGCCCCACCTACCTCACATGGGGGCCTGTTGTGTGGAGAGAAAAGGAAGGCATTTGTAAGCTGCTTTGAAATTCCTTATAGTTGAGAAAAACAGGGTATAAATCCAAATTATTATTGTTGTCGTTGTTGTTGTTGTTGTTATTGTTATTATAGATTTCACAGCTGCCAGATATTTAGCTGGTTGTTGGCCTTCATTACAATTCGAGCCTCACCCAGAAGCCCAGGAAGTTATAATGTATCAGTGTAGTATTCTTGCGGATCCCAGCAGGGCTGCCTTCTGAAGTTGACAGATGTTAATTTTGACAATTCAAAGATGTTTCAAGTGCTGCCCTAGTGTTTTTGGGATGGCGCCCAGCATGCCGATTACCACTGGGACAACCTCAGCTGGTTTGTGCCATAGACGCTGAAGCTCGATTTTCAAATCGCGGTATCTAGTGACCTTCTCGTGTTCTTTTTCAATGACCCTGCTGTCACTGGGGACTGCTATGTCAATGATGGTCATTTTCTTGTCCTTGATCACAGTGATGTCTGGTGTATTGTGTTTCAACACTTTGTCCGTTTGGATTCGAAAGTCCCACAGGATCTTGACCTTTCATTTTCCATTACTTTCTCTGGACAATGTTCCCACCAGTTCTTAGCTATTCTTATGTTGTAAATCTTGCATAAATTCCAGTGGATCATCTTGGCCACTGAGCTGTGTCTCTGTTTGTACTCAGTCTGAGCAATCTTTTTGCAGCAGCTGAGGACATGATCTACAGTTTCATCAGCTTCTTTGCACAATCTGCATTTTGCATCATCTGAGGATTTTTCGATTTTGGCCTTGATCGGATTTGTTCTAATGGCTTGCTCTTGGGCAGCTAAAATCAGGGATTCTGTTTCCTTTTTCAGAGTTCCAGTTGTTAACCACAGCCAGGTCTTTTCATTGTCCACATTGTCTTTGATTTGCTCCCGAAATTGGCCGCGCAGTGCTTTGTTGTGCCAGCTTTCAGCCCTCGTTTTAATCACATTTTTTCTGTATTCTTGTTTGGTTTTCTGGGTTTGCAGCAAATGTCTGTTCTTCACTTCAATCAATGCCTGTTCTTGACTTTCCTTCACATAATCAGCCAGTGCATGCTTCTCCTCTTCCACTGTTTGCTGTACTTGCAGTAAGCCCCTGACTCCAGATCAATAATAATAATAATAATAATAATAATAATAATAATAATAATAATAATAATAATAATAATAATAATAATAATAATAATAATAATAATAATAATAATAATAATAATCCTCTGAACAAAGACATCTGGTTGGGTCAAGGCTGTATTAAGACTTGTTGAAGCCTAAACTATGTCACATTCAGATGTCCTATGTGGGTTTAGGTCATACATAACTTATGACAAGTCCAGAAAGAGGCATGTGAGAAGCAGAGATGGTTTGATTTGATTTACATACTTGCAGGCTCAGGGCAGCTTCCAACATCCAACATCCAACTTCCAACATCAAAACAAATAGAGTAAATGCAATAAATGCAATAAATATCAATATAAAATATCAATATAAATAATGTGATATAAAATCATATATTAAAATTACATTAATACCCACAGATGGTGTCTAAAACATTCCAACAATCATGTACTTAAATAAGTACCAACCTTGTTTAGCTTCCAAGATGAGATTGGGCTGTACTATGCTGCCTCCCCTCCAGTAATGTCCCATAGCATAAGCAAAAATGGCAACGTAGTTAATTTGACAGACAGATGGACAGACAAACAGACAGACAGATGCCCTCTGTACTCTGAGGTCCTAACTGTAGTTTACTGATTTTAAGCATTAATTCAGTTTTTGGTGAGCCATAACCCAAGATTTTGATTTCTCACATGGTTCCGACTTTAAAATCCTTGCAATAATAAAACTCTGATTGCCAGTAATGGCATTCAAACCTAAGCAACATCCTGGTCCTCTGAGCTTTATACATGTTTTTTAAATAAAGTCAAATCCTGATGGTCTTCCCATTTGGGGATATAGAGCAGCTTTTTAAAGTGGTGGTAATTTATCAGGAAATCTGACTCTGTGTACATGACGTTGACCAGGCAAGGCAAAGCTGTTGTGACCAGATTGCATCTCTCTCTCGGCTGTTGTTGTCACACAAATGCCAGCATTTGTGTCAATTTGGGTCCAGGAAATGTAGAACTGTGTACCGAACTGCAAATTGAAAAATCTGTTCATTGCTTGCTGTACATGGTAGGCACCTGCGTGGGAGTCATTATTTCTCATTAAAATAATTAAAAACATCAATAATAAGGTATCACTTGCATTAGCAACATCGGCTCTATGCATGTGAATGTTCCAAACAATGACGGAGAGAGGGGATTGATAATTATTTTAGTGTTTGCATTAATGGCATTTTTTTTTAAAAAAAGAACAGCTGCATTCAACACATTGGGCCTCATTAATTTCCCAGAAGTAGTTTGCGTCGAACTGACAGTGTTATTGCTTCAGTGATCTACTGGTACCTACAGTTGGCTTGCTATGACAGCCCCCCATCAGTGTCACTTTCAGATCCTTGAATATTCAGTTAAAAAGTGACTCATACATACATACAAGATATAATCTGGCCACCTCAAACACACTTGCTACCAATGCCATTCCTCCTCCTCTCCCCCCACCACCCCCCAGAATATATTGCAGGCACTCTAATACATAGATTTCTTCTCAGCTCTAGCATTGTTCCAGGCTGGTTTTGTTTCAGACCTGGGATTCAGAGTTGCTTTCTCCTGCCTGGCCTGGATCAGAATCTTCTTTGTTCTCTCCCCTTGGTTCTCAGGTAAACTCTGTTCCCTGCCCCTCCTGTAAATCAACTCTTTGATCCACAACCGTTTGGCTACTAGCTTTCTCTGTATAATCTATTCAAAGGCTTCTGGCTTCCTATTCAGAAATCAAAGGTCCTTGTCAGGCTAGTGTGAACCTGCCTGATACTGTGACTAGAACAACCTCTTCACACCTTGGAATAATACAAACCTTAGTGGGGTACAATGCCAGAGTCCACCTTCCAAATCATCCATTTTCTCCAGGGGAACTGATCTCTGTAGTCAAGATGAGCTGTAATTCTAGGTCTCACCTGGAGGCTGGCATCCCAATCTTAGGCCCTTTCTGCATGGCGGCGGTAGAGCTTCTCCGGTGGAGATGTGGGGACTGCTCGCACAAGCAGTCCCGGCTCCCTCCCTAGCCAGAGAGGCGACTCCTCACGGAGCCGCCTCTCGGTCACCCTCCCCCACTCACCTGCCTCTCCAGCGTCGTTCTGGAGGGCTGCAGGGCCCTGCCCATGCTGCCCTCTGACCTCTGGAGGTCAGAGGACAGCGTGGGTGGGTCTCTGCAGTCCTCCAGAATGACTCTGGAGAGGCAGGTGAGTGGAAGCAACGGGGAAAGGGGCGGCTTCCCTGCGGTGCAGTTCGCACCACGTTGACAGGAAGCTGTCTCTTCTCAACAACCTCACTCATGGAGCGAGGTGGGAAAATGGCGGCTTCGCGCTGCTGGGGGGGGAGTGAGGACGGCGCTGCTGTGATGCAGCAGTGCCTCCTATGCGAACAGCTCCCTAGGCATAGCATTTTTGCCATCCCTAGGATGCTGTTTTTGCCCCTTGCGAAAATGGCCTTATAGTAGTAATCATTTTCAGTGTTCAATTGGTCTGCTAACTTCCCATTGAAATAATGTTTTAGTCATATTTTATGTACTTTATGTTGGTCTATACTGGTGTATGACTGTAATAAAAATTGATTGAATGTTGCCAGCTGTCCAAGACAAAAAAGTTGTGTCCCTTTAATGAGAGGTGTAAAATGCAGAAATGAGCAGTTTAAGCTTTTCACGCTTTGGAGCTTAATAATAATTTCTGCAGATCCAACTGATATTAAACAGACAGTAGAAGGACTAGTGTAAAAGTTGGCAACCTTACTTTGAAACCACAAGTATTGCATATTTTCTCAACAGCACACTTGCAATTTAGTAATAGGCCAAAAGTGACAAGTGGTTGGCAGATCTAAAGGAAATGACTAAATCCTTTCTATGGATGCCCTCCAGAAAACAGCTTATCTGTTTTCTACTGAAAAGACTAAGGGATCTAATGCCGACATGCTCAAACCTAATTCCTAGCTAAATCTCTCAATCTTATTAAAAGCATAAATAAGTGCCTTTTATTACTTTTTTCACAAAATCTCCCCAAAGCATTGGACTTTACTAAAAAGAGAGATTTCATCATTCATGTCAATATAATATTAATTCACAAGGTGTGTGTTCTAGGCTAGTGCAAAGCTGGAAATAAAAGAAAAATGGAAAAAAGTGTTTGTTGGTAGTCCTGTATTTGAGAGTCTCAATCTTATCCCATAAATAAGAATTAAGAAGAACTGGATTTATACCCTTTCTGTACTGCAAAGAGTCTTAAATCAGCTTACAACTTCTTTCCTTTCCCTGCCCCACAACAGACACTTTGTGAGGTAGGTGGGGCTGAGAGAGTTCTGAGAGAACTGTGGCTGGTTCATGGTCACCCAGCAGGTTTCATGTGTAGGAGCAGGGAACCAAATCCATTCAACAGACAAGAATTTGCTGCTCAGTGGAGGAGTGGGGGATCAAACTTAGTTCTCCAGACCAGAGCCCACTGCTCTTATCCACTACTATGCTGGACTACCACAGTTTGAGTAAAAGCAAAGTTTGAGTTGCAAATATGTAAAGTTGCAAATATGTAAAATGGAAACCATTTGAATTGTAGTGCTCCATGTGATTATTAACCCCAGAGCAGTGGTGGTGAAGAGACATCTGGAGAGAGAGAGTGTGCCCCTCTCCCCTAGTCATCCTGAGCAGGAAGAGCAACTAGCCCAGGGGGGAGGGGAGGGAGGGGAGAGCTCATATAGCAATTATGAGCTCTTAAAAAGCTAACTAAAGTGCTCCCCAGCTTGCCTGCACAAGCACAGTCCCATGTGTGCCTGCACAAAGAACCACTAGATGAACAAACAGTTATGGTAAAAAAATGTTTAGCAAAATGACTGCCAAATTTCCTTTTGAGACATAATTAGGTGTTTGTTTGTTTTTCCTAAGTACAACTATGTGGAATAGCATTCCAGTGGATGGGATCCAAAGTCCTGATGATGAAGTGAATTGTGAACTTCTTTGCTTGTTTTCTTCTGCTGCATCCCACTAGATTTCCAAAATCTTCTCCTGAAAATCAAGAGAACTTCATCAGAGTATTGGGGTAAATAAGGGAACTTTTGGCTCCAAACAGGATTGCCATGTCTCCTTCTATGGTGGCCCACATCCTGCTGGGCAGTCTCCATTGCCTGGTATGGCTCTGTTGTCTGGCTGGAGAAAAATAAACTAATAAATTGCCATTGATCCAATGCATGACATCACTTTTATTTATGCATGCAGAACTTACCCTCATCCATTTGCTTTACAGTGGGGTTTTCCCACAGTTTTTTTTTGTTTACACAGGGATTATCTGTGATATCCATATCTGAGCTTATCTGCCATTTTGCCTGCCCCCTGCTTCCATGCTGTTTTTATGCAACATTCATTTGTGGGGGTTGCCTGCTTTGTGTGTGTGTGTGTGTGTGTGTGTGTGTGTGTGTGTGTGTGTGTGAGAGAGAGAGAGAGAGAGAGAGAGAGAGAGAGAGAGAGAGAGAGCGCCAGCCATCTTTGGTCTAGCTTTGCTTTGTTTCACCATGTCAATTTCATTTTAAAAAAGCATTATTAAAAAAGCAATGGCCTTCTGCTGTTGCTGCTCCTGAGCACCTGGTCTGCTAAGGCATTTGCAATCTCAGATCAAGGAGGATCAAGATTGGTAGCCATGACCGACTTCTCCTCCATAAATCTGTCCAAGGCCGTTTTAAAGCTATCCAGGTTAGTGGCCATCACCATCTCCTGTGGCAGCATATTCCAAACACCAATCACACGTTGTGTGAAGAAGTGTTTCCTTTTATTAGTCCTAATCTCCCCAGCATTTTCGATGAATCCCCCCTGGTTCTAGTATTGTGAGAAAGAGAGAGAAATTTCTCTCTGTCAACATTTTCTACCCCATGCATAATTTTATAGACTTCAATCATATCCCCCCTCAGACGCCTCCTCTCCAAATTAAAGAGTCCCAAACGCTGCAGTTTCTCCTCATAAGGAAGGTGCTCCAATCCTTCAATCATCCTCGTTGCCCTTCTCTGCACTTTTTCTATCTCTTCGATGTCCTTTTTGAGATGTGGCGACCAGAACTGAACACAGTACTCCAAGTGCGGTCACACCACGGCTTTATATAAGGGCATGACAATCCTTGCAGTTTTATTATCAACTCCTTTCCTAATTATCCCCAGCATAGAGTTTGCCTTTTCACAGCTGCCATGCATTGAGTTGACATTCCCATGGAACTATCAACTAAGACGCCCAAATCCCTTTCCTGGTCTGTGACTGATAGCACTGATCCCTGTAGCGTGTATGTGAAGTTTGGATTTTTTGCCCCAATGTGCATCACTTTGCATTTTGCTACATTGAACTGCATTTGCTATTCCTTAGCCCAATCACTTAATTTATTAAGGTCCGCTTGGAGCTCTTCGCAATCCTTTGTGGTTCTCACCACCCTACATAATTTGGTATCATCTGCAAACTTGGCCACCACACTACCCACCCCTACTTCCAGGTCATTTATGAATAAGGCAGTATGTGATGTTAAAGCATCATGGTGTTATCTATATATATATATAAAATCTAACAGTGTGTTTGTCTCTAATGGGGTCCCTCAAAAGCTGCTGGACGGATCGCCCCCAAATTTTCACAGGACATCCCTCTCTATTGCTGGCAGGTACTTAGACCTTCAAACCGCCAAAAGTCCATACCTGAGCCAGGTAAAACATCTTTTTCCTGGCGCACCAGGCCATGAAGCTGCCTCGGTTTAACTGTCACCCTTAGAATGTTCATGCAGCCTGTCTGTCTATGGCCTGAGGGCCATATCATGGCGTTATAGCGGCATTATAACGGCGTTATAGCGGCTTTATAACGGAGTTATAGCGGCGTTTTAACGGCGTTATTTCTGGACATAGTGGCCAAATTCTTGCTCACTATTATGAAAAAACCTCTTGGGTTCCTGTTTCATGACCTGTTGTTATAACATCATGACGTAATTTTATAGCATCATGACCTGAAATAACCTCCTGGGTTCCTGTTTCTCTCTGAAGCATGCACTTTTGGAAATAGGAGTAGCTGCTTTAGTTCCTCAAACTGTATTTGGATTTCCTAGTTTTATTTTACATTTTTAAATGCCTAATAAAGGCATTTGAACTTGTACTTGAACATCATGGCGTGATGTTATAATATCATGACCTGATGTAATAACATCATGATCTGATGTTATAAAACCATCATGTGATGTTATGATATCATGGCGTTATAATGGCATTATAACGGCATTATAGCCACGTTATAGCGGTGTTATAGCGGCATTATAATAGCGTTATAACGGCGTTATAACAGCGATATTTCTGGACATAGTGGCCAAATTCTTGCTCACTATTATGAAATAACCTGCTGGGTTCCTCTTTCTCTCTGAAGCATGCACTTTTTGAAATAGGAGTAGCTGCTTTAGTTCCTCAAACTGTATTTGGATTACCTTTTACCGTATTTACCTTTTACTGTATTTGGATTACCTTGTTACGTTTTTTAAATGCCTGATAAATGCCTTTTAACTTGAACTTGAACATCATCACGTGATGCTATGACATCCCGACCAGATTTTATAACACCATGATGTGATCTTATAACATCATGTGATGTTTTAGCATCATGGCTTTATAGGAGATTTATATCAGCGTCAATACAGTGTTATAACAGCATTGCAACTTTGTTACAATGGCGTTACAATGGCATTACAACAGCGTTATAACGGTGTTGTAACTTCGTTACTACTGGACATAGTTGCAAAATTCTTGCTCACTATTATGAAATAACCTTCTGGGTTCCTCTTTCTCTCTGAAGCATGCACTTTATGAAATAGCTTTCGCTGCTTTAGTTCCTCAAACTGTATTTGGATTACATAGTTTTATGTTAGTTTTTTAAATGCCTGATGAAAGCCTTTGAACTTGAACTTGAACATCATGACGTGATGCTATAACATCATGACCAGATTTTATAACACCATGATGTGATGTTATAACACCATCATGTGATGTTATAGCATCATGGCCAGTGGTGGGATCCAAAAATTTTAGTAACAGGTTCCCTTGCCAGCCCCCCCTCAGCAAAGGGTGCTGAGGCGTACGTAGGCAACCCTGAGCCCTGGGCAGAACCTGAATTGGATGTCCTTCCCATGGGCAGCCACCCCACCATGACCCCCACCCCAATTTTTTTTGCACCAGGTCATTTCTAAATCATCATCACATTATAGAAAATGCTCCAACTCACAAATCTGAACACAGCAATGGTGAAACACACAGGTTCTTTGATAGAGACTGGTGAGATAAAAGGTACAAAAGGCTGAGAATCAATGAATTGCAGTACCTGAAAGGGATTAACCCAGTTCAGGGAGTTACATTATTAATCATAATTGCTATATGGAACCTTCACGTTCAAAGGCAGTATGCCTCTCAGGGAGGCGAAGGCGTGGAGATGGAAAAGCGGACCCAATTAGCAACCCCCTCTCGGCACACACAAATAATTAGTAACCCACTCTCAGGAACTGGTGAGGACCTGCTGGATCCCACCTCTGAGTGTGCCTCTCGGGGAGGCGAAGGCATGGAAATGGAAAAGCTGAGCCAATTAGTAACTCCCTCTCAGCACACACAAATAATTAGTAACTCACTCTCGGGAACTGGTGAGAACCTGCTAGATCCCACCTCTGGGTATGGCAACAGAGGTTATTACTTACTTGCTCTGTTTGTGGGTTTATTGATGGGCATGTTGTTGGGGAACTGTCTGCTGGACTCAATGAATCTTTGACCTAGTCTACAAGGCTAGACTATTGTAACTCACTCTACGCTGGCCTTCCCTTGCACTCGATCCGGAGACTGAAACTGGTCCAACATGCGGCGGCGCGCTTGCTCACAGGCAGCGCCAGTTGGGATCATATTCAGCCTGTGTTGCGCCGGCTACATTGGCTCCCAGTGGAGTTCTGGATCATTTTCAAGGTGTTGGTGTTGACCTTTAAGGCCTTACGCGGCCTGGGACCCTCGTATCTTCGAGACTGCATCACCCCATATGTTCCCACATGGCCATTCAGCAGAGGCCAACTTACTAGTGGTCCCCGGCCCCTCGATGATGTGGCTGGCCTCCACATGAGCCAGGGCTTTTACAGCCCTGGCCCCGGCCTGGTGGAACGCTCTCCCACCAGCTGTCCGAGCCCTACAGGACCTTGGTGAGTTCCGCAGGGCCTGTAAGACGGAGCTGTTCCGCCAGGCCTTTGGAGGGACCAGCCGCTGATAGTGCCCCCCCTTTTCTGGCTCCTACATCTGGGCCTATAACATCTGATGAGATCTGCCGTTCCTCCCTTGGGGGAAGGATTTAATATTAGGTTATCGGGCGCCACCTACGCTTATATTCATACTTTTATTCTAAGTGTTAATGTTTAGTTAGTCTTCGCTGCTTTTATAAGTTTTAGCCAATTTATGATGATTTTATGATTGTATTTATTATATGCTGTACACCGCCCAGAGCCCTTCGGGGACGGGGCGGTATAGAAGCCCAAAGTATGTATGTATGTATGTATGTATGTATGTATGTATGTATGTATAAGTAAAAGTAAGTAAGTAAGTAAGTAAGTAAGTAAATAAATAAATAAATAAATAAATAAATAAATTGTGAGTTACAAAATCACTGAGAAGAGAACTAGAATGATGACAATAATGCCCCCCAATGACAGCTGCATGTAGAGCTTCCCTTTCTCCTCTGTAACATCTGGTTCAGTGATCTTCAACTTTTCCAGACCTAGAACCCTTTAATGCATGAAGATGACATTAGAATCACTTGACAGGAAGAAAGGACCCAGAGTTAATACTACAAGTGTCAAGATCACAATCAAGACAGCCAGGCACAGGAAACATAAGCCAAGAACCAGGAGATGAAGAAAAAACCCAAAAGTCAGAACCTCCACACCACTTTAAAAATATATATTTTTCACAAACTACAATATAAAAACAATGAAAGACTAGAAAATGAAAACAAAACATATCTTAATCACAGTTCTAAATATGTAATGAGAGAGCAAGTAGAATTATACCAATGATATTCTATATTAACATAGATTGATCATTCAATATTAAAGTAAAATTATTAATCTTTTCCTAATCTTTTCCCCAAATTTATTAATTTTGTCAAATTATACATTTACACTCCAGCACAGGGGTTACAATATTAACACCTACCAGTGATTCCATGAAATAATTTCATTTAATTTATTCCTAAATTTTTGAGTAATATGAGAGGCACATTTTCCATCTGTCTTTTAATTCCTGATTAGATCTTTTATTGAATTAAGTACCAAAAGGTCAAGAATAGAAGGGCCACTTAATTAAAAACTGCTATATAGCAAAAATACATATGCATTTATTCAAATGAAAGTCATTCCATCATAGTAGACAATCCATGTTAGCCTATCCTATGTGTATAAAATCACAATGAATTTTCACAGAAAGATCCTATGACTTAAATTATGATCCCCCCCCCCCAAAAAAAAATACATGTTTCAGCCCACTGGCCTTCTTCAGTGGTCAAAAGTGATAACACAATATATGTGCTACCCAAATACAAGTACAGATATATATTTCAATAACAATAATAGACAAAATTATACAATTGTATACCATTGGTACCATTAACTTATTGCTCCTGACTTAGGCCCCTTCTGGACATGCAGAATAATGGACATTCAATTCACTTTCACAGTTTTTTGAAAGTGGATTTTGCCATTCTGCACAGTAAAATCCAGCTTCATAGTGCATTGAAAGTGGACTGAAAGTGCATTATTCTGCATGTGCTGAAGGGGCCTTAGAGAAACCCTTTTTGACTGAGATATTAAAGGATGCTTCCATAGCAGAATTTGGCATGATTGGTATGATTAACACACTGCATTATACCATTTGAGTGGACACTGGCTTCATGTTGAAGACTTGGGTGCCAATAGGAAATAAATACATTCTTTTTTTTTTTTGGTCATGTATTTCTATTTGGTTTGTTGCATTTGTTTCTATTTGTATTTCTATTTGTTTTCTATTTGTATTTCTATTTTCTATTTGTATTTTTTATTTGTCATGCATTTCTATGTGTTGTTTTGAATATTATAATGGTACAACACCCACTCCCTGAAGAGAAACTCAGGCCCAGCAGGGAGGGATGCGTGTGTCTGAAGGGTGGTTGATTTGATAGCTGTTTTTGGCCTAGGCACTCCCCCACTCATGCGCACACACACAGGCCTTTAAACACAAAATCATGTCAGGGAAAACAAAATGTCTGCTGCCACCATCTCTAGCGTAAAAATAACATGGAACTTAGTGAGGCTTTTGAAAGATAAAACACAAAAACTAGACTTTATTTCTTCTCAGGTTACTGTTACAGAGAGGTTCTTAAGCATTACTGGTTTCTATAGGCAGATATTTGTTAAAGGTTACAGAGCAAATGATCTTGGGAAGTAGGGAAATAAAAGGAAAGAGACTGAAAGTGAGTCAGTGGGAACAGCTATGTTTATCCAGGATGCTGTTGGTATGTACACATACAATGAAAGTAACATACTTAACTGGACAGCATGGCACTTACAGAGAGTTGCCAGCCCCCCGCTGGCTACCCCAGGAGATTTAGAGGGCAGAACCAGGTATCATATTGCAATCTCATCTTTAGTCATGTAACTCAAAATGGTGTGACATGTCACAACAATGCTCTAGCAATTGCTAGCAAAGGCCGGGGACTAGATCAAGGTCACCCTGCAGGCTTCCAGTTCACCCCATAAGAGTCCACCACTAATGGGGAAAGGAGCAGAATCAAACTCTGTTCTCTAGATCAGAGTCTCCCACTCTTAACCACTACACCACACTGTCTCTTCTGTATTGAATGAACTTGCCATATGTCATCAGAGGTTCTTCTAGTAAAGAAGCTTCTCTGATCTTGAATAAAGCTTTTTCCTCCCATCCCTGCTGCTTCAGTTGGTTTTAGAGCAGGCATTAGGGATTTGACCTGGAACCTTAGACATGAAAACATGTACTCTGGCAGAAAGCTTTTACCTACTTATTTTTTTTCCATTTGCTGTATTTCATGCTTCTAATCCTTCAAGCTATCATGGAGAAGTATTTTAATTAATTTGTGGTTCACATCCTGGAGTTACAGCTTAGTCATATTTTAGGTGGGAAGTGTGCGACCGTGTTGTACTATTTATATGCCTCCATTTAAAAGGTTTGTGCTTCAAGCACTGGAGGCATTTCAATTCTGCCGTTACATCAGCTCCTTTGAAGGAATGTTAATTTGATTTGCTGCATTATTAAAGGAAAGGGGAAAAAACAGGTGGCGGAAGCTGTTATATGGCAAATCAACTGCGGATAAACTGCAAGGATAAATGGCTACCTTAAAATAATAGCAATTAGCATACTAAGACTAATTCATCGAAGAATCACTTACACAAATTAGACTGATAGTCGGTTCAACAGAAGTCATATGCCCCCAAGAGAACAGAAACGAGCATTTCAGAAGGTTGGTTCTGAAGTGTTAAGCCTGTGTGATGTAAAAAGGTTTTTTTTTTTTTTTAGGAATATCTATTCTCCAGCAGGGTAGAAGGATTTCCTCTGCTTTCACTGATCTGTCTGCCCTAATTCTTCACTCTGCTAAGTTACTCAAATCTTTCTCAACCCGAAGGTTGATTCTAGTAGCTTGTTTGTTTTTTTGGCCAGGGGAAGGGAACAGCAGGTTTTTGTCAGGGAACCCACTTCTTTAGATCTTAGCATTATGCCTACATGTCCCTGGGAAGCTACAGCTTGGTGGCAGTGGCTTACTGCCACAGGGGTGGGGGTGTGCGATGCACCAGGCATGCGCCAGTGCTGGGTTTGGCATGGGTGTTCCAGGATATGGTATGGGTGTTCTGGGGTGGGCAGGGGTGTGGCAGGGGTGTGGCAGGGATGCAGGGCACATGCGTGCCCTGGTTGCTGTTCCCTCTCGCTTCAACCCTGCTTGGTGGCCTGGCATCTGCTTAGTAAACAGAAGGTCCCAGGTGAAATCCCCAGTGTCTCTGGTTAAATGGATCCAGTAGTAGGTACGTAAGCTAACATTAATTTTGTGAGGCCAAAAGCCATAACAATATAACAAAAACAACTGCCCATGCAGTAATAACTATAACAATTAAAAATTCAGCAGAATTAAAAACAATATTTAAATTGTCAGAACTAGGGGGCTGCAGCATGTTAAGCATCAGAATGAAAGTTTAGCATGAATCTTCTTGGCTGCCAATGCATACATCATGTAGGCAAATTGATTTGGTAGAGGTGATTTGAAAGACCTCTACCTGACACCCCAAGGAGCTGTTGCCAATTTGACTGAGCAATACTGATTCTGATGGATCAAAAATTCAGATCCAGTATGAGACAGCTTTGCGTTTCACCGAAATCCCACAGACAGCATTTCAGGTGATGCTCCGGGCTGGAGCTGGAGGAGAGAGGTGGGAAACTTCTGTTATATGGGTCCAGCTGGTCAGCATTTTCATTCATTCTAATCCACCTTTCCTCCATATTGCATTCCCTTTGCACACAGTATTTTTTTCTGTGCAGGTCTCATAACTTTGAAGGGGGGGTCAAAAGAATCCTCTCCTCCCCTTTTCAACAGTTAAAAAAGCTGACTGCATTCAACATAATGAGTGGATCTCCCATTGCAGTTGGTTTATTCCAACCTCATATCTCTTGCTCTGTGCCTCATAGATGACTCCAGGATCTCAAATGTACTTAATTCGTTAACCCCTCCCCCCATCTCCTCTTACTTTATAACTGTCTTTTCTTCAGCACAATGTTGGAAGACGGGTCAAAAAATATCTGAGACCTTGAATGAGAATGACATCTCAGCTCAAGTGCCTGTCTAACATTTTCTATAAGATACTTATTGTCAGTGTTCAACATTCATCTGCATTTGCCAACTGGTATTAAATAATAAACAGTACTAACATTGACTATTTCATTTTCATTACTTAATATTCTATATCTGAGAGCAACTGTAAAACTAAGTATAGAATAATCTATATATGATATCTAAATAGCATTTGATGATTAATTTCTCTAATTGATTTGAGGTTTTGTCTGCATACCAAGATTTGGATTGAGCATCCTTTCCTGATTCTATAATCCATTCCTGATTCTATAGTCCACTTCAGAGTTTTGCATTGTTTTGAATTCATTCCTGGCTGTGTAAGCACTTTTTGGAGTGTGGCCATATCCACCCATCATTCCCCCTCAGAAAAATCTGCCTAGTAAAACGCAGTAGGAGTCTATATTCCCCTCCCCCCGCCAGCCAAAGCTGATAACAGCCAGATAATTCCAGTGTTCTTCCAGCCAAATAAATGTACTATTAATTTCTGACTACCTGCTAGGCAGAGGAAATCAACAAAATTTCCATCAGTGGAAATGATAAGTAGGATACAAAGAATTATGTCTACGAATGGCATACATTTTGCATTTCATGTCGGAATGCACAACTCACATATGCAATACAAAAACAATAGCAGAGAGCAGAGAGCCAAACCCTTTGAAAATCATAACTTGATGTGACAAGAAAGAAAACTGAATATTGGCTGCTTGTGACTTGGAGAAAGTGTAGTGTGCCTTTGAAACTGGAAAGATACAGGAGCAGCAGTTAAGGAGGGGCAGAGAAAATATAGGGTGAAAGCCTGCATAATGATTTGAAATAACCAGTCAAATTTTTGACTGTAGGTCTCTAGTAATAATTAATACTGGAACTCATTAACGTCACTTGTTCCACCTCAACAGTGTGAGCCCATTTTAAATTGTGTGCAAGCAAATAGGCATGAAGGCTTCTTGGTGTGAGTGAAAACTCTGGTTTCCAAGTGCTATGTGAACACGATATTTCTTGTAATTAGACAGAGTCTTCAGTAGCTTTGGATATATTGTTTTTTTCTCTCTTGAAGCAGAGATAAGGTCTGAGTCGCTTCTGGGATCAAGCTTTGCCGATGCAAATGAGCCCTAAATTATAGGGGGTGGGATGGAAAATAATAGAGAGGAAAGTATTTTGAGTCAGAACAGAGGTTGCTTTTGTTGAAGCGTGTGGTATATATAGAAATCTATAGATATATATACACACACTCCTCCTTCGAGTATAAGAGCTTGATCGTAAAGCCAACTGCACTAATAAAATGGCAACCGCAACATTGCATTTGGAATTTAATTTTTTGTCTCATCAGTGTGTTGTCTACTAATGACATAAATTTATTACAAGTCAGTTTTTTAAAAAAATATAGATTGTTGTCATCCTGTCATAAGTAATTTACGGTGAGTCCATAGGGTTTTCAGGGCAAGAGACATTTGGTTTGCCATTGCCTGCCACACAACATGACCCTGATAATCCTTGGAGATCTCCCATCCAAATACTAGCCGGAATCAGGGCTGAGAGTATGTCACTGGCCCAAGGAAATACAGTAATCTGATTAATGCCGATGCAGGCTCTTTCCCTTGGCTGTGCAGAAACAGCCTGCGTGTTTGCAACTTGTGAATGTATTTTATTATTTTTAATCCCTCAATAAAATTACAACCCTTCTTCTCTTAATCCTGGTTTTGGGTGGATTTCTTTGGGGCACAGAGCTCTGTAAAATATTGGTGTAGATTATCCTACTCACCTCTTGCATAGCAAGTTGCCAGATAATTCCCCAACTATGAAAGGGAACAGACCAGACCAATTTGGGTAACAATGTTCATAATTTACTGAATAACTTGGATTACATATGGATTACATATGCTGCATCTGTTCTGATGATATAAATCTAAGGTTCATGAATAATCGCTAACTGAGATTCCTGCATAAACAAATCATATCTGATACATTTGTATGAAACCCACTTTGCTAAAATCAATTTGCAACTTTTTACAGAGTTCTGCTGTTCCCATCAATAATATTATGGCATTTGAACTATTACTAATAGTAGCTGAGCAGGCCTCTAGGGCAGGATTATCATAGAGTAAAAAAGCTGCGGTGTTCTTCCCCAGTTGAATTTGCAGTGCCCACACGAGCTCTTTCTCAGCCCCCTCACAAACATATTATGCGCATTCTAGTAGTCTTGAAATAAAGTGTTAGAAAAACTCTTTATTTGAGATAAAAATCATCAAACCAAAAATATAGGCACTATATGGTACCACAAAGTTTGTTGAAGTGTCATGTTGCTGTCTTTCAACCATCTCCTGCTGAGTCTCAGATTAGTCTAAAAGGGTTTTTTAAAGTGTTTTAAAATGCAAAATTACTAGTCTGCTTCTGTGTCAGCTGCTGGGACTGAATAACAACCATCCTTCATCAGGTTCCAGTATTTGGATTATTTTCTTTAGGAATATGAATAATTTGCAGAAAGTATAATTGGAAGCATGCTTTCTGTTCAAGTACATTGTGTGGTCTGCTGTGCAATTATCCATATTTCAAAAGGATTGTGGGGTGCACGAGACACCAACAGAATATAGACTAGACTAGGACAGAGAGGTCAGAATCAGAGAGAATTTATTTCACTTTATGTTTGGAAAGTGTAGGCGTACTGTGAAAAAAAAGGACTTAGGCTATAATTCAGAGAGCTTATGTGGGTACATTCAAATGCTTCTACAAAGCGTGCAACTGCAGCTCTGTCAAACACAAACATGCTGAAAACTCTGCAGGTCAAACACGGATTCCCACCTCCCTGCACTAGCAAGTATTCTGGTTGTAAGAAGAAACTGCTGGCTGTTTCAGATAGGATGTTGTCCTAGCAACCAGAATTGACTTGAATAGAACATGTCCCAGCCTGATATAAGGGTGGGGGAGTCTACAATAGACACTGGAGTTCTACAGAACTGCACCTTCCAGTTTTTGGACTGGAAATAGGTTGATTGGGTAGAAATATTTCCAAATAAATGCTTCTTTTCTTAATATTCTCCTTTTAAAATCATATTGGGCATCCCTATTAACTATGTTCTCTACTGCTTCAGTACTTATCCTCACTTGCTTACACCTTGCTACTTTATTCTGCTCCTTGGATTAGTCACATTGTGATCCCAGCCAATCAGGGACCATGTAGTGATGACATCACATCACAGTTCTATGTAGCCAAATAGATTGGGCTATGGCGTGCCATAGCAATTGTCGGGTGGAGGGGGGGATGCCACCTTAGTCAGTCATGCAAGCCAAGTAGGGTTGGAGATTCGGACAGTCCAAATCTGGATTTTTACCAAATCTGCATTGATTCAGATGGATTCGGCCGAATCTGAGCTGTCCGAATCCTAACAGATCCGAATCCATGGGATTCGGATCACCAGCCGAATTGCGTTTTTATTTTTTGGTGTTTTTTCAAGTTTTTAAACATATCAGCACCAAAATTTCAGGGTATCATCAGGGGACTGTCCTGATGATACCCGCCAAGTTTGGTGCAGTTTGCTTTAGGGGGGCCAAAGTTATGGACTCCCAAAAGGGGTGTCCCTATCCCCCATTCTTTCCAATGGGAACTAAGGAGATGAGGGCTACCCTTTTGAGGGTCCATAACTTTGGCCCCTCTGAACCAAACTGCACCAAACTTGGAGGCTATCATCAGGACAGTCTCCTGATGATACACTGAAATATTGGTACCGATACATCTACAAATGCGCCCCCTGCATGCACCCCCAGAAATTTGCACAAGATTCTTTGTTCTGCAGTGACTTAGCTGCATTGCTGTCGATAGGGGATTTCTGATAGAGGGCTGTGGAGTGCACACCATGGTAAAACCCACCAAGCGCCAGGGTATCGCTGGGAGGATCTCTGGATGACACAGTCCAGGTTTGGGAACTTTACTTCAGGGGGCAGTGGCAGATGGGCCCTACCCTTTTTGGGTCCCATAGAATTAAACCCCCTGAAGCAAAATTCCCCAAACCTGTAGGGGTGCCTGCAGGGGACACATTTTGAGATGTATCGGCACTAAATTATCAGGGTATCATCAGGTGACTGTCCTGATGTTGCCCCCAAGTTTGGTGCACTTTGGTTCAGGTATGGACCCTCAAAAGGGGTGCAACTATCCCCCATTGTTTTCAATGGGAGCTGATAGGGGATGGGGGCTACACCTTTGAGAATCCATAACTTTGGCTCCCCTAAATCAAACTGCACCAAACTTTGGGGGGAATCATCAGGACAGCCTCCTGATGATATCCTGAAAGTTTGGTGTCACTAGCTTTAAAAATGCTGATTTGCGTGTTTCACCACTCACTCACTCCAGCAGGCTTCATGTGCAGGAGCGGTGAAACATGAAAACTGGAATTTTTAAAGATAGTGGCACCAAATTTCAGGGTATCATCAGGAGACTGTCCTGTTGACACCCCCCAGTTTGGTGCAGTTTGGTTCAGGGGGGCCAAAGTTATGGACCCTCAAAGGGGGCCCCCTGTCCCCCATTGTTTCCAATGGGAGCTAAGGAGATGGTGGCTACCATTTTGTGGGTCCATAACTTTGGGCCTCCTAAACCAAACTGCACGAAGCCTGATATTTTGGTGCTGATATGTCTAAAAATGCGCCCCTGCAGGCACCCCCAAAAATTTGCCCAAGATTCTTTTTTCTGCAGTGACTTCTGCATTGCTGTCAATGGGGAATTTCTGGTGGAGGGCTGTGGGGTGCACATTTATCAAGGTACAGTCACAAAACGTTCAGGGTATCTTCAGGAGAGTCTCTGGATGACACCATCCAGGTTTGAGGAACTTTGCTTATGGGGGCAGTGGGAGATTGACCCTACCCATAACATTGAACCCCTTGAAGCAACGGTCACCAAACTGGATGGTGTCATGAAGAGACTCTCCTGAAGACACCCTGAAAGTTTTGTGGGTTTACCATGAGAAATGTGCTCTCCACAGCCCTCCCACAGAAATTTCCCATTGGCTGCAATAGAGCCAGCCAGCCACTACAGAGCACAGAATCTGGGGAAATTTGTTTGGGTGACTGTGAGGGGTGCAGTTTTAGAGCTACTGTCACCAAAATTTCAGGGTATCATACAAGTACTGTCCCTATGATACTCCCCAAGTTTGGTGAAGTTTGGTTCAGGGGGTCCAAAGTTATGGACCTTCAAAAGTGTAGCCCCCATCTCCTGTTAGTTTCCATTGGAAACAATGGGGGATAGGGCACCCCTTTTGAGGGTCAATAACTTTGGCCCCCATAAACCAAACTGCACCAGACTTGGGGAGAATCATCAGGACAGTCTACAGATGATATCCTGAAAGTTTAGTGCCGCTAGCTTTAAAATTGCACCCCCTGCAGGTCAAAATGTGTAAAAACACCAAAAATTCAAAAAATAGTAAAACGGACCCAAATTTTTCGGATTTATCCGAATTTTCGGGCATATCCGAATCGGCTATGATTTGGATTCGGGCATACAAATCATTTTATGCCCCTAAATACCCAAATCCGAATTTTACTGAATTTTGTTAGTATTGACCAATCCTACCAATTAGAGATCAAAAACAGGATAAAAGCCTAATGGTGCAAGTTTGCTTCAGCATCTGTGTATTGAAACAAATGGTTTCAGCACATAATACAGCTGAAACAAATGGTTTTGAATTTTTCTATTGCCTAACTTTATTCCTCATCCATTACAAAAAGAGATCCAAACACTTTCAAATGCAGTAGGTGGGAGTATTTGTGCTGCCTCTGCTTCAGTACGATAGGGTAGAGATGGATCTCATTACAAGTGTTCTGACCCTTGACATTATGCAGTACTTAGAACTTCCTTCTCATGTAGGCTGGAGACAAAAACATCTTAATTCTTTATTACAGCTGTATAAAAGTTGGTTTGGATCAAGGCAGTCTCTCCAACATTTATGGTTTCTCCACAGCAAGCAAGCAGTTTATCAGCTAGACTGCATTCATTGCTCTCTTTATTCACTTTAGATCTGTGCTTTGATATTTGCTGGACAACTCTGGGGGTGGGAGGGTGGGGAGAGAATTAGGCCTAATTATGCGCGCAAAAAGGGTTTCTAATAAAAAAATTGAAACCAACACATAATTTAAAATTGTACAAGTTTTTATCTCAAGACAAACCTGTCATCTGCTTGCTTTGTGTTAATACCACCAATTTAATCAGAATTATGGATGTAGATAAATTCCTGTTTCTAAAAAGTAATCAACAGGCAAGTTTGTATCCAATCAGAGGGTTAGAGTGACCCTTCAAAAGTGGGACATTCACATTCCCATGTCTCCTTTTTCACTGGAGCTCACTGAATCCCCTCAAATCATTCATGTGGATTAACACAACATCAGAAATAGCATTAAGGGTAAAGTGGAAGTGGAGAATTGGAAGAAACTGATGCTGCCATTTCTGTAACTGTTTTGCATCTTTAGAGCAGGCTGAATATAAGCCACAGTTTCCAAGATAATTCCCCAGGGTGTGTTCTTCACACAGGACACAGGGCTAGGACCTTTCAACTTACTCCTGGATGATAACACAACTAGACAATAAGAATGAAGAACAATGATCAAGGAGCTACATGAAAATTCTTGGTATCTGGCAAAGTGAGCTATGACTCACAAAAGCTTATGCTCTAAAAAAAGTTGTTGGTCCCTAAAGTGCTACTGGACCCAAGTTTATTAAGAAAGTGCTTGCTAAGCATTTGCGAGTTTACCAAATCTGGACAGCATTGAAGTCAAAGCAAGCAGAGATTTGTCCGAGACAGACATAGTTCTTGTTGTTCTCTTGTAGCTCCTCCCATCTTCCTTAATGAACACAGCACTATCAAAATCTTCTGAATTTGAACAATCCTGACTCCAGCTTCCTCTGTCCATGAGACCTGAATACAAATGCCTGGGCAAATAGAACTCCCTACAAACTGGATTTCTAGGTCTCCATTTAATTCCAACCTAGGATCCTCACTTTTTAAGTTATCACACTGTCCTGCTGATTCACCTCTTGGTTTTTCCAGCATGGACAGGACATTCCAATTGTGTGACATTCAACACTGTGTGGATCTTGCCCCAGTTTAGAATCCTAACTCAGGAATTTATTTTAGAAGCGATCATATAGATCAAGGTTTGACCACAAATCCAAACAGAATCCACCATCCGAGAACAGTAGTCCAAAAGGGATTTGCTGTGTCTTCTGCTTCGCTCTCTGACTTGACTTTCAAAACAACAAACAAACAAAAACCCAGGCTTGTCCTGAAGTGGCTGGCAGAGCATGATACACAATCTGACAGCATGTTCTCCACTTGGGATAGTCCCTATTTTTCAGTAAATGTCCCTTATCCAACATGATTCCTATTTTGCCTTTTGGAGAAAAAAATGGGTATCTAGAAAGAAAAATTCCCAATAGGGACGAAAAGCACCTTGACTCTAATTATGAATGCAAACTAACAAGATTCACTGTGATATATTTAGGGTGTGTGAATAAGACTCAAGAGACACAGGTTCAAACGTTCACTGAACCCTAGATGCTTGCAGGGTTATCCTGGCTATAAGATTCCCCCAACCCACCCACCCCCCCCTCTCTCTCTCTCTCTCTCTCTCTCTCTCTCTCTCTCTCTCTTAGCCTAGACCCTGAGCTGCTTTGCAGAAAAGTACACTAAAAATCTGATAGGCACAAATTGCTAGTGCACTGATTCCCTTCCTTTTCCCTTGGCACATCTGCTTATCCAGATGTTGCTAAGTATACTTGAGCAGAAGCTATTCTCGTGCAACTGGACCCATTAAAAGACTATATATTCTACCTTAAAAAAAAACCCTCAACTCTTGCATCAATTTAATTTCCTGTATCAGATAAGAGACTTCAGCACTGGGTAAGCAGAGAACATGGTCAGTTCCATGGTTCCTTTTGTGTTAATAGGCTATTTCATGTACACAAGGGTGTCACTATCTTTGTTAGTGAAATGCTGGAGAGTATGTGGCAGGATGTTTTCTGTTTAGTGAGTCATGTGTCATCTATCTTGAAAATAAACAAAGATGGAGTAAAAATTGTTGGTAATTCTAATTCAGAGCAGCTGAGGTTATTGTAGTTTTCCCTGCCATCAAGTGTAACTAACCAAGATTATATTGCATGTGCAGTACCTTCAGTCTGCCTGAGGAGGCAGAGCAGACTTAAACTGAACAGACAAAAACTTCCCCTGATTGGCTGAAGTGTACAAGGCTCTCAGCCTTTCTTCACAGCCTCAGAACCAACATTTTGCCCCCTAGCTCTGCAACCTCTCCATGTTCTTTGCTCTTGAAGCTTCATGGTTGGTGGAAGAGGATGACCATCCAAAATTGACATGTACCATTCTCCTGACAAAGGTATGCAATAGCTGACCTCCCCTGCTAGAACCTCCAAACACGCTGAGTGACCATTTGTAGGGGAACTTTCATTCACTGCCCAAGCAACTGAAATTTTGTATTTTTTACTCAAAATATAAATAGGAGGGGAAATGGTTTTTACTGTTGGATTTCGTCATAACCAACCCTTGTCTTCTGTGGTAAATTTAATGCACCACATTCAGATGTTTTAAAAAATAATTGCACAGTTCCAGGAGAAACAAAGGAAGTAATGATGAATTTGTTGAAGAGACTTGCTTATTACTGTCATGAGCTAGAAATTAGGCAGAGAGAATGGGAGATGAGAAACACCAAAGCAGCTTAGATAATAGACCCAGAGGCAAGTGAAGAAAAGCTTTATGGATGTCTGTGGAGCTCTCCATGAAGCCAGATGCTTTAGCTGCAATATCCTCTAGAGGCTGGCAAGCAAATCCTGTGACGGCTAAGCAGAAAGAAGTAGACAAGGTGAAAGCAAAAGCAAGAGGCAAATGTTTTCCATGCTTATTTTTAAACCGATTACAGCAGCAGTGTCTGTCCTGCGGCTCAGGGGTCACTCGCGCTCCCTTGAGATGCTCTGCTCTGGTTGCTGAGCGGAATCTTTGCTACCTTCAATTTTAAGGTAGTGATATTTTAATCATTCTGGTTCCTACCAGCAACTGGCTTGTTCACCCTCATTTCCTCTCGCTGTCTCTCCTGTAGCCCCAGAGGCAGCTTTTGTGGCAGAGATCATGGAACACTTGAAGCAGTTGAAGGTTTTAAGAGTTGCACCACTGTAGAAACAACTGAGGATATATCCTGAAGCTGGTGCTTTGTTTAACAAGATATTTTAGCTCTATAGTTTCTTGAAGTGTGTGTGTGTAGGTGATGATGATAGCGCGCTGCATGCGTCGCGTCAACAAGTGCGTCGTATGAAAGATGCCACATCAAATAGCCTTTCCTTCTGACTCATGGCAAACCTATGAATCAATGTCCTCCAAAACATACTATTGCTAACAGCCTTACTCGGGTCTTGCAAACTGAGGCTGATTCTGCATGGGCCAAAAAAAGCAGTGTGAAACCGGTGTGAAAATGGTGTAAAAGGGTTTAAAACGGTGTAAAAGGGTTTATACTGTTTTCACACCGTTTTCACACCACTGTTTTTGGCCCATGCGGAATCAGCCTGAGGGTCGTGGCTTCCTTTATAGTCAATTCATCTCCTGTTGGGTCTTCCTCTTCTCCTGCTGCCTTCAACCTTGCTTAGCATTATTGTCTTTTCCAGTTGCTCTTGTGTTCTCATAATGTGACCAAGTATTACAGCCTCAGTTTAGTCATTTTAACTTCTAGTTCTTGCATATTGGGTCCTTTCTGCAAATGCAGAATAATGCACTTTCAATCCACTTTCACAATTGTTTGCAAGTGGATTTTCCTATTCCACACAGTAAAATCCAGCTGCAAAGTGCACTGAAAGTGGATTAAAAGTGCATTATTCTGCACATACGGGAGGAGCCTTAGAGATGCAGAAATGTGCACTTTTTGTCTCTGATCAGCCCTTTCCAAACATTACATCCACATGCACCAGGAACCTTCAAACCACTGAGCCTTCCCCTACTTATGGATGACATGCTGCAGGAACAGGAAAATGCATGCTTTCCCATATGCTTACAGCTTCAGTAAGCATCCACCAGATTTAGTAGGATTTCATGTGATGTGTACTGAAACTCTATATCCACAGACAGTTCCCATGTTGCCCACAAAATGACAACTGTGCATATCAGGAGCATTGGAAGTACTAGACCATGTCATTACACAGCTGTCAGTATGTGTGGATGTAATATCTGAAAAGGATTTTTGCTTCCATATGCCATCATTGGCAAATTCCTGCTCTAGTACTTTGCCATTGAAGTTCACTGGGTGATGCTGGGCCAGTCAGGCTCAGATTCACCTTAAAATTGGAAGGTGGCATCCAAATCAGCTGTTGAGCTTGACATGGTATGAGTCTTTACTTGCTTCCATCCCACACCATTTTTGGCAACAAAAAATGCTGTGTGTATGTGGGACTGTTTGTCCCATTGCTGATTGCATGTATCAGCCAACATGTTTGCTTCATAGGTTTTCCTGCTTCCTGAGAAGTGCAGGGTATCTTCTGTCCCCCACTCCCATTGCCCATCAACAGAAGAAGAAGAAATAAAAGAGTTGTTTTTTGTACCCTGCTTTTCTCAACCAGGAGTCTCAAAGAAGCTTACAAGTTCCTTCCCTTCCCTGACCCACAGCAGACACCTTGAGAATCAGGTGGGGCTGAGCCAGTTTTCAGAGAACTGTAACTAGACCAGGGGTAGGGAACCTGTGGCTCTCCAGATGTTCAGGAACTACAATTCCCATCAGCCTCTGTCAGCATGGCCAATTGGCCATGCTGGTAGGGGCTGATGGGAATTGTAGTTCCTGAACATCTGGAGAGCCGCAGGTTCACTACCCCTGAACTAGACCAAGGTCACCCAGCAGGCTTCATGAGTAGAAGTGGAAAACAAGCCCAGTTCACCAGATTAGGGTTCTCATGTGGAGAAGTGAAGAATCAAACCTGGATCTCCAGATTACAATTTGCCACTCTTAACCACCACACTACACTGGGTGGCAGAAAGAAATGCCTGGGGAAAATGGGGAGAACATCATCAATATCCTGGCATGTTGATGTGACTTCTGACTTGGCTCATGTGACATCATCACACCACATGACAATCTACAGATCTCCCAGAATTACAACAACAGAGATCAATTCTCCAGGAGAACATGGCTGCTTTGGAGGGTGGACATTATGTCCTGCTGAGGGCTTTCACTTTTCAAAACCCCATCCTCTCCAGATTCCACACCCAAATCTCCAGAAATCTCTCATCCTACAACTGACAGCCATAACACATGTTGAAGATTCTCTAGATGAGTCCACTCTGCTGCCTAATTTCCCCTTATTAAAATTATAAGGCTAGCAATAATAGTGCTTGAGACACATGGCCTAGAGGTTCTGGAAGACCTTCAGCATCAGCACTGAGGACATGTTGTTAGTGCCAGATCATGATTTTATGTCTCTGCCTAGGGTTTCCAATTCTGATCTGAGAGAGTTGAGAGTTGGTTTTTATACTCCACTTTTCTCTACCTCTAAGAAGTCTCAAAAAGGCTTACAAATTATTTCCCTTCCTCTCCCCTTCCTCTTCACAAGGTAGATGAAGCTGAGAGAGTTCCAAAGAACTGTGACTAGCCCAAGGTCATCCAACAGGCTTCATGTGAAGGAGCAGGGAATTAAACTCAGTTCTCCAGATCAGAGTCCACCACTCATGTGGAGGAGTGGGGAATCAAGCCCTGTTCTCCAAATTTGGCTCTATTTTTTTTAACCACTCCACCATACTGGAAAATTTTGGAAATTCAGAGTGCCCTTATTTACCTTTAGAGATTTACTTGCACGCTTTGTCCTTTGGGATCAGTTCTTGAATGCAAAACATATTGAATTAGATAGCTTTCTCTCTAAAAAAACCAAAATTAGCTTTTTACTGTCTTAGAAAAAAGATCAGAAAGTAAAAGCCAGTTCCTCCATTAAGTGGATTCCTGTGATAAAACCTTCACTGTATTGTATTAGTTTAAATTACAGGTTGGGGAAGTATACTTTTGAGTGCTCCTTAAGAAAAAAAAACAACAAAGTCTCAATGCGGAGAAAGGTGGGTTTTTTTAAATAAAGTGAACATCAGACATGCAACTCAGATTTTGCTGCTTGAAGTGGTACAGTCCAGGTGAAACTCCCCCCCTCCCCCCCACCCCGCACACACTTGCAGGATTCTGATGAATCTGCTCTGATTTCTAGCTACACATTAACCTTTCTTGGTATGTGAAAAATAAGGTTTCCAGTATGAATGCTTACATTTTGTTTACAATACCAGACACGTTTTTCTCGTTGATGTTAGATAGATCATGAACTAATCCCTTTCACTCTTTTTAAGAAATAGTCTGTAGATACAGGATGATATCTCCATTATGAAGAAGCTATCACTGAGCAATGTATCAGAATCCCTGACCATTTATTCCTCCCCCAGTTTCTCAAGGATGATTTCTCACAAATTAGGTACAAAATTGTATGTACCGTGGTGTCCTGGTGAGGGCAGCAAAACATTCAACATACACAATCAGGCCGACATTCATCGCTGTCTTCTCTATTATGCTGTAAGCAAACAAGATGTGATCTGAAATTAAGCCGCGCTCCAAAGCACACACTGAAAGCATTCATTGAAGCTTGCTTTTACATCCAAATAAATAACCTCAGAGTCGAGGTATTAGTGAAGTCCAGGTACAAAGAAGTTGCATGCCAGCCATTATTGATTTCTAGTTCAGGAGTCACAAGCTTGGCTCTACCAGGAGATGTCTTATGCACTAGGGTCCTTGTGCAAGCAGAACTGTGTAGAAAAATCCTTCAGGCTGGCACCAAGGCTCCTTCTGCACATGCAGAATAATGCACTTTCAATCCACTTTCAATGCACTTTGCAGCTAGAATTTACTGTGCAGAATAGCAAAATCCACTTGCAAATAATTGTGAAAGTGGACTGAAAGTGCATTGTTCTGCATATGAGGAAGGGGCCTGAGTTACACATAAAGTATCTTGAGCAGTTTTTCTGTATACATGTAATGCTGTGGAGGCCGTTCTCAGGCACTTTAAAACAAAGGAAAGAAAAAGCTAGGTGCTGAACAAGATCTTGTGCAAACAGAACTGCTTTATGTTCGCTTACATTTCTGCTTGTGTATCATTGGCTCTAATCTCTTTCTCGACCCAGTCCCAACTTTAATGAACCACTTAGAACTGCTCTATCATATCAAGCAGTGTTTTTTCTGTCTATTACAATTAGTACATATGCACAGTACGGTAGAAAAAAGGAGAATGTAGTTCCCTGCTGTGAAAGCATCGGGTTATTACTGACCGGTAGGATGATGTTACATCATGACATTTACTAAACAAACTATCTTTATGGGGTGGTTTGTCATTGCCTTCACCAATCATCTACATTTTACCCCAAGATGGTGGTTCTCATGCCCATCATGAGGGCAGTTAAAATTATCGGTCACCATTTCTTCTTATCATTTTCCTTGTTAGCTTCCCCTTCTCAAAGCCACCTTCAGAGTTCTAACAAAAAAGATGGAAATATTCTCAACCCACCTTTTGTGGATTATTTTCACAGGGTAAAAAAATCTCAGCACAAACGTATTGCACTGAATACGCTCCCAGTTGGCAGTGGTTACGCTGCTATAGAAATGGATAACTCTAGCTACCCCTCCTTTCCAGCAAATGTGACAGGCAGTATTTTTAGATATGCTAAAGCAATTTTTTTTAAACCTTACAAAGTGTAGCTACAAATTACACATACATCAACATATCAGCAAAAACGCTAAATATGTACAAGGCACAGACTTTGAATATGCAAACAACTGATCCTGATTAAACAATGATTAGCAAAACAAACATTGTTTGTATCACAGCCCGTATTTCTGATCATGAGTTTTCCAAGTTCTATTTTTTTCTACGTCTCTGATTCTTTGATATTCCGTTGATCTAATTTATTAATACAAATCCTTTACTTTATTCTACCAGACCTCCTTCAGAGGCAGTATGTTTTGTTTCCAAGAGGGAGACAGTGCTTCTGGATATGGTAAAGCAGTTCTAAGTGGTTCGTCGAATGGCAAACAGGGACTTTTAAAGAATTTAGTATTATCTCATCATTTAACATTTGATTTGAACAATTCAATCGGCTGGTTAGATTGTCTCCACTGCTCCCATATTGCGTCTACAAAGTCATATCGGTTTGTGGCAGCAGGGAGCTTTCAGACATCATTCTATAAGTGACCATGTGCATAGAGATGCTGACCCCTTGTATCTATGCACAGAATATTCTATGTTTCACTTCATCACTGGTAATTATGATGATGTTTTTGGCTTGTGTGTCAGGGGGATGCATATCTGAGTAAACAAAATGCATTCTTGAAACTATGTAATCACCAATCAATGATATATGTAACCAGGCTGTTATATTGTGCCATTGCCATCTTTGCATTCTTTTCTTGACCTATGCTTTATGGCTTTGCATGCTTTGTAGTAAACAAGCCATCCCCTGCATCTCCTGCCCTGTGGGAAAAGAATTACAACTGTTATCTTGTTTCTTGAACCCCCTCAAGTCTCTCCTTTTCCTGCTTTTGTCTCTTCTTCCTACCCAGCAGGCTTCCTACCTTTACCTGATCCCATCTTAAACTTCCTCTTCTCAGCTTCTACCTAGGAAAACTATAGCCCTGTTGAGTGATGACAGACACTGGACCAGGCCCACTTACAAAGCAGGTGGGCACCCCACTTTCCCCTTAATCTTTTTCTTGGCAGTCCCCATATCCTCTACCCTTTCCCGGTTTCATTCCCTCCTTAGTCATTCATCAGCCTACCATTTGCCTGCTTCCCATCTTTAGCTATATTTACGTTTTTTATGTCCCACAGTGAGAACCAAAATAACTTAATTCATTATCCTGTTCTTTTTATCCTCACCATAATCCTCGAGATAAGTCAGGTTTAAAGTATGTAACTGGCCCCAAGTCACTCATAAGGTTCCAAAAAAGATGAGAACTTGAAGTTGGGTCTCATAGACCCTCTTTGGAAGATACACCACAATGGCTTTCATGGTGGGGGCAGGGGGCTTCTTTGAAAAGTAGGAAGCAGCCAGGCCTAGGTGTGTCATGCAAGTCAGGTTGCATAAAGTTACCTAGTGGTTGCTGCAGGTCTGGCCCAATAATTCCTTCCTTAAAATCCAAAGCAGCCCTGAAAAGACATTGCCCTTCCCCTGCCTTTTACTCACAAAAACTAAGTTTGGAATGCTGTGGTTGCCAACAACTGCCTCTGACAGAATCAATTTCTTAAGGTTACAGGAACTCTTTTTATCATTTGTGGTTGTTTAACTCCCCCAACATGTTGTTGTTTTTGTCGTTGTTTAGATTTTATGGTTTTTTGCATTTTTTTTCAGATTTGTAGAAAGATCTATCTTGTCTGTTTAGTGTCCAGTCATCTGATTTAGGTATCTTCAGTTTTGGCTGACTTTACTACTAGAATATTAGATGATATCTTGAACTAGCCTCAATTGTTATGGAGGCACCAAATTGGATGGCTTGGAACACAATAGTGGCGTAGTGCCCAGGGGACGGGGGGGGGGAGCTTTTGCACCAGGTGCACATCAGTGCGGGGGCCTGGCAAGGCTTGGCAGGTGCATTTTGGGGTGTTCTAGGGGCGTTCCTGGGCGGGGCAGGGATGGGCAGGGGCATGGCAGAGGCGCAGGGCACACACATGCCCCGGGCACAGTTTCCCCTTGCTACGGCTCTGGAACACACAGAGACTTTAAGACTAACCCTAATGGTAATTATGACATTTGTGCCTTCCTATTTTGTGATTCCCTCTGTAGTGAAAGTGATGGATGTACAGCTAAGGGAAAAAATGTTTATTTCAATTTCTTTTCAAGAGTCAAAATAATCCTATGCTGCACTCAGAACAGGAGAGGCTTGTCTGTCTGGATACAAATGGTAATTATTATTATCTGTATAAGCAGTGCGATGTTGAGCCATGAGTCTGGCACTGAAGTTGAAAGCCGACCTTGAGAGCAAACTGTGATTCACTCCCTGCTCTCTATTTCCAATCTCTGCTTAGCATAAACTTTGAATATAGAGAGCATCCCTAGGTGCATGCAACTCTTGTCGCTTGGGCAGCTGGAGGCTTGCTTTTGTGCTAGGTGATAATAGCTCACGCATGAACCATTGTTTAGCTATTTATATAATCAAATATGTGGCTTCAGTGTTCCTCGGTTCTTTGTTTTCTTTTGTTTTTTGAAAGATGCTTGATTTCATTATTTACAATGTTGTCTTACAAAGTATGCTCCCCCTCACATAAAAACTCTGATTATGGTAATTCTGATCTGCAGAGAGATGCCTGTCATATTTCAGCAAAATAACAACAACAACAAGTCCAAGGGGCTATTCCAGCATCAAGCTGCTGACCTGGAATTTATATGCACATTTGATGCTATCCTATTGAGACTGGGAATGGTTAGCTTTTTGCACTGACTGTGCAACCCAAAACAGACTTACATCTTTCTAAACCTATGGACCTTAATGGATGTAAAAGAATGTAACTCTACCTAGGAGTGAACTTAAAAGGATTTAATCTAGACTAATGCTTGCATGGGCATAATGATTTATTTTATTATTATTATTATTATTATTATTATTATTATTATTATTATTATTATTATTATTATTATTATTATTATTATTTAATTTTGTTTAATTCTGTCAGTTCTTATCTAGTTGTTGGCTTTTCATTAAAATTTGAGCCTTACCCAGAGGCCTAGGATGTCGTAATGTATAGGCCAGGGGTAGGGAACCTGCCGCTCTCCAGATGTTCAGGAACTACAATTCCCATCAGCCCCTACCATTATGGCCAATTGGCCATGCTGACAGAGGCTGATGGGAATTGTAGTTCCTGAACATCTGGAGAGCCGCAGGTTCCCTACCCCTGGTATAGGCATAGTATTCTTGTGGATCCCAGCAGGGATGCCTTCTGAATCTGACAAATGTTGATTTTGTCCATTTGAAGATGTTTCAAGTGCTGCCCTAGTGTTTTCGGAATGGTGCCCAGGGTGCTGATTACCACTGGAACAACCTCAGCTGGTTTGTGCCATAGTCCCTGAAGCTCAATTTTCAAATCGTGGTATTTAGTGACCTTCTCATATTCTTTTACAATGACCCTGCTGTCAACGGGCATTGCTATGTTGATGATGGTCCCTTTCTTGTCGTCCATCACTGTGCTATCTGGTGCATTATGTGCCAGCACTTTGTTTGGATTCGAAAGTTCCACAAGATCCTGATCTTCTCATTTTCCATGACTTTCTCTGTCATGGAACCCACCCACTTTTAGCTGTCCCGATGTTGTAATTCTTGCATAAATTCCAGCGAATCAATTTGCCACTGAGTTGTGCCTCTGTTTGTACTCAGTCTGAGCAATCTTTCTGCAGTAGCTGAGGACATGACCTACAGTTTTGCCAGCTTCCTTGAACAGTCTGCGCTTTGTATCATCTGAAGATTTTTTTTTATTCTGGCCTTGATCATATTTGTCCTAATTGACTGCTCTTGAGCTGCAAAAATCAGAGTTTCTGTATCCTTTATCAGAGTTCCAGTTGTAAACAACAGCCAGGTCTTTTCAATGTCTACTTTGTCCTTGATCTTCTCCAGAAAATGGCTGTGCAATGCTTTGTTGTGTCAGCTTCCAGTCCTTGTTTTAATCACATTTTATGCACTCAAGTTTGGTTCTCTGGTCTTTCAGTAAATGTCTGTTCTTCATATCCCAAACCTCAGTAAAATGCATATTTTAAGTCAAAACACCCTACACAGAAAAGGCAGGGAAGAAGGGAATGGGAAGGAAAGAAACCAATATATGGAATTATTGCTGCCTCAACCATAGGCCTGCTCACTTGGTAGGATTTCCCCCTACCCATTCTTCTGACAGCCTGAATCGACTATCACAATTCTGTTCCCAGGGCCCCCTTTTTCTCCAAATACAAGAATTTGGGCTGACATTAAAGGAGGGAGGCAGGAAAATCATGCTCCATGTTCAGAAATTTTTGAGCTCACAGAAATATCTATTCTGAATCCCAGCCTAAGCAGTTTCCTGTTTGTTGAAGATGGCTACCATTTCAGAATCACTATTTCTAATAGCCAAGGCAACTCCTTGTGCAGATAAGCAAACCCATGAGAGTGAGCCAGCCACAGCTGTCATTTATGATTCTGCAAACCCAGCCTAACTTCCAGGTTTTACAAAAATGTAGCTTAAAGAACTACACACACACTCGGTCTAATTCAAGGGCAATCCTCCAGATATAAAAATTGGAAAATGGGCTTCATTTAGTGTTATTGTAGCAGCAAAATTGACACCTGAAAACTGGCAAGAGTTGAGGGACTGGTAAAGGAGTTGAGGCAGTGGAAAACTAGAGGGGCAGCACGGAGGTAAGTGGGATTTCCCCAGGAACCCTCAGAGAATCCCTCTGGCTGGCTAACAGGTGTTAGCCAGCCAGGGGATACTTCCCAGAAGGACTTTGTAAAGATCTCATTGTTGGCTCCAGCTTTCACAGGACATGCAGCAACAGTGCTTTGCTTTCCTTGCTCCAAATGCTGAAGTCTTATTAGAGAGCTTGGCATTCAACCTCTGGTTGACCAACAGGCATTGCCTGGGACACCTTCCAGGAAGACCCTATAAACATCTCACCAGTGGACTAGACTTCTGCAGGGCAAGCAGCAGCAGTGGTGCCTTGGTTCTTTGCCCTGCCCTCTTTGCTTCAACTGCTGAGCACTTATTGGAGAGCTTGACATTCCATCTGACTGACTAGCAAACATTGCTTGGGACACCTTGCAGGAAGATTCTATAAATATCTCATCAGCAGAAAGGCTATGCCAGCAGTAAATGACCTTATTGGGGCCTGGAAGGGCATCTTCTTTTTCAGTCATTTCCGTTGATTTAACTTGTAAAGTAAATAATCATATGGCATAATGGCACTAAGAAAATAGACAAGTTTGAATCTATTTGACATCATTTTAAAAACCCAATAAATTCAAGAAATAAACTGTAGATAAGTATTGTTGAAAGCTTTCATGGCCAGAATCAACTGATTGTTGTGGGTTTTCCAGGCTGTGTAGTCTGGTAGTTTTTTCTCCTAATGTTTTGCCTGCATGTATGGCTGACATTTTCAGAGACATGTCTCAGCATATCCATGGCACAATATGGAATGACTGTGTGGTGAGGTGCACTTTTTTTGTTTACTTCACAGGTGGGAGGTGAGGTGCATTTGCATGTGTCCAGGTGGAGTTCATCTGCAGTTGCATTTGAATGTCTCTGTTTTTTGGTTTTGGTGTTTTTTTAGTACTGGTAGCCAGAAAGTACAGGTAGTACTTATTGTTATTGGAGTAAGTGTAATAAGAAGACATATTTAAGGAACTTTGTTTGCACTGAGTCCTCTGAACTTCTGTACCAACATTTAAAATGGTCCGATGAAATAGGAATTAACTAAGTGATTGAGAATTGGACATCTACAAATGATAAGAACTAGATAAATCAGAAAATTGAATGAAATACTTTAATTTTTTGTTGTTGGTTTTCTTTAAAATGTGTATTTGTGAACTTAGAGGCTTTTATACAATTGTAAATGCATTACATCAGTTTTGAATGTATAGGTAACAGGATATAGAGCAATACTGTGGTAATCTTTGTAATTTCTGCCCCTCCCCCCAATTTCCTCATCCTTCTCAGAGTAGGGCTAGGTGCAATAATTGGTCAAAGTACAATAATTGGTCATAGCAGCGTAAGTGCAATTAACTGCATCAACCAACATAAATATACGGGGAAATGACATGAAATTAATGTTCAGATGGCATTCTGGCCCTGTAAATTGGAGAAAATGTTTGATAATGGTTTTGACCAATGTTGTTGTTGATGCTTTCAGTAGAAAGGCTAAAACTAATATATACTGCAGACTTGATTCTGGGACAGAATATGTAAAGTATTCAGTGAAATCACAGGTTGCGAAGAATAATGCACTTTCAATCCACTTTCACAATTGTTTACAAGTGGATTTTGCTATTTCACACAGTAAACTCCAGCTGCAAAGTGAAATGAAAGTGGATTAAAAGTGCATTATTCTGCATGTGCAAAAGTGCCCAGAGAGTGGAATGTTCCCCAAAGTTAATTTCATTTGGTCAAATGGAGCTCTCATTAGACAAGAATTGTGGTCATATATCTTAAGAAATGTGATGATGGTTGTAAGTTTGTTGATTGCTGGCCATTGGAAGGAAAATCTGGCCTAAGAAATGTTAGTTAATCATGGTGATGGAGAAAATGCATTTTGTAAACAGTTGAAGGAAGGAAACGAAAGAGTTTAGTCATCATTTTTACAAAGGTGATCTCTGGTCATAAAGTACTGGAGCAGAATCAAACTCGAAGAAAGGACTAAGATAGGCCGTTTCTGCACGGGCAATTCATGGCGGCCTGGAGACGGTAAAAACACCGTCTCCAGGTCAGCTTATCTCAGACGTGGCATGAGCTGCACGCATTGCCGCCGCCTCGCTACCGGGTCGGCATACGAGCATGGGCGCTTCCCCAGAGCCGCCTTCAGTTTTTTTTTGAACGCTGGCATGAAGCCGCTGTCAGCTTAACGGCAGCGGCTTCATGTCGCCCCCCCCCACCCGTTAACTTTTCCTTAGGGCCTTCAGCGCTGTCAACAGGCCTGGGATTGACGCTTCTGGCCCCGCCGCCTGCTCTGGTGGCTTATTAGGCCATGTGGTCTCTGGCCCGGCGACACCGGAGGCCCGGGACAGCCGTCGTTACCGAGTCAGATTGCCCAGTTGTGCCAAGGACCGGCCCATGACGGGTCCTAGCGCCTTCAGGTCGGCTGCTAATGCTAATTCCTCGCCAAGCTCGCCGCCGCAAAAGGAAACGGCCATAGTAATTTTTATTAGTGTATGAAAGAATTGTTCAGAGTAAATCTTTGATAATTTACTTAGTAAATAATTAGAAGGTTAGAAATTGTTTTGTTTGTTTGAAGATTGTAATATGCACTGTTTAAACTGATGTTGCTTAGTTTTATTTTTGGTTTACTAATTCTTTTTTGTAGCCACATTTTCAACCCAATCCAAAGGGAGGGGGGTAAATTCACTGTTGGGAATGGTGTGTGTGTGTGGGGGGGGTATCGACAGATTTGCCTTTCCTGGATCAGTTGCCCCAGTGGAGGGGTGGATTCACCAATGAGTGGTTGCTGTGGCCCTCCACTGCAGTGGGACACAGCACTGAATGCTGCACCAGCATCCCTGAGCCCTCAGCATGAGGACTGGGAAGCACCTTATCTCAGATCTTAATCACTTTTACTCAGAAGAGACAATACCTGGCCAGACTGATGGCCAACAGTCATGCAAAGAGTCTTGCATTGATGTCCTGTCCCCAGTGGTGTAGCACCAAGGGGACAAGGGGGCGATGCACCGGGCACATGGCTGTGTGGGGGTGTGACATGGCATGGTCGAGGTGTTCCAGGGCATTCTGGGGGCATTCCAGGGGGGGCAGGGGTGGGTGGGGGTGGGGCAGGGGCACAGTTCCCCCTCACTCTGGCCCTCCCTGTCCCCCCACCCCATTGTCAACAGGAATCCTTATTTAGATGCCTGTTAGGGTCCACCAGAATCTGACTATTACAGACTAGTTTGATTAAGTTCTGCTTGCTTTCTTCATTCTCATTTCTAATCAAAATTTGCCAGCTTAATTTTGATGAGACTGTTTCCTTTATAGTTCAGTGCTTGATTATTGATGGGGGGAGGGGGTACCTGCCTTTTGCTTCAGTGAATGAATGCCTTTCCTGATGCTGCTTTTTACTGAACCTGAAATCTGAGTTTACCTGCATCTTTTAGCCAATCAGGATCATTAATTAAACATTTCTTAGAAACACTAACACAATGATATTTGTGTTTCTGGATCTTACACTGAACTCTAGGATAGTAAAAGGTTGTAGACTATATAGAAACATACTTTACCAGGTCCCCATTTCAGTATGTATGAAATATATACTGGTTGTATTGGTACTGAGATGGAGAAATAGATAGATATCATGTGTATAGTTCTTTAGGTGATTGATGGATTTTCATTGCAAATCGAGTCTCACCCAGAGGCCTAGGATGTTATAATATATCAGGATAGTATTCGTTCAGATCCCAGCAGGGCTGCCTTCTGAATATGAAAGATGTTGATTTTGTTGATTTGAAGATTTTTCAAGTGCTGCCCTACTATGTTTGGAATGGGTGCCAATTACCACTTGGATGACCTCAGCTGGTTTTTGTCATAGACGCTGAAGCTCGATTTTCAAAACGTGAGCATTAAAGTGAGGACCTTCTCTCATGTTTTTTTTCTTACTGATCCTGCTGTCACCAGGTAAATTTCTATGTCGAATGTATGGCTAGTTTCCCATCCTCAATCAACTGTGATGTCGGTGTATTATGTGGGCCACATTGTCCATTTGGTGGATTCAAAAGTCCCACGGGATCTTGACCTTCTCGTTTTCCATGACTTTTTCTGGACAATGCTCCCGCCAGTTTTTAAACTGTTCCTGTGTTGTAATTCATGCATACATTCCAGTGGATCATTTTGGTCACTGAGTTGTGCCTCTATTTGTACTCAGTCTGGGTGATCTTTTTTGCAGTAGCTGAGTACATGATCTGTAGTTTCTGTGAGTGTGTGTGTGTGTGTGTGTCTGTGTCTGTGTCTGTGTCTGTCTGTCTGTCTATCTATAACATCTGCCTTCACCTGCCATGACAACAACATCAAAATGTTGTCATTGGTACTGAGATGGAGTAATGTATATATCAGGATTCATTTTCATACCTCCTTCCAGTGTTAAAAAAATAGAATGTGTATAATTCAAAAGAACATAATTTTGATGTTTTTGTTTTGATGTTGTCATGGTAGTTGAATGCAGATATTAGATCTCCTAGCAACATGGATCCTGATGTTAATGCCATATATATTTCTCAGTATATAAAACTTAGCAACGTAATCCTTCCATTAAAAAAAAAAATCAACATCAGTGTAAATTACATTGATGACAGATGCAGAAAGGCTTTTCAGTTTTCCTGATTTCTGTGCAAATCCAATCTGATGTTTCTTATCTTCATTAGGAACCATGTGGGAAAGATGTGATAACCCTAATGCTTCAAAGAAGTCATAATATTGTATTATTAATTCATGTATGCATTAAAATATTTACATCCTACTGCACAAAGTGGCTTCCAAAATAGATTGTGTTGGATGCAACCACCTTTTTTTCTCACTCATTTTCACCTAGTTGTCCTTGTTACAACAACCCCTGTCTCACCTGGCTTTTGTCCATGCAGGTCCTATGATTCCCAGCAGATTTTTTTTGTGAGGTCAAAATAGATCCTCTCCTATTATCACTAGTGGAAAACTTAGGTGGATCCAACTTATTACATTACAAAACCAAGCATAATTGATCACGCTAAACTGAAATATAAATATTAAACTCTTAACAATACTTGAACTGGAAAGCAGAAGTAATTCAAATTCTGCACAACTACTAGTAATAATATGAAAAATTGAAAATCGCGACCAAGGACCTGTGTAAGACCATAATGTAAGGTTGCAAATTCTGGATTGGGAAATTGTTGGACATTTGAGAGAGGAGTTTGGAAAAAGTGGAGCTTTGGGAGGGGAGGAAGCTCAGCGGGGAGAGTGTTGCACGAAATGATGGGAGTCTTTCCCTTTTATAATGAAGAATTAGTGAGAGCAGACTCTTGGCTTAGCAAAAGGTTTGACAAGCTCGCAGTCTTGGTTGCCTATGTCTTATGGAAGTCAGCTTTTGCAAGAAATTCCACAGGAAAGCAAATAAAGTGTAACAATGTTATTTAGGGGTAATGGGAATACACAAGCACACAATAAAAAGCAGCAAAACACACAGTCCTAGTATATAAGAAGTTTTAAGTGGATAGGTCTGGAGTAGATGAAGGGAATTGGGAAGTAAGGATGATAGTCACCTGATCTTGGAGCAGAATGGTCCGATTAACAGAGCTGAGTGGCCTGTGCTTACCTCTCGTAGAAGAAAGAATAATGCATTGTCATAATATATGACAGACAGAGAGGTGTCCAGAGATATTGAACAATAGCTACTGGGAGAGGGGGTTTCTTGTAGGGAAAAAGGGACCCTCACAGTCATGCAGAGTGTCCCTTAATCTCTCAGGACAAAGAGGAGTCTTGCCTTTCCAAGGAAAAACAAGACACAGACAACAACCTGAAGTGTTGGATCATTAATCTAATGGGGTGAGCTATTAGCTTGATAAATCAAATCTGGGAATGCCTGATAGAATTACAGCTATAGAACAATTACAGTGTCAATGAGGCAGTCGTTTGTGAGAGGTTAGTCAGAAGCTATTGGGTTAATACAATATTTGGCAGGAACATTTGGGGAAAACATATTAACAACTCCTTTTTGTCTCTGTACGGGTGTATAATCCAGGACAGGAGATGGGATCACTCTCCAGGGTAGGGTCATTGTGCTCTCTTAATCCCTTAAGGAAAGGTGTGAGATAGGTGCTTTGCATGGCAGATATGGGTGAGGGCATGTTCAGACAGGGTTTTCTGTATCCTTGTGGGTACTCTAGCCAATGCAAAGAATGGGCTTCCCATTTTGGCAATGCTAGGCACCCCAAAGGTTGCCAGGACATAACTCAAGGAAGCAGCCCATCTGATAACCAGATACCTGGGTGCATTAACAGCCTCACCCAGTTTTATGAACTGACACTCGCCACTCTCTGTTTCAGCACTATCGTAAAGTCTCACGGGAAGACGGCTGACAGCAAGATCTCATGGTCCCATTCATTAAGTTGTAATTGTACCTTTTCTTTTATGTGTTGATGTTTCCTTATTGTTGCAAGGTAAGGGACCTGCCCCCTTAGCTGCCCCCTTGCCCCTTTTTGCCCCCTCAGCTGCCCCCTTGCCCCTTTTTGATGATAAAAGTTCTTGCATTTGACTACGAGGGCGCAATTCCCCTACCTGAGCTGCAGCAACCACTTTCAAATAAAATACTTGCTTTCGAAGAACACCGTCTTCCTGAGCCTCACTAAGTTGCCTGAGCTGAAATCACTTAATGTTACCCGAGCAGCAGTGGTAACACTGGTGTCACTGCATAATTTTCTACTGAGATAATACCATTTTTCTGCACTTTATCTAGTGATGTAATACCATGTTTCTGCATTGTGTCTGCCTTCTAAATCATGTCTAATATTCAATGCTTGTTTCAGATTTGTGTAATCCTAGTCTTAGTACATTGCTTATTATATGTCTCATCCTATTGATCACATTGACTTACACTTGAGTCTCAAGACTGCTTTGGGACTGCCTTGTCTTGTGTGAGAAAGCTGAATTACAAGTGTAGCAAAAATAAAAATAAATAAATAATGTACTTGGCAAAACAATATCAGTGGGTTCCTTCCCTGGTAGACTGAAATCTTTGTAGAACACCCTGCGTATTCCTTCTCAAAATACTGAGCATACTAGTTGACTGAAAAATATGTTTCCTGGCATCAAATTTCTAATGGGGCAGAATGGAAATATGTTTGACATTTCATCATCTGATAGATGGAACTGTCTCGTGCACCATGTCATTTTGAGACTGCACAAGCTGAACTGTACAGAAGCACTCGACACATTGTGGAAGAAGGTACAGCACTTTTTCACAAAGTCCCTGGCACAAGGAACAGATTGGCAACAATCTTGTCTTTCCAAAAGAAACGCTCCATTTTGAAGAGTTGCCAATCCACACTTCTGTTAATTTATGTTCGCCAAGCTAACAACATTTTTTTTTTTGCAGTGAGGCTCTAGGGAGGGTTCACGGAGTTCAAGTCTGTTTGCAATATTTGTTGCATTTTCCTGCAAAAAAAAAAACAGCCTTGAGAAAAAGCCACTTAAAATCATCCCATTTTTTGACACATTGGAAGTCAACCAAAGCGGAGTACTTTCTCAGTTGTTAGTCCACTTCTCCAAATAATGACTCAGTTTTTGGGAAGAAGGTACAGTCCTTTTCTTACAAAGTCCTTGGCAAGAAAACAGCATTGGCACCAACTTTATCGACCAAAAAACAAAATGTGTTCTTTTGAAGGACTACAATCCACAGACTAGCCCTTTAACTACATTCCTTCGTGTCTGCGTTCTCTTGAGAGTTTGCTATGTTCAAGCTAGTTTTCAATATTTTTTTAAAGTGCCAATTTTCATCAGTTTGATGGGTTTGTACTATGTTCACATGTTTGAAATAATGTGTTGGTGTAAAAATATAAAATAGTTAGGAGAGTAAATAGTCTCAGACGCTGCTGGTTAGCTTAATAAATGTTACTGAGAAAATAGGAGGGAAGGGTAACATGACATAAAAAACAATAAAAGAGTCATAATCTGAGCTACATGTTGCTACTGCATTGTGAGTAGTTAAGACTCCAATTGATTGAGAATGAAGAAAGTTTACAACTTCCTCCCAAAGTTCCTACATGCTCAGAAACACACCATCTATGGATCACTTCATTAATGCAGATATCTAGTTACTGGACTCCCTATTGGCTATGTTAATCTAACTAATGTTTACTAACAAACAGTATCATTAACTCTTTCATGACTGAAGAGCTGACACTTGCTATACACTTTGGTTCAACTGTAAACTTCTTTCCTGTTGAACACTTTTTAAAAAAAGTTTTAAAAATATCTGCAAAAGTCCCTCAGACTGATCACCTGTATGTTCCTGTGCCAGCTCCATTTCCTAAACTACAAACCTTATTTTTCTAAGACAGCATAGTAGGTCTACTCAGACTCCTACTCAGATCGATTCAATGGGGCTTACTCCAAGGAAGGTGCTCTTAGGACAGTAATGGAACACATCGGAGTAACTGGCAATTGAACCAGAGAATAAGAGCCGAACTCAACATGATGAGTTTTAAAGAGTTGAATCTGGATTCTGTGGATCCTACTCACTTTTCTTGCAGACACCGAGCGTGGGAGTGACATTTTGAAAACTCATGGAAGCCAGATTCAGCTCAGAACTTCAGTGTGGGGGAGAAAGTTCTCCAGCCTCCAGGCCATTTTTCTGAGTCAAAATGGCCCCAACAAGGTGTAATTTGTTGGGATTTTGCACGTCTGTCACAATTCAGTTATAAAAGGGTTAACTGTTTGTATGTAAAGTTGCTGAAGAATAGGGAAGGGTAAACTTGGATACAAAACAAGAAAATATCTTTCTAACACCATTATCTAGCTTCTGCTTGGCTATCACATGGCTAATAAGCTACTAGCATGTGCAGAGAGTGAACAAAGGATATATACCTATTGCTTACGTGCAGACCTGCATGTATCTCATGCCGGGTCTGCTTGACCAATAGGGGTCAATTACCTGGTCACTGACTTCTGACCTCACTAACTAATTAGCATGCACAACATTAGCTCCTTCATTGCTGGATTGTGTGACTGGCACTTGCCAAATACCAACAGGTAGCCATTGCTTACTTGTTAGTGAGCATGTACATCAGGAGTTATAAAGTTACCTTTGTTTGTTTGAGCACAGAACCCAGGAGCACAATGAGGGGGCAGACAGCAGATAGGTAGCAAGATGTAACCATATGTACAGTAATGTAGTGTTACAGGAAGAAAAGGGTTTCTTATTTTATCTATCTTAATTAGTTTGGTTCAAGAAAAAAACCCACAATGTGGGGAGAGGCAGGAACTCCTCATACCCTATGCCACATTTCCAAGCTGAGAAGACTACAGTTTCCATCAGACCCAGAAATCCAGTAAGTACTAAGCACATCCCACCGGTGGCTACCAGCCAGCTGCATATATCACCAGCTTTGCATATGCAAATGTATTGAAATCACTGTTAATTTTAAATTGTGACAGACATCAGTGTAAACATAAGTGAAAATGGATGTTTTGAACACTGTAAGTTCAATTTTCAGTCACAATGTCACTGCTCAGGAGCATCCATATTGGCTTTCCTCCCCCCTGCATAGGAGTTTGTCCACACCAGTGAATGACTCTTAGCTGTGCTCTTTTGTATTGTATTGAGCACTGCAATCTGTCGTGGATTGAATGCATCCAGGCCTGTTTCTTCTCGTTTAATATGTTAAAAAGCCAAGTTGTGTTAACACAGTTGTGAGATTTCGATATCAATTGCCTGTAATTTAAAGGCAACTGCTGTGGAGAGAAGTCTGTTTTACTGGCTAAGAATCAGAGGACTGTCAAAGCAATCAGGAAGCCTAACTGCAGAGGCGGAGAGCAGATTTCCATTTTCAGCTACTCCTTGTGAAATGAGAGGTGTCTTCAGTGTGCATGAAACTCTCCCGTGCTTCACTTCTCAACAAATCATTGGGTCTTAATAAATAACCACTTCATCAATATGCATCTTGGTATTTCCAGGTACGGCTTTGGTCCATAAAGCTGCTTTTTATTATAGGTCTTAAGAATTGTTTTTGAAATCTTCATAGGTGTTCCCAATCTAAATACACTTCAAAGGCTAGTATACTTGTGGAATCTTTACCCCATACCAAAGAAAATTAGGAACAAAAGCACAGTCTCTCTACAAAGGTTTTGCAATATCTTAATACAAAATAGTTAGTCTTAGGTTGATTCTGCATGAGTCAAAAACAACCGTGTGAAAATGGTGTGAAAACAGTATAAACCCTTTTACACCATTTTAAACCATTTTACACCATTTTCACACCGCTGTTTTTGGCCCATGCGGAATCAGCTTTCTTGTTTTTAGTGGCTAGGTTTTTAATAGGAAGTTGTTTTTAAAGATTTGGTGCTGTTTATGATTTCAACATGTTTTACATTGCAAACTACTTTGAGCAAGTTCTCTGGAGAGGTGACGTAAATATATATTCTAAATGAATAAATCAATAAGAGGAAGTAGTGGTAAAAAGGGCCATCAAGTCACAGCTGTCTGATTGCAACCCCATAGGTTTTTCAAGGCAGGAGATGAATAGAGGTGGTTTACCATTAGAAACCCTGCAATTCCTTGGTGGTCTCTTATCCCAGTACTAACCAAAGCTGCTGAGATTCTGAAACTGGACAAGATCAGACTAGACTGGACTACTGGGTCAGTTGAAATCATGCTGAGTGGCAGTTGATTTGAAACAGAAAGGGACGTTTGTGAACTAGGAGGAGTTGATACAGTGCAATAGTGTATCAGGATCAGCCCCCGTAGACTCAGATTCCAATGAGAGACTTCAAGTGCAAGAGTTGTAAAAAAGTATAAAGGTTTATGGAGTTGCAGCAGAATAAAAGAGTTTTCTGATTCAGAGGCAGAAACACTGAATAAAAATTATACAGTCTTTTATAGGAGTTTACATATTAGCAATATGGCATCATCAATTACATCATTTGGGTACCATCCCTCTACATCTGTTAACAGGTTAAGCCCAGAACATTGAGAATCATGGAATACATGATCAATATAGGACTAACATTTTGCACCTAAAGGAGAAGATTTCGCTATTAAAATAAGCTTCCAGAGGCCAGGTTGGCGCCACAAAACAATAAGCAATCTTTACTTGTTTTGTGAATCAGTGTTTTTAGAACTATATCAGCCTGCTTTCTATATTAGATGTTTTCTTCAGTCTTTCTAAATCTACCCAATTCTCTATTTCTGTATAAAATATAGAATATAAATGTATTTCCTAAATGCTATAGCACAGTGGTGGCTCAGTGGAAAGCATATGCTTTGCATGCAGAAGTTCCCAGGTTCAATCCCTGGCATGTCCAATTAAATGAAAGTAGACGGTGTGAAATCACAGATTGAGATTCTGGGTAGCCCCTGTGAGTCTGAGTAAACAATTCTGACTTTGATAGGCCAATGGTTTGACTCACTAGAGTGAAGCTTTGTGTGTTCCTGTGTGAACCGATAATGCCATCAGAGTACGGTTATTGTAGTCTCTGAAGAGTCTTCACAGATGCATCATAACAGAGCCTGAACTTCTCAGCCTGGCTTGTACCTGTCTATTTTAGGAGCTACTCAATAGGATCAATCAAGGAGCAATCTGAATCTTTACATGCATTGCTATTGGCACAGACCTGGATCAGAGATGGGAACCCATTTTAGCAAGCGGCATCATTCCACATTGTCATTTGTCACAAAGACTTCCATCAAAGGCAAAAGAGACTTTCTTGATATTTTTATTTCAAATGAGACAGCAAAGGAATGCCTACCATCTGGTTTGAATTCCTCGTGCATCTCCTCAGGCGGGTTGATACGGCTTGTAGGGTTGTGGTGTTTTGTTTTGTTTTTGACAACCTGAAACATCTAACTTTCATAATCACAGAGATGATTTTGAATAAGTTACAAGCAACATTGCAAAAGAATTAAAAATGAGCACATAGAGGTTTTTTTTAAAAATCAAACTTTGTAATTTTCACCTCAACTTTCCCCTCCCCCATAACTGATTTGCTAATTGATAGTTCCAGTGTTATCAAAGGGCAGTCATGTTTTCATGATAAATACATAGGTAAATGAAATCTGCTCAGCCTTTATATTTTGGGACTGCCCAGTTAACTGAAACATATGTAGGTAAATGTATATATTATAGGTGGTAGGCCAGCTAAGTGTGTGTGTGTGTGTGTGTGTGTGTGTGTTGGTTATAAAGCTCTGGGCTAGCATCTGGAGTCTGATTCACATTTTAACTTCCTCCTTTGACAACTGCCAAAACACATTGCAATGGTAATGTATATAAACATTGCTCCCATGAATCCCTCAGGCAGTAGGGCCACTTGGAACACTTCCAGTATTTGTCCTTCCACTGGCATTGTCAGCCAATTGCAGGGGATTCAATCACACAAATCAGAAAGACCATGAGATTGGTGCATACATGGATTACCTGGGCCACATAGTACTGCTTTCTGGAGAGATCCAAGCAATGGCAAGTCAGATAATTGCACTGGACTTGTGATAATTTATTCAGTCCTCTTCAGCTGTTAGGTCTCAAACCTTAAGCCAATAAACAGACTCTGTGTTGTTGATCAGTAGCGTTTATTGATAAGTGTCAGAGCACCAAAGCTTGGCAAAGCCAGTTCTGACAGACCTGGCATTTGCTACCCCCTTTATCCTGTTAACAAGTTCCCCCTCCCACATTCCCAAGAAAGTGTGAAAAACAGCTTTTGGAGCTAAGGTGCCCCAAGGTCAGCAACAAATAATGGTAAAGCCACCAGGCTTCCTGCCCCCACAAGATAATGGCTATGCCTCCCTTTCCCATGAGAGCAGGGTGTCAGGGGAAAGCCTAGTTATCTACAATCATGTGAAGTCATAAATAAAAGATCAAGGAAAAAATGTCCCAGATGGCAATGGTAACATATAACAGGCTGGTTCCATATACCTTTTAGCAGCATTGATTTGTGGCTACAAGCGGTTACATTGAGTTAGGAATGCATCACAATCACTTAGGCTGATTCCGCATGGGCCAAAAACAGCGGTGTGAAAATGGTGTGAAAATGGTGTAAAAGGGTTTAAAATGGTGTAAAAGGATTTATACCATTTTCACACTGTTTTCACATCGCTGTTTTCAGCCCATGCCGAATCAGCCATAGAAACAATCCCCCTGACTTCAGAATGCTCAGCACTAAAATACATGGATTGGACCAAAGAGCCTCAAGCAGAATTGCATATGTGCACTGGATCCACGCTGCTCTCCATATTTTTGCAGGTACCAGCATCATTTCAAAGGTGTCCTGAAATATTTGGAAACAGAGTGGATGGAGCAAAAATTACAATTTGAGGAAGAACTGAACAGAAATTCTAGACCCCCTGGACCCTTTGGCCTATGGTTCAGTTTCTGAAAGAGCACCTTTGGATCCAATCTAATTGATGTATCAATATTCATCAGTCCAACATTATATATAAATATATATTACTGAGTGTTGGGAAAAGTCTACAGGATTGCTCAAAACTGCAAAACATGGGATTACATACTGGCTGTAACATACAACTTCCTAAGACTCTTAGAATCATATGACCAAGTACTAAACACATCCTAGATAGTTTGATTTGATTTACGGATTGCCCGGCTTCCTCATATGGGTTCAGATCAGCTCACAACAATCCATTACAATAAACAACAAAAGCATTGAAATCCAATTCAACTTACCAGTCCAAGAGGGATAAAAATCTTGACAGTGCCCCAATTACATATCACGACCCATCCATGCATCATTCCAAAGGGGAAGGGAAGAGGGGGGGAAAGTTATGTGGAGTGGACTTCCTTTTCTGCAGGTACTTCCATTTGAGCACAAATCAATGGCTGTCAATAAACTCATGTGCAATGGAGGAAGCCATCTCTGTGGCACAGATAGTCAAGTGCCTGGAGCTCCTCAATTGGATCCAAGGCTGTTTCTGCACGGCCAACTAACCGCGGCCTAGGGATGGAAAAAAATGCCGTCTCTAGGGTGCTGTTTGCACAGGAGCAGCACCATCCTGGCCACGCCGGAGCGGCTCAAAGGCACAGTGCGAACCGCACCGGCGTGAGGGCGCCTCCTTTAGCCCCTCCAGTGTGTGCAAGGGACTTACCTTGCCATCCTGTTCAGCTCTGGGCGCTTGCAAAGACACGCCCACGCTGCTTTCTAACCCCCAGGGGTTGGAGGACAGCGTGGGCGTGTCTGTGCAGTCGCCCGGAGCTGAACAGGATGGCAAGGTAAGTCCCTTGCACACACCCTGGGTGGCTCCATGTGGAGCCACCCTTCAGGCAGCGGCAGTGGTGGGGCTGCCCGCACAGGACCGTGCGAGCAATCCCAATGCCCCACCGGCTTCATTTAAGCCGGTGGGATGCCGCTGCCGCTGGCTGTGCAGAAACAGCCCAAGACTCTAGGTTGACAGTTGTAAAGTCTCACTTCAGAATGTGGCTAATGACAACTGACCTATCAGAAAATGTTCCTGTTGAATTAAATGAAGAGTGTTTCTGAGAAGAAAACCTGGTTGTCCACTAGTGTCCTTGTCTTTTCACCATGAAACATAGAAACAACAAATGATGTAAAAGGACAAAAATGGGGAATAAATTCTACAAAATAAGTGAGCTCATGCCAACATTCATGGCATAGTATATACTCACAGCAACTATTCTTGAAGAATTCAAGTACCTTGGCATTTTATTTTCATTAAGGAGACACACAGCCCCAGGGGTGTAAAATACACCACATGCTGGGTGGGTCTGGGCCTGCTCTTAGCAATATGCAATACCATTGTGGGTAGGGCTAGCCATGACTGATAGGACATACTGTGAACCTGACAGTGCAAAAATGCTATTTTAATATTATTTTATAAAATTTATACCCCACCCAATTTCCAACCAGAGCCAGGCTCAGAACAGCTTATAACATGATCAAAATCCATACAATATCAGTATAAAATCACAATTAAAACTCTACAATATGAATAGCAACAGTCCTACATAATCCATAATTTTGTTGGATGGTGCCCTGAGCCCTTCAGAGGAGGGTGACTAACAAATTTAATGAATGAATGAATGAATGAATGAATGAATGCATGCATGAATGAATGAATGAATGAATGAATGAATACAGATGGCTGACATCATAAATCCAAATCCTAAAACAGCAGATAACAAGGGTGTTCTTGCCAGACAGACCCATGGTGGGTTCAGGGAGCCCTGTTTTCCAGCTCTATCCATTCTGCCAACCATTGGGGTGCCCAGCAGCACAGAGCCAAAATGGGGTGCCCACTCTCTGCCATGGCTAATGTACCCAAAAGGACAGTAAATCTCTGGTCTTGCCCTCACTCATATCTGCCTTGCAAAATACTTGCCTCACATTCTTGTGCAAGGGGTTTTATAAGAGGATACTGTTTTAATTCACCATTAATTAGCTTCAAATGTTAACATTTTAACTGTTGTTAAATTGATATGGTTTTATTGTGCTATTGATGTTTTAAATTCCTGAAAGTTGCCATGAGCCCGATCTTGGTTGAGAAGAGGGCACAATATCAATTTAATAAAATAAAAATTAAATAAATAAAATGAAGCTATCTTTCACTGAGTTAGAGCAGTGGTCTATCAGTCCTGTCTACTTAGACTGGCAGTGGCTCTCCAGGGTTTCAGACTGAAGCCTTTCACACCACCAACTACCTGTTCCTTTTAAATGGAAATGCCCCAGATTGAATCTGGGATCTACTGCTCTACCACTAAGCCACGACCTCCTCTTTCTTGGCCTCTTTTTCACAGTTTTTATTTCACAGTTAGCAAGCTACATACTGCTACCATTTAAGGAACGCTCCTTTTGAAAAGATCTGATATATCTTTAAAGTCATATCCACTCTCTGACACTTTTACAAACTTTATTTAATCGGCAGCAGAGTCCTCATTTAAGGGTTCCCCCCCCCCTTTCTTTACTGCAGTCTTGGCTTGGCTTAACAGCAGCATGATATAGCAGCTGCATAAATCTTTTACTTCTGTAGCCATATTTGTTTATGTTGCCTTCACTTATGATACTGAAAAACACTGGTGTACGCTCCTGATTTGTGTGTCTGCAGCAGCACCGTAGGCTGTTGCCTTGAATATTGTTGCTTCATCTTGACTTGTTAATATATACCATCACATATGGTGTTTCCTGATAGCTTTCATATTGATAGATTTTATGAAAGGCCCACTAGTCTATCAGGTAGGCTTCCAAAATCAGTTATTTAAAATAAAAGAGCATTCTGTGGATACATTGAGGGGGAGGGGGTTCAGACAATTTGCCTGAAGGATCCATATCAAATTAAAGGCATTGCCAGCAGTCTGCAGGGTTGCTGAATAAACACTTGCCAGGTGATTGTTTGTTTCCAATATTTATCTGGGCTCAAGCAGCCAATAGGATGTGTGCTTAGCCAGCCAATAGGAAGCTATGTTGTCCCTTCCCTTGATGCTCACCTGGTGCCTCCTTTAATTACTTTTAGTCTCCAAGCCAAAATACTTTTTTTTGTACCCGGGCTTTTGATTACAGGTTTTGTCTTATCAGCTTTTTAATGATCTGCTTCTATTTTATGAGTCATTTTTATGCTCTTTATGTCCAATCGCTTGTCATAATGGCTTGTTTTTATAGTTTTACATTGTTTTAATTGTAAGCCACCTCTAGCGGGACGCTGTAGAGGTGGCATAAAAATATAGTAAATGAATAAAACTAACAGCTGTTGCTTGAGAGCTGTTTTTTTTCTACATTAGACTTTTGAACCATGCTTGTTGGGATTTCAGTGAGGTAACTACCCTGTTTCCCGGAAATAAGACAGTGTCTTATATTAATTTTTGCTCCCAGAGATGCGCTATGTCTTATTTTCAGGGGATGTCTTATTTTTCTGGTATTCTGATCAACGGGCATGCTTCCAAACAAAAACTTTGCTACATCTTACTTTCGGGGGATGCTTTATATTTAGCACTTCAGCAAAACCTCTACTATGTCTCATTTTCAGAGGATGTCTTATTTTCGGGGAAACAGGGTATGAGTCTCTGGAGGCCATGGCTGCAGAAACTCATTGGGCTTCCCAGTTCTACCCAGTACCAGCTTAGCCATAAATAATAGTTATTCTGCATGCAGCAGACTCCTTTAATAGCCTTAATTTACAGTTCAGTTCCCCTCGCCAAAAATATGCATTCACATAAAATTAATTTCTTTGAAAAAGAATGGATTTCCATACCCTCAATGGAGGGATAATAAAAAACCCAAATTCCATGTTCTGATGCAAATCAGATTACAAAGTGACAAACCTCTTCTTTTTCCAAAGGCGTGACAAGAGTTACAGTTGGTAAACAAACTCTTTCTCAAGCATGAAATATTATATTCCCTGAAGCGCAGAGAACAGCATCTGTTTCCCTTATGGAGTATGGGCCTATAAGCTATTGAAATATGTAACGTTCCTAATGATTAAAATCCATATTCTGTGTGTGTATGCAAAGTGCCATCAAGTTGCAGTTATGGCAATGCCAGCAAGGGGCTTTCAAGGCAAGAGAGAAACAGAGGTGTTGCCATTGGCTTTCTTTACAGAGTCTTACTTTGTAGTTTCCCATCCAGATACTGGCTCTGCTTAGCTTCCAAGATCTGACAATATCAGACTATGCCATGCTGCCTTTCTCCCCATATTCTGTAGGCACAAATAATTGCCTTTCTCAAGTATTATTTTCTCCTGTCACTGCTTTTCTGTGAGTTTCCCAAGCTTTTGGGAACCTAAAATCTTTGGAGTTACCTAAAATTTTAGGATTCTTGAACATACTTTCCTTCCCTCTTGCATCGTTTTCTTAAAAAGAAAAAAATATATATTGCTATAATAAGCAATGGTTTGAATACAGGTAGCTTCTTTGCTCAATCTTGCTGAATTCTCCTCTTTATTACTCCCTATTCCATATGGCTAGTCTCATGATGCCCCAAATACCTAAAGGAGACCTCTCCAACTATTTACTCCAGTCTGACTTTACCACACAGTTTCCAGAGATTCCTAGAGCTATTCATTGTCACATCCAGTTTGTACCTGGAAGTGACATAGTGATGTCACTGATATCACCAACAACACAAGCCCTGCCCCATGTCCCTGCCCCAACCCTCCCACTGGTTGCTAGGCTTTGTTTGACAACCCTGTGACAACATTTTTCTTCCAATCCTTCCATTTTCTCCATGGAAACTGATCACTGTAGTCTGGAGATTTTCTGTAATTCTGGGGGATGATCCAAAGTCCCACTTGGAGGCTGGCATCCCTATTTGGGGGAGGGCATTTGGAAGGCAATCTGTTATAAACAAAATGAAGGATTCCACACAAGGCAAATATAACAGGTACAAGGCGCAATACAAACTGTTGATTGGGGGGACTTTGTGCAGGTCCCATCCCCAAAACGACTTTGCTCCATTTTATTTCCTTCAACCTGAGATTTTTGAAAATCGCCAAACCAACAATCATTTTGTAAAATCCTGGGTTAGAGTCACTCCTGCATGAATGGCCAGGCAGGAGATGCTTTATTTCCCTCCCTTCTACCTGTTCACTGTAAGTTCTGTGCCATCCACCATTAGGGAGAATCCACCTGCCAACCACTCCGTGCAGGTTGCCCAGCAGGTTGGGGCAGATTCTATGAGGGATTCTCTGAAGGTACAAAGTCCCCCAAGCATGTTTTCTCCCAGTGGCAGCAAGGGTACAGCAACACATTTATTATTGCCCTGCCATTGCAGGGCAGTCCCTTTTTCTTTTTCTTTTGCATGTTGCACTTGTGCAGCTATGCTGATGTAGCTGATTGTATTGTGGGACAATCGGCATGGGTGTGGGGGTTTCATTTCTGTATGCCTGCACAGCTACACCTGTGTTGCAGGAAATAAAAATAAAATAAAAAGAGAAGTGTCTCCATGCGAAGACATGAAAAGCAACCTGGATTGTTTCCCTGGGCTCCAAACATTGCCTGCACAGCATGCATATGAAGGGGGGGGGGAGAAAATGGGCTCCTTTATAATGACTGTAACCTGTTATACATTTGCTGTGCAGAATCCACCAATGATGGACTAGCTGCTATTTAGTTTCATCCCGAAAGTCTTTTACAAACATTCTTATTATGTAAAGTTTAAGTTGGATCCAGTGGGTTTTCTATATGTTTACTTTTGTGCAATGAAAGCATGGAAAGAATATTCTTGGCTCAGATGATGACCAGCAGAGATGCACTGGCTAGCAAGCAGCCAACATGTCTGGAGCAAAGTGAAGCATCACAAACAAGGAAGCAAAAATGGCATGTGACAACATCATTATTACTTGGTCCCTCACTTCTTGAGAAGGTGGTTTGATTGTGGAGGCGTGCAGGCAGGCAAAGAGAAATGAGAATGAGAGAGTAATGCAGAAGGCCGATCAGCTGGGAGCTGTATTAAATCTTGATGCAAAAAACTCTTCCCCAAATCCTTTATTGTTATTTTGCTAGCAGGGTGAAACTCTTAAGGGGAGCTATAACACTTCTAAAGATGATACATGCTCCCCAGTCACTTTTAACTTTTTATCATTTCAGTTATCTATTTAGATATTTAAGATGGGGTACAGTAATTACATTCACAAAATACAATGCAGAAACATCCAAACACTGGCAAAGGCAACAATGAACAAAAGATGGTATGCGCCAACTTGAAACCATGTACTTGAAGGAGCAGATATTATCTCCCGATTTCCACATTCAAAATTAAAAATAGATTCTCTTTACATATACAGTTGTCACTTGCTGCCTCTGCAATTCTGTCTTTGCCAATCTGATTATGTGTGATGACAGCCACCAGTATGGTTCTTCCTTGTGGCATAGTTGCACAATTCACTAGAAGTCAGTGAAAGTGTGTTGGGAATTTCTTCTCATTTTCACTGGTGCAACTGGAAAAAGGCTAAACTCTCTATTTATTAGAAAGTTTCACTGTTGACATGGATTCCTGGAAAAAGGAAAACATGAGTCTACTGTCCAGCTGAAGACAGGGGCTGATTCAGAAAGCCAATTGCTTTCCCATCTATGGAGACTTTGGCAAAGAGAACCATCCCACACCAGACTTTCTGAATCTTGAGAAAAGCATTGTGGCTAGGGATGTTCCTGAAATTCTTTCATTTGAGTATCTTTTGGACTTCCAATAACTCTGCATTGTTTCTTTTTTATTTCCATTTTCCAAAGAGTGGCAGGACTCCAATCTGAGAACTGGGTTCGATGCCCCGCTCTTTCACATAGAGCCTGCTGGGTGATCTTGGGCCAGTCAGTGTTCTCTCTGAACTCTTTGAGTCCCACAGGACTCTCTCAGCCCAACCCCATTATCTCTGTCCAGATGTAGAAGGTTAAACCTGATAGCAAGATGGGATATCATAACTCCCTCATCAGCCTCTGTAAGTCCCAGTTGATATTCCTCCTAGCCTTATCTACTCTACAGGATTTTATGGCTGCTCACCATATCCATCTATGTAATATTTCAAACCATAGGATAACCGTAACTGGGTACCACTCCCAAATTAGTTCTATATTCCTTCAGGCCTAACCCTGTGAAATGATTTCAGACATGTCCTCCCAAATAATGACAACTTGCACAATCTGGCCAGTCTGTAAATGATAACTGACTGAAGGCAGCAACTTGCTCAATCTCATCCCATGTCTTCTGCATCACTGAAAGCTGACAGACTGATTGAGGACCAACTGGGAACCAAAGCTGGAACAGCATGCTGTCTTACTAGCTCTCTAAAAATAGAGTGATCAACATAAGCACTTTAAAAGGGGCCTTCTTTGTCCTTGTACCTGAATGAACGAAAACAGAAAATCTAGCAGCAGTAAGGTCTTTAAAGAATAAAACGTCATCTCAACTTCCAGCTGCCGACCACTAATATTGACACCAATTGGAGCAGTAAACCATGTAAGGTGCTGTTTCACTTTGACCCATCTATGGGTCTTTCTAGCAGAGGTATATAGAATTGATGCTGCTGTGGGGGGCGGGAGGGGTGCACTTTTACTTTAAAAATTGAAATTGGGTGAGTTATGCTAGAAGGAAAGCCCTGAGCTCCCAACTTACCTCCATGTTGAAAATAGAATTGACAAAAATGGGCATTTACATAAAAAGGCCAAGGGTGTAACAAAAGTCTTTCAAGTCTGAACAGCCCATCGCATGCTCCAGTGAAACTGACTTCACACAAAATGGCTGATGATGATGGGGAAAACTGTAAACAGCTATTCATAACCCTTACAACACTGGCCTTAAAAAGCCCAGCAAGGGGCTTTGTTGCTGCCCCATTGGAAAGATCTAATCCCAGTAACTAACATTTCCCTCCTAAAACAGGAAGCATCTTTAAAATAAAAAGTGTGCTAGTATGGCATATAGGTTGACTTTCTATAGCATGGCAGTATGGTGGGTAACAAACTAAGATGGAAATGAGAAAGTAATGATAAGGTGTGACCTAGGACCAGTAACACACTCTCAGCCTAATGTACTCACAGGGTTGTTGCAAGGATAAAATGGAGGAAAAGCACTTTGGGTCCACACTGAGGAGAAAGATGAAGTATAAATGAAGAAGAAGAAGAATTGGATTTATATCCCCCTTTTCTATCCTGTAGGAGACTCAAAGGGGCTAAAAAACTCCTTACCCTTCCCCCCTCACAACAAAGACCCTGTGAGGTAGGTGGGGCTGAGAGAGCTCAGAAGAACTATGACTAGCCCAAGGTCACCTAGCTGGCGTGTGTTGGAGTGTACAGGCTAATCTGAATTCCCCAGATAAGCCTCTACAGCTCAAGCAGCAGAGCGGGGAATCAAACCCAGTTCCTCCAGATTAGAATACACCAGCTCATAACCACTAAGCCACTAGGATTTCATCTTGAATTATGAAATCCTAGTAAGCAAAGCCAGCATAACCAGCATATTTTTTTAAAGCCAGCTGGATGTCCCCGGAAGATCATTGCACTCATCTGATGATGATCTATTGGTGGTCCTTGACCCGGGCAGAAAGATGTCTGGTTAGCCTCAACCAGAACCAGGGCAGAGCCATAACCAGTTCCTAGTAAGACCCTGGCTGTGAAGAGTATGTATTTTGCTAAATATCATGTATCAACTTATCATAAGAACAGCCATTTTGCCAAGGATTTTTGTAAGAGTAAAATGGGTCTCTCTGTCTCCATTCCTTATCAGGTGCAGCTGGTAGCGCCTGACCCTAATTGTCCTAGGCCACAATGACCATGGAAGAGATAATTGGAGTTTGAATTCCAATGTTCACTCCTTAGTTAATGATTCATGACACCTGCTTTAGATAATGTAACTTCAAATTCTTTCAGCTGTGCTAATTAACAGAGGCCTTTTGATTGGAGGACTTAAGTCATGTGATACCTAGCCTTCCTTATAATGCTTAGATTATTTTAGAGATCTTCCATCTTTACTGGGGAATGCTAGCTTGATTTGCTGTTTTGATGTCTTAGGCCTATCTTCAAGACTGACTTCTTTGTTCCTGACTAAGTGTTATTTTCATGCTTGCTTCTGTGTAATAAAGGTGGCGCTACCATGAACTCTTTTGACTTAGCAATATTGGCTTTATCTGTAATATTATTATTAGCTGCAGTTTTTCAACTTCTGTTCTGCACCATCTGTGACTGCCAATATAGATTTCCTTAACCTGCCTTCTTTTATATCTATATATCTATATCTATATCTATATCTATATCTATATCTATATCTATATCTATATCTATATCTATCTATCTATCTATCTATCTATCTATCTATCTATCTATCTATCTATCTATCTATCTATCTATCTATCTATCTATCTATCTATATGTGTGTGTGTGTATATATATATATAATATAGATAGATAGATAGATATAGATATAAATTCAAGTGAACAGTTTCTTTTTTGGTTCAGAAAAGAACACACAATTTGAGACTAAAGGGAGTGGCCCTTTGAGTCTTGACCGTGACCCTGTGGGATCTGATGTTGTTCTTCAGAACCTGTAATGCAGAGCTGTCCCACCAGGCCTACAGTTGAGGCAGCTATGGTTTTCCATCGGTGGCCTCCCCTTCCCACTCCTTTTCCTTTCAGTTCTGAATATGAGAGGTTATATGCCATCAGGTTTTTAATTAGGTTTTAACATTAATTGTATTCTGGTTTTACTGTATTTACTACAAAATATTGGAAGTTGCTCTGTGCCTGTGAAAGGGAAGGGCAGCATATGAAATTGATTAAGTATGTAAATATAAGATGCAGACATTTTGACTAAAATTTCATTACATGTGCAACTGGTTTACTTTGGTGTCACCATATGGTCATTATGACTATCGCTTTTGACAAGATCCACATGGAACTTGAGTTTATAAAAGAGGGCAATGCTCATTCAGGATGAATGTTTGTTTGGATAGATGTATATTTGCTTAAGGAAGAAAAAACAGGTAAGGGGGAAGAAGAAAGTTAGTAAGAAGAAAATAGATAAGGGGGGAAAACAGAAGGGTGAGCCCCAAGAAAACACCACATCATTTATCCCCTATATTTATTCTTTGTTTCTGAAATAAATGAGTTGCTTTGAAATCTTGGAAAGTGTCCACTTTTATCATTACAGAATTAAGTTGTGAATTAATGAGCAAATGAAGTCTTTATATACTTGCCACCTTGCCTAACTATATTAGGCTTCTATTTTTTTTAAAAAAATGACTGACTGACTGACTGTCAAAGCCATCTAGCATGAAAAATGAAGAGATGAGCAGCATTCTGGGCTTTTGTGCCGCTTGACGACTCGAGGTGCATCTTTAATGGGCATGGATACCATTGCTCATAGCACGAGGACATTTTTGAAGTCTGGGAAACTCTTCCGCAGGCTGGGGCCTCCCACTTCAATGTTTCTCTGAGGATAGAAAGAGACTGGTTTTTTTTTTTTTTCAATTTTGTCCCTGCCTTGAGAATAAGCATCTCAGTTTTGTGTTTTTGGAAGGAGTGGTTTTGAATGTTTCAACCCTGCTGTTTCTTCCTGAAAATGTCTCTTTTGGGTTTCTCTTCTTCCTCGTGTTCATCAAATCCACTGTTCTTAGATTCCATGCTTTGCCCTGCCTCCTTGTCCTCATTTTTCCCTGCTAAAAATATGCATTTTTCTAATTTTTGGTGGCATGTATAAATCAGCATTATACATGACGCAATGCAATTTTGAGGGGCAGTATAGCCATGGCCAGGGATGGCACAGTCATGTTTCTGTGGTGCTGCTTGCAAAGAAGCTTGCTGTACCATCCACAGCAAGTTGAAAGTGGTGTTACCCCTTCCCATGGAAAAAATGGTCTATACAGCAAAAAGGACTGTGCCACTAAAGTGCTGGCACTGTGACAGTGCTAGCACCTAGGTGTTGCACTGCCATGTGGTTCCAGAATTCCAGCATAAGCACCTCTGCGCTGATGTAAGTGCCCCTTATGTGACTGCCATGGTTACACCACCTCCTGAGCAATTTGTCCAACCCCCAGGATTACATTGTAAATTGCATATATTTTCCATACAAATACCAAATAAATCATGTATAAGAGTTATACTTGTGTGCATAACCAGTTGTGCAAAGAGTTGAAACAAAGAGGCCAATAGGGCTCCAGAAGATCAAGGTGCCCCAGTATGTTGCACCAAAATTGGTTCATGTTGCATATGGATGGTGGACAAACAAAGCTGCTAGAGTGAGACTTTTCACCTTTAATTAGTGATTTACGGTGGGGAACATTAACTCCCCTTATCCCATTTACAGTGAACTGGGATTCCTGACTTATAAGAATATTGTCCTCATTAAATACTACCTACTCAACTGTACAATGCATTTATCAGATTGACATTCCATAAATTAACTACCTTATGTTATCCATTGACATGACAGGAAGGTATCAGAGGTGACCCCAAATTATCTCTCTGTGGCTCTGTACACAACATACAAAAATCTATGAAAGCACCAAGAAAAAGTGGAGAAGCAAAACCACTGACAAAAACTATAGACTGATATGAAAAAGAAAGGAAATAATGGGACATTCTTACACTCCTAGGTTTTGGAGCTGGTAGGAGAAAGCAGTGTTGAGGAGATGAAAAAAGATTGGGGGGGGGGTATGTGTGATGCTTTTTTAAAGCTAGTAGAGCCTTCTAAGTTGCCTGCTTGCTCATACCCATCTTGATTTGTTGATAGGCCAACAAACAAATATCACATGAACTCCACAAATCTCTGGTACCTTCTCATCTCAGTTGGCTTAAAAGTTTCTACCTGTTCAGAAACCCGGGGAACAAGACACAATTTTAGACTAAAGAGCATTTTGACAATAGAATGTTACAGAACATTTAGTTAAAATTGAGGATGGCCATCGCTGGGAAAACTCAATCTAATAAGAACATAAGAAAATAAGAACAAGCCAGCTGGATCAGACTAGAGTCCATCTAGTCCAGGAGTAGGGAACCTGCGGCTCTCCAGATGTTCAGGAACTACAATTCCCATCAGCCCCTACCAGCATGGCCAATTGGCCATGCTGACAGAGGCTGATGGGAAATGTAGTTCCTGAACATCTGGAGAGCCGCAGGTTCCCTACCCCTGATCTAGTCCATAATCTGTTGATGGAACCAAGACTGGTAGCATCCTACTCTGCTATAGACCTTTTTGTCTACTCTTCTGAGGCACTTCTGACCTTCAGAAATTAGACAGGGCCATCTCTCTTGTGGAACCAAAATTATAGAACTCTTTCCCCAGGGACACTCCTCTGTCCTCTTCTGTCCCTATCCCCTGCCCATTTGTGAAGACTTTTTTTTGTTTTATTCAGTGTTCCTTCCAACACTTCTCCACCTTGCCTTGTCTTAATTGCTGTCTATAAATGTATTTCACTTAGTGTTTGAGATCAGTTTTATGATTTTCTAATGTTCTGCTTCTAATTGTGAGCTGCTTTTGCAGCCACGATTGAGCAGGAAATTGGGATATAAATTATGAGAACAAAAAATAAACGTTATCCATGCAACATTATTGTGTGTAGATGTTTATTCACCACTTGTCAGCCAAACCAAGGCCACCAGAAGAGCTTACCATATCATTTTTCCTTTCTGCATTTTATCCTCACAATCACAGTATGAGATAGGTTAGGCTTAGAGTTAGTTTGGTTCCAGCCATTTTTTACATGCAACTTTAAAAAAAATCCAGGGGTGAGCAGTGTGACCTAACATGCTTCTAGGCCCACGGATGTCAAGTGTGTGTTGAATTGCTCTGCAAATCAATTCACTTCAGAGGCTGATTCAAAGTCAAGTGGCTGAGAATCTGATGGCAAAATACACTGTTCAGATTAATAGCTATTAAGTGGCATGCCTTTCCAAGCCAGGTTGAACCCCTTTAAGCCCAACAGAGTTAGAAGAACATCACTAGGCCCCTTCCGCACATGCAGAATAATGCACTTTCAATCCACTCTCACACTTGTTTGCAAGTGGATTTTGCTATTCTACATCATAGTGCAAAGTGCACTGAAAGAGCATTATTCTCCATGTGCGGAAGAGGCCTCTGCTTAGGATAAGGCAGGGTTCAACCTCATGCCTGACAGGGTGACTTAGCTTCTCAGTTCAAGTTGCATATTTTTTGTATGAACCAAACTCTGTTTAGATAGGGTGTACTGCCTAGCTGTGCCCCAAGACCTCCAGTTCCAATAAAAAAGGCTGATGTAAATTTTAAGATTAATAAAAAAGTAATAAATGCATTTCCCAGTGGAGCGTTATGAATAGGTGAAGTCTGGCTCTCCACCCACGTAGTTTTGTATCACTTCAGTGTGACTTTTAAATAAAGAAAACCTCTCTCATTACACTATTACTTATGTGAGAAAAGGGCAGCATGCAATTTTACCATCTGCACACCTTGAAGGACTGCGGCATTGAAATTGCTTTGATCAATTTAATATTCTGTCCTGTGACTTGTTGGCTGCTTCATTGCTGTTCTGGTTTCACTGCCTCAGATGTGACAAGGCAAGGAAGAGAATTAAATAGCAAAAAGGTCAGTTTAGTAGAAGTGCAGCATTATATTGTATATTGATCACAACATCTAATTTTGCCAGTCTGGAATTGTTATAACAAGGACATTTTATGGAGCCTCTGAAATTCGTCCTGGCTCCCTAGTCACGCTAAGATTAGAAGGCATGCAGGAAAACTTCTTGATCCAGCTTGATTACAACCTGGTTTTTGTGATGTCTGAACCATGCTCCCCCAAAACTCTGATCTTGATCTAGCCCCATGGTTGCACATGTGGAGGCTGTGGAGGGAATTCCTTCATGCCTGCAAATGGGCCAAACCGGTCAGATTTTTGACACTGCCTGTACCCAGTGATTGTATGTGTGAAAGACTGTATTACAACATGGAGGTGAATAGTTCCATGGATCTTCCTGTAACTATACATTCAGTATGGTGAGATCTGGCTTGCTCAGGTAGTAGTAGTAGCAGTAGAATAATAATAATAATAATAATAATAATAATAATAATAATAATAATAATAATAATAATAATAATAATAATAATAATAATAACAACAACAACAACAATAATAATATGATGATGATGATGATGATGATGATGATGATGATGATGATGAAAAAGAAGGAAGAGGAGGAGGAGTTGGATTTATACCCTACCTTTCTCTCCTTTTAGGAGACTCAAGGTGGCTTACAAGCTCCTTTCCCTTCCTCTCCCCACAACAGACACTTTGTGTGGTAGGTGGGGTTGAAAAAGTCCCAAAGAACACCGAGCAGGAATGTAGGAGTGCAGAAACACATCTGGTTCACCAGATAAGCCTCTCCTACTCAGGTGGAGGAGTGGGGAATCAAACCTGGTTATCCAGGGTAGAATCCACCTGCTCTTAACCACTACACCATGCTGGCTCTCAAGGTGAACTTGTACAAGATACAGATGTGTCTGCCTGTTAGCCATATTTGTACTATCTGCTCAGCAACTGTGCCCCTGACCAAGTATAATGCTAACATTTTAGAGTTTCCAGATTCTATGACCCAGTGGTAAATCTGAATCAAGAATAGTGATGGCAAACCTATGACACCCATGTCATGCCACAGTTCCTGGAAAACAAGAAAACAGATGCTTGTCTATTTCATAGTTTACAAAGAATGGCTGTTTTGTTTGCCAAAGAAGAGGATATCACTCTCACCAGTAAAGAAAGTATCCCCTTTTTCATCCCTGAAAAGGTTTTATGTTGAAAGAATGCTTTTTTTTTTGTATGATCAAAGGCCACTTTTTCATGTTACTTCACATATTTTCAGTACAAAAAAACCCACAACAAATTCTGAGTCAGGGCCTGCTTTGGCCTACCGATGATCAGGGAGGAATTCCAAATAACTTCATGCCTCACTGTGGTCAGGAACTGTCAAAGAGTGAGTTGTAATGGCAGGATATGTGGGGGTGCAGGCTGAGTGTAAGCAGAAAGAATGAAGAAGGGAAGAAGAGTTGGTTTTATGTGCTCCCCTTTTCTTTACTGAAGGAGTCACAAAACAACCACCTTCCCTCTCATCACAGTAGTGGGCTGAGGTGGTTCTATGACCATCAGCCAATGATTTCTTCTCAGAACTGTGCACACTCTAAAGAATATGATGATCCCGTCACATGATATGATGATCTCACAATAGAGACTTGGTGCCTGTGAATTGGTTTAGGGATCTCCCTTCTTGTGTATATGTGTGTGTTTGTGTTCTAGACTCATAGTTGTTGTCCACCACATGTGTGGTTCGCATGTTTAAGGATACATATATTTTAAATATTTTCATTAAAATTGAGTTTTTAATCCTGTATTAGAGCCAGACAGGGGTAGTGTTTGCTATTGTTTGCTGTTGACATTTATACTGTCTTAGGCTTTGCTTTGTATTTAATTTACTAGGTCAAGGTACCCCAGAAAAAGGAATGTAGGCATGGGGAAACAAATCTGGTTCACCAGATGAAAGTCCGCTGCTCATGTGCAGGAGTGGGGATTCAAACCCAGGTTGTTCTGGCATCTAAGTTTGGCAGCTGCCCTACCCCCACCCCCCACCCCCACTGCTGTGACCATGGCATCATCTTCCATTCTCAGTCCCCACTGTGGTTTGGCAGTCCACCAGTCCCTGAGATGAACACAAGGCCCATCAATATCACAACCATCCACTCAGATGGGCAGTAGCTCTCCAGAGCCTCTGAAGGAGGTCTTTTACATCACCTTCGACCTGAGCTTTTAAACTGAAGATGTGGAGGATCAAACCTGGGACCTTTGGATTGCCCAGCAGATACTCTACTGCTAATGCCCAGCCCCTCTGGTTCAGGACAGGTCCTTATCCCACTCAGCAGCCCCCCCACGCATGCCTCCATGCCTCCATGCCAGGAGGAAATTCCCTCACTCCTGTTAAAAAGCTGCATCCAGATGGGGCATGGAGGGGTTAGTCAGCTGGCTGTGTTTTATTTCAATGACTTCATCAGCTCAGGCTGATTCCGCATGGGCTGAAAACAGCGGTGTGAAAACAGCGTGAAAACGGTATAAACCCTTTTACACCATTTTCACACCGCTGTTTTTGGCCCATGCGGAATCAGCCTCAGATAAGATCGAAGAAGAAAAGTCAATCCAAGGCTTCCAAGCCAACAGATGGTCAAAGCTCAAGCCAATGGGAAGGGGAGTTTTCCTCTGGAAAATGTAGTGACTCCCCTGACCCCAGTCCCCATTTCCAAGCTCATCATGTAAGTGTGGTGAAGTGGTTAAGAGTAGTGAACTTTAATCTGAAGAACCAGGTTTGATTCCCCACTCCTACACCTGGAGCCAGCTGGGTGACCCTGACCTAGGCACACTTCTCTCAGAACTCTCTCAGCCCCACTGTCCTCCCAACATGTATGTTGTAGGATGAGGAACATAAGCCACTTACAGTGGCCATTTACAGACTCCTTGTAAGCCACTTGCAGACTCCTTACAAGAGAGAAAAGTGGAGAATGAACCACTTAGAGATTCCTTACAAGAGAGAAAAGTGGAGAAATAACTCTTCCTCTTTTTTATTTTATTAAAATTGATACTCCGCCCTTTCCTAACTAACCCCAGGCTCAGGGCTGCTTGCATGCATTAAAATTAAAACGTCTAATATATACAATTATAATAAATTAACTTAAAACTTTAACTACTCAATTATAACAAAACAAATAAAACAATAAGATGGTCACTAGTGAAATGTCATAGGCTACAATCACTGATCCCAACAACTTGTCACACACCTAATTGTTAACTGGGGGGCGGGGGGAGAGCATAGGAAGTGGGGAGGGGGGTATAGGAAAAGTTGAGAAAGTTGGGAGGCCAGCAAGATGGAGATGGACTCCTCCTCCTCCTCCTCTTCTTCTTCTTCTTCTTCTTCTTCTTCTTCTTCTTCTTCTTCTTCTTCTTCTTCTTCTTCTTCTTCTTCTTCTTCTTCTTCTTCTTCTTCCCCCCTGCCTATCCACTCCATCTCTGCACTTTCCATAGGCCGACAGACTGTTGCTGGGAAGCTACTTTTTCAAAAGACTCAAGACGAGTTCGAGAAAATCGGCAAGAAACCAAAGGACTCAACAGCCTTACCGCGGCGCTCGTCTCCTTCCCACGCAAGAAGCGCTTTACACCACCACCACCCTGCTCCCGTCGGTATTGCTTTACCAGCTTCCCTAGTGGGAGGAGGGGGACATTTGGGGGATCCATTTTTAAGCGATTCCCAATTTTCTGTTTCTTTCCACGTCTGCTCCAATGTAGCTCATCTGAAACTATGCAAAGCGACCGTTGTGAACTGCAGAAAGGTTTAGCTTGGAGTGTTCAGCGGGGTAGCTGGAGAATCCCGATGGCTCCTTGACTCTTCTTCTCTTCCTTTGAACGCTGCGTTTTGCCACCTACCAGTTGGTTGCAAAGTTCGCCAATGGAGTCAACGGAAAGATGGGACGGCGGAAGGGCAAACCTGGGAGCAGATCCAGGTGCGGACGGGAAGGCAAGTAACCTCTCAGCTCCGGGTCTGCTTTAAAGCAAAGTGGAGCTGGAGGGGGAATTGCTCTGTGCAACTGGGGATATTTCCACAGTGAGCTCTGCAAAGGTGATATAGTCACAAGCACCCCCTCCCCCGATTTAACAGTCCTTTCCGACTGCACTCGAAAAATGGGGATACATTCCAAAGAGTAACAAAACTGCCCCTTCGAGTTTCCTCCAGGCCCACTGGATGTCAGGGAAACGAGGAATGCCAGTTGACTTGACTAGGCTCCATAGAAACACACTGAAATACTGCAAAGGTGCAACTAAGGCACAGATTACCAGAAAGAATGAAATGGTGCAAGTATAGCTCTGGGACTGGAATGACAATCCACAGAGCAGAATGGCATTCTCTAGGAGAGGTATGAAGGTCGTTGGGAACAGAACGACACCTCACGAGGAGTATGAAAGTGGCATGCCAGGCTCTAGAAGCGGTATGAAGGTCCCTGGCTGTCAAATGCTCCCGTCCCAGGAATAGATTGCTACCTCCATGAAAAGAATGGCGGCCCCTGAGCGAGGAACAACTCCCATCATTCCAGACCCCGAACACTCATTCCTCTCCCTGGGGGGTTATTTCTTTGACTCCCTTCCTCGTTTGCTGCAAACTTTTGCAGTCTTTCCAGGCAGTTCAATGGAGACACATCGCATCTATTGGCATTCCTGGTCCCCATGAGGTTCAGTGGCCATTCACGGTGCTCCTGACTTGTTTCCAGTGGGCAGTCTGGTCAGTTGTTTTAGTCGATCTCGAGCAGACACACACAACTCCCCCCCCCCCACGCTCCACAGTTGCCAGAAATCTACAAGGGAATGGAGTGCTGAGTTTTGTCAGGAAGGAGACATGGGGTTAAGTGCAAAGAGGGAGGGGCGGGGACCCCCATCGAAATCAGGTTTTTTTGGGGGGGGGTAAATCCCCCATCCCTTCTATACCCGAATGGAGAAAAGAGGGGGGAAAGCTCTTCCTTGCCACCTCGCACTCCTCCGACTCATCCAAACATGTATAAATATAGCAGGGCTCTACAGTGCAGTGGGGGGGAGGGGGTGCGGGGGGGAGGAGGAGAGAGAGAGAGGAAAAGAAAGAACCGAAAAAGCACAGAAAGACGCCACGAAGACGCCAAACGCAGCGTGGCAACCTCGCTACCGCAGGGTGGGAGGAAGCGATACGTTGTTAAAAAAAATAGAAGAAAAAATGGCGTGCGCTACAATTACCTCCGATCGCTAGCCGCTTGACACCCTGACACGCATTGCAGCCGAGCCACTGGGCTGGGCGAAGGCGATTCCCCCCTGCCTGAACTCCGAGCCAGGTGCGGTGCCCTGCCGGGAGCGAGGCGCTGCGGAGGGAGACAGGAAGCAAACGCTCAACTTTCCCCCTTCTGCAAGGGCTGCAATGAAAGACTCCATTTAGGAGAGGAGGAGGGAGCCCTTTTACGCAGATGACGGCTGGGAAGCCGCGATTCCTTTCACGCTCGCCCAGGACTGGATTGATTCCTTTCGCTCTGGCTGCCTCTTCTCCTCTCCCCCCCCCCCCCCCCCACGTAAATTTCCCCCCTTTCCTCCAGCAGATGGATTTTTGCCACTGCGGCTCAGCAGAGGGTGTCAGACCCTTCGGAGCGCGCAAGGCTGGAGAGAGCAGGGACCTCTTAGCAACTCCTGCCTTGGGAATGAGTGAGTGAGGAAGACGAGAGGGGAGGGGGGAGGAAAAAAAGAAGACGAGAAGAGAGAGAGAGGAGGAGGAGGAGGAGGAGGAAGCGGAGAGAGGAGGAAGCCAGGCACAGAGAGAGAAAGAGGAGAGGAACGCCAGGGAACGCCATGGAGAGCCCCCAAAGCGCCGCGATTGCGGATTTGTTGCCGCGCCATTGGTTTGGCTGGGCGTGATTTCAGCACCAAGGGCGACTGGACAGCGCCCGGCGGGGGGTCTCCCGGGCGGCCAGGAGGAGCAGCGGCGGCCAAGACAGAGAGAAGCCAGGTCAGTCCGGAGCCGAGCCGAGCCGAGCCATGCCCACGCCGCGCTCCCAGCCGCGCCGCTCGCCCGCAGACGCAGCGGCTGCTGCGGCGGCGGCTGCTTCATAGCCAGCTCCTTCTTTCGGGCGGCCGGAGATCTACTTCGCTGTTTTTTTTTGGTTCTCCCCTTGGGGGAGGGGGGTGGGGGCCTTCTGGGGGTGGGAGTTGTGAGTCCGGCACTTCTTCCAACCCCCCAGCTTTCTTGTACCTGCGTGGATAGTTTGTGGATATGATCTCTGACCTGAGTCCGAGCTATTGCAGCGTTTGCGGGGGCAGAGAGGGCTGAAAGGAGACCAGAGCCCCCCCCCCCCAACTGGGGCAGAGAGGGCTGAAAGGAGACCAGACAGCGACACCCCCCCCCCCCAACTGGGGCACAGAAGACTGAAAGGAGACCAGGCAGCGCTTCTCCCCCCCCCAACTCCGATCTCCCCCATTTCATTTCTCCCCACCCATCATTCTCTCCCTTTTTGGGGATTTCTCATCCTCCCCCTCTTCCCCCCTCTCCTCCTTTTTGGCGATGGTTCGGACACTGCATGCCCGGCAGGGACTTGCCCGGGCTTCGGCGTGAGGGCAGGGATTTGCCTCGCAGTTCCTCCGTCTGCTCCAGTCCGGGGATGACTCGCTGGGCGTAAAGATGCTGCTTTGGATCCTGCTACTGGAGACGTCTCTTTGTTTCGCCGCCGGGAATGTTACAGGGGACGTTTGCAAAGAGAAGATCTGCTCGTGCGCCGAGGTCGAGGGCGACTTGCACGTCGACTGCGAGAAGAAGGGCTTCACCAGCCTGCAGCGCTTCTCGGCCCCCACGTCGCAATTCTACCATTTGTTCTTGCACGGCAATTCCCTCACGCGCCTTTTCCCCAACGAGTTTGCCAACTTTTACAATGCGGTCAGCCTGCACATGGAGAACAACGGCTTGCACGAGATCGTGCCGGGGGCTTTCCTGGGGCTGCAGCTGGTGAAGCGGCTGCACCTCAACAACAACAAGCTCAAGTCGTTCCGCAAGCAGACCTTCCTGGGGCTGGATGATCTGGAGTACCTCCAGGCCGACTTCAACCTGCTGCGGGACATCGACCCGGGGGCCTTCCGGGACTTGAACAAGCTGGAGGTGCTGATCTTGAACGACAACCTCATCAGCATCCTGCCGGCCAACGTGTTCCAATACGTGCCCATCACTCACCTGGACCTGCGGGGCAACCGCCTGAAAACCTTGCCTTACGAGGACGTCTTGGAGCAGATCCCGGGCATCGCCGAGATCCTCCTGGAGGACAACCCTTGGGACTGCACGTGCGACCTCCTCTCGCTGAAGGAATGGCTCGAGAACATCCCCAAGAACGCCTTGATCGGCCGGGTGATCTGCGAAGCCCCCACCAGGCTGCAGGGCAAAGACCTGAACGAGACCACGGAGCAGGAGCTGTGTAGGAAAAACCGGGTGGATTCCAGCCTGGCCGCTCCCCCCGCGGAAGAGGACGCCTTCGATCCTGGCCCCATCCCAACTCCTTTCAAAGTCCACGGCAAGGAAGACCTGGTCACGCCTGGTTCCGCTCCTCACGGGGGCACTAAGATCCCGGTCAACTGGCAGATCAAGACCAGACCCACCGCCGCAGGTTCGACCCTGGCTGCCAAAGGCAAGTCCTCCAGCAGCACCCCTTGCCCGGCCACCTGCGTCTGCCATCAGATCCCGGGAGGCTTCAAGGTGAACTGCAACGACGGCAACGTGAGCAGCTTGATGGACCTGAAGCCCAAGCCTTCCAGCGTGCACGAGCTGTTCTTGAGGGGCAACAAGGTTCACACCATCCGGAAATCGCATTTTGTGGATTACCGGAAGCTCAACCTGTTGGACTTGGGCAACAACAACATCGCCACCATGGAGAACAACACTTTCAAGAACCTCTTGGAGCTGGTGTGGCTGTATATGGACAACAACTACTTGGACATTCTCTCTCGGGAGAAATTCAATGGCCTGCAGAACCTTGAGTACCTGAACATGGAATTTAACGTCATCCAACTCATCATGCCAGGCACTTTTAATGCCATGCCCAAACTGAGGGTCCTCATCTTGAACAACAACCTGCTGAGGTCCCTCCCTGTTGACGTCTTTGCTGGGGTGTCTCTCTCCAAGCTCAGCATCCACAACAACTATTTCCTCTACCTGCCTGTGGCAGGGGTGCTGGACCAACTCACCTCCATCACCCAAATAGACTTGCACGACAACCCATGGGACTGTAGGTGCCCCATCGTCCCTTTCAAGCAGTGGGTGGAGCTTCTGAGGCCCAAGGTGATGATGAGCGACTTGAGATGTGAGACTCCTGAAGAGTTTTTCAAGGAGGACTTTGAGTCCCTCTCCAACGAGGCCATTTGCCCTCAACTCAAAATCATGCCCACCTTGACTTCCACCCATAAGAACAGCACTGGGCTGGCTGAGACTGGGACTCATTCCAACTCTTACCTGGAGACCAGCAGGGTCTCCATCTCAGTGCTGGTGCCTGGCCTTTTATTGGTCTTCGTCACCTCTGCCTTCACAGTGGTTGGCATGCTGGTCTTCATCCTGAGGAACAGGAAGCGCTCCAAGAGGCGGGATGCCAACTCCTCCGCCTCTGAGATCAACTCTTTACAGACAGTCTGTGACTCTTCCTACTGGCACAATGGACCCTACAATGCGGACGGAGCCCATAGGGTGTATGACTGTGGTTCTCACTCCATATGAGACTGTGACACCAGAGTGGGGGAACTACAAATTAATTATAATTATAATCAAGACAGCCAATCATGTATGGGCAACCAGTTCCACTTCAGCAATCAGCAACCTCAACTCTCCATGGGTGGTTCCAGCTCCCTTTTCTTGACCTGTACATCGCTGTCTCCTCCGCTGACGTGAATGGACCCCAACCAGGGACGGGGCTTGGCCCTCTCGAAGCTACCTTCTGGTGAAACGCACCTACCCGCTCACCAAAACTGGGATCGAACGGAATAGAGGCTTGCTCTTAATTTAATTTAATTTCTGTTTTCCCCTCTGGCCCCTCACCCCCCAAACCTGAAGCTGTACTTGGTGCAACTGCGCACAGCTCACGGGGGAGGAAAGAAAGAAACAAGGATTGAACTTGGGAATCAACTTGAGGGGGGGCCGAAAGAGAAAAAAACCCACCCTTTCAGGGGGCCCCCCCAGCCATGTGGATTTTTTTGATTTGGCTCTGTGTACGCGGGGGCCCCCTAGCGGTGACCTCCTCGTTGCGCCCAGAGCGTCCAGTTGCACGAAGGCATGAATGTAATGTAAATAAATGACTCCGATTTCAACCCCCCCCAACACAAAAAAACCCCCGAACAGTCCCAAGTTGCTGCATGGCTCGCATGGATACAAACCACGCAGGGACGCTTCAGCCCCAATGGAAGCAGCGTCCACTTTCACCTCGTCCTTCCTCTTATCTGATAAGTTCCATCGTATCAAACTTTCTATATACAAAAATACAGTTATACTCAGAATAAAAAAAAGCAAAGGTGCCATTTTCCGCCATTATTTTCGTGTGATTGCTAGGCAGTAGAGATCGTCCTTTTACTGTGAAACAAACGAGGGACAAAAAAAAAACCAACGAGAAAAATGTAAAGATTTTTATTTAAGACATGTTTGCATGGCTATAGTCTCATGGGTTCAGGTTTTGCGTTTGGGAATGGGGGGATTACTTTGTGGGGGGGAGAGTTTTCCCTCTGTTGGGGGGGAGGGAGGCGGGGGTCAGTTTGCTTCTGGTTCTGTTGAGTTTCCTTTGGAAAAAAAAAACGATATTTCTCCAAAGGCTTTTCCATCTGAATGTTAACAACAAAAAAAGAAACCCCTTGGCGTTTTCAAAGTGTTAAAATATTAGCGGTTTTGCTTTTGTTTTGCTTTTTAAGAGAAAGAATCCGGTGCAATCGGGCTGGAGGAGTGAAAGCCACTCCAGTGCATAAGATGCTCAGTTTTATTTTATTTGGGAGGGGGGTTGCTTTTGAACATCACACGCTTTAAAAAAAAAATCTAACTGGAGGAAATCCAAGCTGGGGGGAGGGCGGAGGGAAGCAAGCGAGAGACTTCAGCAATTCTATTCGAGGATTTTATAATGGCATATTTTTTCAGTATTAAAGTGAAAAATGTTTGCAAAGCTTGGGTCCTTCGGAATTTCTTCCCCAGCGTCACTTTCTTGGTGGGGGAGGGGGAAGGGACGGAGACCCCCCCCTTTTCATTTTTGGCTACCCTTCCCATCCGAGCATCTCTCTCTCTTTCCTCCCAAAACCAGGTCCATTGCATTCAGAGGGGGTGTCCCCCCCCCCCGGTGGTTGTGGTTGTTTTTTTTAAATTTTGCACTGAATGCAGCAACGAATTCCTCTTTATTCCTCTGCAACCCCGGCTGCTCACTGCAGATAGACTGGGGAGGTGGGTGGGAATTGGCCGGCCTTAGATCACGCCGGAGAATCCCCCCGGGGGCCCGGCCTCCATTGAGTAGCGCTGCTTCGAAAGCCGATGATTGACAGAGAGAGGGATGCCGGCGGGGGCAATTGGGCTTGGGCATCTGGGAGGGAGGGGGCAATGCAGCTCATGAGAGGCGCTGGAATTTCCTTATCCACCACTTCACCCCCATCCAGCCCGATCTGTCCCCTCCCCTTTATTATTGGAAATAAATCCCTCTTGTTCCTGCCGCCGTCCGGCCTTGGCTTCCCCAGACTCCCTATTCAGATAATCCCACCCCCGCCCAGGCAGCCCCCGCTGCTTCCAGTCGGTTGCAGCCTCCCAGCTGAACTCCCCATGAAGGCATGGAAGATTTCAAGTCACGTTGCCACTGACTTCCAGCAGACGGAGGACCCCTTTCAAGGGGAAAAGCTGGGAACTGCCCTCACCCCCTCATGCGAGTATGGGAATGTGACTTAAAAATGCTCCTTTTGGGAACTCAATGAGTTAAAAAGCAAACAGAGAGAAAGGGGGGAGAGGGAGAGCAGGAAGCCCACAGCAAATGCCACCTTGTTCAGCATCCACTCTGTACAATGGGAACTAGTCATGCCCCCACTGGGGGAAACTTTTTCAAGTTTGTCTGGCTGTTTCCTATTGTTTGCATAGCTTTTTGGTGATCATAAGCCTAATAAGCTGTTTTGAACGATGGATGCCTCCTTAAAGGGAACCATCCTCATCCCCCCCTTTATTTCTGTGAGCTCAGTTGTTTTTAAAAGAATTTGGTCCATTACGCAAAGACAACATGCTCCCCACCCCACCTCATGGAAAACAGAGTCATTGTAGGAACTCTTCCCTGTGAGTGAGTCCTGTTGAATAGACCTGAATAGGATTCTGAACCTGCACCCTATTTTTTTTTTAAAAAAATCTGCTTCATCAGTTTCTCAGATTGCAGGGGGCATCAAAGAAATTAGCTTGGCAGGCCCAGCAGGTATGTAATGGCTCGGTTAGGAGAAAAGATGCAAAGGACAATGGAGGCCAGAACACAGCCAAAGGTGCTATCAGTTGGCTAGATAATCCAGACTCTTAAAAAAAAAAAGAATGTTGCACCAGTACCAATCTTACCAAGCTGCACATTTTTTGTGATTATCCTCTGGTTTCTTAGGCTTTCTTCTGAGAAATACTTGCATTGCGATTGAAGGGCAGATTGTACTAAAAAAGAAAAAAATCACAAGGAGAATTTGTGCTGCATGCCCTTTGTGACAGGGAATTGTATGCCATCCTTGCTTCTTCTTTTTTTTACACTTCAGCCATCCTAAAAAAGGGCTGCTAACTTCTAATGGCCCATTTTTGACCCTCCTTTTTTTAAATACAAAAGCAGACGATGTTTTTCGCATCAAATAACACATAATTTTCACCAATAACCTTGATTATTTTACAGATGATCAATGACCAGTAAGGGTCTCTATGGTTCCATCATCTTCAGATTTCTTAGAATTTTTTTTTCTTACACTTGAATTTGAAGCGAAGTATTAAATTTAATGAACCAGGAGCAATTAAAACCTCATCAAAGTTATTCTGGATTTTATAAGGCAAGCTTTTTGCTCCCCTCCCCATCCCAGCCCCCATGTCTGTCTTGCATCTCCCTGGAATTCTTACACAATGATAACTGGGAAGATGGAAACATGCCATAACCGCAGCAAGTGAATAAGGTGAGGGGATATTTCAATATGTCTCACTCACATCTATTTTAAAATGTCATAAAATGTTTTATTCATCTCGGTAAAGCCGAACGGCCTCCATATTATTTATGCAACGGGAAAGCATATGTGATATTGGTGCCACAGCCTTATTAGTCATTTATGTATTTATCATATGCGGTGTGATCTGCTTTGTTCAAGGGTTATGAAATAACCGTCCTGCGAGCTATAAAGATTGTATTTGCTGTGTGAAAGATGTTGTTTCTTGTTGAATCAGTCTTTAATTCATCAAATTAAAAAGAGATTTTGGTTATATCAGGTGTGAATAGAAAGGGGGAGGGGGGAGAAGACAGATTATTTACTTTTACAACTTGAAATGAAGTATTTCCTGTGATGCTACAGAGCTAAGAATAGGTCCAAACTTAATCTGTTGTCATAGGAATGTATGCTTGAATATATATGAGTAGCTCATGTGCTTATTTATTAGAAAGCTGAATGAGGTTTATCATGTAGCGGCATCGTAATGCGCTGAATTGGATAAGGAATGAATGAGATTCTGCCTCGTGAGAAGGTTTCAGCTGTTCCCAGACACATTGGTGTATGTTCATGGAGTTATACAAATGACCCTTTGGGTGTACATTTCATTTTGCTCATACAGTTGGTTGGTTCGACGTATTCAGCAGCGGAACACGACAGCGTGAAAGATGAGGGCTGTGTTAGACTGGAAACAGGGGTCAGGAAAAGAATCTTAGGTTTAGCAAAGTGGATGGAGGACAGCTTCTGGTTGGACTGTTGTGAGTGGATGATCTCAGGTCTTTGGACAAAATTCTTATTGAATTCAAAGGTGTTTGCATTTTTACATAACTGAGCTGTCCTGAAGAGGGCGGGGGAAATCTTGTTTTCTTTAATCCTTTGCAGAAGCAGACAGAAGCATCTCAAAAAGCAGAAATCACATGAAACTCAAGCTCAGTTAACCAGCATGGACTGTTAGTTGCTAAACACATGAATGCTAATCTGTGTGATCAGTTGCTTACATATGAAGCACCATGCTTGTAACCAGGCTGACTGCAGCTGTGTCTAATCAGGGCCACCCTTTATTTTGTTGAGTTCCACAGGTTTGGTTTCATCTAGCCTCAACCACTGATTCATCTGTTAGCAGCTAACCATCCAGAGAATCTGCCACATGGTTTAGGGATTGTAATGCCAGCCACAGCACCAGCATAAAATGTCAATGGAGCCTTAGAAAAGGCCAGGCTCAGTTCCATGGTGAAATGTCGCTTTCCTGGTCACATGTTCTGAACAACCTTTCTCGGCTGTGAACTCAGTCGATAAAAACATAGGGCAATGATTTGTAAATGGACTTCAAGTCTGACACTGTCACATTTTGTTATATGGAGCTCACATAATGCCCAGGGACACGATGCCTCTGGGAACTAGTTTGGAGCCAAGCAATAGAAGACAGGGGGCATCACTATCATGTCCCACTTGTAGACTCTCTAAAGGCATCCATTTGACCACTGTTGGAAAACTGAGCTGGGTGGTCTGATGCACCAAGGCAATTTGTATGCATTCAAATTCTTCAGAATTCCATTTTCATTCAAAGGTGATCTGTGATGGGGTAATTAAGCCAACCTCCATTCATTGAGCTACTAAAAAGATGTGCCCATAGTTGTCAGAATGGGGGTTCTCCCATATTTTAAAAATAATCAGTCTTGGTCTGTCAGAGGCAGCATTCAGTTAGATAGACTATATCAGTCTGGCTCCTGAAATGAGGCTTGCGGCAGAGGGACTTCTTAATGAAGTAACGCCTGGATAACAAACATCTGGTCAATTTAGATGCTGTTCATATTGACAAGCTAGAAACACTGACATATTGAAATGCTATATGTATTGAGAAGCTGGGATGTGTCCAGAGAAGGGTGACCAACATGGTAAAAGGTCTGGAATCCATGCCCTATGAGGAACAGCTTAGGGAGCTATGCATGTTAAGTTTGGAGAAGAGAGGGCTAAGGGGTCACATGATAGCCATGTTTGAATATTTGAAGAGATATGTTGAAGATGGAGCAAGCTTGTTTTTCTGATTCTCCAGAGACTACTACAAGGAGTAATGGGTTCAAACTACGAGAAAAGAGATTCCTTCTAAACATTAGGAAGAATTTTCTGATGGTAAGGACTGTTCGGTAGCGGAACACACTGCCGCTGAGTGTTGTGAAGTCTCCTCCTTTGGATGTTTTTAAACAGAGACTGGATGGCCATCTGTCAGGAGTGTTTTGATTGTGTATTCCTGCATTGAAACAGGTTGGACTGGAGGGCCCTTGTGGTCTCCAACTCTATGATTCTATGATTTTATTCCTTAGGATCCTCTGTTGTTATTTATTTACGTCTTTGGTATGTGTAGGGGGAGGGACTGTGTCTCAGTGGCAGGGTATCTGCTTGGCATATGGAAGGTCCTAAGTTCAATTCCTGGAATCTGTAGTTGGAAGGATCACTTTGAAGGAGATATGAAAGAACTTTGGCTGAGACCCTGGAGAACCTCCACCAGAGTATGTAATAATCACCTTGATGGAGCAATGCTGTAGTTTAGTATAATGGAAATTCATATGTTCATTAACTTTCTGAAGTTTGTCTTTGAAGATTAAGCCTTGCCAACTTTGGAACTGCTAGCAATAGTGAATGGCATGTTCCACTGTGTGTTTGTGGTACTTCAGTCAAAAGTCATGTGTCCTCTTAATCCTTGTAGAAGGGATCAACTGTGCAAGTTAATGGAACAAACAGAAAGCTAAAATGTGGGTTGTTTACAATGGAAGCATCAACTGTGTGCACCAAATTCTGCACATGAGCCCTGTAATAGGCTTTCACCGTCATGTGTACCATGACATCAATCAAAATGGCTGCAAGCACAGGCCATACATTGAGTGACTATCTCAGAAACTGGCATCTCCATGTGATTCTAGCTGGGTTATGGCCCACCAGCAGCCTCATTCACTCAGGCAGAAGCTCAAATGGGCTGTGGCTCAGCAGTAGCACATCAGCTGTGTATGCAGAAGGGCCTACGTTCAGAGTCCATGATTTCCAGGTACAAAGATCATGTGGTAGATGATAAGATCTCTTCTTGAGACCCTAGAGACATGCCGCTAAAGTAGACATCAGTTACTTTGGTGAACTCAAGGTTTGGCTCAGAATAAGGCAGCTTCATGGCCTCATCCTGTAGGAATGACCAAATATGAATTAGTCATATACTGCTTCATTTTATTTAAGAAGACTTTTTTCTACCTTTAAGGAGTCTCAAAGTGGCTTACAAATGCCTCCCTTTGTTCTCCCCACAACAGACACCTTGTGAGGTCAGTGGGGCCGAGAGAGTCCTGAAGAACTGTGACTAGCCCAAGGTCACCCAGCAGGCTTCGTGTGTAGAAGTGGGAAACAAATCAATTTCACCACATAGGAATCTGCCACTCATATGGAGGAGAGGGGAATCAAACCCAGTTCTCCAGATTAGAGCCCACCATGCTTAATCACTACACCATGCTGCCATGAAAGGGCTGGAAAGGAGGACTGGGGTCAGGGGAATTGTTACATTTTGCAGAGAGAAAAGCTCCCCGCCCTATTGACCTGAACTTGTCAATTGGCTTGGAAGCTGGCCGTGAACTCAATTGGCTACCATACCATAAATTCTAAGGATCAGCTTAAACATGCAACCTTACTCCAAATGACGTTGAGAGAGCATTGATTTCAGATCATGGAGCCATGTGACCTGGAAGAAATTAAAATCACACCAATCCATCTGGTGAAGCCCATGGTCCTCATGTCCTTGTTGCCCCATTTTTCTCAAGGGCACTTTGATTCTATTCCCTTGGTGACGGAGAAATAGGGTGTTTGTTTATTTGTTTATTTATTTGTTTATTTATTGGATTTCCAGGCCACCCTTCCTTTTTTAGGCTCAGGGTGGCTTACAACAATGATACATTAAAATTAAAATCAAATTTCAATTGATCAATACCGATGATAGAAACTCTGGTGCCAATAACTCCAAAATTAAGGCAGGAATGAATCGACAAACTTCAGCATCCATATAAAATGAGGAAAAGGAGAGGGGGAAAAGGGGAGGGAGGCCAGAAGATGGAATACTATTGCTGTCCTCAACCAAAAACCTGGCAGGACAGCTCTGTCTTACAGGCCTTGCAGAACTGTGATAAATACTGCAGGGCACAATCCTCATTAGACAGAACATTTCACCAGGCTAGGGCCAGGGCTGAAAAGGCTGACAGTCAGATAACTTTAGGGCCAGAGTTATTTAGAAGAAGAAGAGTTTGGATTTATATCCCCCCCTTTCTCTCCTGTAGGAGACTCAAAGGGGCTTACAATCTCCTTTCCCTTCCCCCCTCACAACAAACACCCTGTGAGGTAGGTGGAGCTGAGAGAGCTCCAAAAAGCTGTGACTAGCCCAAGGTCACCCAGCTGGCACGTGTGGGAATATACAGGCTAATCTGAATTCCTCAGATAAGCCTCCACAACTCAAGCAGCAGAGCTGGGAATCAAACCAGATCAGAGTACACTTGCTCTTAGCCACTGCTCTTAGCCACTACACCACTGCTGCCCTCTTTTACAATCAGAGCCAATACTCGCTCCAGTATGGATCAGCTTAGAGCACTGGAACACTCTCTAAAAGGTCCCCTTTTTGAGAAAAAAAATGAGCCAGAGTACTTCACAGCTTTATTCCACTGCTTTATGTTCATGTTGCAATGACTGCTGGGCACTGCGGAGTCAGATTTTACAAGTGAGTGGCTAGACTTGGAACAACTGATTAATACTGAGTAAATGAAGTTGTCCTTGGAAGATCCTTGAATTAATGTCTGTTCTTTCTTATGTGATGAGTTAGTCATCATACGGTGACTAGGTTTTTGAAGCATTTTGTTTGTATTTACCCAGATGGATGATCTGATTACTAGAATCAGGAATACTGAACAGGGGAATTAGAGTTGCATGAGATGATGGAAATGGATATGAAACTGGCGATGTCTTAGTGGAAATATTCACAAACAGTAACTGGAATTATAATAATATTCTTTAATTAGGCACACAAATGTAATTTTATTAATGAAACATGAATCTGTAAGTGAATGTGCTCAACTTGACCTATTAATGCCAAGGAGCTTTAGAAAGGAAGATAATAGTATTCAGTTAAAATTCAGAGGGAAAGTTTTATGGAACCTAACACTGACCTTATTGGCTATTTAAAGGGCATTGTAGAAGAAACTGATGCCGACACAGTACTAAATTTAATGAATACTGTTCAAATTCGTATTGCCTTTTGTTGGAAGAAAAAATGTGCTATCTGTAGCAGATTCCCAATGGATAGTCGTGTTGGTCTGTAGCAGTAAAATGAAACAGGATTCCAGTGGCACCTTAACGACTAACAAAAGTTATTCCCCTATAAGCATTCATACACAGTGATGTTAGCAGTGGTTTAACTGAGGAAGTTGCATGTTATAGCAGAATGAGTGTGCATTCGTAAGAAATCTTGTTCTTGCACATTGGAACGTTACATTTCAAAACACCACAACAGTGCTCATATACTTTATTCAATGTTATATAGCTGTGTAAATAGGTTGATATTAGATATATTTTAGATTTTTTTTTGTTTTTCTGTTATTATCACTGATTGTAATTTGGGTTTCATATCATATATTAATAGTAAATACTCAGAAATGATGGAGCAATCAGTCAAGATGGTGGGCTGAGTTTGGTTTCGTTGGTGGCAAGTAGTGAAAATCTGTCTCAAACACTTCCTCTTCAGCCATATTTGCTTTGCGTCAATTGCGTGCCGTGGATTCCCCCAATGAGGTATGATGAGCAGACTTGGCTTTTGTACTTCATATTCCCATTTAGCCATGAAGTTTATAGCATTCAGACATCATCTCTCAAATGAACTTACCCCACACTATTTTTGTAACTCTTGAGTTTCCTATAGGAAATAGGGGATACATATTTATCTGTAAGTGCTGGAAGGAGGAAAATCTGCTTGCATGCATTTGAACTGGAAGGAGGAAAATCTGCTTGTAAGATATATTTGCTCTAGGAATACTATGAATGAAGGAAGGGGTGAATGTCCACTCCAATCAGCCTCACCTCCAAGTTGTTTTGCACTTTAATGAAAGGGTCTGTGCTACTCTATACCTGTACATAATGTCTAGTTAACTCTGTTTTGTGATGTTCAAGTGTTTGCAAATATTGTCAGGTCAAAATAATGCAGGTCAAAAACTAGAAAGCCTCATGTTGCTGTGTAATGTCTGAAAGAAAGGATAGTTCCACAGATGTAAACCAAAGTCTGCTGAAATAAGCTATACACAGAATCTTCTACTTAGTATGGGAATGTGTATAGTACGGATGTGAGTCAGTAAGTCCTGTGATAATCAAAATGTTCATTCTGGCTAACATAACAGTTTTCACTTGAATTAGAAAAGAGGAATGCAGAATGACAAAATGGACTGAGAGATTGTTGCTCTGTGAGTAGCCATTGTGTGGGAGGCAAGCTAGATCTTGCTCGATCTGAAAGTAAATTAGCAGCCTCCTAGGATAGTGTCAGGTTTAGAGGAAATAGAATTAAGCTCACAAGGCTTCCTGTGCTTCGATGTCAAACATCCAGTAGCCAGGCCTCCTGAGGTCCCTAGTATACAGACTACTTTAATTAGGAGCGAAACCATGCAAGGGAATAGGTGAGAAAATAGGTTGTTGGATGCTTGGAGGTTTCTAGCAAAGCAGGGAAAGGGGATTGTTGATTCCTGTGCAGACTTCCTGTGCTCCCAGTAGTGCTGCCAACCCATCGCTGGCAAACCCAGAGAGCTTTCCAAGGGTGGGGCTCTGGAAAACAGCATCACTGATGCCATGGCATCACTTCTAGGCAGACCCAGAAGCAATGTCAGCCCCCACCAGCCTCTATGTTAGAAACCATAGAAATGGTGGAATTTCTAGAGCGTCACAGTAGCCTGTGACATCACTTAAAGGGTTTCTCTGATAAATGATGTTATAGCATTGGCAACACCAATCCCTCCCTCTCCCTCTTCCTTTCACAGCCACGTTGATTGGCAGAAGGCAAATGGGTGTAGTGGAGGGATGACCCACCAGTGCTTGACATTGGGCAACCCCAGACTGCCAGTCTTCTGTATACAGAAGAGCTTTAGAGGAGTCCTTTGTGAAGAACCACAACTCCATGGTTGAGTATATGCCAGTCAGTTGAGGGGACCAGGTTCAGTCTTTGATATGTGTAAATAAAAGATTTGAAGTATTGGGAATTTGGGACCTTGTGTAGCAACTGGAACAATAATATAAGATGTCTTCGTATGTGTAATCATTATCTGCTCATCTTTAGGTGATGATAGGTTTTTATCCTGTATGCTGATACTAGTTCTGTTTCTGTTCTATTGCTCTGATTCAACTCTTGTTCCAAGTACTAAACTTCTAGGCACTCCGTGTCTATTAAGAAATTGCATCCATTTCTGGGACATAAAATTCAAACACGTTTCCAGGTGTGAACAGCTTGTATATGAAAACTGTGACTCTGGCAGGCACTTAATTTTGCAGCTTTCAGTGAGGAATGGAACTTGTGGAAATGTTGGGTCTCTGGCAAGGGACTTTCGATGAGAGACGATAATGAAAAAGATTCTGTGCCTCTGCAGCAGCTTGTCAGCATTATAAGTCAAACCTCTTATTACACATTGCCCAACTGTAGGGATGAGAAGGAAATGATATGCCAACAACCTTAATGAGAACATTAAGTCTCTGAAGATGTGAAAAGAGGTGTTGGAAATGTTGAGTGGCTAAAACAGACACCGTTATATCGTTTCCTAAGGTGTCCTCATAGTACTCCCTGAGAACATAAGAAGAGACCTTTCAACTAGGACAAAGGTCTCTCTTGGATAGGAGTCACATGACTTTGAGAAGCTCCAAAGCAGCTCTCTCCCAGAATTACAACTGGTATAAACAACATAGATCAGTCGCCCTGGGGAAAAAATGGCAACTTCAGAGGGTAGCCTCTATTATACCATACAGTCTGGAAGAAAATGGTCCATTTCGCACAAGTGCCTGAAAATGTTTTGCAAATGGTTTCAAAATCTTTCATTTGTCTGCAACAGCCCCCCCCCCCCCCCGACCTGGTGTTTTGACCATTTTGTGGTCATTCTGCTTTTTAAAAAAATCTTACATTTGTAGCTACAAAGCTTCAAAGCCTCATGTTGCAATTCTCTAGGGGTCAGGTCTACATAGCTACATAGGCACAACCCCTGAAATTAAAACATAATAATATTAAAAATCCTAATGAAATACAGTGTGAGATGGCTAGCATGAGCTCAGAAAATAGTGCTGATGAAGAAGTCCGGGAACTGGGGAGAGGCATGGGAAATATTTTTAAAAGATGGCACAGCAACTGAAAACATTTTCAAATCTTTTTTGAAAATGAATTGCTAGGGAACAACATGAAAATAAAACATTTTCAGGCAGGAAATAAAACATTTTGGGTTAAAAACTATGTGAAACTCCACGAAGGAAAAGTTTTATTTCCTGCCTCAAAATGTTTTATTTGGTTAGTGTGGAAAGGGCCTCTGAACTCTTTCTCTAAGCTCTGTCCCTAAATGCCGTGGAATTTCCCAAGCCAAAGCTGGCAGTATTAAATATAGTGCGTTTATTTATTTAGAAAATTTGTATGATACTTGTCTTGAACTTACTGGAGGCAGTACACAACTAAAACAATAAAAACACACTGACAAATCAATAAAAACAAAACACACACAAAAAGCAACCTAGTCAATACAACCTAGCCAAGCCAAAATAATAATAATAATTAAATTTGCTAAATCAATATAAACAGGTTAATTGAAAAATGCCAGGTCATTAAAAAAATTCAAAATAAACAGAGCATTCTAAAATGATATGGATCAAAACAGTCCCCAGGTTCAGACAAACTATAAAACACCTAGAAAAGATGAACGCCCTTAAATAAAAGCCTGAATAAAGAAGAAGAAGAAGAAGAAGAGTTTGGATTTATATCCCCCCCTTTCTCTCCTGCAGGAGACTCAAAGGGGCTGACAATCTCCTTGCCCTTCCCCCCTCACAACAAACACCCTGTGAGGTAGGTGGGGCTGAGAGAGCTCAGAAGAGCTGTGATGAACCCAAGGTCACCCAGCTGGCATGTGTGGGAGTGTACAGGCTAATCTGAATTCCCCAGATAAGCCTCCACAGCTCAGGCAGCAGAGCTGGGAATCAAACCCGGTTCCTCCAGATTAGATACATGAGCTCTTAACCTCCTACGCCACTGCTGCTCCTCAACCTCCTGGTTGAGGAATGTTGTATCCTGGTGCCTAAAGGAAAGTAAGGTAGACATCAGGTGAGCCTCAAGGAGGAAGGCAGGGTGACACCACCAAAAAAGCCTCATCTCTGGCCACCTGAAAATGCGGGCACAGAGAGCTTGAGAAAATAATTTTATTGTGTTTGTAGATAGACTACCTCAAAGCATGACAGTTTTATTTAGCCCTCATGGCTAATAACTGCTGAGTGATTCTATTCATTAGCAATTCATGTAGTCTTGTAAGCGGCCAAGTAAACCATGGGTCTACTAGCTGTTGTATGGCTGGTCATTTTTGCTCCTAACGTTTTGCCCACATCTATGGCTGGCAACTTCAGGATATGTCCCAGTGAGATGTGTTTCTCTTCGTTTCATGGTGTGGAGTGATTGTATGATGGCATATATATTTTGGCGTAGCACCTATGGGACAGGTGGGGAGGAGTGGCTGGGACATGGAGGGAAATGGTGGGGGCATTCCAGGGGCGTTCTGGGGTGGGTGGGGGTAGGCAGCGCTGCGACAGGGGTGCAGGGTGCGCGCATGCCCCAGGCACAGTTTCCCCTTGCTCCACCTCTGATATTTTGTGCACGTCACAGGAGGTTGAGGCACATTTGCATGTGTCTCAGTGGAGTTCATGTATAGTTGCATTGCTGTTGAGCTTGTAATCACATTCACAACTACATTTGCCTTTGGGGGTTATCTAGTAAAGTAGCGGCAATGGTTAACTGGAACTGAAACCAATCAGGATTTAGATAATTGGTGATAACTGGTGTATGTTAAGATTTCATAAACATCAATAGGTTAAAGGCCATGGGGGATATCCTGCTTGGGGCTTTTTTATTGATTTCTAGGCTGCATTGGACAAGATAATGTGTGAAAAACTGTTCTTGAAACTCTGAAAGTATAACACAGATGCTAAACTAGTATCCATCAACAAATCCTGTGTCTATAAACTCCATCAGTTCAACTTGTGCTGTCTAAAAAAGTGCTTCTTTTAGTTTGTCCTGATTGTATTGCCCATCAACTTCATTGGTCTTGAATTTGGGTGGTCAGGGTGGTGGACTGTATTTATATTTTCCATGCCATTAATAGTTTTGTAAATAACCTCTTAATCTGGTCAGTGTAACTGTGTTATCCTCTCAATCTTCATCCCCGTTTTATAGAGTTCTTCAATCTATCATACTTTTCCCCACCCTTCATAGGGTGTATAGGATGGCATTCATAGATCTCACTTCATCCATCTGCAGAATGCTTTAGAGTTCAAAGACATTCACAGATATTATGGAAACACAGATATTATGGAAAATATATACGCCATCATACAATCACTCCACACCATGAATTCTGTATTCTTTCCAACAGTCCTTCAAGGTTGTCCAGTGCAGGTATTTCCATAATTCAGAAAGAGTGTTGAGATGAATTGTCAGTGTTGTGTAGAGAGTCAAAATTGAGGTTGTTGACTTCCAGATGGCACCTGGATATCTCCTAGAATTTTAACTTATCTTCTGGCTGGAGAAAATGGCAGATTTGGAGGACAGACTCTATGACATCACATCCTTGCTGTTCTTCCCCTCCCCAAACTCCAACCTTCCCAAGGCTCTGTCCTAAATCTCCAGGAATTTCCCAACCTGGAGATAGCAACCCTACTTAGAATGTCAAACTAAGCCTGGGAGAACCAGGTTCAGACTTCCCCACTGTGTGCCATAAATTTCACTGACTGATCTTGGCCCAATCATATACTGATCTAAATCAGAAGGGAGAATCATGTATTCTTCTTTATTTTCCCTACAGGAATGGAGGGATTAAATTGTCCTAGAGACATAAAGATTGACTGGTAACTTAGCAAAGACCACATAATATGATTATAAGTGAGGATTAGTGTTGCCAACTTCAGGTTTGGAAGTACCTGGAGATTTGAGGGTAGAGCCAGAGGAATGCGGTTTAGAGAGGGGTGAGCCTTGGTAGTGTGTAATGACATGCAGTCCATCTTGTACAGTAGCTGTTTTCCCCAAAAGTGGGGAGATTTTTTTTAAAAAAATAAGCAATTTGTGCCATTTTGAGATCAGCATAATTACAGGAGATCTCCATTTTCCACCTGGAGATTGACAACCCTACTGAGAACTTGGTAACCCAAGACTTTAGGGCAGCTACACTGTTTCTTCTGTGCCTTAATTGGTGTAGTTTCATTAGTGCATTATGATTCAGGTTGAAGATCAGCACCTATAACATATGCATAAATAGTAACAATGATGCTGATACTGAATGTACTCGTGTGTGTTTCTGCTTTCTAGCTTCAGCTCCCCTCCCCTTTTTATTCTGAAATAAATAGAACTCCTGCTCATCCTCTAGAAAACTGAGCAAATCTGCAACATTTCCACCACAATCTGGCCAGATTAGACTCCCACATCTATCTTCTCAAAAGGTATGGGTGGTGGTGGTGGTGGTGGGATAAAGTCATCATGGGAATTATTGTACTGAAATTTTAAAAGTATATACATAGTTTAGGGCAGGATGATTTATAAAAGACATTGGAGGGTCATGACGACAATATTCAACGGCTTCCATAGGGCTGCACAGAAGCTTGCTCTCACTGTGTGGAACTGAGGCCCCAGTAAGAGCACCCCCTGCTGGGTGGCCACCCAACCTGCATGATACCAATATGGTGCCTATGTGATTATGCATCTGTGTGGCTTAGGAGAAATACTGATCATCTCTCTTTTTTATTATAAAATATATACATATTAGGGATGCTAGCTTCCCCTGGAATTACAGCTCATTTCCAGATCGATTTTTTCTGGATAAAATGAATGCTTTGGAGGGTGAACTGTATGAAATTGAGGTCCCACTGGGCTCTATGGCACTGGACCTCCCCTGAGGTCCCTGTCCTCCTCAGGCTTCACCCCCAAATCTCCAGGAATTTCCCAAGGTGGATCTGAAAACTCTAACCCCTGATCCATCGCCAGTGTACAAATACAGATACGATGGACCGCTTACAAGGCTGAAAGTAATAAGGCAATTAAATCTTTATACAAGAGAAAGAAGCTAGACTATCCCAGTGCAAAAAAACATACACAGAACCTTCTTTTTCCATCTATTCAAACTCTGCAGGATCTTTGATAGGACTGGATAATAATCACACAACACAGAATCTGTGATCTTTCGATGCATTCTTTTGGGGGAGCAGATGATTTTTTAAATCTCCTGTATCAAATGTAACACTAAGAGTGCAAGTGAGTGAGCAGAGGTGGTCAGGGACAATGCCACGAGGACGGTGGTACGCTGCCTCCACTGAGGCTTCAGACCATGCAGAAAGGGAAAGTTTAAATTCTTCAGACTGCTTGAATCACCCCATAGGACTGCACTTTTGTGCAGTGTAAGTCTGCAGAGCCAAAGGCCAGCATTCCTGGGCTGAAACATCAGAGGAAGCCAACTAATGTCAGCTCCACCCCCAGGAGCACATCGACCTCTGCTGGTGTCCGACCAGATGTTGGTGTTGCTGCCTGGCAGCCCAGACTTCTGGGTTTTACTGCCATGGAGCTGGGGGACAACTGGCTGGCAATGCCTCTGCCCCATCTGGGGTGGGGGTACTTCTTGCACTGATGGAGAGGAAGCAAACAGCAGCTCTCCATCATTCCCTGTGAGCATTCAGCCTGCTTCCATCTGGATTAGGCTGTATATATACCACTGCAATAGTCAATAAAAATCCATGCATTCTTTCTAATACTACTGCTATACAATTCAATAACACTGGTTCTGGTTTCTAAGGATGATTCCGCATGGGCCAAAAACAGTGGTGTGAAAACGGTGTGAAAATGGTATAAACCCTTTTACACTGCTTTAAACCCTTTTACACCATTTTCACACAGTTTTCACACCGCTGTTTTTGACCCATGCAGAATGAGCTGCCCTAAGGCATTTGATATTTGTATCAAATTATTTCTGCTATTACTTTCCAGGACTTGTCCAGATTGATTGCACTTCCACCACATGTGGGGAAAAAAGTGCTATAGTCCTTGCTGTGGAAGTAGCAAGCACTTGATCAAGAGATGTGTGCAGCTAACAAAACTGATAGTCTTTACAGGAGTCGTGCACGAGACATATTTCTATGCAGTGCAAAGTCTGTCAAGCGGCAGCCTCTTGGTGCCCCCTCCATAGGTTTTCAAGGCAACAAATGAGCAGATGTGGTTTGCCATTGCCTGCTTCTGCATAGTTACCCTGAGCTTCCAGGGTGGTTTCCCATCAAAGTACTAACCAGGGCAGATTCTGCTTTGCTTCCAAGATCTGACAAGACTAGGTTACCCTGGGCCATTTGAGTTAGGACATATATTTATATAGCACATGCCTATTTTTTTTAGGACTAAAGTGGACTCCTTTAGTTACTAGGATGTAGTTCCTAGACTCAGCTTGGGCAAAATACTGTAGAGTGAATTAGTGTGTTTTTTAATTAAAATTAATTAAAATGTGAAGTATGTCCTTTATTTCATAAAATTGAAAAAAATACATTAGGAAAAGACCTGGCATGGGATTTTCCTAGTAAGGAAGTAACTTGTCAAGTTTAAGATGCAATGGATGCATGCTGGGGCTTCAAAACCACACCTAAGGAGGAAGCTGATGTGATGTTTCCTGTTTGCGTTTGGAATACAAGGATTAGGTCACCAGTGAGAGAGTATCACACTGAAGCTGGAGGAGGACTGTAGTTAGCCTCCTTCACTGGGTGGTGTACAAGTATTACTTGGTGGCGCTACTGTATTTACAGATGGTGCCAGAACCTCAGGCAGTGTTCAGAGTGAGCAATGGCACCAACTTGGCCTATGAAGGTGCTCCCCTCCATGCAAAGGAAGTTGGTTGTGCCTCCTTCAAATTAGCCCTTCCAAATCAGAGGCTGATTCTGCATGGGCCAAAAACAGCGGTGTGAAAACAGAGGCTCATTCCGCACACGCAAAATAATGCACCTTCAAGCTGCTTTCACAACTGTTTTTGCCATTCCGCACAGCTTCAAAGAGCCCTGAAAGCAGCTTGAAAGTGCATTATTCTGCGTGTGCGGAATGAGCCAGAGTGAAAATGGTATAAACCCTTTTACACCATTTTCACACCACTGTTTTTGGCCCATGCAGAATCAGCCAGAGTAGCCGATTGATGTGGAGTGATGGTCTCGTTTCTTTTGCCTGCCTGTCTCTATGGGACAAGGCAATAAGTCCTCAAAGTCCCTGCTTCTTGTTCAGCTGAATTGAAGCCCCTTTCTCAATCTCCTTTCTTAACTTATAGTTGAATGGGATTTTGGTGCTGATATACTAAGACAGTCACTACTATGTATATGAATGTAATTGGAAATGCATTTGGGCTTTTCATTTGCCAAGGCCCGGCAGGGAATTTCCTGCTTCCATCTCCATTACACTATATGAAGTATGATGATTTGCAACAAACAAAAATAATTTAAATGCCTGTTCCTAATGGATCTCATTCCTTTGCAAATAGTGGATTTTAATTACTTTCTACATTTTTTATTACACTCGGAGTTGGCCCCTGTGCATGAATATCATTTTCAGCATTGTGCAATCTTGCTTGTAAGTTTCTGTACATTTATTAAAATTCTTATGGAGTTATTCTCTCGAATGGTAAAATAGTTTCAGTTCATTACCTCCTCTCGGAGTTTGCCAACTAGCAGCAAGCAGAGGCTGCAAGCTTGAATTGTGCTGTATAATTTCTGAAACAAGCCATTTGTCAATGATTGCACGGGCCCTGGTAGGGAGGGGGAAATGCTTTGATCCTCTGTGGTATATTTTTAGCACTTTCCCATCGTTATTGAATAGACATGCGGGAAATAATGTGAAATACGTAGATAAGCCACTGCACAGGTTATCATGAGAAACTGTGGTGGGACAGCAACTTGGTTCCAGGTTCAATCCTCTGCTTCTCCTGCTTGAAAGGATCCAGTGGTGGGTGATGTGAAAGGCCCCTTTCGCACATGCAAAATAATGCATTTTCAAACCACTTTCACAACTGTTTGCAAGTGGATTTTGCTATTCCGCACAGCTTCAAAGAGCACTGAAAGCAGTTTGAAAGTGCATTATTCTGCATGTGCGGAATGAGCCAAAGATCTTTGCCTGAGATGCCAGAAGAGCTGTGGCCAGTAAGAGGAGATAGTCCTGACCGTGGCCCTTTGTCCAGAAATCACTGGAAATGTTTGCAAAACATTTGCAGAAGATTTCAACCCTTTCCCGTTTGTCTGTACTCACCCCCTCAAAATGATTCCTGGAGGCCATTTTGTGATTGTTCCGGTTTTTTTTAAATTCTTTGTGGATTTGTGGGTTTGATGCTCTGTTGCTTCAAAGCCTCATGCTGCAATTCTCCTAGGTTGTATACATGAGGCTTCGAAGATTTGTCCCTTCCCAATATACCTTTTTAATGACAAAAATAAACCTGTGAGCCAATGGAGCAAACTCAGAAAATGATGCCAAGGAGGACTGGTGTCAGGTGTGGGAAACGTTTTAAAGAGATATGTGCAGCAAGTCAAAACATTCTGGAAAAAAAATTCAGTGAAAATTGCTAACACAGACGATTCATTTAAAATGTTCTGAGGGTGGAAATATATGGAACTCCTCAGAGGAAATGTTTCTTCCCTGCCTCAAAATGTTTCATTTTGTTTGTGCAGAAAGGGTCCTTGCTAGATTAAAAATCATATAGGTGAGCCTCATGGAGTGCAGGAGTGCAGATTTTCAGCGTAATCCTAACCTCAGACTGCCCTCCTTGAATGGGGGGTCAGGGATCAACCCTGCTTTGGGTGGCCTCATTTTCCCCTCCCCCGGGTCCTTCTTGGGAGGCAGGACCACATGGGGGACCCTGCTGAGCTCCAGGGGCTTTCCTGGCGGATGGCAGCCTGGCTGAGTCCAGGTGAGAGAGACAATGTCAGGTTTTAGAGTTATTACCTGCAACCCTGCAAGGTTGCACTTGTTGGGGCTGTTTGATGGGGAGCAAATTGTTTTCTTCTGCATTGCCAAGGAGGCAGGAGCGTATGGGGAAAGCCTTGCACGTGGATTTTGGAAGGTTTACTTCAGAGTAAGCTAGTGGAAAGTAGGTTTGTAGATCGTGGAAAGAGGAAGGCTGGGATCATCCTCAGCCATGGTTGTCGTGGGTTTCCAACTCCTGGCATGCAAATCCCAGGACATTTGGGGATAGATTCTCAGAAGCTATGGCCTTTAGGACCAGGGTGGGGAACATGCTCAGTGAGGAATATGGCTGTCAAGTCCACCCTCCATGGCAGACATTTTTTTTTGGGGGGGAGTTCAGCCCTCCCCCCTGGAAGTTGACAACCCCATTAAAGGCACCAATTTTGATCCACCATCCAAGTGGAACTTGAGGGGGTTCTTGGGGGGGCATAATCAGTGTCTTTCAACACAAGAAAAGAGAAATTTGTGAAACAGGGGTTCTATGCCTGGTCATTTGAATCATGTACAAAACAACAGGCTTTTTACCCCCTCCCTTTGCTTTGTTGGGTAAAAATGGGCCCCAAAGAAGGGAACTTCTCCCTGCATGAGAATATATACAGTGTTATCTTCATTTTAGATGTCAAAAAGTATTTGCAGATCCAAGTGCTTTCTTTTCCATGGAAAATGGGTCCAAATGGCTCTTTGCGTGTTAAAGGTTGCCAACCCCTGCACTAGTGGAACTTACTGTGAATGTGGTGGTCAGAACTGAGGCAATCTTTTTTTTTTCTGAACAATCACGCATGCCTGCCAAACTCATTTGAATTGGGCTTTCTCAAAAATACCTGTGCACAAAATTGCTGCCAATCTATACTTATCAGCAACCATTAGTGTTATTAACTTAGACCAGGAATTCCCCAACCTTTTTAAACCTGCAAACATCTTTGAAATTCTGCCACAGTGTGGTGAGCATTGCCACAAAATGGCTGCAATAGGAGGTGGAGCCAGCCACAAAATGGCTGTTACAGCTTACCTTCAGTCACACAATGAAGTTCCTTGTGCTGTAATGCTGTAATGGTGTTAGCAGGTGGTATGGTGTTGCCCTTCTGCTACGTGAGAGGTTTTTCACTGCCAATTAGGGTTGGAGATTCGGACAGTCCAAATCCGAATTTTTACCGAATCTGCACTGAGTCGAATGGATTCGGACGAGCAGGGTCCGAATCTGAGCTGTCCGAATCCTAACAGATCCGAATCCCACCAGCCGAATTGCGTTTTTATTTTTTGGTGTTTTTTCACATTTCGGCCTGCAGGGGGCGCATTTTTAAACATATCAGCACCAAAATTTCAGGGTATCATCAGGGGACTGTCCTGATGATACCCTCCAGACTAATTGCAGTTTGGTTTAGAGGGCCAAAGTTATGGACCCCAAAGGGGTGTCCCTATCTCCCATTCTTTCCAATGGGAACTAAGGAGATGAGGGCTACCCTTTTGAGGGTCCATAACTTTGGCCCGTACTGATATCATCTAAATTCACCCCCTGCAGGCACCCCCAGAAATTTGCACAAGATTCTTTGTTCTGCAGTGACTTAGCTGCGTCGCTGTCAAAACCCTCAAAATGGTAGCCACCATCTCCTTAGCTCTCATTGGAAACAATGGGGGATAGAGGCCCCCCTTTGAGGGTCCATAACTTTGGCCCCCCTGAACCAAACTGCACCAAACTTGGGGGTGTCATCAGGACAGTCTCCTGATGATACCCTGAAGGTGGTGCCACTAGCTTTAAAAATTCCGGTTTTCATGTTTCACCGCTCCTGCACATGAAGCCTGCTGGAGTGAGTGAGCGGTGAAAACACATGAAACCAGCATTTTTTTTAAAGCTAGTGACCTAAACTTTCAGGGTATCATCAGGGAGACTATCCTGATACAAAAGTTCAGTACAGTTTAGTAATAGGAACCAGTGCTCAGACCCCAAAAGGGGTGTCCCTATCTCCCATTCTTTCCAATAGAACTAGGAGATAGGGGGCTTCTGCTGAGGGTCCCAGCCTGGCCCCCCTGAACCAAACTGCACCAAAATTTGAGGGTATCATCAGGACAGTCCTGATGATACACTGAAAGTTAGTACTGATAAATCTACAAATTCACCCCCTGCAGGCACCCCCAGAAATTTGCACAAGATTCTTTGTTCTGCAGTGACTTAGCTGCGTCGCTGTCAAAACCCTCAAAATGGTAGCCACCATCTCCTTAGCTCTCATTGGAAACAATGGGGGATAGAGGCCCCCCTTTGAGGGTCCATAACTTTGGCCCCCCTGAACCAAACTGCACCAAACTTTGGGGGTGTCATCAGGACAGTCTCCTGATGATACCCACGAAAATTTCCAGTGCCACTAGCTACAAAATTCGGTTTTCCATGTTTCACGGCTCCTGCACATGAAGCCTGCTGGAGTGAAGTGGCGGTGAAAACACTAACTCAGCATTTTTTAAGCTAGTGACCTAAACTTTCAGGGGTATCATCAGGAGACTGTCTGATGATACCCCTAAGTTCAGTGCAATTTCATTATCAGAAGACGAAGACCCTGGACAAAGAGGTGTCCCACCCCATTCTTTCCAATGAGACCCCAAGAACTGCTGAGTCCATGCTGGCCCCCCTGAACCAAAACTGCACCAAACTTGGAGGGTATCATCAGGACAGTCTCCTGATGATACACTGAAAAGACCCAGTACTGATCAATCTACAAATTCACCCCCTGCAGAGGCACCCCCCAGAAATTTGCACAAGATTCTTTGTTCTGCAGTGACTTAGCTCTTGCATTAAGCTGTCAATAGGGAGACTTTCTGATAGAGGGGGCTGTGGAGTGCACATTTTTCATAGGTAAAACCCACAAAACTTTCAGGGTATCTTCAGGAGAGTCTCTGTGGATGACACCATCCAGGTTTGAGGAACTTTTACCTCAGGGGGGGGCAGTGGGAGATGGACCCTACCCTTTTGGGTCCCATAGGAATTAAACCCCCTGAAGCAAAATTCCCCCAAACCTGGATGGTGTCATCTAGAGACTCTCCTGAAGATACCCTGAAAGTTTCGTGACCACTACCTTCAGAAATGTGCACCTCCACAGCCCTCTACCAAAATTCCACATTGACAGCAATACAGCTAATGGTCACTGCAGAACCAAAGAATCTTGAACAAATTTCTGAAACCTGCAGGGATGCATTTTGAGATATATGTCTGACGCACCAAATTATCAGAGGGTATCATCCAGGTGACTGTAATCCCGATGTTGCCCACAAGTTTGGTGCAGTTTGGTTCAGGTATGGACCCTCAAAAGGGGTGCAACTATCCCCCATTGTTTCCAATGGGAGCTGATAGGGGATGGGGGCTACACCTTTGAGAGTCCATAACTTTGGCTCCCCTGAACCAAACTGCACCACACTTTGGGGGTATCATCAGGACAGTCTCCTGATGATACCCTGAAAGTTGGTGTCACTAGCTTTAAAAATGCTGGTTTGCGTGTTTCACCGCTCACCCACTCCAGCAGGCTTAATGTGCAGGGCGGTGAAACATGAAAACGAATTTTTAAAGTTAGTGGCATAAATTTCAGGGTATCATCAGGATACTGTCCTGATGACTACCCGAAGTTTAGTGCAGTTTGGTTCAGATGCCAAAGTTATGGACCCTCAAAGGGGGGCCTCTATCCCCCATTGTTTCCAATGAGAGCTAAGGAGATGGTGGCTACCATTTTGAGGGTCCATAACTTTGGCCCCCCTAAACCAAACTGCACCAAGCTTGGGGGGTGTCATCAGGACCCTGATATTTTGGTGCTGATATATCTAAAAATGCGCCCCTGCAGGCACCCTCAAAAATTTTCCCAAGATTCTTTTTTCTGCAGTGACTTCTGCATTGCTGTCAATGGGGAATTTCTGGTGGAGGGCTGTGGGTTGCACATTTATCAAGGTGCAGTCACAAAATGTTCAGGGTATCTTCAGGAGAGTCTTTGGATGACACCATCCAGGTTTGAGGAACTTTGCTTATGGGGGCAGTGGGAGATGGACCCTACCAATAACATCGAACCCCTTGAAGCAACGGTCACCAAACCTGGATGGTGCCATAAACAGACTCTCCTGAAGACACCCTGAAAGTTTTGAGGGTTTACCATGAGAAATGTGCACTCCACAGCCCTCCCACAGAAATTTCCCATTGGCTGCAATGGAGCCAGCCAGCCACTACAGAGCACAGAATCTGGGGAAATTTCTTTGGGTGACTATGAGGGGTGCAGTTTTAGAGCTACTGTCACCAACATTTCAGGGTATCATACAAGTACTGTCCCTATGATACTCCCCAAGTTTGGTGAAGTTTGGTTCAGGGGGTCCAAAGTTATGGACCTTCAAAAGTGTAGCCCCCATTTCCTGTTAGCTTCCATTGGAAATAATGGGGGATGGGGCACCCCTTTTGAGGGTCAATAACTTTGCCCCCCCTGAACCAAACTGCACCAATCATGGGGAGAATCATCAGGACAGTCTCCAGTTGATATCCTGAAAGTTTAGTGCTGCTAGCTTTAAAAGTGCACCCCCTGCAGGCCAAAACGTGTAAAAACACCAAAAATTCAAAAAAATAATAAAACGGACCCGAATTTTTCGGATTTACCCGAATTTTCAGGCATATCCGAATCAGCTATGATTCGGATGCGGGCATACAAATCATTTTATGCCCCAAAATACCCAAATCCGAATTTTACCGAATTTTTTTAGTATTGACCAACCCTACTGCCAATCTTAATCAAAGGCCAAACCACACATGATGCTAGGGGCCCTGATCCTTAGAAGTGCTGTTGAATAGCGAAAAGCAGCTGTGTGCATATACAGGGGAGGCGAACTGTCCATACCATTTTCTCTAATCTGAAATCCTCCCTGGTTTCCTTAAACTCAGGGGGGTGGAATTATCCCTTACTCATATCACAGCTTTTATGGGAGTAATGAAACTGGTAGAGGGGAGGTTACTGATTAAGAAAATCTCTATAGAGCAGAGATTACTGATCAAAAAAATTGTGCACCAGTACGAGTCAAACCTTTCCTTCCCAAGTGTGATAACCTTGATCCAGTGGTGGGATTCAGCAGGTTCACACAACTTCAGCAGAACCGGTTGTTAAAATGGTGCTTGTAAACCAGTTGTTAAATTATTTGAATCCCACCACTGCCCCCTTTGGTTGCATTTTGCACTTCAGTTACACATCGGGGTCACTTGTGGTTTCATCTTGATGATGGGACATTTTGCATACAAAAGTTGATGAACCACTGAGCTTTGGACACCTTCTTACTTTGCCACACACACCCCTGCACCCAGGAATCCATTTGAATGGCTCCTTTTTGATGACAAACTATTTTTTTTTCGTGCATAAGTTGCAAGAAGCAACAATCTCAGGTTGTGACAGGGAGGTGGTGTCTATGAGAAAGCAATCTAGTCATGCAAATCATTACCTCTAAAAGTCTTTAAACATAACTAATGGTCATAATCAAGAGGACATGAACTGAACTGGGAGGTTATGGAGCCAGTTGCTAGGATAGATAGATTTAAAGTGAAAAGTCAGGAGAACAGAGGCCTTTCCCACACAAACCTTTAAAAATCCTTTGTGGCCCAAAATAAACACTTCCTTTGGGGAGTTCCAAATAGTTTTTACCCCCTTTGGCTCCTAAAACGTTTTATTTGCAGGCTCAAAACATTTTAAATGAATAAAACCACACAGCACCCCAGTGATTCCGGCCGTGAAAGCCTTCGACAATACATTTTAAATGAACGTTCTTTTAAAACAATTCTTTCGTTGAAATGTTTTTAAAATGTCTCCAGTTGTCTGTGTGATCTCTTTAAGACATTTTCCATGCCTCTGTGCTCTCCCTGGACTTTCTCCTCAGTGCCATTTTCTGAGCTCACTTGATTTTCCCTTGCCTGGTTATTTGCAGCATTTCCAGTTTTTTTAAAAAAGAAAATTGGAGGTCAATCTTTGAAACACCGAGTACATGAGCAGCGAACTGAATCACGAGGTCTTGAAGCATTGAAGTATCAATTCCACACAGAACTAAAAAAAAAAGGGAATAATCACATAATGGCAACCATGAATCATTTTGAGAGGGTGAATGTGGACATACATTGTTGTAAAGGAGGAAACTGAAAATGTTGTAGAAATGTTTTAGGTAATTTGTGCGTTAATGGTCAGAGTGTAAGTTTAACATGTATGGTGTCTGTTACACTTTGTGCTAATCAGGATGGGTAACCAAAGCTATAATGCTGTAGGATCTTGAAAATTAGCTAGTCTATCGAGATGCAGCAGGCGCTGATGGGAATTGTAGTCCATAACATCTCGATTGCCAAAGGTTTGCCACCACGGTGCTAGAGCAATGAGATATTATTTTGAATCATGAGTTTTTTCTTCTGTTGTATGCCTTACGCTGTCAAATTAGGGGCAGATTTGCTGTTCTTTCAATACTGGAACATAGGGTAGTTGATCTGTGTATGCACATAGGGATGAATGCTGCTGAAAATCAGCCCTGAGGAAAGGCTTTGCATTCCAAGCAAACTGCTCAAGGGTTTCAAGGCAAGCACCGATACGTGTAACCAGCCGGCAGGGCACTGGAAGAAAACATCATCAAATGGAGCGTCATCCAGCACAAAAGCAATCCTTTATTGGTACTCCTTTTCTTCCACTGCTGTTGGAACCTAGGGATGAATGCAGCTGAAAAGCAGCCCCGAGGAAAGGTTTTGCTTTCTCAGCAAGCTGCCCAAGGGTTTCAAGGCAGAAATCGATTCGATATGTATAACCAGCTGGCAGGGGACTGGAAGAAAACATCATCAAATGGAATGGCATCTAGTCAAAAGCATTCCTTTATTGACACTCCTTTTCTTCCACTGCTTTTGCAACCTCAAGCTGCTGCTAGAAACAGATACAGGTAGAAGGATGTCAGAGCATCAGGTCAATTTTGGAAGGCATTTGGTCAGCCTTGGCATGCACATGCATTACCACTTTCTTTGGATTGGGCTGCCCTTTACTATTGAGTCAGATTCTGTTCTGGGTAATTACCATTCCATTCAGTTCTTTAATTACAGAATAACCTGAGTGTAATTGAAAAGGGGGGAGTTAACTTGTGAATTTTAACATCTCCATAATGTAAGGCTTTGCATGCGGAAATGAATGTTTTGAAGACTTCTGCCCCAATATCACATTTTTAAGCAAATCTGGGGGTTTTTTTGGAGGGGGGATTAAGGAAAATAGTGTTTCAAAGTTTATAAGGCTGACAATTGGGTTGATGACATGTTAATGAAAATAATATCATGTACTGTTTGTACTGAGATGGCTTCCTGTTTACCTGAATTTGCTATGCCTCATCTAACTGTGGATCATTCTAGCTCTGTGAAGCCATCTCTTCTTTCAGGCTCAGCTGTTGACTATCTGAATTGTTTAGGTGTTTTCCAGGTCAACTGAAAATGAAACACACATTGGATTAGACTCTTTTTTTATCCAATCCAACTGGGAATGAATCAAGTACAATAAGTGGAACTAGTGAGGATGACCTACGTATAGAAGTTGGCTTGGACTTCCTTTTAATGTATTGTGCAGGCATGAATGGTGACATTTCTGCTACTAAACCTTCTCTCTGTGTAGATTACTCTTGCTAGATCACTTTATTTTACTGGAGGCTAGTTGTTAGTATGATTTGTTCTTTCTGCATTTCATGGTTTTGGTTTATCAGTCATTAAATTTAATAACCATTAATAAACAATTAATAAACCATTAATAAACCATTAGTAAACCATTAATAAACCATTAATAAACCATTAATAACCATTAATAAACATATGCAGAAATGTGTACATTAAAAGACAAGAACAGTCAATTATAATTAAAATTTCCTTAATATTACCTAGAAAGCAAACCTCAGCAGGCCTGTTCATACTCCTAGTCAATTCTATTCAAGTAGGCTTACTTTCAGGAAAGTGTTGCTAAAATCCAGGTGGGTCTGGAGATCTCCCACAATTACAACTGATGTCCACACAAAAGAGATTATATCCCCTTGAGAATATGGCTGAAATGCTGGACTGTATGGCATTATACCACATTGTGGTCCCTCTCTTTCTCAAACCCCAACCTCCACGGGTTCCACTGCCAAATACCCAGGCATTTTTCAACCCATACTTGGTAACCCTAGCCAACTCAGGCTGTAAGCAGAACTTTTGACTGTGGTACTGCAGTTTACCAGTCTGCACAATGGGACTCAAGTAATTAGATACTTTTTTTTTTAAGGAGTTTGTTATTGGGATGCTGTGTGGTTTCCGGGCTGTATGGCCGTGTTCTAGCAGCATTCTCTCCTGACGTTTCACCTGCATCTTTGGCTGGCATCTTTGAAAATGCCAGCCACAGATGCAGGCGAAACGTCAGGAGAGAATGCTTCTAGAACACGGCCATACAGCCTGGAAACCACACAGCACCCCAGTGATTCCAGCTGTGAAAGCCTTCAACGATTTTGTTATTGTTTTCACTTTATGGCAAATATAGCAATATTATCACAACAACAATGTGGTAAGCTGCTATACTGCAGTCAAAACTTTGCTCATGACCTGAGTTGGATCTTCATCAATGTTGGTTGTCAGGTAGCTGGCTCAAGGTTGACTCAGCCTTCCATCCTTCTGAAGTCAATAAAATGAATACCCAGCTTGCTGGGGATAAAGTGTAAATGACTGGAGAAGGTGGTGGTAAACCACCATGTAAACAAAGTCTGCCTAGTAATGTCACCCCATGGGTCATTAATGACCCAGTGCTTTCACAGGAAACTACTTTTACCCTTTAATATATACCCACTGCTTAAATTCCCCCTCCTCCCATAATGCCTGTTTGGTATGTAGAAGCAGCTGGATAGAAAGGCTAAAGCTCTAAAGATCCAGAGCCTGGAAAGACATGCCATGCCATTATATTCTTGTCCAGTTGTCCTTTATGTGCCTGATAAACCAGTAAACAATTTACTAAACTATGTTCTGTCAGGTAACCAGTACTGGAGACTGAAATCCAGTAGTCTCCAGATTTTACCAGGTTCTGCCACCAGATTTTACCATCAGACTTCACTCATATTCACTTGTGTCCCCTCACCCCTAACTGCCAAATTCTGCCCTGGTGCTGACACCAGTTGCCAGATTTTGAATTATGTCTTCCAGGCCTGCCTCTTCCTTACCTATTGGCCCCATTGTATGGATCAAAGTTTTTGAAATCAAAATTTGAAAACTCTCATTCTATGTTACAATTGTTTTTCCAGTGGAATTCAAGGACTGGCAATAAGTATGCCTTTAGATCACCCATAAGAAACTTGAGCTAAACATGGACTATATTTAAGATTGCCACAGCTGGATACCTCTCACTGATATCCTTTGTTGCCTGCCACCACTCTGAGAAGTGGTGGGAGAAAAAGGTGGTGTCATAAATAGCATGATATCAGTTCCAGAGAAAATCTGGATGTGGGTCAAATCACCCCAGGGACTGCCAAAAACGATGGATTTCCTAGAGTGATGTAACATCACTTCTGGTTTTCTCTAGGAATGACTTCATGGGGCACATGACATGAGTGAATCCCCCCATGAACCCCCATAGAGTTTCCCCATAGGTATACTTGTGCTGTATGTTGTAGTCACATTTCTTAGAACTACAGGTAAAATCTTTTGAAACAGATAAAGAATGAGCTCTACCATCACCTCTCTTGGGCAGTAAAGAGGGAGAATGGCAAAGTAGGTGCATTAAATTATGAATGACATTAACGTAGCTCTTTGTTTCAGTTATGCTCACATAACTGATGAGAAAACAAGGACTTTCATCTGAGTCTCTAAGCTCTTAAATATGTAATAGCTTCAGACTTTCTTAAGCCTCTCTTTGAAGCTAGCAAAATATGAACAGATTTAGCCAAACCTGAACTGATTTCGGTCCCTTCTTTGACGGGTGTGCTAAAAATCTTCCCTCCCCCAAAGTTTAAAAAATAACAAAACTATGTATATATTTCAGGAACGTTCCTTGTAGGCTGAGGTTCTGGTTTACAGAGGATTACGAGATTTTTTTCCGAAGATTGAATTGTGCCTTTTAAATTCAGTGACTAGAGTTGAAGGGATAAAGGGATTATAATAAATGGAAAGCATGAACTTTGGAAACTAATTTTCTGGCCTAGCTGTTGCAAAAATCTAACTTCAGATGCCTTTACATACATTTCTCCCAAGTGGAAACTCCTGACATACCATTTCTTTACTTTTGAAAGCTCGGCACTATTGAAAAATCAGGTTGCCTTTTGAGATTCTAATTTAATGTCCTCCATAGCCACAGTCCTTATCTCATTGAACTGTAATGCTGGGGGGAAAAATGGCCCCAACGAAAATGGTTTTATAGAATGACTCAAAAGAAGATATTCTGCTCTCTCTCTCCTGGGTCTTATAAATATTCCAAGGTGCTTTGGAAGCTCCTAATATCTTTAATTTCACTGGCACAGACCAGGCATAATGCTGCTTTGTCCAGCGACATTGAGGCAGCCACCTACCCATGCTTCAGACAATGTAACAGTGGAAACATATGCTCATGTTTGATACATACTGGATATCATGCACTCGAAAGAAACCCTTGAACCAATGCAGTAGTTTATCAGTTCTGGGGCTGAATATCTAAGGATCACCTTTTTTCTTCTTTTTCTTTTCTTCTTTTTCTTCTGTTCAGACAGAATATTTTCCATTTTTTGTCAACTACCACTCAAGGGCTATGAATGATCATTAATCCTTTGGGTGAAGTATTTAATGGAAGAGAAAAAAAATGAAACAAACTAATAAAAAGATGTTTCTCAGGTTCACCATGAGAAGAACATTAAACAGTGGGTCAAAGTAACAGCAGTAACTTTCAGGGAGAATCAGACCTGAAAAAATATGGTGAATTTTCTGGACCCACTTCATTTTGGAAAGACATGGGAAGTGGTTTCCACATACCAGTTTTCTCAGTATATCCACAAAAGGCGCGCGCGCGTGTGTGTGTGTGTGTGTGTGTGTGTGTGTGTGTGTGTGTGTGTGTGTGTGTGTGTTAGGGTTGCTATTCTCCAGATGATGGCTGGTGATCTCAAATAATTGCAACAGATCTCCAAGGCTGTTTCCGCACGGGCGGAATACAGCGTCCCAGGAACGCTAAAAATAGCGTCCCTGGGGAGGGGTTTGCATGGCCTTGCAACCCCTGAGCGGCACGAAGCCGCTGTTTCAGAACCTCGCTCCCTGAGCGAGGTTTTTTGGAAACAGCTGCTTCCAACTGCTGCCGTGCGAACGGCAGGGGCTGGAAGGCACCATTTTCCCCCGTTTCCCAAACACCTTACCATCCCTCTGACCTTCCGGCACATCGCCCAGGCCAGGGGACATGCCCCCCTGCCCTGCAACTCCAGAGCTGTCACACAGGGAAGGGGGGGCGTGTCCCCTGGCCTGGGCGACACGCCGGAAGATCAGAGGGACGGTAAGGTGTTCGGGCAACAGCGCAGCCTCTGCGCAGGCTGCACTGTCTTCCCTGCCCCTGCCGGGACCGTTCACACAATATATGCCGACACCCCCCCCACACACACACACACCTAGTGTGGCCATGCAGAAACAGCCCAAGTTACAGAGATCAGTTTGCCAGGAAAAAAATAAGAGCTTGCTTTTTTGTCCTGCTTTTTCTCTACCTTTAAGGAGTCTCAAAGCAGCTTACAAATTCCTTCCCTTTTCCTTCCCACACCTTGTGAAATTGGTGGGGCTGTGTGAGTTCGGAGAGAACTGGGAATAGCTCAAGGTTACCCAGCAGGCTTCATATGTAGGAATGGGGAAACAAACTTGGTTCACCAGATTAGAGTCCACAATTCATGTGGAGAAGTGGAGAATCAAACCTGATTCTTCAGATTAGAGTTTGATGGTCTTAGCCACTACATCATGCTGGAGAAAATGGCTCCTTTAGAAGGTGGACTATATGACATTGTACCTCGCTGAGGTCTTTCCCTTCCTCAAACCAGACTTTTCCCAATCTCCACCCACAAAATCTCCACCTCCAACTCAGAACTGGCAACAGCAGTGTGACTGCTCAGTATAATGATGCCAGAATGTAGAATAAGTTTTACTAAACTTTAGAGAAGGAGACGCTGACTGCCATTTTCAGGTCTCTTCCCATGTGTTTTGTTCTGTCAGTAGTTCTACTCTGCATGATAATAAGCAATTGAAGCAGCCGGATAGAATAATTATGAATTGTGTCCCCTTTTCCACCACTATATTGCAGAACATAATCTGTATTTAATTATCTAAAATATTTTGTGGAACTCTGGCAGCAATTATCTGACTTTATCTTGTGGTACGAAAGTGCTAAGGATGAAACTCAACCTAGGAATGAAGGAACTGTGGTCTAGAGGAGGCAGTGGGAAAAAGGGGAAGAGGAGACAGCAACTCACAGGGACAAAAAGAAGAGGAAAAAGGCAAATGGTTGAGAAATCAAGTGGGTGATTTTGGCTGGTTGTAATTATGATATGGGACGAGAAGCTGTGGTTGTTGTTTAATGACGAACAAGAAGTCACCATTTTGTTGAAATTTCTTGCCAGTCATCCAAGCTAATAAGAATCAGGGTTCTTTCCTCCTTAAATAAAAGCAGAATTTGTTTTGGTTTTGTAACTCTACCGCCTCTCCATTCATGTCAATAGTCAATATAGGACATCAGCATTTTTCTTGCTTTAGCAAAAACATTTCCTAGCAGTATGTATTTCACGTTTGCTATTCTGAAGCATATGAACCGGGGTGACTGAAAGTATTGATCCCTCTTTCCAGTGATGAAGAAGTTGATCCCACTATAGTATGAGAATAATCCTAACCAATATTAAAAATCAAAGCTGAAATGTTAGATTAAAAATTGTACAGTAATGAGTTTCTAGCAAGTCAGTTCTAACACATTCAACTTTGAGTCACCAAGCACATTGCAGTCTAGAACGAGGAATTAAACAGTTTTAGATACATGTGTGAAGCAGGCCTTCGATTAAAGTATTGGACTTTATTACAATACAATTTAAGGACATCAGTTTGAAGAAATAAGTTTGGTAGAAACATTTCCAATGTAACTTTTCAAATATGTGTACTTACCCAGTTGCAGTTAATAGCTTGCCCTAGACGGAGCCTAGCATACAATGTATTTTCCTGTAGATATGACATAGCAAGGTTAGAAGTTAGATGAGGGTTAACCTGTTATGAAATTGTACTATAGGCAGGGTAAGCCCTCTTATAGTTTTTATAGTATGGCTGAACAAGTGAGGAATGGAGATTGGATGTGAAGGAAGAAAAGGGTAGTGCACTGGCAGAAACTATAATTATCAGCTCATTATCTTTTCTTTGATCTTCCTCCCAATCCCATTCTCTTGAGTAGGAAGCACATCACATGCATTTGATACAGTATGGCAGCAAATTGTCAAAATTCTATTAATTAGTAACCTTCCACTCTGATGGCCCCTGGGATGGGTGACGGCCCACTGAATTGTAAGGTTTTGACATAATTTGAATATCATGCTTATGGTAGAGGTTTACTTCCCAGTAACTTTTCTGCATATGACTAGGACTGGAGTGCTCTGGTGGTGTATTTGGTGGGATATTCAGTTCATTTATATATATGACAAAGGTCTATGGGTAGATTGCTAGTTCAATGATTGTAGAACAGAATGATTATTCCCAGGTTCATGGGGAAAAAAAGCATGGAAGGGAGAGGAGGGATGCCAACTGAGCATGACCAACCTAGGATTGTATGGAATCAATGATTTCAATGTTTGTGACTCTGGTGACCCTTAACTGCTGAGATTATGCACATTGCAGTAGACAAATGCATTCCACGTGAGCCTACTCTCCATCACAAATCCTTATTATTGGCTCTTTCTGCACAAATCAGCTAAAATGTTTGTAAACATTTTCAGTTCCTCCATTTACTATGATATTAGTCTGCACTCAACCCTTCAAAATGATTCCTGGTCACCATTAGGTTCCCCTCCCCCTTTCTGAGTTATGTGTTGAATCGATGCTTCAGTGCTTCAAAGCTTCTTGTGATTCTCATAGCTTGTGTATTCAATTCTTTGAAGATTAAACACACACACCCCCCACACACCCATTAAACAAGCAAACAGACAAATGCTGCAAATAAATAGGCAAGGGGGAATGGAGTGGTTCAGAAAATGGCACTGAGGAGGCTGTTCAGGGATGGCACAGAGGTGTGGAAAACATAGTAAATAGATTGCACAGTATCTGAAGATGTTTTGAAAATGTTTCAACCAAAGAATCATTTTAAAAAGGGATTAATTTAAAACATGTTGAGGCTGGAAATAAAATGTTTTTGGAAAGGTAAATGGAAAACAACGACAACAATGCAGAACTCCATGAAGGAAATGTTTTATTACCTGCCTCAAAACATTTTAAAAGGTTTGTGTGGAAAGGGCCATTTTCAACTAGACTGCAAGTCTTCAGTATCTTTCCACATTCCCAGAAGTCTTTGCAAGGATAGTGCTAATTGTTTAATATGGCCTAAGAACATTTGAAAACCAATTAGGGAATTCATAGGGCCATTCTAAGTATCCTTTTAAGCCCATCTACTTCAGTAGACATAGACTCCAGTAGGCACACATTGAAAATGTTGGGGAGAAGAATTAGGACTAATAAAAGGAAACATTTCTTCACACAATGCATGATTGGTGTTTGGAATATGCTGCCACAGGTGGTGGTGATGGCCACTAACCTGGATAGCTTTAAAAGGGGCTTGAACAGATTTATGGAGGAGAAGTCGATCTATGGCCACCAGTCTTGATCCTCCTTGATCTGAGATTGCAAATGCCTTAGCAGACCAGGTGCTCAGGAGCAGCAGCAGCAGCAGGCCATTGCTTTCACATCCTGCACGTGAGCTCCCAAAAGCATCTGGTGGGCCACTGCAAGTAGAAGAGTGCTGGACTAGATGGACTCTGGTCTGATCCAGCAGACTCTTTCTTATATTCTTTTTTTTTTAAAAAAATTATTGTATCATTTGAACATTACATTTTATATTAGTACTCTTCTTCATTCATTTTCAAACAATACATTTTCCCCTTTTCCCCCCTCCCCCCGTGTTTTCTTCATGATTTTATCAAACAGCAGTAAATTCATTCTTTGTAATCTCTTCTCCCATATTTCCTCATTGACTCCAGCTTCTTTCATCCAGTCCACATATACTGTCCATATCTTCAAGATTTCTCTCTGTTTTATCTTGGCACAATTTATTTTTTGCTATTATATTGAAAATGTCTAGTGTCATTTGTTCCAAATATATTGCAACCATTTCTGGATTGTCCATTTTTTCTTTTCTTTCCAGCCTAAAGCTATGGTTGCATGCGCTGCTCTAATCATTATTTTATACATATAGCTATATTTTTTCTCCACCCTTCTATCCTCCATTACACCCATGAACATTAAATCATTATTTAAACCAATATTAATCCTCACCAGTTTTTTGATATATATCATTACAGTTGCCCAATTTTTTTTCACTTCTGTACATTCCATCCACATATGACTATAGTAGGCCTCCTGGTCTCCACAGTGCCAGCATTTGGAACTAAGTCCTTTAATCATATATGCTAATTGTTTTGGTGTTCTACACCATTTCAATATCACTTTTCTTTCCAACTCCATATATTTCTCAATCTTTATGTTTTTCCAACTATCAGTTAGATTTTCAGTTTTTCCGGTGTCTAGAAAACCTTCCTTCTCCCATTTTTGATTCAATGTTCTTATCATATGCCCCCAAAATTTCCCTTTACATTTTACATATAGTTCAAAACATTTAGCCACTATACATTCTCCTCTTATTTGTGAAACCTTTATCCTTTCCCAAATGCCCCTCAAAACCAACCAGTTCTCATTACCTCCTAACTCTATAAAGTTTTGTAATTTTATAATTTCTCCTCCTTCTCTTATCAAATTTGCAACAGTTTGAATTCCATGTCTTTTCAATATTTTTATCACCTTTTTCTCATCTTTTCCGGCCACACTTGCCAAAGGTGCCACGTCCATACTGCCGGGCATCCATTTATCTCTCCATTTTCCCCATATATCTAGTAACACTTTTCTTGGCCCTATTGTAGTTTGGTTCCCTCTCTTCAACTCATTATTAAATATACCATGAACACCAATGCCTTCATTTATTTCATTTCCTTTCTTATATTCTTATGTTCTTATGTTCTTAGAGGGGTGTAACTCTGCTTAAAATGGTACTGTATTCTATCTCTGTCTCTTACTCTCCCTTGCTTGTTGCCCAGTGGTGCCAGTAACCCTTTTTTTCCTGTCAAGTTCCATCAGAAGTAGGACTTTCTGAATTACCAGTTCTGAAGTCCAAGAAATACAAACACTGTCACTCCTGAACTCCGAAACTTTGTTAGCAAGTAGTGTGCTGCGTGAGTGAATAAAACTCCAGCTGATTTCAATGACACTGTTGTTTGATTAAAGACTTTGGAGTTTGCCTTTGGAAGGAGTCATGAGCGGAGAACTTCTTCAAAGGGAAGAAGTGGTTCAGTGCCAGAAGCTGGCTGAGTGTTTATACAGAGGAGAGGATGTAGAGTGATGGTTGCCTAGGAAAAGGCATTCAAGGGTAAGGGAAACCCATAGGGTTTCTCAAGTGACAGGGCTTGATTTGACTCTGTCTGGAGATATTCCAATATGCGTCCACACTTCATAAGTGCTAAGTTTCACATGATATGCAATGATGCTTGATTTCTTCAGCTGGCAATTTATGCACAGAAATAACAAAATGGTGTAGGGAGGAAAATGAGAAAATGAATGGTAAGTTGCATCAGGTTAAGGGGTGATGGTAATTGGTACAGCTGGAGATGGAAAAAGGAGGTTCATATTCCAAAACTCTCTTCTACCCATATTCATGGTCTGATCCTTCACAATGCAGTATTCAGATATCCACTCAATGTGTTGAATTCATTAAACCGAAGGTGCTGAAAGGAATATTATCTGCTTTCCACTCCTGCAGTCCCTTCCAGCCCTGGGAAAGTTGTTTTCGGGATTTATGGAGCCAGCATGGAGTAATAGTAATGTTGCCAGCCAGTGGGTGGCACTCAGCAGACAATGAAGTGCCTTGAGCATGAGGAAGTAGCATTACAGCAATGGTATGATGTGACTTCCGGGGAAACCTTGAAGTGGCATCATTATGTAGGCAAAATGCTTTAGAATACACTCAAAATTCTATTGTTTTATCATAGAGTTTCAGATAACTCCTAGAGTGTTACACTGGCACAATGATTCACTTCCAGGCTTATCCCAGAAGGGACATCATGGTGCCTCTATGTTGATTTTCCCACCATTTTTCTCCAGGTTCCATAGCCGGTGGTGGTTTAAAATGGTATAAAAGGGTTTACACTGTTTTCACACTGTTTTTACATTGCTATTTTTGGCCCATGCAGTATCCGCCCAGGCCAGACTTAGGCAAGATGCTATAAAGGAATTTGGTGGATGTTGGTCTGTTCACACTGGCTTGTTCTGACTGAAATCTTACTGTTTCGATTAAAGATCCTAATTATTTTCCTTGATAAACATGCAGGTGGAACACACAGAACTGTTTTATCCTAACATAAACCAAAGTCCAACCAACACACGGAGATTTGAAATGTGTTGCAGAGGCGGCTGCTACTCTAAACCTCAACTCATAGATTGAACCTTGTGCACGAAGGTTAAAGCTGTATACTTTGACTGTGTCCTGTCTTACAATGTTATGAAATAACTGACAGTTTTGACACATGTTTTAGCTGTCTAATATGTCTATTTAGAGCTCTGTTATTTGAAATGATAAAACAGGAGTTCATTGTTTAGAACATAACTGGGTTATGATTGGGATACAGGTATTCCTATATCCTGATAGGAAGACCCCTATATCCTGATAGGAAGACCCCATCTTGGGAAAATAGAGGCAGGAGAGACAATTAAGGAGTTGGTAGTTAGGAAATGGCAGCTGAAGAAATATTAGTTGGGGGAAAGCAAAAGAGGTAGTGACTGGGTCTGATGAATTATGAAGACTAGATAGTTAGACCAATACAACCTTTTGCTTTTAAAAGACAGTACTGGACAGAAATCATCATAATTAACTGTTTAAGTTATGCTAGAGAATACAGATATGATACAGCTAATTTAGATAGCTGAGAAGTATGTATATAGGAATTTACATGTTTGTGTGCTCAGGTTGCTCAAGCAAATTTTCTCAGTAATATATGTGAATATTTTATCTGGGCTCCCCCCCCCCATAATAAACAGTTTACATTTTAAGGAAGTGGTTAAGAAAATCTTGTTTACCTCCCACACCTATTACTCGCATACCAGGGAGTTGTACAGGAAGTGATATGGCCCTAAATTGGGATGTCCCAATACATTTGATTAAAGTGAACATTGCAAACACAGATACAATTTAAACTATGAGTGGTGAGAGGAAACAGAGGTAGGTGTATCTGAATCCACTATCTATGCAGACAAGCAATAGCAAAGTGAACTAGGTTATTGAAGCTGACTTCTGGTCCATGAAACACAGTACGTCTACTCATACTGGAAATAACTCACCAGAATTTCAAGCTCAAATCTTTCCGAGACACCTGCTTGAAATCCTATTGTACTGTAGATACTAAATAATGAATTGGCTTGCAAAGTATATACTGTACCACTGAATTATGATCTTGTGTCTATCTTTAATGTGTTTTTTAATTTAGTTAAATAATTGTAATGAGACTTTTTACTTATATTTTCATAGATTTTTTTGCTCAATTTCACCGAGTTCTTCACTTTATTATAGTCCCTTGCACATATGATCTTTGTCTGTGCTGGCCTATGCCATTATAGCCTTGTGAGGAAGGGTTTGGTTAAAAAGAGACTCCTCTTCCCTTTTTCACCAAGAGAAAGGCTGATTGGATTCAAACCATTGGTTTTCTGGCAGGCACTATTGTATGAGGTTAAAATATATCCTAGAGAAATTCATTGTTTGGTTAAAGCTGCCCTGAACCTGACGTTAGTTGGGAAAGGGTAGGATAGAAATCCAATAAAATAAAAATAAAAAGTGGTATATATTCACTAGACAAACATGACAGGTAAAAGTCATATGGTACCAACTCATTTGACATAATTGAACAAAAGTGAGAATTTGGCCACATGGGAAACTATTCCACATTTGTGGGGTATGTTTTGGCCCCTTACTATTTTGGTTTATCCCCTGATTTCTGCATTCATTTTTGTGCCTTCAGTTTTTACTTTGGGTTTTTTCTCTCTCCCCCTCCCACATTTTTTTCCTGCTCAAGTGAGACCACTTTTACCCTGATATTTTTTTCTGGAAGTTGATCCCAAGTTGGCTTTTCCCCCCAGTGCATAATGATTCCTAGGCTTTTTCCTAGTGCATAATGGTTTTCTTTGTCCTGACCACCCACACCAACTTCCAGCCCACTATTCAGTGATTGGACTGTCATCATTATTAAACAACTCCCTCTCTCTGGATGTTTCTGCACATGCAGAAAACAGCGCCCTAGAGATGGTAAAAGCACCATCCCTGGGGTGCTGTTCACACAGCTGCTGCTGCTGCTGCATTGCAGCAGTGCCGTGCCAAACCCTCCAAAATGGGAAAATGCTGCTTTTCAAACTTGCTCCCTGAGTGAGTTTTTTAAAAAAAGTGGTGTCTTTCTGCCAGCGCACTGCAAAGTGCACCAGCAAGAGGGCGTCGCTTTTGGCCCCTCCAGTGTTCCGTTCACCTACCTCTCCTCCCTGCACAGCTCTGGATGGCTGGAGGAACATGCCCACACTACCCTCTGACCCCTGGGAGGAGAAGTAGATGAACAGGATGAACCGTGGGCGGCTTTGTGCGGAGCTGCCTCTGTGGTTCACAGCAGCTTCGGGGCCGCCCCCATGGTATTGTGCGAGCAGTCCCAAAGTTCCACCGGCATTAATTATGCTGGTGGACAACCATTTCTAGACAGTGATTTCTGGATTTTTTTTCTTAAAAAGTCATAAAATATCTAATTTAACATTTCCCCTTCCTGCAGATACTTAAATCCACAGATGGAGACACATTTAGCTCAAACATGTTTCTGCAGATGAGGGGGGTAAAACCCTCACCCACCAATTAAAAAAGCATTTACTATAAAAGTCTAGGCTGTTGGTGGTGGCTCTTGGCAAGCAAGGAAAAGAAGGCATTTCCAGAGCAGCCAAGGGCTGTGGGAATCCAGGAGGCAGCGAGGGGGAGCGATCTGGTGGGGAGCGGGCGCCCCGGCTCTTCCCTGCCCCCGCCTGCTTTGGAGTTACCACCCTAGACTTATACATGAGTCAATAAGTTTTCCCAGTTTTTGGTGGTAAAATTAGATGCCTCAACTTATACACGGGTCGACTTATACATGAGTATATATGGTAAATTCACTCATAGAAGCCTGAAGTTTCACAAGGACGTCTTTGCGTTGAACTCATAAAGCAATCCTGAAATTATGAACACTATAATTTGCTGCTTGTTTCTCTCCAGTATAGAATGGATATTTGTTTTATTCAAGTAACAACACTTAAGAACATCATTTAAAAAGATAAAACTTTGCTTTGATTTGCATGTGTAAACATAAGTGGGTGCCTTTCTTTTACTTGCTAGCTAGAGAGCTTCATTTTGAAAATCCATGAATTACGCATTACGATGGCAATTAATTGTAATGATGTCTAGTCAGTAAGTGTTTTAGAGAAATTATACCACAACAGACTGCACAGATTTTTATATTGTTTGGTTTAAAAATGTACATGTGGGTTGTGTGTGGTTTCTGTTATACAAAATAGTTGCAATGCATGCTGTGGTGTCTACATTTCTGGAACACCCATGGATTGGGGATTGGATCCTGAGTTTATTTCCCATTCCAATCACCTGCTCATGTACATCAGACAGGATCACAGAAATTTCAGCATGAATCACTTCAGCAAATTAGCAGTCATTAAATCGTTTCCCAATATGCAGGTATCATCTGCTACATATTTAGAGAATATGGATGTGAAGTTGCTTTATAATGAATCACACAATAGGTGTATCTAGAGATGCATTGTCTATTCCAACAGACAACTGCTTCCTGAGGCCATGATATTTCCCATCTGGTGGTGACTTAATCTGGGACCTTCTGAATGCAAAGTATTTTTTCTATCATGACTGATGGGAGTTTTAGTTTTAAAGACTTTAATAGGACAATAATTTTTTTATCAGCAATATAGTACATTCTGAGCATATGCCAACATCAGCTATCCTGTTTACATAACGACGAATACTACCACTTCTGGAGGCACAACTGAACAAAAAATACTTCTCACTTTAATTTACAAAGATCTATGTGAGTATATAGGAGCCCCGTGGCACGGAGTAGTAAGCTGCAATACTGCAGTCAATGCTCTGCTCACGACCTGAGCTTGATCCTGGCAGAAGTCAAATTCAGGCGGGTGTCTCAAGGTTGGCTCAGCCATCCATCCATTAGAGGTCAGTAAAATGAACACCCTGCTTGCTGGTGGTAATATGTAGATGACTGGGGAAGGCAAAGGCAAACCATTCTGTAAACAGTCTGCCTAGTAAACATTGCGATGTGATGTCACTCCATGGGTAAATAAAAACTCAGGGGATTACCTTTACCTCTGTGAGTATATGGGGTGCTTGTCTCAAAAGCAGACATGCCTTGTAAGCAGGAGAAGATCAATTTTCAAGCATGTTCTCTGTGGCATCATTAGTTTTCTCAGTGATTGGTACCTGCAATAGCCTTGGTAATGGTGGCAACTTTTTTTTCTTGCGCTTCTGGCAGCAAACAACCCATCAGAGGCATTTGGAGCAGACAGTTTTGTACCTCAGCAAGCCATGACATTAAAGGATCAGCGATGTGCAATGCTGAAGTTCCCCTTTTCATAGAAAGCAAGTCGAATGACTGGTGAAGCATGATGGAGGCTGAGAGGAGAATGAAAGGTCTCCTTGTCTGTCACTAATTTTGCCTGTTCCTGAAACCCGATGCTGCTTAATTGAAAGTACAGGTCTTGTTCTTTCTATTTTCCAGCGCACATACCGAGCCTTTGCAAAATGGCTGTTTTTAATGTCAAGGACTTGAAATGGTACATTGCTTAGAAATGGCAAGGGCTTCAAGATCTTGAACCTGCACTCAGGAGAATGAGAACGGTAACTGAAATAGTAATGTCATTTCTCATTCTGCTTTTTTTCCCGCCCAGTGTGAAGGATATTAACATTGTTGGCTTTTTTTTCTGAATCGGAGGCATTGAGGCAATGAAGGACTAGGCCTGTTATTTTTGTACAGGTGTCTTTTGACATTAGGCAACATGTTCCATTTTCATCTCATCCATCTTGGAAGAGACGTGCTGTGTTCCAGTAAGCCCAAGATCCAGCCATTACACTGAAGAGTGGTTTATTTTATTTTTTTTCCCCTGGTGACAGAACAGGAAACTTCAGGTTATAATGACAACTTGTTCTGATTAGCCATCGGGAACAGAAGGATATTGTGCAGGGTGGCATGTACCAAGTGTATCACACCTTGGCGATGCGACAGTGTGTCGAATGGTTGTCACTGGTGATGGACTTTTTTGCAATGTTAAGTCACACATCAGCAGCTTCTCCTAACTTATATGCTTCCAGATAAGACTTTTCTTAGTAACAAAATGTATTACTGGGTAGAATTCAGTTCATGTGTTCCAGTTAAACAGTCGCTACAACATAAGTCAAGCAAAGGAAGCTTTTTGTCTATGTACAAATGCAAATGCTGTGCCGAAGTGATGCTTCTGTGAAATGTATTATATTAGGTAATTGTAATCAAATTGCATCTAATCTATGGAAACCCTAGCAAGGAAAGTGAGAAGCCACTGCCCTCCTCTGCAGAGTCTTCCTTGGAGGTTTCTCATCCAAATACTGAACCTGCTTGGCTTTTGAGGTCTCATGAATTTAAACATATCAGAGTCCTATATTTTCTTGGACGTAGAGTCTAGTTCACACAGTCAAGATGATGCAACTCTGCATATAATTATAGCATACTTGGCCCTGGTTCAAACGTGCATTTGCATCCCTTTGGACTAGTTAAGATGAATTTACCGGCCATGTTTGGAAAACCAGATCACATCTACCCCGTTAGAGAGAGCCAGCGAGGTGTAGTGGTTAAGAGTGGTGGATTCTAATATGCAGAAGTGTGTTTCATTCTTCACTCCTACACATGAAGCCTGCTTGGTGAATTTTATCTAATGAAATATTGTCGATAATTAAATACAGATTATGTTCCGCAGTGCAGCAGAATAATTATTCTACCCCACTGCTTCAATTGCTCATTCACTTGACAAAATACATGAGAAGAAATCTAAAAATGGAAGCCAAGGTTTCCTTCCCTAACATTTAGTAAAATGTATCCTATGTTCTGACATCAATATACTGAGCAGTCACATTGGGGTTGCCAACACTTGGTTGGGAGCGGAGATTTTGGGGGTAGAGCCTGGGAAAAGTCTGGTATGGGGAAGGGAAGGACCTCAGTGAGATATAATACCATAAAGTTTTCCTTCCAAAGCAGCTGTTTTACCCAGTGTGGTGTAGTGGTTAAGAACAACAAATGCCAATCTGAAGAACCAGGCTTAATTCCACACTTCTCCACATGAGCTGTGGTCTCTCATCTGGTGAACCAAGTTTGTTTCCCCATTCCTACATATGAAGCCTGCTGGGTGACCTTGGCTTGTCACAGTTCTCTCGGAACTCTCTCAGCCCACCTGCCTCACAAGGTGTCTTGTTGGGAGGGGAAGGGAAGGAGCTTTTAAGCCCCTTTGAAAGACCTTACAGGAGAGAAAAGTGGGGTATAAATCCAAACTCTTCTCTTCTTACAGCACCTGTCCTTCTTCAAGATACACTTGAACTATCTAAGAACTGTCCAGCAGATAGGACTTTCCCCTAATGCTCTTTTACGTTTGGGGCTAGAGAAAGCCAGGGAGATTGTCAGATAAAGAGTTTATGATGTAGAGAGACAATCTGATTTAAGTCTTACTCTGGAATATATGGCTCCTGGATCCCTTAGATTCCAGGTGAAATCAGCCCCTTATCTATTTTTCCTAGAGCATAAAAATCATAGGAGGATGTTTTTTATTGGCTCATAGCAACACCCTGCCATCTACTGTCTTAGAGGGAAGATTCAAGAAAATCCCCTATGAACAGAGGCTCTGTGGTTGCTCCCTGGAAGAAGTGGATTCACTTGAACACAAGTTGCTTAAGTGCCCCCTATATGATAATCTTAGAGAAGAAATCCTGAGGCCTAACTTGACTGAATAGGCTGGAAAATAAAATAAATGGAAATTGAACTATTTGCTGTTGGGTAAGGACCAAAGAATTTCCAGTAATATAGATTGGCTTTGTGTTTTAGTAAATAAATACAGGAAAACAAGTGGCTAGGACAGTTTTTTAGAGGAATGTTTTTTTAGAGGAATGTTAAAATAAGTTCTATTTTATACTTTAACTTTTTACCTCTTATGTCTGTAAAAATTTGGAATTTGGCCACTTGATTTCTGCACATAAGTATCTCATTACCTGTGTGGAAAAAGGTATTTATTTATTTATACATTTCTATCTTGCCTTAACTTTTGCAACCAAAAGAGGCAAGTAACACCCCATCCTATTTGTAAGGATGCTGTGAGGCTTTATAGATACAAAGAATACATACGTCACAGTTCATCCCCACACCCATGTGCTATAAGCATGAATCTTAAAATCCCATTGGCTTATTCTGTCTCCTTGTCACATTAAGACAACCTTTATCCTACGTGTCACAAATGCTGCATGTTCTTAGCTCATGTCCCATATGCAAACAGCTGCAATAAAACTAACTTCTGCCTTTTCTGGTTTCCAAGAATAACCCGTTTTCCTACGTTTCTAAGTTTGCTCCTGAAGAGAGATACCTCTCCAGGGTATGCAGATTTTTACATCCCTAGAATCATAAAACTTCCCTTTTCGCAGTTTGAAATGATTTAACAGTTTATACCATTTGATTCTAATACAATAGAATTATATTAAAATGCAAGTAATATAAATCTCTCATTATCATTTCTGTGTTCATTTAACATATATATATATGTTATATATATATATATATATATAAAAACACTTTTTCCATTTAACTAATCACATTCATTTCTATTCTAACCTCTAATCTCTTTTATTTCCCTTAGGCATCCCATCTAGCTAGCTTTAACAAAGTTAGGCCCTTTCCGCACGGGCCAAAAACGGCGGCCTGGGGACGGGAAAAACGCCGCCCCCAGGCCGCCGTTCGCACAGGCGGCGCTGCTGAAACGCAGCAGCGCCAACCTGGCTCCCCTTCCCCTCCCTCAGGGCGGCGTCAGGCCGTCCTCAAAAACACCCCTTTAAAGGGGTGTTTTTGAGAAAACAGCGTGTTCCCTGAGGAGCGGTGCGAACGGCACCGCCGGGAACACGCTGTTTCCCCCGTCCCTCTCTTACTTCCCTCGTCGCCGTCGTCGTCCTGCTGTCTTCCTAAGTGCCGCCCACGCTGTCCTCTGACCCCTGGAGGTCGGAGGGCAGCATGGGCGGGGCTTAGGAGAACAGCAGGGCGACGACAGCAACGAGGGAAGTAAGAGAGGGACGGGGCCGGCCTCTGCTGGGGCCGCTCGCATGCTTGCGTGCGAACGGCCTCCACCCCCACGCCGGCAGAATTCTTGCCGGTGTGAGGGCACCCGGAGGCCTGTGCGGAAAGGGCCTTATAAAGTATATGTCTTCTGTCACGTATTAACCTTTAGTGACAAGATCTTAAAGATATTTATTTTTGTTTCCTGCATAATCACTGACAAGCTTCTAACATCAGTTTGACCATCTGCTAACATGCAGGCCTACTGGTCTCTATACAGAAACCCCATTTTGATCTTAGAAATCTTTAGTTCATACAAAATCCATATTCCTTAATCAAATACAATTTGTAGACATTCTAGTCCATTCCCACAATGCACATCATAATGACCAGTTAGCAAAAGTGAACAGTTTCAAATGCAAAAATCACAAATTCTAAGCACCCAGGGTGTAAAACAGGCAAGAATAAAAAATGTACAGGAGTATAGCTCAAATGAACATATCTGCCAAAACAATTTACTTCCAACTAAACACTCTGTGGAACAAGACATGTCTTTTTAAAATAGGAAGTAAAAATGTCTACCTCACCCACTCCTACATTCCTGCTTGGGCTAGTCACAGTTCTTCTGAACTCTCTCAGTCTCATCTGCCTCACAAGATTTCTGTTGCGGGGAGAGGAAGCGAAAGGAGCTTGTAAGCCATCTTGAGGTGGGGTATAAATCCAAACTCCTCCTCCTTCTCCTCCTCCTCCTCCTCCTCCTCCTCCTCCTCCTCCTCCTCTTCTTCTTCTTCTTCTTCTTCTTCTTCTTCTTCTTCTTCTTCTTCTTCTTCTTCTTCTTCTTCTTCTTCTTCTTCTTCCAGACCAACTGACTCCACTATAGAAAAGAAACATGCTCTTGCTTTAGCTCTACAATGAAACCTAAATTAGGGCCCTTAATGAGAAGCTGTCTGCCAAACGTAACTGGCACACCAATTGTGTGTAGTTGAGTTCCAGTTTTTACAAGAGAATCAGCTGTATGATTTTGATCAATGTGTGTTAGCATAGGCACAGCCAGACTTCACTCGCATGTGCTGGAGGCAAAACAAATAGCCAGAGGTTTACTTTGGGACAATCTCTGGATAAAAGGCTGATGCCAGAGGCAGGACAGAGATCTACTCCACAGTCTATGTTATGCTGAACATTATTATTTCTATGGCTACTTTTGGACTCATTTCATACAGCTATGGTTACTTTTGGACTAATTTCATACAGGTGGATTCTTGTCCATGAAAGCTTCTGCCACAATGAATTTGTTATTCTTTGAAGTGTCATAAAACTCCTTTTTGTTTTTACCACATATTAGAAGCAAATATATGATACCATAGTCATCTGTTTCGGCTCATGCTGAGTCAGGGGGCAAGGGTTCCCAAATCTTGTTGGACCTGTGGACACTTCTGGAATTTTGAGAACTGGTACAAATTATCTGTCACAGGAAGTAGGGCTAATCCTTAAGTGTCCATCATTAGCATAAGACCATCACAACATGGCTGCCATTTGGGATGGTGTCAGCTGTTTGGTTTGCTGATTGTTTAAGGATGCAAGAAAGGGTTTGTTCCCTGCATAGTCTCTGAGATAGATTGCCGAGCTCTTAGAGATAGAGAAGTCTATGCTTCTGACTATGATATGCCAGGGAACTTTACAGGTGGATCTCGCTAAACAAGTAATAGAAGAAGAAGAGTTTGGATTATACTCCACCTTTCCCTCCCATCAGTTGTCTCAAAGTGGTATACAAACTCCTATCCTGTCCTCTCCTCACAACAGACACCTTGTGAGGTAGGTGAGGCTGAGAGAGTTCTGAAGAACTGTGACTATCTCAAGGTCATCCACCAGGCTTCATGTGGAGAAGTGGGGAAACAAATCGGGTTCACCATATAAAACTCCACCACTCATGTGGTTGAGTGGGGAATCAAACTTTGTTCTCCAGATTAGAGTTCACCTGCTCTTAACCACTACACCACACTGGCTCTATAGTGACTTGGGATCCATCTGTGTCCCTCTGTCATGCCACCTTTGGACCTTCTGAGCACTGTTTCTCCAGTGTGGCACCTACCCCATGTTTCGGGGGCAAGCATGAAAAGTGGAAAGGCAATGATACATGGTTTGGAGTAATGTGGCAATTGTAAAAGGTTATAGTTATGTGTTGAAATAGTTATTTTATGTATGTGTTTGGGGTGAATCGTGCATCATATCACAGTTTCTTGGTGGATGTGGCTCTCCATGAGCTATAGAATAAGTACCATTGATCTAAACCATTGCCAAGGTGGCAAAGATGATCAAGATATGTCATGTAAGAGAGCTATGATCGATCCAGTGATACCAGTGGGCACCAACAGGTTCCAGCATATACACCAACAGGTACCATGAAGCTCATTTTATTGTAGGTATCACTGGTAAGGTCAATATCAACTGCACCCTCCTTATCAGTTCCAAAGCTCTTGAATAGACACTTTGATGGCAGAGCTGTGTTTCTTGGGAATGATTTGGAATAGGTGTCTGGAACGCCTTTCTTCTTCAGCCCTCGATAAAAGGGCTTGGAGTAGTCTGCAGACAAGTATGCCACCTTATGTGGTTGGTAGATCACAGCTGTTGATGTCTATATAGTGTCTCATTAATATTATTGGCAAGTAAACTATATTTTTCAGCCTTTCAGAAAATGCATGGAGTATGGTTTTTATCTTGCTGTTTTCAGTATGTCATTTCCATAATTACCCCTGCTTCATCAAAGATGTGTTCAATGAAGGCATGGTTTCCATTATAATTGTGAATTAGAAAAATGTTAGTTACATATAATTAGGAACAGTATAGGAATGCTGCTTGTAATGACACACTAGTTGCTTTTGTTTTGTGTTGATGTTTAAAGAAACAACATTCTGGGTACCATCCAACCAAATTTAAGTCCCATTGATTTCAATGCAAATGGCAAACATGTTCTATTTTGGCTGAATATTTCAACGTATTTCACCTCGAATGCTTTGCAGCCCAGGTTCTCCTCCAGACTACTATGAATGATCCCCACATGCATTCATTAGGCCATAAATAAGGTCACAGAGTTAAGACTAATGAAGCATATTGTAAATATGTGTGGGTAAAATGCTTTCTGTTCCAAGCAATAAGCATAATGTGCACAATGGTGTACTGGATCTTGTCCCCCAATTCTGACTCATCAGGTAATCATAAATGGGATGTGCACATCTTTCTGAGATCAGGATACCATCCTGCGTCTTTGTATAGGTCTTTAAGCAGCCATTCTGTGCTATAGTACAAATTAAGGCAGATTCAGCATGGCAGAGGCGTAGCTAGACCAGAGTGCGCACGGTGCACACTCTGGCTTTTTTGCCCCCCCATGCCTCCTGCCCCTCCCCCATGGCGCCCCCCATATCACCCCCCCGGTGCCCCTGGGAAATGTAGTTTCCACCAGGCCCAGGCAACGCAGGCAGGCTTCTGGCCTGCTCCATTCCTAAAAGTAAGTGAGGTGGTGCGCCCTGGGGGGGGGGCGCCGTGGGGGGGGCGCCGTGGGAGGACCGCAGGGGGTGCCACAGGGGGGAGGGGAGGGGGGATTTTTCTGCCCCCATGTGACTAGAAATGGTGCGCCCAGTGCATCGCGCACCCCCCACCCACTGGTGGCTTCGCCACTGCGGCACAGGCCAAAAACAGTGGTGTGAAAATGGTGTAAACCCCTTTACACCATTTTAAACCATTTTACACTGTTTCCACACCATTTTCACACTGCTGTTTTTGGCTCATGCGGAATCCACCTAAGTGGGAAAAAATGCAAGAGTGAATGTGAATTATAAGACCAACATGTACCAGACAATGGTGGTAGGTAAAGTTTTACAGAGTAGGTAAAGTTCTATGAAATTCTATAGATAAGCAATCTCTAAATATAGAATAATTTCCATCCATCCATCCATCCATCCATCCATCCATCCATCCATCCATCCATCCATCCATCCATCCATCCATCCATCCATCCATCCATCCATCCATCCATCCATCCATCCATCCATCCATCCATCCATCCATCCATCCATCCATCCATCCATTCATTCATTCCCTGCCTTTTCTCATGGGTGAAGGCAGCTGACAATTCCAAGTTGAAAACATAGAAAATACAATAAAACCCCAAATAACCCTAATTCCTCCCAATATATACCTTCAGTCTATACCACATTAAAAGCTGTAGCAAATAAAGTAGTCATTCAGTTCATTCTTCATACTTCTACAAACACCCCCCCCCCCATTTCCTCAGGAATTCTATAGGGTGGGAGCTATGATAGAAGCATGGATTTCTGGTTGGTGATGCACTCTCTTTAGTGGAAGAACATCCTGACAATCATCACTGACTCAGTAGGATATCTCAGTTATCATTTGAGGTGGTCATTTCATGCATGGAATTAGAACATCAACAATGAGAAGTTCAGATGGATGGACCTCTGGTAAGGTTACCAAGTCCCCCATGGCCAATGGTAAAGATGGAAGGGCAGTGTTGCCTGATCCAGGTTGGGAAGCTCCTAGAGATTTGGGGATGGAGTCTAGGGAGGACAGGGACCTCAGTGAAATACAGTGACTTACTGTCTACCCTCCAACTGATCTCTGTAGTCTAGATATTAGATACAATTCTGGGGAATCTCCAGATCCCACTTGGAGGCTAGCTTCCCAAACTTCTTGGTTTCTAACTTTGATCAAGAATGATCTGACTCACAAGTTATGTGCACTGATGCATGCATAGGACCTTAGGAAGAAAGTTCTCAGGACTAAAACACTTGTGTGTGATTTTTGCTGTAACATCACAGATGACTTGTGGTGACCCCTGGTGGGATTTCAGGGCAAGAGACATTAAGAGGTGGTTTGCCATTGCCTATCTATGTGTGAACTGAAAGAGTTCTGAGAGAACTGTGTCTGGCTCAAGGTCACTCAGCAGGCTTCATGTGGAGGAGTAGGGAACCAACCCCAGCTCTCCAGATTAGAATCCACTGATCTTAACCACTATACCCTGACCATGGCATCTACCACTTACCTGCGAGTAAGATCCTTTGAGCAAAATGGGACTTTTTTGAGCAAAGTTAGATTGTCAGCATGGTGTAGTGCTTAAGGTGTCAGACTATAATCTGGGAACCCCAGGTTTGAATCCCCAGTCTTCCATAGAAATTTGGGACCTTGGGTCTGTTACACTCTCAGCCTTGACCCTGGCAAGTATTTTGGACAGGAGACCTCCAAGGAATACCAGAAGTGTGATGTGAAGGCAGGCTATGGCAAATCACCTCTGACCATCTCTTGCCTTGAAAAGTCTACAGGGTCACCACACAAGGTCACCGTAAGACAGCTGTGACTTGATGTCAGAATAATAATAATAATAATAATAATAATAATAATAATAATAATAATAATAATAATAATAATAATAATAATAATAATAATAATAATAATAAGGTAGGGTTGACCAAGAGAAATAACATGAGGTTTAGGATATGATGTGTTTTAGCAAAGTTAACCTGGGGTCAACAATGAGAAGTACAGATGGATGGACCTCTGGTAAGGTTACCAAGTCCCCCATAGCCACTGGTAAAGATGGAGGGGCGGTGTTGCCCCTCATGAGAAAAGTCTGGAAAGGGAATGGTAGCTTGCCAAGTCAGTTTTAGGTAATCGGCAAATGGGTGTGGCCCTATTTCCTCCCAGGAAAAAGAATCCATGGGGAAGGACTCTGATGGCATAAAATGAAATAGTTCTGCCTGTATAGCGAGGAAGAAAAGCAGCCGTGTTTTGTTTACATGGGGTGGTGGGGGAAGGAAATTGTTGATACACTGTGTTATACAAAGATGTAAATAGCCTTTGTGCTTGAGAAGCATGATAGATTGAGCTTTTCTGTAGGAATATGTCTGGCATGATTTGAAGCCAGCAAAACTACAAGCCATCTGCTGTGAATGTCAACCAGCCCTATGATGCAATCATTGTAATTACGAAGTGATTACCTAGATGGGGGTGGGGGGGAGAGATAACTGCTATTGCAGTGAAAAGAATATTGTGGTTCTACAGCATAACAGAAAATCTCATACTTCTACAAAAGACTCTGAGTAGTACTAGTATACTGCTTTTTTTTGCATGAGCTTAATGAAGAACAATTAGAGCATTCAAAGATTCAGACTTGTCTGTGTTTCATGCAAGGCAGACATTTGGTGCGCCTTTTTTCTTGAAGAAGGAATAAAAAGATGACGTTGCAGTTCTATGTAAACTAGAAATAACCATGTTGAAGCCGGTGAATCTTATTTGCAAGTCAACAGGCACGGGATTGGGATACTGGATACTGGATTGCTCCACAGTTTTGGGAGGGATAGAGTCACTTTCAGTCTATGAACCCCAAGACAGAATTATAAGACTCATGCCGATGGAATTAGCATATTTTCTTCATCCTTCTATACCCCGTTTCTCCCTGAAATCTTTCTTTTTCTCTTTTAGAAATTTGGAATCAGCTTCTCCTCAATTCCTTAATGATCAAAGAGATGTTTGAAGAGAAGAGGGCAGGAAGGGAAGGAAAATGGGGCAAAATTTCAGAATTCCCCTCTGTAGATTCTCAGGGACAGTCAGTGTCTTCCCAGATCCTCATACCTCCTGCTACAGCACCCTCTCAGGCATGTAATGTAAAACAACTGCATGGGCTGCAGTTATAGAAGGATGGATGTAGCTTTCTCTATAGAGAGAATCCGAAGAAAAATGGAAGGCAAAACCCTCTTGCAAAACAAGACAAGAAGGGAATAATCAATGGCTGTATCTAAAAAAGTGAATTTTGGAAAAAAAGGAATTCTCTTTCCTATAACAACACTAAATGAAATAAAAGTGCATCTTGAGCCTCTGCTCAGATACCTGTAAGTCCCATAAAATCAATTGTAATTTATATTTCTAACTAGATGCTCATAGGATTGCAGTTCAAAGCACATTTGTAATGCTCCAGGGAAACTGGTAGTGTACAAACATGGCTATTTTCTCATTAGATCATACTCAAAATCTGAAATCTGTGGGCAATGTTTTTTCTCTCTTGGGAATAATAGGGGTGGGGTAAAGGAGCTTGATTATTTTCTGCATTGCTCTCTGTAGCTGACCTAGAAACATACTCGGGGGGGGGGGGGTGTTCCAAGTAATTTATACAGATGATGGTTAAAATGTAGGACTTGCCTCCTCCTCTTCGTCATCATCTATAAGGAACATCTACTTCAACATGATATAAAAATAGCCGGTTTTCTAACCTGGAGGGTTGTAGTCTAAAACAGACAAATGGAATGGACACGCAAAAAAGCAGGGAAACAAACACAAGGCAAGGGGGCAGGGAGGGAAAATAACCAGAATATAATTCCTGAATTGAATTTCCTCACTTCTTCCTAGAGCTGCCAATGCCACCTTGGGAAATTTCTGGAGATTAGGGGATAGAGCCTGGCAAGAAAAGAGTTTGGGAAAGGGAGTGAACTCAGCAGATATTTGATACCATAGAGTACCCCCCCCCCCGATGTTGGCAACCCTGCTTCTTCCAGATGTAATGTCTCTCCTGAAGGAGTTTACAGTGTCAAACAGTGATCAACTTTGGAAGTGTGGTGTAGAGGTTAAGAGAGGTGGCCTCTAATTTGAAGAGCCAATTTTGATTCCCCTCTCCTCATGAAGGACAGACTGTTATTTGGTGAACTGGATTTGTTTCCCTGGTCCTACACATGAAGCCTGCTGGGTGACCTTGGGCTAGTCATAGTTCCCTCAGAACTCTCTCAGCCCCACCTACCTCACAAGGTGTCTGTTGTGAGGGGAGGAAGGGAAAAGGAGTTTGTAAGTCTTGAATCCCATGAGGGTTAACATGAGTTGAATGTGACTCAATTAGACACTTTTTTTATAGGTCAAAAGTCAGCATCTTGTATTTATAGTTGCTAACCTCCAGGTTGTGGTGGGAGATCTTCTGGAATTCGAATTTGTCTCCAGATTACAGAGAACAGTTTCTCTGGAGAAAATGGCTGCTTCAGACAGTGGGTTCTACAGAATTATACATTACTGAGGTCCCTCTCTAAACCCCACCCTCTGCAGGTTCCACCCCCCAAATATCCAGGTATTTCCCCATCTAGAGGTGGCAACTTTACTTGTATTGTATTGTAAGTATGGCTCTCGAATCTGTCAAAAAGGAGCTTTAAGATTCTGATGGTGTGTCCCTCCTATCTAGTTCCTGGCATTCAAGCAACAGTGTCACATTGAGCCATTTCACAGTCCCCGGACAGTGTAATATTGTTCAGAAGTGGCCTTCTTTCTAGTAAGAGTATCATCACCTTGCAGGCAATCAGTCTTGTCTAGAAGATGATGTCATCAATGGGTGAATGGATTTAGAAAGAAATGGATGAATGGATTTAGAATGGGTGAATGGATTTAGAAAGAAATCGTTCTGAGCTACAGTAAATGTATGCACAATGAATTCACATTTGTCAGGGAGAAGGGAGGGGAAAGACGGGGAGTTTTATTAGTATTTTAAACAACCAAGGCAGCAAACCAGTGAACAAAGGCCAAAACAGTAATAATTTGAATGTCTTGGGGTGAATATTTTGTGGTCCATCTCTTGCCAAAATTATTGTCCCTATACATTTGATGAAGCCTTAATGGTTAACCCCTGCAGTTATTTAGGCTTGCTTATGCTTTCCTAATACCTGCTGTGGGGACAAATTGTGCCTAAAGAGTGAAGTGGCACTGAAGCAATATTTGCAATGAACTTGGATTTACTGGAATAAAAATGGCCTCTATCTGTGAAGTTCTAAGTAGTCTAATGAGTGAAGGCATCACACTCTCATTTGTCTAACAAATTGGCTCCCCGAAACAAAATGAACAAAAAAATCAGAGGGAGTCGAAAGGTGAATTTTAATGGATCCAAATGTGACATCACACCACAAAATAACTTCTTACCAGCAAAACAAAACAAAGGAGGCTCATTTTTCAGGGCTGGAAATGTAAATGGGGAGCCACAACTCTTTTCACCATTTGAATATGTGGCAATTATTCATAATCTCCTCTAAAGGGAAATTTTTCATTCTCTTCTAAGACATTATGTTCCAGTTACAAGGACAACAAGGGTGAATTCCCCCTCTGTGCATTGACTTTTGCAACCACCATGTGGTAAATTCAAATGGAACCAGTTTCTTTGTGTGGGTGTAAATGAACAATGGAGTCTACAAAGTAATGTTTGATAAGATAGAAAAAATGTAGCTTCTGCACAGAGTGAGGGAGACCTTGGTTCTGTAAAGAGCACTTGGTGACCTTACAGTCAGACCTCTTTTAGCTTAACTTACTTCATAGTATTATTGCAGGATAAAACAGCACAGAGGAGAACTGTATCTGTTGCCTCAAGTTCCTTCAAGCAATGGCCTTCAACCTGTGAGTTAAGTTATGGAGTCCCATCTGCTGGTTTGCAAAACCTCTTCAGAGCTGTGTTGCGTGATGCTAATGTGCCTGCTTAGAGAACAAGGACAGTATGTTTCTTTGTTTACACAGTCAGAGTGGATCACCAAGAACACAAGGCAAAGTTGCTCAGTGGTGGACAGGATTCCTTTATCTCATTCAGGTATTAATGTTTCTCCTCTTCCTGTCATGACTCATAACCTGCAACTTCTTCCCAGATATTTGCAACGCATAAGAGTATAAGAAAAGCCCGCTGGTTCATACATTATCTACAGCTTTGATGCAACAATAGGGGATTGCTTTTCACATCTGTCAAACAGATTGATTCACTATACCAACATTGTCTCCACTTCTTCTTGAGGTGAAATTGTGAATTTTTTTTTTGCATGGTTGGGCATTCACATGTTTCATTTATTTAATTTTTACCCCTCTCCCTTCTTTCCCAACCAAAGTCCCACTCAGGGCAACTGACAACCAATAAAATATGTATTTAAATAAGATACACTATGCAGACAGTTTAAATCCTTATCAACATTCAGATTCAAGGCAATGCCCCTTCAGAATGAATGCTAATAATAATCATGGGGGGAAGGGCATTTGAGGTAGAGGAGAGAGAGAAAGGAAAGGGGAGAGAAAAAGAAGGGGGAAGGGAAGGAAAGGATTAAAAAAGGAATGGGAGGGAAAGGGGACAGAGACAGGGTGGCCAGTCAGAAAGGAACTGTCACTGCCCTCAGCCATAGGGTTGAGAGTTCCTAGGCCACAAATAAAATCTCTCTGGTGGAGCAGGTTGTTCCTCTACAATAAATGTGAAAGCGTTGGCCCAATGTACTGTTGAAGGCTTTCAAAACCAGAATCAAGTCACTGTTGTGGCTTTTCCAGGCTGGTAGTTTTTGCTCCTAACATTTTGCTTGCATCTATGGCTGGCATCTTCAGAGGCATGTCACAATGAGATGTGTTTCTCTCTATGGCACAGTGAAACACATCTCAAGTGACATGCCACTGAAGATGCCAACCGCAAATGCGGGCAAAACATTAGGAGCAAAAACTAACAAATTGCAGTCATGCAGCTCGGAAAATTCACAGCAGCCAGAATGGGCCCAAGTTTATATGAACCCAAGCAAAGTTCCACCTGCTCTCCAGTCATACTAGGACAGTTGCAATAAGCTATCATTAACAGGGCACTGTTTGTTAGAATCTGCTCATAATTGCATCCAGTGAGGGAAATGTAATGTGTTTCCTCCATGATGCACAAAAATTGGACACCCCCCCGCTTCCCACTCCATCTTCCTGACCAAATAGCTGATAGATCCTGGCCTTTATTTTCATAGTAGGCTCACAAAAACACAACAAAACTCAGTCACAATGGATGGGTTGACATCAGTAGGAAAATGTTATCATATCCTTGTAAATTTGGATTTAAAGGCATGTCGACGAATAGGAAATATACCATAAATTCAGGTAGCAATAAATTTTGGGAATAACTTCGGAGTTAAATTCATGCTTCAAGTGATAGGTATCTACTTCTTGGTACCAAATCATTTGATGATGTATAATTTATTCTTACCATCAGGCTCTCTGTATTTTGGCACCTGCTCTTATCTGTCAGTTACCTGCTTTATGTGCGTCATATTCCTCAGTAAATATAGGCATGTTAGATTGATGCCAAAATGGATGGGCAGTTACTTCCCAGCTAATCACAATTCAACAGTCTTATACACTGGCAGTCTGTCTAGTAGGTATCTAGTACCAGTTTGGACAACTCAGTTTTGAAATAAGCATTCTTCTAATGCAGCAGGTTATGGGTATGGGAAAGCATCACTTGAACATAATCAAGGACACACACACAGGAATGCCTTTTGTCAATGGACTGGTAAAAAAAAACGGTGCTTGATATCCCAGCATGGTGTAGTGGTTAAGAGGGTGGACTTTAATCTGGAGAAACAGGTTTGTTTCCTCATTCCTCCAGAAGAAGCCTGCTGGATGACCTTGGGTCAGTCACAGTTCTCTCAGAATTCTCTCATCCCCCTCTACATCATAAGGTATCTGTTAAGGGGTGGAGGGGAGAGAAGGCCTTTTGTAAGCTGCATTGAGACTCCTTACAGGGCAGAAAAGTGGGGTATAAAAACCAATTCTTCTTAATCTTCTAAAACAGATGGAGTTTCAAGGAAAGGGACCATAGTATTGTCGAAGGCTTTCACAGTCGGATTCAGCTGGTGGTTGTTGGTTTTCCAGGCTATGTGTTAATGGTCTGGTAGATCTTGTTCCTAATGTTTTGCCTGCATCTGTGACTGGCATCTTCAGAGGTATATCACAAAGAGAAGTCTGTTAATCTATAAAGTTCCCATGGATCAAATACTGATTGTTTTATTTATTAATAAAAAAAACTCACAATATTTAATAGGAACACTCTGAACAATTACTTTAGTACACTGTATAGATCTGTGCATAGTTCTCACTTTGATCACTTGGCAGTGCTTTAACTTTATCATTTCCTGTTCTTTAAGACCACTCTAAGCCCTTTTGTCAGTGGCATGTTTGCCTAGGGAAAAGGGGTAACCCATGTCCCCAGGCACCCCCCATTTGGTCACGTGGGGGGAGCCAAAATTTCAGGGTCATTTGTGTGTTTTTCCATTTTTAGTGTTTTTCACATTTTGGCATGCAGGGGGCGCATTTTTAAAGCTAGAGGTACCAAGATCTCACGGTATCATCCTGAGACTGTCCTGATAATACCACCCAAGTGTGGTGAGGTTTGGTTCAGGAGGGCCAAAGTTATGGACCCCTAAAGGGTGTGCCCCATCCCCCATTGTTTCCAGTGGGAGCTAACAGGAGATGGGGGCTACCCATTTGAGAGTCCATAACTTTGGCCCCCTGAACCTAGCTTCACCAAACTTGGGTAGTATCATAATAATAGTTAACAGGTAATTCCCTGAAATTTTGGTGTCACTAGATTTAAAAATACACCTTTGACAGTCACCCCAAGAAATTTGCCCAAGATTCTTTGTTTTGCAATGCCTTGGTTTCATTGTAGCCAATGGGGAATTTCTGAGTGTGTGAGCAGGCTGCACATTTTTGAAGATAGAGGCACCAGACTTTCAAGGTGGCTCAGGAGGCCCTCCTTGTAATAGCATCCAGACTTGGAGACCTTTGCTTCTGGGGGTTCAATTTTATGCCCCCCCAAAAGACTTATTTTGTTTCCCTGCTCCTGTACATGAAGTTTGCTGGCTGAGTTCTCTCAAAACTCTCTCAACTCGTGCTCCCACCCACCCCCCAAAGCAAAGCTCACCAAGCTTGGATGCTATTACCAGGAGACCTCTTGGACCCACCTTGAAAGTCTGGAGCCTCTATCTTCAAAAAATGTGAAGCCAGTGCTTACATACAAAAATTCCCCAGAATCTGTCAGGCTCTTCAGCAAGTTCTGTGGTGGGAAAAATTACTTTCCCCATTATAGACTTCAGTGGGGCTTTCTGATATGCCCAGCTGGCTCTGTGGTATAGATATTTCAATGGGAGGCACTGTGGTAGGGGTCTTGCTCTGGGTGGTGGCATTTCCTGTAGAGCTGCTGATGTGAGTCTCCTGAAAAGAGCCAGCCAAATTTGCTAAAATGTGTGTGGGACAGGAAAATGCTCTGAGCACCCAGTTGAAGGTGAACCTGATGCCCACAGTATTTGCCCCTCCCAAGCAAACTAGCCAAATTGACTGGTTCCTTTCAGGAGACTCACACCAACTGCATTCACTCGCACTGCAATTTTTGAACTGATTCCTAAGCAACCGAGCAGAATTGGATAGTTAGCTCTAGTTAATTTTAATTAGAATTAGATATTCAAATGCCTGGAGCAACATTACAAACCTCCCACTTTTCTATCTTTATCTGACATCTGACAAGCTGTAGAATGAGTTTAAAAATATATAAATTGCTGATGGTAACAATTTCTTCAGAGTTTATTACTTAGATGTGAAAAAGGTTGCATATTGAGAAAGAAGTAGTCTTCTGGTAAACAATTGCACCATTGTGTCTGGATGTTATTCAGGACTTTCAGTCACCCATTTAAAGGGTTGTACTGAACATAGTTTGATCAAGCTCAGGCTCCAAAATAAGGTGTTTTAGTACAAGATATGTGAGAATGTACATTTTCTTCTAGTAGATTAGGATATCACATTTTCCATAATGCCACAATACTGACATCAAATTAGAGTTAGGATGTATACCTTACTTTTCTCAACTGCAAGGAGTCTCAAAATGACCTACAAATTTTTTCCCCTTCCCATCCCACAACAGACACCTTGGGAGGTAGGTGGAGCTGAGAGAGTTCTGAGAGAACTGTGATTAGCCCAAGGTTACCCAGCAGGCTTCATGTGTGGAAGCGCATAAACAAATCTGGTTCACCAGATTAGAGTCTGCTACTCATGTGGAAGAGTGGGGAATCAAACCCAGTTCTCCAGATTAACCACTGTACCACATTCTCAACCACTACACCACATTGGTTCTCCACCCAAATTTTAGCAGAACTAGGACATGAACAATATGTGTAGAACTGGCTTACACATTTATGCTCCTCATTGTGTGGGATTCCATTTGTGGGGCCCTACTGCCATTTCATGAGGTTCCTTCTGGATGTAGGATGGTTCTTACTTACTCCCCTATTGAAGGGTAGTCTTAAAACTACCAAGTACATCCCAACACTAGTGCCTTGATATGCACGTAGATCCAGCAGTTTATGCTCTTAAAAAATTCTGGCCCCTCTGTCGCCTCTGATCAGACCCAGTTCCATGCTTGTTGATTAAAGTGGTTAGTGCTCACAGGAAAAAAAATGTGCATCACATTTGCATCTAGTCATATGTACTTCCTATTTACCAGGCCTGGTATATGAAAGTGCCATCTTTATCAGCTCATTTACTGCACAAACAAGAAAGCTTGCTTCTTAATGCAGTGTTTGAAGTGTTTTTATTCCTCCTTTATCATCATCATCATATTTTTTCATCTTCTGGGAACCTTCTTTTTAATGTGCTCTTATTGCATGTGCATTTTTTTTGTTTGCTAGACCATAATTCTAGACTTGCATCTATGAATACTTGTCTGTCCGCCTCATTTAATTCCAGTGCACAGAGCATTTTGAATGTAATCAATATTGCCATTATTAGCAAGTCTCTGCAAAATTCACACCAGTCTGAATGAAAATGCACAGCAGTATCTCAATCTAGGAAGTGAATTCCTATATCATTGCACTTGCTGCATCTTTTGATGCTCCCTTTGCTTGGTAAGCCAAAATCTGTATCTCCTGGGAAAAGGAGAGAACTCTCCTGCTTTTCTTAAAACCTTGATCAGAACACATTCTGCAAGAAAGGAACAGAGAATTCCCCCACCCACACAAGAGAAAGGAAGATGGAATGTTTAATATGATTATGCAACTATGTGCTAAATTTTCACATTCACATAGAGCAAAATATCATATCTGTCTAAATGTGTAGGCTAAAACCCAGTGGAGATATCAGAGGATATCAGCATGAGGAAAAGGGAAGATTTACAGAGGGGAGATTGGCTTATCTTACCGGGAAACTTTCCCGTGGGCCCTGGAGAGCCACTTGGCAACAAGGGGCAAGGCAAGTCAAGGCTGACACACCACCATCACCATTTCCTTGCCACTGCCAACTGGGTCTGAGCTGAGCTGCCAACTGCAGCTTGGGAAATTCTGGAGTTTTATAGAGAGCTCTAGGTAGGGGATGGGAGGAAGCTCAGGGGGGAATTGATTCCATAGAATTCACCCTCCAGGGGAAGCAGTCTGGAGATCAGGTGTAATTCTGGGAGAAATCCTGGAGGTTAGCAAGCTGCACACCCAATGACCAGTACCCTACCACTCCACTAAGCAAATAGAGAATTTCCTCTGTCTTAAAGAATAATACCACCCACTGCCTGTGTTGTCGTTGCCTGGAATACCAGAGTCAAAAAAGAAACAACTCTGGAGCTGCTCCATTTCCACGGGGGGCATCAAAAAACTCGCTGACTCACTATCCACAATCCTGGCCTGCCCCAGAGGTCAAGAGAGAGAAACATCTGTGTGCTAAAAGCAGGGATGATCAGAGACAAAGGTAGGGAAGTACTGAAGCTGAGGCACAGCACTTGTGATAATTTTGATTTTACAACCTTGCCATTTTTCCCCGCAGGAAAAAACAAACAAACAAACACTGCTTGGGTTCCTTTCTTGCTTGAGCAAATCGAACCCATAATTTGCTATTTTCATTCATTTTTCTCTCTCTCTGCTCCATTTTCCCTGGAAAATGCATGCCTTTTCAACATTCTTTGTACATCAATAATTCAGTATTATGTGACTATTGTGCCTCCAAATGATGCAGATTGTATGCATAAATGCCATATGAATAATTAGTAGATACCTTTACAACTTATGCATGAAGCGTTACGAGCAAAGTCTGGCAAAAGCCAACAGCGAAAAGCAAAGAGCTCAAATCTTTATAAGCACACATTAACAACAGACGAGGGAGCACCTGCTCATTTCTCCTGCAAAACAGAGTGAGGTGCAAGAAGTCAGAGTCGAAGTGGCTTCCATAAGGGGGTTTCTCCCTAAATTGGCATACAAACTGGAACACTGGAACATGAAGCATCCATACTGCAGATACTGTGCTAAAATTGTGTTCTAGTTGTTCTTCCCCATCCTCAGTACATGGTCTCTCAAAGCTGCTTTGCGACAACCTTTATGCATGAAGCTATTTGATACAGATTCAGAGCCCAGAAGGCAATCAAGGCAACAACTATAGTATACAACATGGAAACAACAAAAATAGAAACATTACTATGCCAAGGCTACCCAAATTGCTAAACGTGCAGATTTAATACAAAGGAGGCACAAACTATAGTATATACAGCCAAACTAGAGTAGAAATAAAGCCCAAATGTCACCATGAATTCAATACATCAAAAGTGCTGAATCAGAAATGATCCAAAAAACCAAAAAATGGGATGAGCTCCCCAATATTGCCTCTTTCATGGGTCGTTTCCCCACTTTAAAAAAGGAGATGCACACCGGGTTTGTTTGCTGCGGGACCTTTTGGCCGCGGGTTCATGGTCCCCACCACAGCTTCTGCCCTTCAAACAATGCCCAGGCAGCAGCCACTAGGAATCCCTACACTGAGGCTGTCGAATGCACGCTGAGCTCAGGGGCTATCTTGATTGGCTTCTGCTGCTGGGCGGGACTATGGGGGAAGGGAGAGTGCTCTGCGCAGGGACTGAAACTGATTGGCTGCTGCTGCTGCTGGGTTGGGTGGGTTTTCTTTTTTTACTTTTTCCCTGCCGTATCCACGTCTCCATGTCTGTGCGAGCATGTGCAGACAGACATATAAACGAGGAGACGAAGACATGGGATTGATCTCGAGAATGAAACAGTTCCAGCATACTCAATGTCATTTTAAATTTCGTTGTGCAGGCAAAAATAAAATGAAATAGGCCCACTTGGGGATGAGGGAGGCAGAGAGGAAGGGTGCTGGGCTGACTGTGTGTGCCTTCCAGCCCCAATTCCTTCATACACATTTTTTTAAAAAAAATTACTCATCCCTGGCAGGACTAGAACTGGCAAGCTTTCACACTATAGCATAAGCAGGAAGCTGCTTTAGCTAACTAAGCCATAAAAACTCTAATAGCAAATAGGCAGAAATACTAGGCTTTAAGTGAGTGCTCCCTTGCATTGTTAGCTGACCCCACGTTGCCACAAATAGATGTAGATCTCAGCTCCACAATACTAAAAAAAAACAAAACTGTGCACCCATGCACACAGCCCACTGTTTCCTTATTGGGCAAAAGGCTCCACGTCACTACCAGGGGAGGGAAACTCAAACCCGGAGTCCCCCCCCCCGGGCTTCCCCAGAGTGCGGGGTTTTCCAAAAGACGCTATTCTGAACAAGAGCAGAAATGACGCATACTGAGGGGTCACGAGAGTGGCAGAATCGGGGCGGCTGCTGGACCCTGCGTTACTTGGAGCGAGTAGCGCGCAACAAAAAGTGAGTGGGGAAACGCCCATGGTTGGCTTTTCCCACTTCATCAGCAGTTCAGTTCACCTTGCCCATAAATCTTGGAGTCACTATCTCATCATCTGTCTCCAAAGACAATTATATGTTATATATAATATTCAGCATTCAGACTTTAGGATGTGACATCATCCATTGACCTAAGAAGTCAATCTGTGTTTTGAAGCTAAAGGTCTAATACAGATTCAAACCATCAGTTTATCAACGTTGGTCTTATCTATTTTGACTGGCTGAGAGTTTCTGGGATCTTTCACATCACCTGCTACCTGAATTTGCAACTGAAGATCCATGCTTCAGGTGATAGGTATCTAACTGGAGATGCTGTATCCATGGCCTTTTGCATTTAAAGCTGGTTTAGTTACAAGTTCTCTTTTTTGGGAGGAAGAGCCCAGTCCAAGCATATTTATTGGCACCAGTTTCTTTTTATCACCCTCTTACACTGATGCCCAGAAAGATGCTCAAAAAGATGGAAAAGTGAAGGAAGTATTTAGAGTGGTTAGAGTTTAAAAAATGAATTGGTGATATAAGGCCAAGAAGGTGGAGAAGCTAAGAAGATAGGTCTGAACATTGCATAGCATTTAGGAAAGCCTCAGATCTCAGTTGAAATTATATAAGCAAATAAATGGCTAAAATATATAAAACGGTTTGCATGGGGCAGCTGTAGCAGTGTTGTTTTTGAGGCATCTGGGCCTTGGCTTTCTTCTTCCAAGCAAGCAGTTGCTCCTGGGGGAAAGAAAATGAAAACTGGCCAGAGGCAGCCGCTAGTTGCCAGACAGGAGTTGAGAGCAATTTTATGCCTCTGAGCAGTCCATGGAAATTTGAATTTTACAGTGCACTATTCTGTGAAAGAAATAGAGGACTTGGGTAGAGAAAATGAAGCTGTGTCCTTCCCTTTCTTTGTTTAAATCCTTCTAGATTGCTTTTCTCCACAAAACAGGAGTGCAATGATACATATTGTTGTACGTGAGTGATGATCCTAGATGGGAAGGCCCCACCCCATCTGGACCAGGCAACTTGCATCAAGCTGAATGAAGGCCTGTGCAGCCAATGGTGCAACTCTGCTTTGAATGGCTCTGTTCATGTGGTTTGGATAATAATGAACTAGCCATTCTCAGAGCAAGAGGAGATTCAAGGATGACATTGACTGAGATACTGGCATCTGGTTTGGGCTTGCATTTCATGACTGCACCATCAAATATTGACGTGTAAAGGCACCCTGGTGCAGAGAATGAGCAGATAAATCAGGTGACATGCAAATGTGTGTGAATCAAGTCTTTCTTCCAAGCAAATATGTACGTTCAAAGGTAGTCAAGGGAAGGACAGAGAACACAACATTTTCTGTGACTTTAAAAAAATCACATTTGAATTTTCAAGAACAATATTGCTGGTTATTTCTAGAAGATAGCTTCAGAGGGTTGCTGTGTTGCTCTTCAGTAAAACACTGAAATTTGAATCAAGTAGCGCCTTAGGGACCAACAAGATTTCTAGGTCAAATATCTGATGAAGGGAGCTTTGACTCGAAATTTATAACCTGAAAATCGAGTTGGTCTCTAAGGTCCTACTTGACTCGAATCTGTGCATTTCATGACTTTTTGATCCTTCCGAGGGATTGGGGGGGGGGGGATTTTTGTTTCTACAGTGGAACCTCTGTTTTCGTCAGTAATCCATTTGGAAACACCCGACGAAAACTGAAACCGACGAAAACCGCGGCTACACACTCTACGCAGGCGCAACACAAATGACAGTGAATTTGCGCAAAAGTCACAGCAAATTTCATCAGCATGCCCCCTCCTCCTCCCTTGCATACCACCCCTCCCTCCCTCCCTCCCTCCCTCCCTTGCAAGGCACCCCTCCCTCCTCTCTCTCTGCTAGGGTGGGTGGGCCATATCCAGATGATGAAAACCGAGGCAAAAATGGCTGGCTACGATCGACAAAAACCAAAATCGACAAAAACAAATGTCGCCGATAACTGAGATCCCACTATATGTGTTTGCTTCATTACCATAGCCCATGAAAGGTTGTGGTGGAATATTAGGGAAGCACAAGGCTCCTACATTTTTGGCTCCTGTTTAGCTGTCTTTCTCCATTTATGTTTGTGCACCCTCTTTTCGGTCTTCTTTTTATTTTGTAAGTCTGTTCTGTTGTTCATGTTTAACTTCTCTCTCTTTTCCTGGTATAATGAAATATTTGTCCTTGAGAGTGAGGTATAGTAGTTAGATAGACTGTAATCTGGATTACTAGGTTTGATTCGGTCACTCCTCTACGTGAGTAGTGGAGTCTTTTCTGATGAACCAGATTTGGTTCTTCCCTCCTATATTCCAGCTGGGTGACCTTGAACTAGTTGCAGTGCATTCAGAACCCTTTCAGCCCCACCTATTTCACAAGGTGTCTGTTGGGGAGAGAGGAAGGGAAGGAATTTGTAAGCTGCCTTGAGGCTCCTTACAGGAGAGAAAGGTGCGGTTTAAATCCAAACTCCTCTTCTTCATATGAGGAGCAGCAGTGGCGTAGGAGGTTAAGAGCTTGTGTATCTAATCTGGAGGAACCGGGTTTGATTCCCAGCACAGCCACCTGAGCTGTGGAGGCTTATCTGGGGAATTCAGATTAGCCTGTACACTCCCACACATGCCAGCTGGGTGACCTTGGGCTAGTCACAGCTTCTCAAAGCTCTCTCAGCCCCACCTACCTCACAGGGTGTTTGTTGTGAGGGGGGAAGGGCAAGGAGATTGTAAGCCCCTTTGAGTCTCCTACAGGAGAGAAAGGGGGGGATATAAATCCAAACTCTTCTTCTTCTTCTTCTTCTTCTTCTTCTTCTTCTTCTTCTTCTTCTTCTTCTTCTTCCTTTCCCATTTTTTTAAAAACCAGCCTTTAAAAATCACCATTCCTAAAAAGCCACTCAACCTTTAATATAGCTCTCTCTTTTGCTTCTTTCTCTTCCTTCTTTGTTTATCATCTATAAGGCACAACTACACTGTAAAAACCTGCTTTCTAAATCGATCTCTTACAAAGAAAAAAGCCAGTGGTGAGTGAATGAAACATATATGCTGGAAAGAATTGTAGTAAGTGAGTAGCTGCTTAATTCTTCCCACATCTTCAAATAATGCCCTACCAGACCATTTTCCCTTCCACTAGAGTTTCTTTAGTTCTCAAAATTCAGCCAGAGGGAAAAGAACATGTATGTGTGTGGGGGAACAATATCCAGAGAGCTTTTCCAGAAGGTAAACAGCATGATGAGGGATATCTCTTAAATTATCTTCACATTCATATCCAGACTTGTAAAATATTTTTTTATTCTACCCTCTCTTTGAGGAGTTCCAGATGCCATGCATGGCCCTACCCCCTCAACTCTTTTTAAATTTCTTACAACCCAATGAGCTGAAAGACAGAATCTGGTCCATGATCACTCATTGAACTTGATGACAAAGTGAAAATTGATCAAGTGATTACAACGTAGAATTCACTGCCAGAGGGTGTAGAGATAGCCACAGGCATCGATGGCTCTTGGTTTCAGTTTCTAGCTCTCTGTTAGCTAATGCTGAAGGTTGTAGGAGGTGCCTTCCTTGCAAATAAAAGCTGTTGTTTTGGACTCACTTGTCCTTGCTGGAGGGACCTGAAAACCAGTGCTTGAGCCCAATCGAGCCCAGTAAATGTGGAAAACCCACTGTGAAGCAAACAGCCTTGAGGCAAGCACAAAAGCCCAATGCCTGTTCAGATGCAGATGATTTCTTTTTGTGGGATAGACCTGAGAATTCTGCACAATGTGTGGCAGATATGACCATAATGAGAGGGGACAGTGTTGAGGGAGGCTAACAGCCCCATCCAAACACCCCAGTGGCAGGTCACCTCACCAAGGCAGTGCCACCCTGCTGTTTCCAAAAGGGATTTCCGATGGCCTGGGGAGGAGGGAAAAGCCCCGAAGCCTGCTGCAGCCAAAAAGTCCCATAGAGGTGAAAGGACATAAGCCGCCAAATGGGCAGCTTTTGCCCAAGAGCTAGTGCGCTGTGCAACTGCCCCCCCCCCCCAAACCTGGAAGGGAGCTGACTCATGTTGGTTCCACACCCAGGAATGTCTCATCACACACCCCACACTGGTTTCCTAGCAGGACACCCATGCAGCCCTGCTGCAGCCAAAACATCAGGGCTTGGTGGCAGTGGGGCTCTGGGGCGTGCTCTGCTGGCTCATCTGCCCTCTCTGCCAGGATAAGTGTTTGGGGATGGGTGAATGTACTTACGTGGCCATGCACAGTTTCCACAGGCCTTTTCATTCCTCCTTTGGATGAGGCTGTAAATGCATTAACTATTCTATATCGGGAGCCTGATAATAAGTCTCAGCTATGCTTCTAAAAATAATATGCAATGAAAATAAGCCAGCAATGTCTTTTGTGTGTGATTCTTTCTTATCTAATATAATACAAAGTTTTTTTTAAAAAAGAAGGAACAAAAATACAGCAGTATTAATTCAGACTATGCTGCATAAGGATTAACATAAATTTGTATACATTCCAACTATTATAGACTCTTTACCTCATAATTTCATATTGTACATCTCATACATAACCATAACAAATTATAATCAATTGAATTCTTTTTGTCACAGATTGCCTCTTGAATATCCCAGCATAAATGTCCTAGTAGAGAATCCTTGTAGGTTCAAGTCGAATTTCCCCGTTAAATTCACCATAGTTGAAATCAACTCAGGGAAATGCCATAAGCGAGGTGGATGCTTGTTTCTTAATGATGTGTAGGTTATGAGATAAGGCTTCCGAGCGTTCAAAGCTATTAATGAAAGCTTGCTTCAGCATCCATTTAATGAGGTAAGATGCTGGGAAAAGCCGCACTCCCATTCTAACAATAGTCTGTTCCACACAGCACAAAGAAGGCATCTGTGGGACCTCTTAATAAGAGGTGACTTTTTCTTTTCACTCCACACCCTTCTGGTTTGCTTTCACATTTGTGACTGTTAAGGCATCCTTGTACTGGCTTTTAAAAAAATGTTTTACTCATGCACAGATATGAAGATATGGAGACATGCATTTCCACAGCCATAGCAATTTCCCCCCTCTCTAGGTACTCTCTAACTGGATGTTAGTGTAGCCTGAAATCTTATTGGACAAAAGTGTTGCTGACCATCTCCCTCTCTTCTACTGGTCAACACACAGAGAATATGGAAGCAATTTTTCAAATCAGCTTCCTTTTGCCTTGTCAGACACCTATTTTGCTGATTCTCCATGGTGAACAGAGATCTTTGAAGTGTTTTGGGAACTGGAACTGGAAGATCTGCTGTTCATGGTTTCATTGGAGCTTCTTCTGATGCAGGAGACTCTGCACATGTGTATGGAGTCCTGCCACTGGATGCAGGTCTGGAGACTAGAACTGCTTCAGACACCAACCCCACCAAAGAGTGCAGATACCAGACCAATCTTGGAGCAAGGAGGTCTCTTGTTGGTGCCAGCAGCCTCTGCTCATCTCGGAGAGCCAAGTATGGTTGGTTCATCTTGGCAACACTTCTAAGCAGCTTTGCTACTGGATATACCCCAAGTGGTGGTATAACCTTGTGATGGGTAGGTGGGACAGTGGTGAGACAACCTCATAATGGGTTATCAGTAGTGGGGCAACCTTGTGATGGGTTCTTGAGGATATATGCAGTGGCTAGCCAATTTCTGAATGACTTAATGAACCTTCATGGGCCTGGTGGAAGCCTTGCGAGGGTGTCTGCAGTGTCAGGATATCACCATGTCCTACAGTCCCAGTGGAGAAACAGGTGACCATCACCTTGTGGTCCCTTGCTAGCCCAAGCTATTACTGCCTGGTTCAGCACCAGTTGGGGGTTGGAGTATCAACATTTGGTGAGATGATCATGGAAGTTTGCCTGGCCATTGAGGTGGAGCTCTTCAGAAGAACCGTCTGTCGTGGGGAAGATGTGGCAGAGGTGAGTGGATTTTCTGTTGTGTTCATTTTGTGCCTGTTTTCTGTTCAGTGGTTCTGATGTTTACCCATGCCTTTCAACCTTTGAGAAATGTACCCTGCAATGTTCCTGCATCCCTTGCAGTATGCCATAAGTAGTACTCGTGTATGGGACCACAACATTAATATTGTGAACTTTAAAATATTATTTGTAATGTTATTCTGATATCACTATTATTGTTCTTATGGCATGACCAGTGGTGGGATCCAAAAGTTTAAATAACGGGTTCCGATGGTGGTGGGATTCAAACAGTGGCGCCGCCGCACACACGCACCTCCAGTCCCTATTGGGCAGGGAGGTTGCTTTAGTAACCCCTTCTCGGCACTCAGAAAAAAATAGTAACCACTTCTAGAGAAGTGGTGAGAACTGGTTGGATCCCACCTCTGGGCATGACCCTAACAGATGACCACCCATAATACAGTTCAATGTTTCTGTGCACTGAAGACCCTTTTGAAGAGAGCCAACATGGTAGAGAGAGTGTGTGGTTTGGTGGTTGAGAGCAGGTGTACTCCATCCATCCAGTGGTTTTCCCCCCACTCCTCCATAGGAAGCCTGCTTGCTAACAGTGGCCTGTCACACTTTTCTCACAACTCTCTCAGCCCCATCAACCCCAACTATCTGTTGTGGGGATGGGAAGAAAAAGGAGTTTGACATCCACTATGAGTCTCGTACAAGAGAGAAAGGCCGGGTATAAATCCAAACTCTTCTGCTTTCTCATTTCCAAGGTGATTCTACGTTCCATGCTGGTATGGCACAGTCATATGCTTGTGCTGAATCTTCTCCTTGGCCAGCTACAGTTATGATTTCAACTTTCCTGAAGTCTGTGATACCAAGAACAGTATGCCCTGTGAGATAGAGAATGCTTGGGCAACGATGCTGAAATGTGATGTACTTACTTATTTATTTTACTGCGCACTGAACCTTACTTTTCCCTTAATCCACAGATGATGGCTGGCTTTACATAGTTGGGATTCCCACACTGTGTTGGTGTGATGGACGGCTCCCACATCCCAATCAGATATCCTGGGATTACACCCAACTGAAGATGTACTCCACTGTCATCCTCTGACCTTCTCTTGGTCATAGTGGATCATAAAGGATGCCTTATATATGCAGAGATTGGGCATTCTGGTAGAAACTATGATGCCTTTGTCTTTAACAAATCAAATTTTCACAAAGTGCCGGACAAAATTTTCACAAAGTATGTGTATTCCTGGCTACCCTATGCTAACAGTGGAAGGTGTCAGGGTGCCTCCTCTCATCCTGACTGACAGTGCCTTCCAAATCCATAAGTGGCTCATGAAGCCATATGTACTACTACAAAATGCATGAGAAAGGCCTTTCAATTACCGATTGAGTTGGGGCAAGAAATGTTGTGTAGTACACTTTCAAAAGGCTGCAGGCATGGGGGCATTGCCTAACCACCAAGCTGACAGTCTCCCCAGAAAATATCACCTTCCTGGTGACAGCCTGTATTGTTCTTTTTGACATCTGTGAAGAGATGGACCATGCGGTGCCAGAGATTGAGGGGGAGTCCAGACCAACCCTTGAGAGGCTCACAGGACGGGAGGAGACAGTTAAGAATTCCAACTCTTCAGAGGTACAATCCCAGAGATGACACTCATCACCAAGAAGGAAGCATGGCCAGGGATGCCCTTTCATGATTCCTTCACAGGAGTAGGTCCAGATAACAAGGGGGGAGGGGTTGCACAAGTTGTTGGTCTGCGACAGCACTCTTTTTTTGTGTGAAGGTGTGCTTTGGAGTTCTTCCTTTGCCGTTCTTGAACATTTGTTCTGCAAAAGTAATTTGCACTAGGTTGTGGCTTTGAACTTGTTTCCTATAAAGACTGTGAAATAAAGTCATTAGTTTTACAAAAGCATGTGTTTTATGGTCACACCACTCTTCATGCATAGGTGGGTGGGGGAAAAAAGTTCTGTTCACAGCCCCAGGTGCCAAGCTCTTAAAGTGTTAATCTGTTTTTTTTTAAAAGCAGAGGTGCAACATAAGCTGTGGTTATCAACTACAGGGTAGGAAACTCATGGGGAGAAGGTATAGTTTGGGGCGGGTCCAAATCTACAGTTTCCCTATGATGTTCACATGCTAGGATTACCACCACCAGGTGGGGAAATGGAGTAAAGCATAGTGGGGGTGGAGATTGTCAGCGGGAGAAGGGTGCAGCACAGAGGCGTTCCTCCCATTGGGCAAAGTGGGCAGTTGCCCTGGGCGCAGCCCTGTGGGGGGCGCAGGTTTGTTTGTGGGATTTTTTGTATTTTCAGTGTTTTTCCATTTTTGGCCTGCAGAGGGCGCAGTTTTAGGCTAGCAGCACCAAAATTTCAGGGATGTTTTGGGAGACTCTCCTGATGCTATCACCCAGGTTTGGTGAGGTTTGGTTCTGGGAGCCCAAAGTTATGGACTCCCAAAGGGGGTGCCCCATCCCCCATTGTTTCCAATGGGAGCTAATCGGAGATGAAGCTACACATTTGAGGGTCGATAACTTTGGACCCCCTGAACCAAACCTCCCCAAACCTGGGAGGTATCATCAGGAGAATCTTTTACTGATGCCACCCAGGTTTTGTGAAGTTTGGTCCAGGGGGGGTCCAAAGCTATGGACTCCCCAGGAGTGGGGGTGCTGCTCCATCATCCATTGTTTCCAATGGGAGCTAACAGAAGATGGGGGCTACACTTTTGAGGGGTCCATATCCTTGGGACCCCCTGAACCAAACTTCACCAGTAACCTGGGTGGTATCATTAGGGAGTCTCCTAAAGATAATTCCTCAGAAAGTTTGGTGCTACTAGCTTAACAGTGCACCCCTGCCAGCAGGCATTCCTTCCAAATTTCCCCAGATTTTCCTTTTAAATCCCCACGCTTTGACACATGGATTTAAAGGGAGAATCTGAGGACTTCAGTTTAAAACATTGCAAGTGATGCTGCTGTTTCAAGGGTGGGGAGAATCAACCCCAGAAATAGCATCACTTCCAATGGTGTTTAAACTGGGAACCCCAGATTCTCCCTTTAAGGTGGATTTAAAAGGAGAATCTGGGCTCCCTAGTTTAAACACCATTGAAAAAAATGATGCTGTTTGAGGGGTGGATTCCAGCATCACTTGTTTAAACTAAAAGTGGAGCCCAGATTTTCTCACTTTTGAAACATTGAAAGTGGATGCCGTTTCCCCCAATTGGGGATACTGGATACAACACCATAAAATGTTTTCATAGCAGTAATAAAACATTTTGAAAGCATTTTGAAAATGTTTTCAAAAAATTATTTCTGCTGTGTGGCATGGCTTATTACTGTGCTCAGATTTGTGAGTTGGGGCATGTTCTATAATGTGATGGTGACTTTGAAACAACCTGGTGTAAAAATCATTGCTTGGTCACAGTGAGGGAGGGTGGCTGCCCATGGGGGGTGCCAAACTCCAGTTTGCCTAGATATGCCACTGGGCGTAGCTACAAGGGGGAGGTGCGCGTTGCATTGGGCATGCGCCTGGGGTGGCATCAAACTCAGGTTTTGCCCAGGGCTCCAGTTTGCCTAGTTACACCACTGGTGCAGCATGTTGTGAAAGAGCCATGTATTCAGGGGACACGATCTCCATACTGTGCAGATCAGGAGAAATTCCTGGGGAACTTTGCAAGGTTGCCAATCCTCTGGGAAAACAGTATTGCTCCACCACATGTCCCCTTCGATGAATGAAGTGAGGGGGATGCCCCTGCACAGTCTCAAGGCTCCTCATGGGAAGCACCCATCTCCCCAGTAAATGAGTGTACAGGGTACTCACCCGCTCTCTGCAGGAGGCCAGCTTCCCACAGACACCAGATCAATGATGGACCAAGTTTTTTTTAAAAAAAGAAGGATTTCTTCAATGCCTTTGAGTCATGGGCATATGCCCAACAGACTGCATGTTCTCTCCCATCTCAAGGAGATGATATCCCTATGGGAGGTTATGGGCAAGCTGAGATGGCAGGACTACAGTCCAGAAGGTGAGTTTAATGTTTTAATCACAGAGTGTGCCCATTGATGTGCAATTGCGGGGACGACTCATACCCTAATAATGCTCTTGTCACAACAGCACACATAGTGGGACATGGGTACAAGTTGGCAGCGGACTGTGTAAATGTGTGGCAGATATCATACTACCTGGAAAGGTACAGGATTTGATGCATCACCTGGAAAAGTACAGGATTTGAGACCAGAGCATCCAGCATGTGGCTTCCTTCCCCCACACCAGTGCCCAGTGATGTGCAATTGAGGAGAGAAATCATCCCTTAATTGTAATGGCAAAAGCAGACATAGTGAGAATGGGCACCAATTGGCAGCAGATTGGAGAAACCCTTCCTCTTCTAGGTGGTAGGTATGTGCATTTAGACCAAATCAGCATTGGTTTAGTTATGCCATGGGAAAGCAGACCTCTGCTACAGTAAAATCTGTGCTACATAAAATCACAACTAAGCTGCTGGCAGAATCTCAGAGTTTTGCTAGATGGGATAATCTTGCATTCTGGAAAGATGTCACACATATTTTACAATGTGGGCAGTGTGGAACAGTCTACCTGTATTGCCCACTAATCCACGATCAGAAGATGAGTCTCCTTTCTGTCCACTATGCATGCAAAAATCACATCCCCAAACTGAGATAGTGGACATTAATTTTTAGGTGTATGCCATTTTTATGTTGAATAAAACAGTGTCTACCAAGCATTGCATGTAGTTCCTTGAGTTTCCCACCTTGTTTTGCACCAACTATGGCATGAAGAGAAGGAGGACAGGTGGCCACTCCAGTGCAGGAGAAGAGGAGAACATGGAGGCAGAGGGTGTTGGTAAGTTTCAGCACAGCACCACTTAGTTAACAGATCTCTGAAAGGCTGAAATATAAAGCAGTCTTTCAATGGGAACTTCACAGCCTTTACTGAGAAGTCCTTAAGCATACATTATAACCCTGCATGTTTCCAACTACTCCCAACATCACCAAGGACATGAGAATTATATAGTGTGAGATTCAGAGAAGGATCAAGCCATCTCTTGCTGTGATGTAGGCCCAGAATTTCCCTACTGTAAAGGAAGACACCCTCTGAATAATGTGACATGAAATCTGAAGCAACAAAAGCATATACTGGTGAGCTGGGCACATGGTTGGCAGGTGGAATGTGTTAGCCTACAGACTGATTATAATCGTGGTGTGAACATTGTGTCCTCATTATGACCTCCAACGACTTCTTCCCCTCGATCTTACAGAGGGAGGATAGGCCATGGCTGCAACCCATCAGGTATCCAGTCAGGAAGAAGGGCCTCAGCCAGGTTAGACAACTTATTCCCTACACAATTTGCAGAGATTCTCAGCTGTGTGTGGGTGATGACATTTCCTGTGCTGGTCATGATCAGACTTGTGGTGTTGGACCTTCTCCCCTGTTCCCTCCCAACCATGTCTCCACTCACAAAATGCATCAGAGTGTGGTCTACTTGTTCCTCCTCGACTCCTGACAGAACATGGTGTTTGCTTCTTTGAACATTACCTTTTCACCACAGTCTTTCAGGACCCTCAACTGGTCCACCCCCATCAAGGCCACAGGAGGAGGGAGAACATTCAGGGAGCTTCTCTTCCTGTGCAGATGAGCCACGGAGTGCTCTCAAATTGCAGAGGAAATCTCTCTGGCTCTGTATGTACACAATCCACAGGAAGCATGTGGGGAATATTGCTTTTCTAATGTCTAATTGCAATTTTCTCTCTTATAGTTGCAAACCTTCACAGGCATGTCTGTGGGCTGGAGAAGCACCACAGGGAGCAGTGGCGGCTTGAGAGAATTCTCACTGAGCTGGAGCAGAGGTTTGGGGGCCATTGAGCAGCAGCTGGACAGGGAGGAAAATTTACAGTGTTTTATCATTTCTGTGTGTGTTTTTTTAAATGGTATGTAAATGGTTCAAATAAGTGTTCCATGTTTCTTTTATTTTGTTTCTTTATTTTGTAACTTTTCAATTTTAAACAAGTTGATGGTGTAAAACTATTTTTAAGCTTGAAGCACTGTGCCTCTCTTTGGTTCCTAGGCCAACAATTTCAACCCACACACCACAGCAAGCCAAAAACATTCACAAACACACCCATTATTACAAACCATAAACAAACAATAGAGTAGTAAGTGTAAACAGTGACTTCAGCAGCTCACCAAAACAGTTTATTGGGGCTGAAAGGAACCTAATGAGCTGGGTCTTGACTTCACAAAGGTTCATTCACTTCCTCTGTTTTCTGACTCAACTTCCCCTGCCTGTAATTGGGGCAAGGTTTACAGATTGAGGCTTCTTCTTTTTTTCCAGGTAGGATGATATCCTGTGGATTCCTGGATGCCATATCTGACATGAGGGACATGGCAAGTGGGGGGTTTGAAAGGGACATGGCTAGGAGAGGATTCCCTGGTTTCCATATCTGGGATGTTCCAAGGGACATTGGAGGTGGAGGGCTCAGGAGAGGCATGGATAGGAGAGGAATGTGGAAGCAGAACATGTGTGGGGTGGAATTGGGAGGAATGCGCTGAGGCACATTTGGGCAAGGTGCTTCAGATGGGTCATTGACACTTCCTCTTGGATTGCCTGTCTTTGCAGCCTCCCTTACTCACTTGCATGATGGAACGTGGCATCATGACTGCAATTCTCTTCAGCCAAGGTCTCCTCGTGCCTTCTTCTGTTTTCCAGGAGTATTTGTGCTTTGAACTGCTCAAATCTCTCCAGCTCTACTGCAGATTGGTACAAAAGTTCCCTGGCAACATCAGGGAACAGGGCGACCTGCCTTCTCTGATTGTGACCCACAATCAGACTGAGCTCAGAGGACCATTGCAGAGGTTTGGGTTAGTTGTTTGGCCTATATTATGGGTACAGAAAGAATTGAATGAGAGATTACAGTGAATGTGGATGTGACAATCTGGATAAAGGGAGAGCATTTACTCTACAGCTGTGGATGTTGTGAGGCTTGCTTCAAACCAACATTCCTGCCTAAAGAATTGTGCAATGGGGCCTGGACAATGCAACTGGCAGTATGGTTGCAGATCAGTAAGCAAAATGACCCCACCGGGTACAGACACAAAGTGATCACCATAACCATTGCCAAAAGTAACCTTGATGGGTGGCTCTGGTCTCTTCCCTGCCCCCAGTGATATTCCATAGTTTTATTAAGATTGGTTTTGTGAAGCAATGTGGGGCACATCACTCGAGTTTGAAGGTGAGCTCCAAAAAGGTAGGTTTGCAAGATCCATCAATTTAAAATGGAAGGTTCATCAATGCTGTCAGGTGGAACCCAGAGCAGGAAGGTCAAAAGACCCTTTATGGAGAAGCAAAGGTGCTCAGGGACATTATGGCACTGTGTAGGTGCTACTGACCATGTTCTTTTTCTTGTGTGATTGCTCTGTTGCACCCATCCTAATCTCCCTGGTCTCCCCCATCAATGTGTGAGTGTCCCTGACAAGGTAAGCATATGAAAACACCCCATATGAATAAGCATACAAATGGTTCAATGTGTACAAGAGGCTTTTCCTGCACAGGTGAGCACATTTGATTGGAAACATAGCATCGGCCAACAGATTTTGCCTTCCCCCCTCCCCCCATGTGAAGGATGGCAGCCCTCATGCTACCCCCACTCAAAAAGTTGTGGAATCAGTTTTGAACCCAGGGGATTTGGACCCTCCACCAAGAGGTTGGCACTATTGGCTGAAACATTGGACAGTGTGTACAAGGAGCTGTTCCAGCACCTGGACAGATGCTAGATTGAAACCCAGCACATTCAGCATCTACTCCCCCTTCTAGCAACCACAACACCAAGCTGGAAGGAGAGGCACTCTTTACAGACATCTCCTCCCACAAGTGTCAGTTGTTATTTTGATGAGTTGTTCTCCCAAGGGTTCTCCAGCCCCCACCTGGAATATGGCAACGTTGTCCATATCATTCCACAATGCATGAAAGTGGCTTTTCCTGTACAAGTGAGCATGCTTAAGACCAGGCATCCAGCAACTTGATGCCGTCTTCCTGGCCACCCCTTGAAAAGTCTTCATGCTGCATGGGCTTTTTGCCAATGTTTCCTGGACAGTTGCCCCCAGATATTTATGAGATCTTTGGTTTCCACCAAACTAGCCTTCAACCCTGGGAATTATTGCCACTTCCACTATCAATGTCTCTCTCTCAGTTTCCAGGATACCCACACCTTACCTCCTTGAAAGCAATCATCACAAAATGGCTGACCGACATTGGCACAGTTTCCCAGTCACACAATTGTTCCTGCCCTCAGATGAGAGAAGCTCTCCTATTTATGGTGACTTTGTACAACCAATCTGATTGGGCCAACCACCCTTTTTCTCAGGCCGAACCCCCATCAGGAAATTCAATCTAGATCAAACCAAGTTTCAAAATGAACTGCACCTTTTCATTGAGGTTTCAACCTCCCCACCGCAGCATGTTTCCAGTGAAGACATCTAGGCCTATCTCAGATTCAAGAAATGTAACAATCCCCACTACAATGTGATAGGCTTGGCGGGTCTCTCCTGATTGGCTGTTGTGCCGTGTTGGGGCGGGACCTTTTTTCTCCTGCAAAAATGTGCCCACGTTATGATGTCAGCACGTCTCCCCCGCCAAAGTTTCAGTTTTCGTTCTCTCATGCTCTCACTAGAACAGCACCATGCACACTGATTAGTTTTAAAGCATTTGCATCACGCTCCATGGCGGGAAATTTGAACCAGAATTAGACCCCCAATACTGCCCTCCAAACTGGATCAGATGGGGTTTTTTTTTTAAAAAAAAAGTAGTACTTTCGAGCAGGTTCGGCAAAGATGCAGGATAAGGGGGAGAATGAGCACCAGAACTGGAATAAATCCTTGTTCGTCGATCAGGCAGTGGGGAGTTCTTCCTGAATCCTTGATTTTGCATGAGTATCACACGATTAATCACCGTAGGGAATTGACCTCAGTTACAATACAGTACTGTAACAACAACAACAACAGAAATACTGTACTGTAACAATGCTAAGAATTCCCTATTACCTTTCCCTATTATAAAAAAAATGCTCTGCTCTTCCAATATAATGATAATGAATAATAATGAATAATAATCATGACCATGAGAATGTGCCCCCTCCCCCACAAATCACTGTTATGGCTGCTATGCTGTGAAGCTACAGAGCTTCACATTTTAAACATGTAAAACAAAAAAGGGCAGCGGTAGATTAGGACTGTAATTTGAGGAAAAGTCAAGTATGGATGTATTCCTGTATTCCAAAGGGAGAAATGATGGAAAGGAAGGATGGCAGGGGAGAAAACGTGCTCTTTGAAAACCACAGAATGACTTCCGTGAATTTCACAACATGGCAGGCAGGTGGAGAATTCATCTAAAATGAAAGTTGACAGGAGAATCAAAAGTGGAAAGGAAGAAAGGCACAGGTGGGCTGTGAGATCAGGCAGGAGAATTAAGACGTCTCAAAAGCTGTTTTCCTCACAGAACAGTAGGAGATGTTTTGCAGATGACTTGGCCAAAAAAAGTCTGTTAGGAAGTGTCCTGAAAAAAAGACCCCTTCAGCAGAAATAAGGCATCCTGTGGACATCTTGGGGAAAAGGCTCTGTAGAGTGCCTTCCTAAGACACCTTTTTTGTGTGTGTCCTCTGGATATCTTATTTGGGCTGTGTGGAATGGATCAGTGTTACTCAGAAGTAATCCTGTAGCAATGTGCAAGCTTAGAAATTTTGGCTTTTAGACCAGTGAGCAAGGAAGTAAGTTTGCAAGACACAAGATTCCTGTAAAATCCAGTTTCATTCAATGCTTCATCATAAGAACATAAGAACATAAGAACATAAGAACAAGCCAGCTGGATCAGACCAAAGTCCATCTAGTCCAGCTCTCTGCTACTCGCACCACCAGGTGCCTTTGGGAGCTCACATGTAGGCCCACCAGGTGCCTTTGGGAGCTCACATGTAGGATGTGAACGCAATGGCCTTCTGCGGCTGTTGCTCCCGATCACCTGGTCTGTTAAGGCATTTGCAATCTCAGATCAAAGAGGATCAAGATTGGTAGCCATAAATCAACTTCTCCTCCATAAATCTGTCCAAGCCCCTTTTAAAGCTATCCAGGTTAGTGGCCATCACCACCTCCTGTGGCAGCATATTCCAAACACCAATCACACGTTGCGTGAAGAAGTGTTTCCTTTTATTAGTCCTAATTCTTCCCCCCCGCATTTTCAATGAATGCCCCCTGGTTCTAGTATTGTGAGAAAGAGAGAAAAATTTCTCTCTGTCAACATTTTCTACCCCATGCATAATTTTGTAGACTTCAGTCATATCCCCCCTCAGCCGCCTCCTCTCCAAACTAAAAAGAGTCCCAAACGCTGCAGCCTCTCCTCATAGGGGAAGGTGCTTGAGTCCCTCAATCATCCTTGTTGCCCTTCTCTGCACTTTTTTCTATCTCCTCAATATCCTTTTTGAGATGCGGCTGACCAGAACTGGACACAGTACTCCAAGTCGCGGTCGCACCACTGCTTTTATATAAGGGTATGACAATCTTTGCAGTTTTATTATCAATTCCTTTTCTAATGATCCCCAGCATAGAGTTTGCCTTTTTCACAGCTGCCATGCATTGAGTTGACATTCCCATGGAACTATCAACTAAGACGCCTAAATCCCTTTCCTGGTCTGTGACTGATAGCACACTGAACCCTGTAAGCGTGTATGTGAAGTTTGGATTTTTTGCACTTATGTGCATCACTTTACATTTTGCTACATTGAACTGCGACACCATTTCTGAGCCCACTCACCTAATTTATCAAAGGTCCGCTTGGAGCTCTTAGCAATCCTTTGTGGTTCTCCACCACCCTAGATAATTTGGTATCATCTGCAAACTTGGCCACCACGCTACCCACCCCTACTTCCAGGTCATTTTATGAATAGGTTAAAGAGCACTGGTCCCAAATACGGATCCTTGGGGGGACACCACTCCCGACATCTCTCCATTGTGAGAACTTCCCATTTATGCACCCACTCTTTGTTTCCTGTTTCTCCAACCAGTTTTTTTAATCCATAGGAGGACTTCCCCTCTTATTCCTTCATTGCTGAGTTTTCTCCAACAGTCTCTGGTGAGGAACTTTGTCAAAAGCCTTTTGGAAATCCAAGTAGACAATGTCCACCGGTTCACCCCCTGTCCACATGCCTGTTTACACCCTCAAAGAACTCTAGTAAGTTTGTAAGACAGGATTTGCCTCTGCAAAAGCCATGCTGACTCTTTCTCAGCAGGTCTTGCTTTTCTACATGTTTTATAATTTTATCTTTAATGATAGATTCTACTAATTTACCAGGAACAGATGTCAAACTGACTGGCCTGTAATTTCAGGTTCCCCCTAGATCCTTTCATAAAGATTGGTGTGACATTAGCCCATCTTCCAGTCTTCAGGGATGGAGCCTGATTTCAGGGATAAGTTGCATATTAATGTGAGAACATCAGCAATTTCATGCTTGAGCTCTTTAAGAACTCTTGGGTGAATGCAATCTGGGCCAGGAGATTTGGTAACATTTAGTTTATCAATGGCTGCCAGGAGGAACTTCTTTATGTCTACCACTATCTTCGCTAGTTCCTTTCGGATTAGCCTCCTAAGAAGCTTGGTTCAGGTGCAGGAATGTTCCTCACCTCCTCTTGGGTGAAGACAGATGCAAAAGAATTCATTCAGCTTCTCTGCAATCTCCCTGCCATCTTTTAGCACACGCTTTGGTCCTTTGTCGTCTAGCGGGCCCTGCAGCTTCCCTTGCTGGCTTCCTGCTACTGGCGTGTACTTGAAGAACTGTTTGTTGCTGGTCTTGATGTTGCCATAGCCATGCGTTCCTCGCAATCCTTTTTTGCCTCCACTTTAGCTAGCACAGCTTCTCTTTTGCGCACCATTTGTGTTCCCTCTCATATTCTTCATCAGCCAGGCGGGACTTCCATTGGCTACAAAGATGCGTTTTCTTTTTTCTGATACTCTCCTCAATCTCTCTTATTTACCTTCGTGGCTTTCTTTTTTGGACTGGGTGAAACACTTTCCTAACCTGTGGAACACATTCCAGCTGAGCTTTTATTACTGTGTTTTTAAATAACCTCCAAGTATCCTGGACAGTTTTGACTCTCTTGATTTTCCCTTTCAGCTTCCTGCGCACTATCCCCCTCATCTTTGAGAAATTTCCCTTTCTGAAGGCGAATGTAACTACATTAGTAGTTGCCACTTGTTCGCATGCTGAGATACTGAATCTGACAGCATTGTGGTCGCTGTTCCCTATCGGCTCAACAACACTGACTTCCTGCACCAGGTCCTGGGTCCCACATAGAATTAGATCTAGGATCACCTCTCCCCTGGTTGGTTCCACAACCATCTGCTCTAAGCCACAGTCATTTAGCATATCCAGGAATGCTCTTTCCTTACTATGACCTGAACATGCATTTTTCCAGTTTATATGGGGATAGTTAAAATCACCCATTACCACTACATTTTTGTTTTTGTTGGCCTCTCTAATTTCTTTTTCCATCTCAGAATCCTCTTGTGCACTTTGGTCAGGGGGACGATAATATATTCCTAATATTAAACTGTCCTTCACACCTGGTATTTCAGTTTTGCTATCTACAAAATAATTCTGATGAATATCTTAATGGTATATAAATCTTGCTGAAAATCAGGCTTGTCCGAAAAGGAAGTAAAATTTCCTTTAAAATTGTAAAAAAAAGTACTATACAAAGGTGTAAAAAAGTACCATATAAGTATTATATATTGTAAAAATTGTAAAAAGTACTATATAAAGTGTTCAAGACATCTGCCAAAGCAGTACGTGGAATACGTTCCCATCACAACAGCACAACTCAGTAGTTCAAAGAGAGAATTGTGCACTGGGAAATTATACATACCAAAGAACAGGAGATCTATAGTGTTTCAAGTCAAGTATATTAATCAGGCTGATCCTGTATGAATTTAGTCATATATCAGACATACCTACGTAATAACCAGGCAGGTCCCAGATAAACTTAGAAAAAATAATGGGAAAGTAATTCCAACTGGCAAACAGAGAGAAAGTTACAAGAATGTCTCCAATAGCAAAACAAACAGCATTCCCAAGCTGTAACAGTGAAACAGAAGCCCCAGCTACAATAGAAAGCCTTACAGAAAAATAACAATAGTACAAATATTTCAGGTGCACATAACCAATTGGTATCATCCTGTTGACACTTGACTTAAAACCTTATTACAGAAATCATTCATGACAGATAATTGTTTATATTAAGTCTACATGTCAAGTGAATTAATCTAGCTTCTTGTTGTAAAAGGATGCAATCTCTATCAGAGTGATTGTAATTGACAGGTTGGAATTATCAGATCACAAGGAATCTTAGATCTTTCTCTGTATGCCCCATTTGTACAAAGTGGTTAACCAACAGTGCATCCATAATTTTGTTTATGATTTGAGATTTATGTACAGAGATCCTAGTTCGAATTTTCCATTTGCTGACACCTACATATAAATGCCAACAGGAACATCGGCTTATGTACACCATTTCTTTGGTGTCACAATTGCTGAAATGGCTTAATGTACATTGGAACTTTCTCTCTGGATATTTAAACACTGCTTTCTGCATTGTTAATTCACATACTGAGCATCCAGCACATTTAAAGTTCCCAGACAAACTGTGTACCCCTCTTAAGTGCATCAGTTCTAATCAATATGTTTTTTTTTAAAAAAAAAAAATCAGTTTTCCTAAAACCAAAACCTTGACATGCATAACAACCTGGAATAGTGTAGATATACCAAGACTTGTTGATAACTCTTTTAATGCCATAGAGGTACGTAATGTAAGACACAGAAAATTCTGTTGCTGGCAGTGTTGGTCCGATCTAAGAGGAGTTTGGAGCATGGAGCCATTTGATCCCTAGGTAATGCCTTTCCAAGGATGGGTTCAGGGTAACCTTTAGTGTGTAATTGCTCCTATCCCATGTCAGCAGCGAGCTGTGACTGAGTAGTGAATGGGGACTTTCTCGAAAGTAGGGCTGCCAACACCCTGGTGAATGCTGAACTTCTGAAATTCCAACTGATTTCTGGACTACAGGATAAGGGTTTTATTCCTCTAGATGGTAGTTTCAGAGGATAGAATGAGAAATTGAAGTCCTTCAGTGACATCACATCCTTGCTGAGTCCACTCCCCTGAACTCCACTCTCTCCAGGCATCATCCCCAAACCTTCAGAAATTTTCCTCACTAAAGCTGGCAACCTTACAGTCACAAGTGGCTTGTGCAGTTCAAACACCTGACTTGGGAGAGGAGAAACTGGTATTGTAATTACAGACCAAGGCAGAGTTACACCTTCTTAGCCCATTGATTTTAATGGACTTACAGCCCAAGAGGGTGGGATGCTGAATGGAATACTGAAAGTTGTGCAGGCTAATTCTGACATGGATGCCCACCCCACTGGTATAAGGGGCAAACATGGTGGCAGAGAGGGCAAGCACACAGATGGGCAGGGGCCGCACAGCTCTGTGATACCCAGACATGGAAGAACCCATGACTCCACAGCTTCACCAGTGCATGTTAAAGTTAGTGCATGAGTTCAGCTAGGGGGCAGAGCAGGGGCATTTTGGGGGGTGGAGCCAACTTTAATTGGCTTTCACTAGGCTTTCAGCCCAGGAACACCCCCCTTCCTGGCCGCAGATTTGCGCAATTGGAAAGTGTGGTGTGAGTTGTTTTGAGCAACATATTTTTTCAGGTGGCCAGTGGTTTTTTTGTTGGACTTTTTTGGCCTTCCTGTGCCACCTGAAACCCCTTTGGATGCAGCACAGTGGTGCAGAAGTGGCACTATCCTTGGCTGCCACATGATCTGGATTGGGCTGCTAGGAGGATGCAACTCTGTTTTGGATTGTACTGTAAATTTAGAATTAGTTCCCACTTGTCTGAGAACCACTGTGTCAGAGACTGCAGTTGGATGGTACAGTCTGAATATCAGTACCTCTATAGCCACTCACAGGAAAAAAATGGGAATGAGCCTCAAATTGCCACTTACCTATTAAGCATGGATTGCTAGCACAGTATTCTTGATATTATTTTTGCTTATTTTTCTTGTTCATTATAACCTGCCCTTAACAACTTGTGAGTGCGACCATGCCTGAGGGATGTATCAAAGGACTGACATTTCAAGAAAAATGACTGGACACTTCTTTATCGTCTGCGAGCAAATCAAAGAGATTCCATTTTGATGTTGGGCAAGGTGACTCAGGAGCTCATCAATAGCAGAGGCATGGGAATTATAAAAGATGCTGAGGTCTAGCTGAAGTCTCATACCTACATTTGTGTGAACTGTGTGGGTGTTGCAGCTCCATTTTATAAAATCCCCAGGAAAATTCAATATTTGCTTTCTGAAAGCAGTTTTATTGCATGGTCTATGCCCAGAAAAGGTGATTACCTGACCAGGAAAATGGAGTGTTTTCAACCTTAATATGGCAATATCATTTCTCAAGAGTTTTTTTAAAAAAACAGTTCATCTTTTGCTTTGGGGCTTTAATGTCCAACCAAAGCATGCATCGATCTAAGTTTACTTATGGCAGAGAATATACTGAATGGGTATGTGAGTGTGAGAGATCTTTAAAAATAATTACACATAAAGACATTCTCTTTTTTCATTGTAATTTTTCTGCCTCTCATTTATTTATTTGCAGTTATAGCCTTCCGGGTCCTATGGGCTCAAGGCAGCCTGAAATTCAGCTCGGTCTACAGATGCAATGTTCTATTGCATTTGTTAAAAAAAACAATTAAACCAAATGAAAGAGTGTAAAATGAAGTTCCGTGACAGGTTTTTTTCCCTTGCAATGCAGGTTTTCATAAGTGTTCTCTGTATAACCATTGATTGTTATAAAGAAATAAGTATGGAAAACTCATTCATGCACAGGATCAAAGCAAAATTTCTCTGGTTCTGTTATAACCTTTCAAATCCATTATTTGTTTATTTAGCATGCTTTTATTGGATCCTCCCTTCAAGGAGACCAATGTGATGTACATTGTTCTGGGCACCTTCCTCATGACAATGCTGTAAGCAAGGACGTAGGTAAGGGGGGGAAGTTTCCTGGGTTTAAACCTCCCCATACCATGTCCAAAGTTCTGCCCCCCATTTGTGTTTTTTGTATTTTTAAGTGTTTTTTTCAGTTTTTGGCCTGCAGGGGGTGCAGTTTTTAGGCTAGCAACACCAAAATTTCAGGGATTTGTTGGGGGACACTCATGATGATACCATCCAGGTTTAGTGAGGTTTGGTTTAGGGGGTCCAAAGTTATGGACTCCCAAAGGGGCTGCCCCCATCCCCCATTGTTTCCAAAAATAGGAGCTAATGATGTGCGCTACACCTTTGAGGGTCCATAGTGATGTGGGCTACACCTTTGAGGGACCCCATGAACCAAACATCACCAAACCTGGGTGATATCAGGAAAGTCTCCTAAAGTTACCCTGAAAGTTTGGTGCTGATAGCTTAACAATTGCACCCCTGACAGCAGGCACCCCCCAAACATCCCCAGATTCTCCTTTTAAATCCACCCCCTTCGGCATGGATTTAAAGGGAGAATCTGAGGTCCAAAGTGTAAACATTGAAAATGATGCTATTTCAGGGTGGGGGATAATCCACCCCCAAACAGCATCAATTTCAATGTTGGTTTAACTGGGGACCCCAGATTCTCCCTTTAAGGTGGATTTAAAAGGGAACCTGGGCTCCCTAGTTTAAACACAATTGAAAGTGATGCTGTTTGGGGGTGGTACAAGTTTTCTTCATTTTCACTTTGGGGGTGGATTCCAGCATCACAGCGGCCGGAGGGGGGGCACAAAACTCAGAGGGGGGACACAAAACTCAGATTTTGCACCAGGCTCCATTTCCCTAGCTACGCCTCTGCCCGGAGGGGAGGGCACAAGGGATTGCTGGCTGCTGGTTGGGAGCCAAGTCGGTGGGGGGGGGCAGAGTGGGGTGTGGCAGGGGGGTGGGACAGGAGAGTCTGCCAACCCTGGCCTCGGAGAGCTGCTTTTATAAGCATTGAGGCTGGGGGCAGGCCATGGGGAGGTGTGGCCATGCCCCTAGGGGCAGGTGGGGGCAGGGACCCACCCCCAAACCCACCCCATAAAAATCTATATCTACATCACTGCTGGAAGGTAGGTTAAGCTGAGAGTGCATGACTGGCCTAAGGTTGCCAAGTCCCCACTGGCCACCACCGGGGAATGGGGGGGGGGGTAGTATTGCCTGAATCAATTTGGAAAACTCCTAGAGATTCTGTAATGGATCTTGGGGAAGATAGAGAATCCAGTGGGATACAATAGTCCACCCTCCAAAGTATCCATTTTCTCCAGCAGAACTGTAGTCTGGAGATGAGCTATAATTCTGGGGGATCTCCAGGTCCTACCTGGAGGCTGGCGTCTCTAGACTGGTCCAAGGTGTGACAGTGCTATCCCAAGCAAGTCTACTCAAACTCCTACTCAGGTCTATTCAAATAGGGCTTACTCCCAATAGAATTATTTTAGGACTAGCAGGAAACCTCGTTGTGCTGAACAATACAGCAAGCTCTAGACAGCTGTTGGTGGCAGGAGCAGCAACGAGGCAGGAGCAGTGTAAATCAGTAGTGAACATTGTAAGATTTCTGACAAGCTGCTGAGTGAAGGTGTTTTTTTTTCAACTGAAGAAACAGCTCTATCTTTACCCAACAATTTGCTCAAGAAGAAGCAAGTCACAGCTAGGGCCCCTTCCGCACCCGCAAAATAATGCATTTTCAAACCACTTTCACAACTGTTTGCAAGTGGATTTTGCCATTCCGCACAGCTTCAAAGAGCACTGAAAGCAGTTTGAAAGTGCATTATTCTGCATGTGCGGAAAAAAATCTAGGTTTGTGGAGGGGAAAATGATCAGGAGGGTATAATGGCAGTCACTCCACCCTCCAAAGCAGCCATTTTCTCCAGGGGAACTAGGTTATCTGATCTGGAATTCAGTTGTAATATGAGATCTCCAGGAGACTGGCAAACTATTGATGCAAGGTGATTTTTTAAAAAATGAAGAAGCAACTGCCTGTTTGCCCAACAATTTGCTCATGAAGAACCAAGTGTCAGAAGGGTATAATGGCAGACATTCCACCCTCATAAGCAGTCATATTCTTCAGAGAGAGCTGGTTTCTCTGATCTGGAGATCAGTTTTATGGTCAGATCTCCAAGGCCCACATGGAGGTTGGCAACCTGTTGCTGAAAAGCTTTTTTTTTTTTTTTGCAAAAAACCCAATCAAATTGCAGCTTTGCCCAACAATGTACCCAACAACAACCAAGTCATGCAGTCCACCCTCCAAAGCAGGCATTTTCTCCAGGGGAAGTGGTTTCCATGGTTTGGAGACCAGGGGCAATTTCAGATCTCCAGGCTTCACCTGGAAATTGGCAACCAAAAGCCAGCGAGTTATTACAGGGGACTTGTCTTGGCTTCTGGGATTGTTCTACTTATGCGGCATGTTGTGACGAGTCCAGCAGGGTAAGGTTGGGAGGCCTTGGACTCCATGGGGAGCACTGGGAGGCATTGGTTGGGGACAGGGAGCACTGGGAGGTGTTGTGTCATGTGTGGGAATCCTTGGGAGGTGTGGGTGGCGAGTGGAACAGTAGGTAGGTATTGGCAGTAATGGATAAGGTTGGGAAGCCTCGAACTGTACAGGGAGGTGTTGGGTGGAGACTCAGAGTGCTGGGAGGTGTCAGGCCATGCTTGGAAAACGTTGGGAGGCACTGGACAGCTAAAAGGTGGCAAAAGCAAAAAAATCTGAGTGTGGGAGGTTGGCCAATAACTGCACAGGACTCACAGGACTCGGATGGAATTAACTCTTGCATGGTGATTTGCTCAGGGTTCAACGTTGTGACTTTTACACATTAGACAATTATAGGTTAGGATAGCCCTGGGAGTCTCCCAGGTCCCAGTCTGGTACTCTAGCAAGGGATAATGCAAATTTAACAATGAACATGTTTGACTGTGGAACTGACTAAGTTTGCAGGTAAGGATCAAATGTGAATCGATCCCTTTGTATGTTCAGTTTGTGCTGAGCAGCTGTGAACAATTGTCAAACCAGTTTGCATTGGATTTCCTCAAAACAGTGTCTGTGCAGAGATGCTGCCAATTCAAACTGACTGGCAGCTCATTATGGGCTATGTAGATGAATACCAAAAGGTTGGATTTTATTGAAACACAAAATGTCTGATTTATGAGATTTTTGAGTTATCTAATAGTGTATTTAAACAGATGCCTGCTGAGTGGAGCAGATACCCAGCAAGGATGAAGGAATCAATAAAGCTCAGTTGAGCTATGCGAAAATACACCAATCAGTTTGAAAAGGCAGTTGCACGGTACTGCATGGTTAGGAAAGAATACAATGAACCGATCTGCCAGCCCACAAAAAAAACCTGACAAACTATTGAGCTGATCATTGGAAAATTAGATCTTTGTTTCCAATTGGTGAACAGGATACTAGCTAAATGAGTGGGTATCCAAGCATCCCTAACTCCTGCAGCCACAGCCTTCTCCTATAATGCAATATCATGAGCCGTGACACAAGAATAAATATTTCTGAAATAGTGCAAATAAGCTGCCTCATACATCTTTCCCTCGGTTATACCATACACAATGGGATCTCTTCTCCATCCATGCTGCAATCTTGATCTAAATTGGATGCAGCCCCTGCAAGAATTGTGAAAAACCCGCAAGTCGTATCTGATCAGGCTCCATCTACACATTACATTGTCTTCATTGGGGGTGGGGGGGTGGGGGGGGGCACACAAACATTTTTTCAAATGTACAAATGGAGTTTTGTGCCTCCCAGACTGACAACAGCTCTTTCCTAATATGGTGTAGTGGTTAAGAAAGGTGGACTCTGACATAGAGAACTGGGTTTGATTCTCTACTTCTTCACATGAGTGGCAGACCCTTAACTAGTGAACTGAATTTGTTTTGACACTTTTGTACATGAAACCTACTGGATGACCTTGGGCTAGTCACATTCTCTTTGAACTCTCTCAGCTCCTCCTACCTCACAAGGTATCTGCTGTGGGGAGAGGAAGCGAAGGAGTTTGTAAGCTGCTTTGAGACTCCTTTCAGTTGAGAAAAGTGGGGTATAAATCCAAACTTTTTTCCTTTTCCTTTCTAATTGAAAACAGCATGTGTGTGTATGAGTGTGTGCATGTACAGGAGAGGCTAATCTGAGAGGCTCAAAACTTCTATCATATGCATGATATGAAGCCCTTGTAGTGTTTCCCATCAAACACAAGCAAAGACTTTTTCATGTGTAGATGGAACCTCACATCAAGCACAGGGTGAGAACACCAGACCCAACCTGTGTACTCTGTAATGTGTGAATGCTTATCCTTAACTCACAATAAACTTGAACTCTATCCATTGTACTACACTGGCCGCCAAGCCTCATAATATACAGGCAACAGCAATGCATTGTTAAAGGACTGGTGCGTGCAGGAATTTCACCAGCAGAACCATGTGACTCTACAGCACTTGTGACCTTATACAGAAACTTGGTAAGAAATGGAAATTGAATTTCCATTCTTAGTGAAATGTGCTTTGTTGATAAAGAAAAGCAGAGGAACAAAAGAGACATGCATGGCTGACACTGAAATGAAATACAGATCCATTTTATACATAATACATTGATGACATTTTCAAAAAACCTGTTCATCCTCTTTCCACCCCCCCCCCCCAGTGCAGATACAGTCAATGTGACCTTCTTTACTGCATATATTCCATACACATTAGCAAAGACTGCCCAGGTGCAATTTGTTCTCATGTGTTATCTTTTTTTGTGCACACTCTGAATTTTCCTGGGTTATCATGAATTGCTGTCATTTGCGCATTTGGGGCTCCTCTTCTCCAAGTGCCTCCCTTTGAATTGCTCACCTTGCAAAACAACCAAAGGACTCTTTGGATGTGGGCAAGTGAATCTAAATGCAAATTAAGAGGTGCATTTGGTGAGCTCTTCAATTAAAGTTCCAATCTTATGCACATTTACTTGGAAATAAGTCCTGAAATTTTCTTCCAAATTAAAAAAAATGTCTACGATTAGTTTGCATTAGTCCCAAGCATTTTATTATAACTGGCTTGATATGCAAGCTTTCTGGCCCCAAGGCTCATGGAGTATGGAAGCCCAAAAACTGCTAGCATGCGATAAGCAATCACATCACATGACATCAGATTCTTGTGACAGAAAGAGGGGGGGCAGATAAATGGCCTTACCACATTGTCAAGGCCAGGACTATGGGTTGCAGAGTAAAAAGAAAAATGGGGACATGGAAAGTAGGGTGAACACTAAGAGGTTTAACATGGCGAAGAACATGCCACAGGTCACAGTCAAGCCACTGAGTGACTTGGCCTCACTGTCCTGTAGCTGCTGCAAACATATATGCCCAAAGAGGCAGGATGTTTAGCGTTTTTGTTCTCTATGTTATAGGGTCATCCATAAGGCAGAAAAAATAATAATGGTATCTCTATAGAAGAAGAAAAAGAAGAGTTTGGATTTGTATCCTGCTTTTCGAAAACCGTAAGAAATATCAAAGTAGCTTACAAACTCCTTCCTTTCCTCTTCCCACAACAGATACCTTGTGAGTTAAGTGGGACTGAGAGAAGTCTAAGAGAACTGTGGCTAGCCCAAGATCACCCAGCAAATTCCCTGTGAGGAAACAAATCCAGTTCATCAGATAAGAGTCTGCTGCTCATGTGTGAGAGAGGGAAATCAGTTCTTCAGATCAGAGTCCATCACATTTAACTCCTACACCATGCTGGCTCTCTATAGCAAGAACAGCCCTACTACCAATCTGAGCCTCCTGACTCATGGTTTGAAGCCCACTGCTTTACTTAAACAGCCCTGCTGGATCAGACCAATGGTCCAGTGCCCAGTTACCCACATATACCCTTGGAATATTTACAGTGAACATAGAGAGGTCCATGCCATCTCCTTTTGCAGCCCTCCAGCACCAAGCATTCAGCAGTTACAATGCTTGTGAACATGGAGGTCCTATAAACTATTCTGGTATTAACCAACAGTGGATGTTCTGTCCATGAATCTATCTCATCTCCTTTTCAAAGCATCTAAGCATTCTCTCTATATTGTGATGGTGAACCCCATCAATGAAATCAGTATTGTTTCAAGAAGTATTTTTTTTGTCCAGCCTATCAACTTGATTGGATGACCCTGTGTTATAGAAAGGGAAACATGGGTTCTCTGCTCACTTTCTGCCATCCCACAATGGTATATATACATTTCCCCCTAAGTTGTTTTTCTTTAAAATGGAGCCTAAACTGTTTAAAATGGATTCAAGCTACAATCCTATATAAAGTTACTTGGAATGCACCTAATTAAAGTGAATGGGCCTTGCTTCTTGGTGAATTTACATAGAAACAGATTGCCTGGTTGGCATAGCCATTCCTCTTTTGATACAGTCAATGTATCCCTCTTATCGAAAATTGGGCCTGGTACAAGTAGCATTTGTCCTGAAAAGCCCATTAAAACCATTGGAATGAGCTGTTGTGATGCATATGAGTCTCTGAGGCATTTAGCATTACCAACAGGATTAAGGACACTGACAATGATGCAAAGTCTCAAGAGTACATCATAGTAATGGAGAAAACACTGGGGATTTTTATTGTACATTTGGACTTTATTGCGCTTAGCTGCACATGCATAGTCTCAACCCCCAGAGCCTCCATTGCTTGATATAGAGATGAAATCTCACCAGAATCAAATGTGGGGGCAGCCCTTTTGTGGTCTGAACAATGACGCTTTCATTTATGCGCATGAGCCTGTTGCACAGTCATTATATGAGAGTGTGATTTCCTGAATGATAATGTATAAGGTATTAATTCAGGATGAACAACTAAAATTATGATTAAAGACGAAATGAGTGTCAGATTGCAACTCAGTTTCAGTATGGAGATGCATGCAGCTTATTATTTTAAGTCAGTTTGCCATCATGCCTAGAATGGAGACCACAGACTCAGGCAAGGGGGTTAACTAGCATTTTCTGCCACTTTAATTACATATGGGTTTCTCTACCAGGTAGTAGCCACTGGCTAGTGCCAACATTATCCCTGGTTCAGATTTCAATATTGATATACTGTGAACCCCAGCACCCTTTCCCATACTGGTTGTCATTGTGTTGGAATGGTATTATCTGGCCCTAATGAGGTCCTCTCGTCAATTCCCTCAGGGTAGTTAACTATGAGATGTTGGCAGGGAGGAACTACCATTCATCCTTAGAAAACTTATGAGGCTCACCAACTGATACTTTTCACCAAATTCCCACACTGATCCTGTCACCAACTTTAGCAAAGATACAACCCAGTCAATTACTAGGGCAGCAATCCTAAGAACATATTCCTGGGAGTAAAATCTACTGAATAAAATTGGAGTGACTTTTTAATAGACCTATTTAAGATTATGCCAGTAGGATTACTCTAAATTTAACTGCCACCTCTTGGATTCCTGATACCAAGCTTCATGAAGTAGGCAAAAAAGGCACTTTTTACTTCAATAGACAGAGAAGGGACCAGAAATTCTAGTTTATTCCAATGAAGCCAGCTAATTTGTTGTATTGCAATGAATTAGCAGAGCAAATAATAGGGCAGAAATGCAAGTGAGTTGTTTTGCAGAGCTTTACTGGATAACAAATTAAGTTGCACTAAATATAGGAACAGCAAATTCTGTCTATGGAAGTGCTCAGCCTGGGTGTCTGTGCAGTCCATTTGCACTTGTGTGTCTGCCTCTCTTCTTTTGCTGGAAGAAGAAAAGGGAGATCTTTCCAGAAACTCATGTGATTCCAGGCATGTGACTTCAGTATTCTATCTACATAAACAGTTAACTCTTTCTTGACTGAATGAAGCAGGCACTTGTGAAATCCTAATACCATATCCATTCAGGAAGGATGAGATGGTGAAGCAGCAAATTGATATTGCAAGAGGGTGAGCTGCACTTGCTCATACATCTTTTTATTGGTCAAGGAGCTCATGTGGCTTCTGGCATTTATTTATGAAATTTGAATCCTCCCATTTCCAGCCAAAGTTGAGCTTGGGGAAATTTACAGGGATTAAAACCACAATACAAAAATGTAGCATATAATTATATATATTCACATTTACACCCTTCCCTTCCCAACTGGGCTCAGGGCGATGAACAACAATAAATTACACTTAAACAGCAATAAACATCACCAGAAATTAAAACATTAAAAACTAGCATTAAAACAACTAACAGATGGCATTACCCCCTCCCCCCACTACTGCATATAGGCCAGCAATATATTTACCCTCTGATTTTTCATCCACCTCATCTAAAAAGGAGGTCAAGAATGAGAGGGGAACACAAATAATAGGAGGGGGCCAACTTGATACTTAATCAGTGATGGTTGGCAGCTGGGAGGCCAGCCAGATGGAATAGGGACAGTGGGTGGCCTCAACCAAAAGCCTGCTGGAACATCTCTGTCTATCAGCCCTGCAAAACTGTTTAAAGAACTCATCAATTTCTAGCAAAGGGACAGAGACAATAATATGTCCCTGAATGCCAGGTTTCAGCATGGAAATGGACCATCATTATATGTTTTCCCTGATGGACCCCAAAAATTGCTGTAAACACACCAGGACTCAACAAGATTATTGCAAGGAAAATATTTGATTTTTTTTCCAATTGCAAGTTTGAATATGAGAGATCTGTTTCTTGCTCAAAAAGCCACACATCCGTGACAGTTTAGTGGAATTTATTACAGAAAATCCGGACAACACAGCACACTTGCTCAAGCCAAATCAAAGACACAAGCCCTATTCCCTCTAGACCAGAGTGTCAGAAAACGAGAAAAGAAATCATTGAAGTGCATGTTTGATAGTAAAAGATGGGAGATGAGAAAGAGAAGGGGGAGGGCAGAGGTGAAAGAAATCTCCAAAATGTTCAGAAAGTCCCCTAGATAATCATAGGAGATGGGGATTTAGCGTCTCTCCCATATAATAAGAAGGAAGCTCACAATGTCAGGGTTTTACTAGTATTATCCTTTGATTTTTTTTAAAAAAAATCTTGTATGACAGTGAATCTTGGGTATGAAGTGTAGTTGCTCAGGAAGTACAGTCCCAAGTAGTAGGGTTGCCACACACCAATTGGGCCCTGGAGTTTTTAGAATTACAACTAATTTCCAAATTACAGAGATACCCTGTACAGAGTATTTACAGAGTACCCTGGAGAAAATTGCAGCTTTGGAGGCTACACTCAGGGGTATCACATACCTTCTGAATATCTTCCTCTTCCAAAACTCCATCCTCCACAAGTTGTACCCCTATATCATCCTACCGGGAAAATACTTTGTCCACCAAGGATTATGAGAAGTACCCTGCCTGTTAGTAATGAAATCCACACATTATATCACTCCTGCACCAGCCTGGGGGAACAAACACTCTGTCTAGTAAGATCAGGGCTCTGTGGGATTTATCGAAGTTCTGCAGGACCCATAAGACAGAGGCCCCTTCCTCACATGCCTAATAATGCACTTTCAATCCACTTTCACAATTGTTTGAAAGTGGATTTTGATATTCCGAACAGTAAAATCCAACTGCAAGGTGAATTGAAAGTGCATTATTTTGCATGTGTGGAAGGGGCCAGAGTTGCTCCACCAAGAATATGGTTAAGGTCATCACTGGTTACCATCTTTGGCCTCCCCCTTCTTTCATTGGTGCTGGCCACCCCTTTTTATTGAGGGGTTTTATTTTATCCCTCACTTCCTTTTAAAAATTTATCAGGAAGCTGAATGTTTTCACCATCTTGTTTTAGGGAAATTTGCAGTTTAAATTTTGTTTATATCAAGTGTATATATTGTACTTTTTTTAACAATAAGACTATATATATATATATAGTCTTATTGGAAACCACCCCGAAGCCACCCCGAACCCGAAGGGGAAAGGGCAGTATAAAAAGGGCAGTATAAATAACTAAACAATAAATAAACTGCTACAGTCAGAACATAACCTACATAGAGAGATACTATTTGCTCAAAAAAAGAAGCCAAACCAGAATTTTAGGCATGCATGCTTTTCATTATAATTTTTATCGTGCTTTTCAGCCAAACATTGTCACCCGAAACAGGTTACCGGAATCCAGAGACAATATAAATGGCAATTAAAATTCAAGAAATTAAGTGTAAAAAAGATATCAGTGAGAAATACTGAGTGTAAGACCAGTTAACAGAACAGTCAGTGAATCTATGGCAAAAAACCATGACACATCCAGAGTATTTAACTCAAGAAAGTTATTCAAACCACATATATAGATTATATGCTCCAGAAATCAGTCCTGTAGGGAAATAGATGCAGGCACTGGAAAACTACCTCTGACCGCCACTTGCCTCAAAAACCCCATGAGATCACTACATGTTGGCTGAGACTTGATGGCACTTTACACATACAGGAAACAGAAATGCATCAGTTTTGACTTGACCATTCATGCAACTGTACAAGACAAACTATTATTAAAGAAGGTGATATTTTTGGAAATTAACCTGTACATATTTGTCTATGAATTATGACCACTAATTAATTCACATAAGTTCTTTTTTTAAATACACTTTAAAATAATGAAATGGATCAATTCTTACAGCTGTGTTTTCCAACATTTTCAGATTAGGAATCCACTTAGCATAGGACCCACTGAGCTTCAAACATGTGACAGGAAGTCACATAATTTCAGAATCACAAGACAGGAAAAGGAAAAGCAACATTACCATTGCTTCAATAATCTCCTCTACCACCACCGCCACCGCCATCGTCATTATTGCTACACTTGTTAAAATTCTGCAGTTGGTCAAAGCAGCTATGGATGTTCCCTTGCAGGAAAAAGATACATTTGTTTTTGCCTGAGCGATATTTCCCTTTGAATTGCAAGATACTGTAACTTTCCTCTTCTAGAGGCCAGTTCAGATCTCAAGCAAAAGGACTGCATTGTTCTAGACAGATCCAGCCACTATGCCAGGCAGCGGCCTGCTGAACATCCGCATTTGTTTTGCATGTATTAGAGTCACGAAGGATGGCCGTTTGTTTGGGAAGTCATTTAAGGGAAGCTCACTAGTGCTCTCTAATACTGTCATCCCTGAGTTCCACTGTGCATTTGCCTGATCTGGTAACAATCAGGCTGTCTTCCTCACAAAGCCTAGAGGTCTCATCCAGTTAGCAAACAGAGGCCGATTTAAGAGGCCGGTGAATATGGAACAGTTGGTTGATTTTCGCTGGAATGTGAACGTTCAGCCTTCTTGGCCCTGAGAAGTGCTTGGGATGGGAAGGGGGGGGCGGGTTGCCACATTTCTCTGTGGTGCAATTGTTAAAAAGCCTTGTGTCCACATTCGAGCATTAAACAGTTTGGGTTTATGGCACATAATAGCTTTTATCTGCTTAAACAAAGAAGCACAGGGTTGTTTAGGAGTTTCTCTGTAGCTGAGCTGAGTCGTCACTAAACATTTCTCAGCATTCTGGCACCTGCATGAGGCTGTGACTTATGAATATGCTAATGAGACTGCAAGCAGAACTGGCACTGGTTCAGGCCTTGCACACAATTAGTGTGCCAGCTACCAGCAATGCTAGGAGGCCTAATGTACTAAGTCATACTTAGAGTGATTTGTTTAATTCTTGCATTTAAACCCCCCCGAATATTATGCGTACATAAAAAGGCAGACTTGCACTACAATCTAAATCTGGAAGATGTTTTCTATCAGCACACCTCCTTCTAAAGCTATCTCGGTGTTACTTCATGGGAACAGCATCACACAGCTTATTAAATGGGATGCTTTGATGCTAAACACATTTACTGGGGAGAAATAGATGACTTGCTCATTTATGCATTTTCTTCATTTACATCCAGGCTTTCTCCCCAATAGGGATCCAAAGCAACTTACATTGTTCCCCTCTCCTCCCTTTTTTCATCCCAATAATCTTGTGAGGTAGGTTAGGTGGGGAGGGTGTGACTGGTCCACGGTCAGCCAGTCAGGTTGCCAACCCTGAGTCTGAAAATACCTGGAGATTTCGGGGTGGAGCCTGGAAGAGTGGGGTTTAGGAATCTCAGCGGGGTATAAAATGCCATGTGGTCTACATTTCTCCAGAAAAAAAAATGAGTTAAGTGTTTTAAAAAAGTAAATCAACCAATTATTTTTTTTTATGTATTCTGGAGATCAGTTGTAATTCCAGGAGATCTGCAGCCTTCACCTGGAGATTGGCAACACTTGTCATCCAGTAAGATTGCCAACTCTGGGTTTGGAAATGCCAGATTTGAGAGTGGAGCCTGGGAGGGTGGGGGTTAGTGAGGGGAGGGGAAGCACCTTGGCAGGATATAATGCCATACATTCCACCTCCCAAAGCATCCATTTTCTCGGGGAGAAGAGGAATACATGTTTTCAATCAATCTGTAAGCAATCAATATAGTCTGGAGGTTGGCATAATTCTGGAAGATCTGCAGCCCTCAACATGAAGGTTGGCAACCCTATCACTGTACCAATCTTCACCAATCTTGTAAAGAAAGACACCAGCAACTGCACTGAAAATTCAGGGCCTTGACCTTAAAAACACCTAGAGCTGCAGGGGAGCTTTTTTCCAAGGTAGAGACACCATATTTTCAGTGGAGCTGTCATTGCTTCTCCTTAAGAAATGTACCAAGTTTGGTGAAGATTGGGTTAGGGGACCCAGTTTTATTAACCTCATTTTTTCCTCCATTGTTTCCTATGGAGAATGGATGGGACATCCCCCCTTTGGTGGCCCATAAAATCTTACCCGGGCCTGAACCAAACTTCACAAAACTTAGAGATTCTTCTAAGGTGAGTCATCTGCAGCTATGTTGAAATGTTGGTTGCTCTCACTCGAAAAACAACACCCCTGCATCCTCCAGATCCCTGCAAAGATAATGAATATGAAACAGCCAGAAAAAGTGGGACACCCCCCACCCCCATTGCTTTTGTCATCTGTGCCTTTTCTGCTCTATTAAAATGGTTCCACTTTTTTGCTTTAAAAAAAAGCTAAAATGGCTTTTGGTTTTTTCCCCCTTTTTTCGTTTGCCTGAATGATCAGCCCTAGACATGATCAACTCTGCCACCTCAGGGCTGTACCTCAGGATTCCACTGGAAATGTAGATCTGTCCTGTAAATGGACCAACCACAGATAACATCACAGACTGAATTGTTTGTGTCATTTTTCTCACAATGCATTTTACCGTCAATTCACCCATTAAGCTGCCAGTGATCAAATGAACTGTAATAAAATTCAGCCATCTGGATCCAACTCCAGCGAAGAGCTCCCTTCCTTCTAGCTATCATCAACGTGACAGTCAAAGGGAGACCAGGAATTAGTTGAGCAACTTTTTGGCATGCTTGGATCCAGAGAATCCCCTCCTCAAAGCAGGTTTGTATTAAATATTCACTGTGGTTTGGTTTCTTTAAACAGCTCTGAAAGCGATTTTGACAGAAGACCAAGATATAAATAAATAAAATTGTCTTTTTGCCCTACACCTAGTCTATTTCTTTTTTGAAATGTTGTAAGCCACCTCAGGAATATTTCACTGACAGAGAAACATATTGCTGTTTTAAACAACCTATTGTGTTTTGTAGCCTTGCTTTTCTTCTAAGGAACATGTTATTCTTCCTTAAAATAATAAAGCTAATATATTCTGACATTCTGTTTGCAACAACATACATCTAGATCCTTTGGGGAGTTTGCAAATGATGCATGAAACAATTTGTCCTTAATTATCCCCTGTATCAAAAGGCGCACTGCTTCTGAATGCAGAGGTTCCATTTGGTTATGCAGTTTTGTACTCCATAAACAAATATAATCAGTTTTACATTGGGATTTTCTTCACAATTCATTTAAAGTGATTTGAGGTTGAAAATAAAATGTTTCCCCCATGGAGTTCTGCAGTGTTTTTAACCCCCAAATGTTTTATTTCCAGCTTCAAATCATTTTAACATAACCTCCTTTTAAAGTGATTCTCAGGCTGAAACATTTTGAAAATGGGTTCAATTGCTTTGTGACCTATTGACGATGTTTCCCACACTTCTCTGCTTCCCCGGCCTTCCTTCTTGGCGCCATCATCTGAGCTCACTCAGTCCCCCCTTGCCTGTTCATTTGCATCATTTAGCCGTTTGCTCTTTTACTTTTGGTGGGTGCAGTCTTCAAAGCATTGGGTATACAAAGAGTAGCTAATGCAGCGTGAGGCTGTGAAGCATTAAAACACTGATTGAACACAGAACTAAAAGAAAAGAAAAGAAAATAACAAAATGGCGGCCAACAATCATTTCAAGGGAGTGAGTGCGAACAAAAGGGTGGGATTGTAAAAGTTTTACAAACTTTTAGCAAAAAAAAAAATTAGGAAATTTGTATGGAAAGGACCACCACCAAACTAGAGGCCATCGTTGCCTGGTGTAGTGACATGCATTTCAGGTGGGAGACTGAGTATCCAGAATGCATCTGGGTTCCTTTTCCCTTTGTCTTACCCTGCAAATAGGGTTGCCACCACTATTTAAAAAAATATCTGGAGATTTTGAGGATGAAGTATGGGGAGGCCAGGGTTGGGGATGGGGATGGGAGGAACTTCAAAGGGAATAATGCCACACAGTCCACCCTCCAGAGCAACTATTTTCTCCATGGGAAATGATCTTGGTTGTCTGGGGATCAATTGTATTAGCAAGAGATCTCCAGGTGCGACTTGGAAGTTGGCAGCTGTATCTGCACAATTACTGGTGACACAGAGATTAGAATCCCTTCTGAGACCGTATCTGCTTTTTCTTCAACTTTAGGGGCACAAAGTAATTGAAGACTGCAGGATCCCTCCCCATTTAGAAGACTGTTGAATGCCTAAGGTGGTAAACCCAGATATGAATGTATTAATTCAGAGGACTCTCATGAACTCATGCTTCTCCATGTGTTTGTTTTTAAAAGAGTCTTACCATCAATAAGAAACTTTCATAAAAGGCTTAATGTATGGTAACAGGACACTGAACCTTTCCACAGCATGGTGGGAAATAGCAACCCCAGCTAAACAACATCTAATTAAAACTCTATTAAAGGGGCAGATTTTTTAAAAAAAAAATCTAGGCTTTTTGGAAACCAAACTTCACATGGAGAACTAAAGGTCTCCAAACTAGTTTTTTGCCCACAAGGGAAGTTTTCTGTGTGCAAGGAATCTTTTGGGTATGGAGGAGTATTCAGTGCTGTCAGCCCTCATTCCAGACAGAGATTTACCACGACTTCAGTTAAAATCAGGCCTAGATTTTTTAATGTGTTATGAATTTGAAAATAAGAAGCCTTTCATAATACATCACACTTCAGGTCACCAGAGCGGGCACCCCTAGCAATAACCACTTTCCAGTATTACATTCAAGAAAAGAGGGACCCCGCCAGTAACGGGCGGTTTACGAATATAATATAATAAATAAAGACTTATCAGGGAGGGGAAATACCAGCCATCATTGCCCCTTTTTTTGTCTTCCTCAACCCTCCTAAGCTGTGACACAATTCAACCCAGCCAATTGGAAGGCACTACTGAATTGGAGTTGCACGCGCAGATTTTTAGGTTTCGATTTGCTCTCACTCACCTTTTACTGCTCCTTGCGGTTGGTCATGCTTTCCATTATCTCTCCGTAGCACTCGTTGGATTGGCAGGAAGAGAACATGGCTCATTGTTATGCCATTTACTCGGGGGAGGCTGTCCATAAGAGGCAGAAAGCCCTCCCTTTTGATGCAACCAGTTTGTACTTCGGAGATGCTCTTGTAGAAGGAAGGGGATTCTCTGCTACAGTGGAGGGGGAGCTATATAGGGGTGTAACGAGGCAAACTGGAGCCCTGGGTAAAACCTGAGTTGGTGCACCCCCATGGGCAGCCACCCCACCACGACCCATTTTTTTCACCAGGTCATTGGTGCCAGCAAGAGGTGCGTTTTTAGACATATCAGCACCAGAAGTTCAGCGTATCATCAGGAGACTGTCCTGATGCTACCCCCCCAAGTTTGGTGCAGTTTGGTTCAGGGGGGCCAAAGTTATGTACCCTCAAAAGGGTAGCCCCATCTCCTATTAGCTCCCATTGGAAAGAATGGGAGATGGGGGCACCCCCTTTGAGGGTCCATAACTTTGGTCCCCCTGGACCAAGCCTCACAAAATGTGGGGAAACATCAGGGCAGTCTCCTGATGAGACCCTGAATATTTTGAGACTGTGCCTTCAGAAAAGTGCCCCCCCAGACAGCCACCCCCTTTGGATGCACCCAGCCTGTACTTTGGAGATGCTCATCTAGAGTGGGGGGGGGGGAGAGGAGGATCCAGGCATGACAAGCTGGGGGCTGGAATGGAAGGGAGGGTAGATCAGAATCACCAAGATAGTTAATAACCCCAGTGAAGTGAGAATACTACAGTTTGTTTTTAAAGTGCAGCAACCAGCTCTGTATTCTGGTGTGCAACTCTGTATTCTGTTATTTTCATTAGTCTTGGAGCAGACAGAATTTCATCTCAGAAAAAAATAGCCAGGTCCTTGTTGCTTTTTCAAAAGACACATTCTAACCAAGGATTTCTTGTGCTCAGTTGTGGAGAGCCACTCCAAATTTTATGAGATGAAAAAAGAACTCTGTACATGCTTTTGGGTTTGCCAACAGATCTGCTGGAAAGATGCCCTTTTTTAAAAAAAAAAGTCAAGGAGAAAACTAATGTGTGGGAATGCGGAGCACAAAGCACAATAGGCGAATTAGGAAGAAGGAAGGTTTCTGAGATCTCGTTTATACTGCCCCATGAGAAAAGCTTACGAGATAACAGTAGCCAATAGGAAGACAGGAGTGTCATCTTCTCTCGTATTTGCCATGTCCAGCATTCAGAAAGTACCACCACTACCCGCCCTCTGCACGGCACGACAGCCAATCAGGTCATCCATGGCAATCGAGGGCAACAGCACTTTTCGGTAGTGTGGAAATGTCAGCTTTCTTGAAAACAACGCAGGACCGGATACCTTCCATGGAATGTAGGTGAGGTGTGGAAGAAAAAACCTACATCAAAAAACTTCAGTTGCTGCTCCACATAGCATTAATCCACGTCTACTTTACATTTTCTGACAGTGCGGAAAGGGCCTATGTGACTAGTTCCACATAAGCAATGCCGGGGCTAAGTGACCAATAGCTTAATCAATGGACTGGCCATAAAGCTATAACCTCAGTAAGTAATTAGCATGCACACAGTTAATCCTTTCCTGTCTGAAGTGTGACAGTCTCTTACAAAATACCAACACCTTAAACTAGTAACAGTTCTCTCAAAAGTTGCCCCATCTACCTGATAAGGTTTCTTATGTGAAGAGGGGAAGGGAAAGTGACTGAAAGCCACTTTAAGGCTTCTTAAATGTAAAGAAAAGATGGGTAGAAAAACCAGCTCTTCCACTTCATTCTGTATTAGGCCACACTGTGCAGATTTATCAATCCATACCCTGGCCAAGTGTATATATGATATTCCATTCCTATAACATATATTTAATTTCCAGGGTGTTGGGGCTTTTTGCAAACTTTCAAAAGAAGTTCAAGTTTTTTTTTTAATCATACTCAATTGGCTTCATTTAATTAAGTTCATCTGACTCTTTTCAATTTTGAGGCTTAATATGACACCAGTTAATTAAAATTTAATTTGACTCCACATAAGAATAGTAACATTCAGTCCATAACTGGGACACCAGTGTGAATGGGCACGTGCAGGGCGGGAGAAAAGAAGGACAGAAGAACAAGGTTAGGCTAATTGACAAGTTCCATTTGTCTTCAGCCGGTCACATATGTATTTCAGTCTGTCATGTTTGCATAACCAGAGTAAGACCAAAGCAGATTGTAATGCTGACATGTTACACTCCAATATATGAAGTGATAGGTCAAGAAATAACCTACCACAACAAATTAAATAATATCCCAAAAAGATTGCTCTCCCCCTTTTTATAATGGGCACAATTTTCTTCTGCAAAGCTGCTGGGTGTACCAATTTTCGTTTGGCGTAGAACACCACCAATAATCTTTGGCCATTGAAGAAAACAACTGCAACCACACTAATTATAGCAACACATCCATCAGTTATGGATCAAAACAGGCTTTGTATACCTCACATGGTAGCATTCAGTGGCCCTCTCATCTTCATTAGGGACAAGTAGATTCACTCTGATTTTATCCCGGCCCTCTCATCTTCATTAGGGACAAGTAGATTCACTCTGATTTTATCCCTTTACTTCATGAAATGTGCTCTGCTTGGATTTGCATTCCTTCTTAATTCAGGTTGGAACAAGGAGGATGTCTAAAAGGTATTCTGGAATTGAGGCATCTGCCATAAGCATCCCTGTGGCCTGGACTGAAAATGATGACTAGGGTACCAGAAACAGCTTCTCCAGAAAAAGATGATGGGTGTGGCATTTGGAAGTTCTCCCAGTAGTGAATAAATGAAACATCAACACCAGAATGACACCTTTGTGATGTTTTCAGGAAAGAAATCAGAAAACACATGTTCTCTCTTTTTAATTTTTGTTTTGCAAGCATGCTAATTAATTTTTCTTAGGCTCATTCCGCACATGCAGAATAATGCACTTTCAAACTGCTTTCAGTGCTCTTTGAAGCTGTGCGGAATGGCAAAAACCACTTGCAAACAGTTGTGAAAGTGGTTTGAAAGCGCGATGGCCCACAGCGTGCGGAAGGGAGCCTTGGCTCATTCCGCACATGCAGAATAATGCACTATCAAACTGCTTTCAGTGCTCTTTGAAGCTGTCTGAATGTAAACTCACTACAAACAGTTGTGAAAGTGGCGTTTAAGCGCGTATTTTCGCGTGTACTGAGAGAGAGGAATTTATAGCTTTCAGGAGACAGAGCTCCCTTAGATATGTTGAAAAGGTTTTGTCAAATCCTTTGAACAGATTGCCCTTTTAAAAAAAAGATGTTGACTTTCCTGTGGAGGAGCAGAGGACAAATCCAGAACTGCTGGAGTCACCACAGGATCTGATGGACAAGTCCAAGCAGAATGCATCTGGTCTTGGCACAATTTTTTAACATCCTCTCAAACATATACAAGCAGCCCCTTTCCTCGCAAATCACCAAAAAATGTTTCAAAAACCTTTTTATTCCCCCCTCCCTTTACCATAATGCATGTCCACACTCACTCATTGACATGATTCATGGCTGTCATTGGCTCGTTCCGCACATGCAGAATAATGCACTTTCAAACTGCTTTCAGTGCTCTTTGAAGCTGTGTGGAATGGCAAAATCCACTTGCAAACAGTTGTGAAAGTGGTTTGAAAACGCATTATTTTGCGTGTGCGGAAGGGGCCATTATATGTTTTCTCCCATTCTTTGTGGTACCTGAGTGAACTGATGTCCAGCTTCATGCTGTTACTCTCCATACCTCCTATAATCAATATTTTGAAGATTACACCCCCAAAAAACAATAAAAAATCTTCACAGAATTGAGCAAATAAACAGGTGAAGAGGAAGGGAGAATGAGTTCAGAAAATGGTGATGAGGAGGAAGCTCAGAGAAGGCAGAGAGGTATGGAAAACATCTTAAAGTAATTGCACAGCAGTGAAGCCTTTTTTGGAAATGTTTCAGCCTAAATAATTGTTTTTAAAGGGGATTTGCTGAAAACATTTTGAGACTGGAAATAAAACATTTTCAGATCCAAAAAGTGGGGGGGAATGATGTGGAACTCCATGGAGGAAACTTTTTATATCCTGCCTCAAAAAGTTTTTAAATGCTTGTGCAGAAAGGATCATAAATAGAAAATGGACTGAGGACTGGGATCTTCTGAAGATGCCAGCCACAGATGCAGGCAAAATGACAGGAGAAAATGCTACTAGAACACAGCCATACAGCCCAGAAACCACACAACACCCCTGTGATTCTGGCCGTGAAAATCTTTGACAATACATTGAAATACTGCTTCTGGGGATGGGAGACCCAATCCCCCTTTCCCAAACATTTTGGAAGAAATCAGATTTCTCATGAGAGAGGGCAATTGGTGAAAATCACCCTTGTATCTGCAGAAATTCAAGATAGGGAGGCTTATGAGCCCTAAAATGCCAGTCACCTGACAAAACACAGCTTTATTGCTTAGGAGGGTTAAAAAAGAGCTGGTGGAAGCCCCACCGTTTAATAAATAAATAGGGTTTGTACCACTAGAAAAATGGAAGATAAAGGGCTAAGCTATATTCAAAATCAATGTCCTTCACATCCAATAACACCTTTCCAGTTCTATTTTATGTATTTGAGTGCATCTATTGGTATGAATGGAGAAAAGTAGGCAAAAAAGTTGCCTAAAAAGAAAATAACATGAAAAAAACTAACTCATTTTTAGCAGACAGCCACAATCAATAAAAGACAGCTGCATAATTCCTAATGTGGTTATTTTAAATTATCAGCTCCAAGATTCATGTTAAGATTTACTGTTTCTTCCAGTCAAGCAAACCTTATCTGTCTTCCCCCAAAGATTGGGCTAATAGATGGCGTTTCTGTAATGTCAATGCGGTCAATATAGCTTTAGCAATTGTGAAATCATTTATTAAGTCCAGGGACATCTTACTTGATGGGTTTCTGTGATAATCGGAATTTAGGAAGATCCCCCAGGTTTTCCAGAGAACTGACTCCAGCTACTGGTAAAGGAACACAACAGATTCAATTAAATATTCATTTATATAAAGAGAGCAATTCATTCATATATACCATTTGGGCCTAGAGACCCCTAATTGCAACAACCCTGGCAACCAATTTTAACCACACAGCCTTTTCCTGCCAGATATCAAAAGAAGGCAGATAGCATCTCCTCCAAATGTTAACTCTTGCTTGGTTGCATCATTCTTTGTAAAGCTTTACTACAGTTTAAACACCTCACTCTCATTAAAGACTAGGGGTTTTGGGATGAGATTTCTCTCCTGGTTACAAGTATTCTGGAATAAAAGTAAAACTTCTGTACCAGTTCCTCATATTATCATCACCAGGGAGGTTGCTGGGAGATTTGTGACTAGATGTCATGTTTTAAAACAGGGGGGTTGACTTTTCTACTGAACATGGATCATTCAAACTAATCTCCAGACCCCTGTGCTTTTATTGATATAAAAGGGGGGGGGAGAGGGGCACTGATGTATTCCACACAGCACAAAAAAGATGTCTGTGGAACATCTGAAAAAGAGGTGACTGCCTCTTTTCACTCCACACACCTAAAATAAGACATCCTGGGGATGTCTTAAAAAGAGATGGCTTCTGGTGTGCTTTCCAGACAGCAAAGGTATCAGAGTCTCTTTCCCCCATCCAAATGCTTCACTCTCTGGCCAGTTTCATCCTGAGCTTGCCCCAACATTTTGTGTACTGCTGAAGGGATCGTCTCTGCCACCAATTGCTGAAGGTTTCTACAGGATGTTTGTTCTTCAGGCTCTGATCCTGTGTACAGCCCAAAAAGTACACAGTTCTACTCAGCTCATCCTGCTAATTTCAGCAATATATAGCTCTCCTATACATTTCTTTTTTAATCATGGACTTATCTTCATAGCTATGCAAACACAAATGTGAGAATCTTAGGCTCATTCCGCACACGCAGAATAATGCACTTTCAAGCTGCTTTCAGGGCTCTTTGATGCTGTGCGGAATGGCAAAAACAGTTGTGAAAGCAGCTTGAAAGTGCATTATTTTGCGTGTGCGGAATGAGCCTTAGCTGCTTGGAAGACCCAATGGAAATGTTCCCCATCATTTTCATTAAGTGACTTTCTCTGTACATAAATGTTTTTGAAGAGCCAATGTGGTGGTTCAAGTGCCAGACTAGGATTTGGGCAATCCAGGTTTGAATCTACAATGTATCCTGGAAGCTTGTTTTGGACCAGACACACAGTCTCAGCCTAATCAAACTCACAGGTGTTTTTTTTAGTTGAAATGGAGAAGAGGAGAATGATGGCAGTCACGTTAGGTTCCTACTGTAGAGACAAGCAAGAACATAAATGAAGTCAGAGCCAACATTCTATAGTGGTTATGAGCAGCTGACCCCAATATGGAGAGATGGATTTCATTCCCTGCTTTTCCACATGAAGCCTGCTGAATGACCTTGGGACAGCCACAGCTCTCTCAAAACTCTTTCAGCCCCAACAGAGGAGGGCAATGGCAAACCAACCCCCAATGTCTCTTGCTTTGAAAACCCTCCTGGGTCACCATAAATCAGCTGTGACTTGACAGCGCACACAGACATACATACACACATACAAATGAAGTCCAATTTATAAAATTAAACTGCTTGCAAATCATGATGGCAGGTGTTTCTTTTTTGGGTAATCCCAGGTGACCAATGAGTTTTTTTAAAAAAGGGAAATATTGCTTGCTAAAAAATAGGACAGTCAAGGGCATTTTGTCAAGAAGATCCTTCACGGCAAAGGCATATGCATGTAAAGCTTCCATCTGGAGTGTATATGCCAGAATAGCACTTCCAAAACAAAGACTGCCAGATCTATGCTGTTTATTAGCACAGTTGTCATAAACATACTGGGGTATCATAACCCAGCAGAAAGCAAGGTATGCAAATGCGTAGGTATAAAAAGTCTGATGTAATATATGAAGACATAAACTCTGCTTTTCCAGGTAGCAATTCCATTGAGGAGAATGATTCATCCCTCATCAGTTCTCTGTGTTTACGCTTTCATTTCATCATCTTGCTTTTGCTGTTGGCATTACTGGATTTGCTTCCAAGGTTACTGAATGACTTGTGGAGCTATAAAAGAAGCAACACACAATATAAGTAGAAGGCAGCTGTTACAGTTCCTTTCAGACCTAAGTACCTTTCTATAAAATCCCAAATCATGCTTTTCTGTTATAGACTACCTAAGCAGGAGGAATCAAGGCATTTGGCAACAAATGCTTCTCCTTTTCCTAAAGCAACATTCCCCTGATAATTTTTGTACTATTTGCATTGACGTGATTAAAGCATCTTTACTAGAGTGGAGGGATTTACTCATTCCATGAAAGTGCTAATTTGAAATTGATGATAGCAAATGAGGAAAATACCTGGGCCCGGTTGCTTAGGAATCAAAAAGAATGTAATTGTGTGGCACCACTTCAAATACTGAAAGATCAATTTTTCATATTATCAGACAACTCTAATAATTTAAGGGGGAAACATGTTATATCCTAGGAATTCCAACAAAAGTGAAAGATTCACAAGAGTGAATGTTCTATCAGAAACGTTCTGCTTTTATAACACTACTATGTCAGAAGCTTCATTATTTTTAAATCAGTGATGCATTTCAGTTCTTACATTAAACCTTACGTGGAATATTTCCTGGAAGTAATACAGCATTTAGACACTAAAATTAACATGTAACCTATAACTAACTATAATCTTTGCCAACTATGTAATCATATTTTTTGGTGAAATCAAGCACACTTCTTCAGTGTCAAAAATATTTCTCATTTAATGTCGAACACATTCTTCCTAAAGTAACCAGTCTGAATTCACAACAAATTGGATAACTTGATTATTTCAGTTAAACTTCAGACATCACGTTGAAAGTGTTTTTGAGATCATTTTGATGTCTTCGAGCCATAAATCCCTTATCACTGAATTTCCTAATTCCCATTGCAGCATTCATTGATGATTTGATGACCCACTGTTTCCACTGGGAGTGCGATGGGTACTGTGGGTTCTAATCTTAGAATGAGGTCAGAAAAAAAAAGTTGTTGCTAACAACAGCAACAATACTTCATCAATGTCTATTGCAAATGTAGACCTGGGCTATTCTGCTGCCATTCATTTTAATAAACATAGGTGTAGAACTGTGGGAATATAGCTGTTGGTTGGACCAAAGCAACTATTTAATCTGCATAATGAAAAGAATGCATACAGCTAGTTTTCACACTGTAATCTTGTCAGATTGTAAAGCATTAGGAATGGTCATTTTTGAACTGAGAGAAATGAGGAATGACTTTTCAGACTCTCCTGCATGGTGGCACATAACTGCTTTATTGCTGAGGGCTTAGATAAAAAAGCAATACCCAAGAACTACAAAGAAATCAAGTTCCTTGGAGCTCTCATTCAGGATTTTGCTGCTGGGCTGTTCCTTTTCCATTGCTGAACTGTTTTTTGTTTGCTTGTTTGTTTTGTGTGTGCATTTTTTGGTCTAGAATATACCCTGCCACTTAGCTTTGCATCAGTGAAACCACTTCTTGGGGAGAAGATCAGCCCATTTTCCAATTCAAACTGATCTTGTGGGGTAGGGATATGAACCCATAGGATCTCCAAACTTCAGGTGAGGCCTGAAGATCTTCAGTACTCCAAATTATTTCCAGTGATCAGTTCCCCCCCGGGAGAAAATGGCTACTTAGGAAGTTGGGCTCTATTGCATTATGCTCTTTCAAGGTTCCTCCTCTCCAAACCCCCTGCCCTTCCTAGGTCCCACCCCCAAAATCTCCAGGTAATTTCCAGCCCACAGATGGCAACCTTAGACTTACAGTCTCTGTTGGCTGAAATCATTTACTGGCAAGAAAGGTGGTTCTTTTTAAAAATAATAATAATAATAATAATGATTTTAATTAATTTTTAACAATTACAGCACTACTAATGTGATACAATTCACAATAGTGAACCAGTCACTCTAAACTACATGAACAGGGCGTGAAAACTACATATAACTACTTGACTTCCCAGCCAAAACCCATTGTTATATTTATCCAAAATATTATATTATTTCCGTTAATACCTAGACCAGCACACTTTAAAATTACTTTGATTGATGTTCAATTTTAGGTAAAACACAAATATCTCTCTGACTTACTTCTCAAAACTGAAGGCATTTATATAAAATTTCCCAATCCCTCCTTAATCTTCTAAACCACAAATTGTATAGCTAAGACTGTTCTCAGACATTCCGCTTATTCTTACTATTTAGCCTTCCAGTCAGTGTTATTAACTTTCATCTTCAATTCAAGTGTACAACTGCCACATATTATTAGGTGAGATCTCTATTGTTTTCAATTGTAGAATTCTTTGGCACTTGCTGCAGAGGCGATTCTCTTCTGAGAGACTGTGGCTAGGCAGGATTCTAAAAGAAAGCAGCACTTCCAAGACATTGGCTACAAAACCACAAGAACTGCTAAACCAGATTTTGCCAAGGGGCATTACTTTCAAAACCCAGGAGAGTAGCAGAGAGCTGCACTCTTAATGAGTAAGCGAAGAAGGCCCTGACTTGATAGGCTATTATTCAGTTTCAGTTTCTGGGCCTTCAGTTTAGAAAAGGAAATGAGTTTTGGGATGGTGATTACCATAGCCAGTTGTTGCCCTGCCTTCATACCCTGCCTTATTTAAATATGGATTGAATATGATTTTCCTGCAACATGTACTGGCAAATGCCAGCAGCCATTTGTGTGTAGCAGAGTGTCCAAACCAAAAACAGGCCCAGTGCAAAAGGCCTGTTAGCAAAATTAAATGATTGAATGAGTTACTCCAGTTGGCAGAGACTAGAAGCCTCATGGACATGTATCTTGATTACCACACCCTGCCAAGGTTGCTGTAACACAAAGGAAATGGGATACACCTTGACACAAGATTTTTTTTATCTAAACACCTTTAGCAACCATCAACGTTTACAATCATTCCTTCCCTGATCCACTCAAAGCCTCAGCCAAATTTAAATAACATATCTGGACAGAAACTCCTAAAAGAAACTCTGCCTAAGCCATTCAAGGCTACCCCTGATTCAATCAGAAGACAATTGGCTCTACTGTCCCAACATTTAGAAAACTATAGATGAGCTATTAATCAGCTCAACCCAGCAATCCCATCATGGAAATCCAGGAGTTTCAGGAAGAAAGTTCCTTGCTACTACCCCAAACTGTGCTAAGGGGTATAAAAGTACAGCGCACCCCAAGTTCCAAGCTGGCTGGCGTGCTGGCTCACACTCGCTATCTCTAGAGCTCTAGCGCTAGCTGGCTGGCTAGCTAACTCCTAGCGAGCTTTCTGGCTCATTCCAGTTCTTTACTAGCCTGAACCTCTCTTGTGTCCAGTTGGTTTTGAGTCACGATATCGTCCTTCACTTGGATTCAAATGCTGGCCATTTGAATCCTGGCCTTCTCCAAGAACTTCTCAGCTGAACCTAGGTAACATATAAGTCCCCGCTATTCCCCTCCTAACCTTTCATCCAAACCTGTTTTTCCTCCCTGTTTGTATCTCTCAGGAACTGTGTGTAAGCTTCTCCACATCTCACTGTATGAATGTTTTTACCAAAAATCTATAAAAATATTTAATTTCATTTTGATCTCCTGGTATTCTCTGGAGAACGTTGCAAGCCATTTTCTGGTATAGTTGTTCTAAAGATCCCTCCACTAGCCTTCCTCTCGCTGCCAAGCTGAGTTATTTCCCCACCAACTGTTGAGCTAGCGCAGGGGTCGGGAACCCGCGGCTCTTCGCTGCTTCTCATGTGGCTCCCGGTGTGGCTGCCCCTTCCCGGGCAAGCCCAGGCAGAAATTAAAGGCAGCGAGGTAAGCGGGCGAGCAGAGGAGTGAGCGGGGGGGCAAGCAAGTGGATGGCGAGTGGGCAGGTGGGAAAGCGGGTGGGAGAGTAGGGTCAAGTGGGTGGGGGGGCGAGCGAGCCTAATGGCTCTTTGAGCAGAAAAGGTTCCCGACCCCTGAGCTAGCGTAACACAGTGGTGTAACTTATACTTCCCCTGTTGCAATAAATACAGTTGTTTTGCTTGAACAAAAGTGTGTGAGTAGTGTTGCAATAGAAAGGGGCCCCCACAACTCTTCCATAGTTCCAACTAAGGATGCCAGCCTCCAGGTAGGCCATGAAGATCCCCTGGAATTACAGCTCATCTCCAGACTATTGAGCTCAGTTTCCCTGGAGAAATTGGATGCTTTGGAGGGTAGACTATACAGCATTGTACCCCACTGAGGTCTTTGTCCTCCTCAGGTTGCACCCCCAAATTTCCAGGAGTTTCCCAATCTGGATTGAGCAACCCTACCCCTTCATCTCCTGCTAGTGGCAAGGGTGGGGGGACCTGGAAACTCTAGTTCTAACACCTGGATTATATAAGTAGATTCAAAACACATTTCAAATCTGTTTCCCAACACCACATCCCTTGAATTGCATTAATTTTGAAATATCTGCAAGCAAATCATATTCAGCAGCATTTCTTACCTTAGTGATCTCCAATTTTCTTAGTTGGAACTAAGGAATTGCATTACATGTCCACCAGCAGTTTGCATAAATAATTCCTGATCCCTATGAGCAAATATTGTATGACTGATGTTGCTTAGTCTTTGGAGGGTTAAGTCCTGTCTCCAAACATTATTATACACATTTTCTCTCTCAATAAATACATCATGTATTTAGGTTCTGCTATCAAAGATAAAGTGCTACAAATTGCATGTAATCGTTGTCTGCAGATCTCTTTCCCATTTCTCTGTTGTATTTCTCAGAAGATAGGTTGTTTGGAACGATCACAAAAACAACTGAACACAGCAGCCCTTTTGTTCCATTTTCCTCAATGCCTAATGATAAAACGTAGAAGATCTCTTTCCCATTTCTCTGTTGTATTTCTCAGAAGATACGTTGTTTGGAACGATCACAAAAACAGCTGAACACAGCAGTCCTTTTGTTCCATTAAAGTTCATCCAAATTGATTCAAATTGTGTCAGATCACATTGAATTAGGACATTTCTTTGAAGTAGCACAACTGTGTTTTATCATTAGGCATTGGGGGGGGGGGAAGTAGGTGAACACACAGGTGATCTGCAGATGAATAATGCTTCCATCTTTATACTAATACCAAGCCCTAGCGACTGATATTGCCCTAATCACCTAAAGTTCCACACAGATCATTAAACCCAAGAAGAACTATTATAGAAGAAAAGGGTAAGCAGGATAGAGAAACTAATGGATACATCTGAAGCCAAATTCTGCATGTAATTTGCAGTGTAGTCCTCAGCAGAGTCACACCCCATAAGTCCTTTTAAGTGAACAGACAAAACTCTGTTTAGGACTGCATGGTAGGCCTTTCATTTGCTTCTGAGGTAAAGGCATAGTTAGGGGAAATGGAGCCTGGGGCACAATATGAGTTTTCCACACACACCCATGGGCTGCCCTCCTCTACCATGACCAAAAACCACCCTCCCCCACCATGACCAAAGAACGACTTCACCCCCCACGCCCCACTTACCTCATTTGGCCTGACTGTCGCCAGCCTCGTCATCCTGCCTTGTGGTGGGAAGAGCAGCACCCTTCCACCGCCCACCTCCTGCCCTCTGCTGTCAGGACCCAGTAGCAGGAGGTGGTTGGCATGGTGGTGGCTGTGATGCCTCAGGACCAGTGAGGCCTTGGCACAGCAGGAGCACAATTGATGCTGGCTGGGTGGCTGGTGGAGCCATGTGCATAAAGGGAAGGCAACATGCCAGGCCTCCAGCTGTCTCCCGCATCTCTCTCATGGACAGGCTGGAGAAGGCCAACTTCTGCTGCCCAGATCAGCCCTCTCCACCACCTTCGCACCCTCATTCAGTGTGCTCGAGCATTTGTGGAAGTGGGCAAGCTGTCACCTGTGGGACTCAGCCAGGCAGCAGGAGTTGGCCTTCTCTGGGCTGTCCATGAGGGAGATGCGGGAGACAGCTGGAGGCCCAGTGCACTGCCTTCCCTCCTTGCGCATAGCTCTGCCCACCCACTAGCCTCTGCTGCACTCCTGATGCGCCTGGCCCACCTCGCTTCGATTTTCTGCCCCCATGGCTTTCATCTGGGACATGTGACCCCACATGTTCCCATGGGCACTACGCCTCTGTTCTGAGGCAGTGGCGTACCTTTACTGTTCTGAGGCAGTGGCGTACCTCTGTTCTGAGGCTGTGGCGTACCCCGGGTGCTGCACACCTTCCCATGCCAAGACCCCAGTTGAACTACCCATTGCAGAATCAAAACAATAACATGTGTTAAACTATAACAATTAAAAACCAGCAACAAAACAATAATTTCTTCACCTGAATGGTCCAGGCTAGTATAACTGATCAGGTCTCAGAAGTTAAGCAAGGTCAGTCTTGGTTAGCATTTGGATGGGAGGAGCCCATCAAGGAAGTCCATGGTTGATATGCAGATGCAGGCAATGCTTGTCTTGCAACTTCTACGTGTTTGGCATAAATTGGCTGCCATTTGATGACACTTTCCACCATCCAAACTATGATAAACCAAAGCACTACATTCCTTAAAGAGAAGGCCTGCAAAATATATTAAAAAGAAATCATTAGCAACAACATACTAAGCCAGAGCAACACAGAAAACAACTGGAAGGGGATCTGGGACTTACCAGCAGTGAGGGAGGCCTGCACCAGCAACCTGGCAATGTCACTTCCAGCAATGTCACAACATGACAATGTCATTTCCGGCATGCACTGTGTTGCTGAAACTTCATTAAGTTTGGCATGGATGAATAGCTTTTGGTGTGGGATATTGATTTATGCATTACAAAGGAACAGCCTGAGTTTCCTTTTTTTATGTGTTGGTTTAGTCTCATTTTTATGTGTTGGTTTAGTCTCATGGGATGGAGTCCCTGGTCAATTAGTTCTGTTTGTTAGTTATAACTTATAAGTTTAGACTGCATGAGTCCTCTTTTTGCAGACCTGGTTGCTTCTACTCCTGTAGCTTCTTATTGATAAATAGATATTGTTTAGAGCACACTGGACTCTATGAATCTGACAGTAAGAATGTGAGTGAATACCTTAACCCTGACCTACAGCAAAATGGAACACTACAATAGGGAGGAAATACTTGAGCCTGTCTTTTCTTTCCTTATCTGCAAAACCTTTCTTGAAGTTCCTTGTGCACTTTTTCTCCCAGAAATATATTAATTAATCATACTTTGCCAAATACATAAAACTAAATTAAATATAAATACAGCTACAGTTGGAAATAGAACCCCAAAGACAGGCAGTGCATTTATACCATAACACCCATCCATTCACTTTTGCCAGTGACTAAATCTGCTTTATTTTAGATTAATCTAAATTATTCTTACCTCAATCATTTAGAGAAGCAAAAACTTTAGGCTGGGTCCCTAAATTCACAAATTTTCCTTCTGCAGTCCCCCTCAGGGTGTGATCAAGAGCAGTGGATTCTAATCTGGAGAACCGGGTTTGATTCTCCACTTCTCCACATGAGGGCTGTTTGGCGACCTTAAATTAATCACAGTTACCTCAGAACTTTCTCAACCTCACCTGTATGGGGAGAAGGGAAGACAATAGTAAGGTACTTTGAGATTTATTATGAGAAAGAAGAGTGGGGTATAAAAACCAACTTTTCTTTTCTTCTTTTCATTTTTTATTTTAAAAATTATTGAAAGTTTAAAATTTTTACAGTATAATCCATTGTTACAACATTTTTACCTTATAGAAAGGAAAGAAAGGAAAAGAGGAAATAAGAGAAAAAAGACAGAAGACAATACCAAAAGGTCTAATATATAAATGTATCACATGCAACATATTATACAATTTCTCTTATTACTATCTTAAGAACAGAGAAAAGAGAGAAACGGGAAAAGTACATAAATGTGAATGTAGGTCTAGCTACATCCTTGTAGGTCTCTTCCTCTACCATGCTTAATACTTCGACCATCAGCAACTTCCGTCGGATTTTATACTACCCTCTCGGGGTATCAACTCTAAATGTATATATACACAAATTCACCATATGTCATAACATCGAAATTCTTATCTCTATATTTATATTCTATTCTACTAAAATAAAAATCTACTCTACAGATTATAGCAACAAGATTGAAAACTACTGTTCTATAGTATGTATCATTTCTAATTTATCTATCAAGGTATGTAAAGAAAACAGAAAATTAACTATTCAATGTACAATTCAAGAATTCATTGTAAATATTCCAGGTCTTCTTAAATTTATTCCAGTGTATCTTTCAGTTTACAGGTAATTTTGTCTATGTCCGTCACTTGAAATACTCTTCTATGTCATTCCTCTATTTTAAACGGTGTTATCAATTTCCATTGCCTGGCTATTTCCACCCTTGCCATAACAGTTAAGTAGAAAAACAGAACATCATTTTTCCGAAGATTTTTATCTTTCGTTAAACCCAAGTAAAAAAATCACCAGGTTTCCATTCTGTTTTATATTTAAAGATTCTTTCAATCACATCAATTCTTTAATTCCAATACTTATTTACTATCGGGCAGTCCCACCATATATAACTCTTATTTTCTTCCTGAAACATTCCCTCTAAGGCTCTTTTCCTGTCACAGAGAATGCACATTAATCCATCCCTGTTCACAACTTGTAGTTAATGCATGCATAGTCGATATACATGACAGTGAACATGTGATGATTCTTTGCATGTCTGTTGAGAAATTTCTCATGTTACAGTCAACATGTATACAGTTGAACATATGATACAAACCCCTCACACATCCAGGTACTGGCCCCTGGTTTCATTTGTAAATTGAATGTGTGTTGCCTCTTTCTTATAAACTGATATACTCTGGGCTGGAAAACTGGCCAGATCCTTTAAAAAAGAAGAGGGGAAATGTGTTGTATTTAATAATTTGTTAATAAAAGTATTAAATACCTTCAGTGCATGTACAACTGACCATGTGTTTGAAACCCCACATTTACCCAGGTACTCTCCCCAAACTTGATTTGTAAAATGAACCCTTCAGGCTGTTTCTTGCTACAGTTTCACTGAAATATTAAAGTGTGGTCAGTTGTGGTGCAGCGGCAGAAAAAATAGTATGCTTCCACATTAAAAAATAGACCCAAATGATTATGAGAATTAACATTCATTTCTAAGTGCTGCCTTTGTCAAAACCACTATTCTGTGCATTATTAAACATGGTTCTTTGATACAAATCAAGTATTCAATTCTCCTCTCTCCTCTTCCTCTGTGCCCCAGACCCTGCTCCTTGGACCCTCAGCACACTCATCTCTGCCTCCCCCAAACTTTCCAAGAACTATTCTCTTCTAATTTCCATTTCCCCTCCCCTTTTTTTAAAAAAATGCCCTTGCTAATCACGTAGAGAGACACAAATTATTATCATGGTGCCTATGATTGGAATCCCCTCCCTCCTGAGGAAAACCAGCCAGTCATCCAAAACAAGCCCCCTCTTTTCATTTTGATATTATTTCCATTTTGGGCTGGGTGCATTATTTCCATTTTGGGCTGGGTGCATTGGGCTGGGTCCATTGGGCTGGGTGCATTCCATTACATTCCAGTCAGATGTGAGGGGAGTTATTATTCATTTTTAATTAATTGATCCGCAATTGCTGATGCACATAGGCCTGTATGTAACTGTGTATCTCTCCCTCGGTTATTCCTTAGTCACCAGCAAAATTCTGAGGGTGGGTTTTTTGCATTGGAATGGGGAAGGGGGCTGAACTAGGTAGGTACTAGGACCCAAGAATGCATGTGCATTCACTGTAATGTGTGGACAGGGTTAGTGAACACTTGTGAATATGCAAGATACAATATGCGGTATAGCTCATGTAGGAAAAAACAGAAATCTCAGCTCCCCTCCCTTTCTACTGCAAGGAGAAGACTCTTGATGGCGCAGAACTTTTGATCTAACCCATTAATTCTAAGTCATTTTATTAGGAGATGTTTTAGAAAGAGATCACATATTTGGTTAAATTCATTCTCTTGTTCCAGTAACATATTTAATTGCCTCAGTTCTGAAGACTGGCTATTAATTTGGCATCCTGATTCTTTACTGTATTTTTCAATTATGCATCTAATCTCTTTAGACAATATATTTGAAGTCATAAAAATAAACAGCCAGATTGCAGAGAGCACATTCCAAGATAGTCCGTACATTATGGCTATATTTCAAATTGCAATTGCCCCAGGTTTGACAAACAGAGCAAAAATAATTGATGTACACTAATATCCCTGATGCGACCTTGTGTGTGTGTGTTTTGTCTGATTTTTTCTAAGATCATTTTTAAGAGCAACATTTTCTCTGAATAGATAAAAAAAATACTCCTCCTTTATTATCATCCAAGCATTGCCTTGATTGTCTATTAAAGAACACTTTTTCTTAAACTGCTGTTTAACTATTATGGATTAGATGTGTGAATGTATTTTTAGTGTGTACCAAAAACAAAGTGAAAAATTGTCATTCTCCAAAGGCGCTTCAATTTGTAACCCTGAGCTAAATTTCTCACTCTCCAATGCTAGCTGATTTTTTGTAGATCGGTGGGTATTTTTCTTTCTTCTTTGCCTTTCTGCTCCGTATGGTTCACAAGGCTGTTAAAAAATATCGCTTCACAAACCAGGAATCAATTTGTACTTCAGTAAACTGAAGGTAGCTCAAACGGTATTTGATTCCAAAAAGAAACAGTTTGCTTCAAATCATTGGTTCTTTGAAAGCAGCATTTCTTAAACAAGAAGGGAAAAAATAAAACAAAACAGAAACCAGTTGTTTTGGAAAGTATATTAAAGATGCATTCTTTTTTTAATAAAAGGCAGAAGAACACCCAGGGTCACATTTTTTTAAAAAAAGAGGCCATAATTACTTGTAAATCTGTATTTTGTTTTCATATGTGCACTACAGAGGCAAAAAGATATAACTGTGAAGAAACTTGGTATAACAATTTAAGCTCTATAATTTCACTTATGCTCCTAAGATGCATTTGCCTTGGTTCACACGCTCCATATCTGGATAACTCTAACAACTAACAGTTGATTTGCATGTGGGAATATTTTGTCATCAATCAAATGTTACAGGCAGTGTTTTCTTGCCTGTTCTCACTACCATATTTTTGATTGAAGTCTACTCACACGTTCAGCTGAACCATCTTGGTAAGTAATGGATGAAAAAAAACATGAAATGCATACACAACTGGTAGTGAGCCAACCCCTACCCAATTATTTGTCTCCTTTCTCCTTGTCATATTATTTTTTTAAAAAAAATTATATTGGCAAATATAGCTGGCAATGTCAAACAAAGGCATGAAGTAGGATGAAGTCTGCCAAAACGTTTTGTCTTCAAAGCCAAATTGTATGACCCAATGGTGCTTTACGTCATTTGTCTTGTTCTTGGTGCAATAGCAATCTGTTTTGATTGAAGTCTAAGAACAGGGTCTTTTCAGTGTTGGTTATCCTTTTTTTGCTCTAGGCTTGTTCTTCTCATTCTCAGATCATTTGAAACCCAGGTATTTCAGAAGGGTAACCCAATCTCACTCATCTCAGAAGCTGAGCAAGGTTGGCCCTGGTTACTATTCCGATGGGAGACAAACAAAGAAGTCCGGGGTTGCTATGCAGAGGGAGGCAATATCAAATAACCTCTGAACATCTCTTGACCTAAAAACCCTACAGGGTTGCCATAAGTAAGTTATGACTTGATAGCACTATCTACCACATTTCACAATGCCAGTGGTGTGGGTTCTATTCTGATTTTTAAAGTGGATTGGATACAGTCATCTTCTTTATTCTGTGTGACATAATTTGCCTCCCTACTCCAGCCCCTGTTGACATGCCTTTCATCAGTGAAGGTCACATGATTTTCAGCATAACCTTTCTGATGGCCAATGGGGATCCTCTTGTCTCCTTTTCATCACAGGTTAAATCCACTACTAAAATCTTCAGCTAATGGAGGGGCCAGTGTAATTTCTATCAATTTTCCCTTCCTGCTGTGGACCCCCATTTCCTCAGAAGCAGCATTTCAGGGCATTCACTGGGCTACAGTGGGACAGAATGGAACACAGAAAACTTAGGCCGTTTCTGCACGGCCCATTAATGACGGCCTGGGGGCGCCAAAAAAGGCGCCCCCAGGCCGCCGTTCGCACAGGCGCCGCTGCTGCAACGCAGCAGCGGCGACCTGAATGCGCTTCCCTCCCCCCAGGGCGGCGTCAAGCCGCCCTAAACAACAACCCTTTAAAGGGTTGTTGTTGGGGAGGGAGCGTCTTCCCTGTGGCGCAGTGCGAACCGCGCCGCCGGGAAGACGCTGTCTCCCGTCTCCGCCCCACTCACGGTGTCCTCCTCGTCGCCTGCGGGGCGTCGCAGCCCCGCCCACACTGTCCTCCGACCTCCAGGGGTCGGAGGGCAGCGTGGGCGGGGCTGCGACGCCCCGCAGGCGACGAGGAGGACACCGTGAGTGGGGCGGGGGAGGGCGCAGAGGCGGCTCCGTGCGGAGCCGCCTGCCATCTGCCGGCCTCCCCTTCGCCTGCTCGCACGCTTGCGTGCGAGCAGGCTCCCGCCCCCACGCCGGCAGAACTCCTGCCAGCTTGGGGGCGCCTCCTGGCCGTGCAGAAACGGCCTTAATCATTAAATAGAAGTGCCTTTCACTAGTGCTTCGTTTTTGCTCATTTTCAGTGTTGGAATTCATTATTTCATTGGAGTTCATTATTTCAATGGAGTTCATTGTTGGAATTCATTATTTTACTGTAAATTGTTGTTGATTTCAGTACACTTTGGACATAGAAATTATAGTTTGTAAGCCATAATGGCTTTGGGTTGTTGTTGTTATTACTACTACTGCAACTGATATTGTTGTGTTGATTATCTTGTTGCTATTGTTGTTGTCATTAAAAATAATAGCTAGACTTGACTCCAGTAGCATCTTAGAAACCAACAAGATTTGGAGGATGCATAAGCTTTCGAGTATCAAAACTCTGTTCAGACAAATTTTACCCTTAAAATGTTGTACATCTGTAAGGTTCTACAGGACTTGAATCTAGATGTTCTATGTCAGACCAACATTGCTACCCTCTGAAATTAATAATAATAGTGATGATAGTAACAAGAATAACAATAACTATAAATATTGGTTAACAACTGGAACTCTGAAAAAGGAAACTGAATCCCTGATTTTAGCTGCTCAAGAGAAAGCCATTAGAACAAATTTGATCAAGGCCAGAATTGAAACATCCTCGGATGATGCAAAGTAGATTGTGTAAAGAAGCTGATGAAACTGTAGATCATGTACTCAGCTACTGCAATAAGATCGCTTAGACTGAGTACAGTCAGAGGCACAACGTGGCGATCAAGATGATCCACTGGAAGTTATGCAGGAATTACATTAGGACAGCTAAAAACTGGTAGGAACATTATCCAGAGAAAGTAATGGAAAATGAGACGGTCAAGATCTTGTGGAACTTCCGAATCCAAATGGACAAAGTGTTGGTACATAATACTCTGTACGTCACAGTGATTGAAGACTCGAAAATGACCATCATCGACATAGCAGTAACTGGTGACAGCAGGGTCACTAAAAATGAACATGAGAAGGTTACTAAATACCACTATTTGAAAATTGAGTTACAGCGACTATAGCACAAACCAGTTGAGGTCATCCCAGTGGTAATCAACACCCTGGGCGCCATTCCAAAAATGCTAGGGCAGCACTTGAAACACCTTCAAATTGAGAAAATTAACATTTGCCAGATTCAGAAGGCAGCCCTGCTGGGGTCTGCGTGAATACTACGAATACATTACAACTTCCTAGTCCTCTGGGTGAGACTCAAATTGTAATGAAAGATCAACAACCAGCTAATGAACTGGCAGTTGTGAAATCAATCACTATAACTCTAATAATTTTGTTAATAACCCAAATTTACATCCATATTCTCAGTTTGTCTCATATCACAGGTGAGGTGCTTTAAAATAATTCCCATTTATGTATGGTTTTCCTCGCCAGTTGCTCCTAAAAGTGTGACATTTTTACAGTATGTATATTTTAGGATGTGTTGCAACTCAGTTTACAAAAGAAGAAGAAGAAAAAGTTTGGATTTATACCCCACCTTTCTCTCCTATAAGGAGACTCTAAAGGGTTTACAAACTCCTTTCCCTTCCTCTCCCCACAACAGACACCTTGTGAGGTTGGTGGGGCTGAGAGAGTTCTGAGAGAACGGTGACTAGCCCAAAGTCACCCAGCAGGAATATAGGAGTGTGGGAACACATCTAGTTCGCCTCTGCCACTCAGGTGGAAGAGTGGGGAATCAAACTCAGTTCTCCAGATTAGAATCCATCTGCTCTTGACCACTACACCACGCTGGCTCTCCCGCTAACTGCTTCTACACTCTGCTGATTCAGTTATGTGTAGGCTTTTGTACAGATGACAATTTATGGCATGATCTTCTTGGGAAAGTGAGAAATCAAATTCCTGATGCCAAAGTTAGTGTTTACATAGAATAACAGCAGCAAATACTCATCAGTGAGTATCCATGACTTTTGTAACATCTTTGATCTGACTTTGTTCAATGTGGGAGGGCAGTGGGAGTCTTGCTTTTATGTTTAGGCACTCATTGATCACTATATTTGAGACCAGATGGAATATTCTTTACTGGACCAGTTCTATTTAGTTTGTTCACAAGTCAACTGGATCACACTGAAGAAAAGGTGATATTCTTCACTTTACCTATTATGATGGTGAGAGTATAAGAAGATCACTGCTTGATGAGTAAATACTGAAGTCCCATAAGTACTGAGACCTTATTTTATTTGTTCATAAACTAAGTGGATGAATTGCCACAATGTGGCAAATTAAGTTCAATGTTGATAAGTGCAAGGGCATGTACAATAGAACAAAAAATCACAACTTCAGATATATGTCAATTGGGATTGAACTTGCTGAGGCTGAGAGGGGAAAAGATCTTGGAGTCATAGTAGATAGCTCAATAAAATATCAACGTAGTGTACTGCAGCACTGAAAATTCTTCATTCCCAAAGGGATCAGGGACAAAATATCCCCATACCTATGAAAGGAAAGAGATTTGGCTTTTTTGGGAGTACAAATTTTCTATTTCCTCATCCTTCTGTATCATTTGTTAAGTTCTTAGGAGCTCTTACACTAAACATACTGTTTCTGTAAAATACTGTACCTCTGTTTCTTTTTGCTCTGTACATTTGGCATATTGCAATCTAGAACAAATTCTGAATGCCTTGGTGGCATGACTGTTTCCAAGCAAGAATGAGAACAAGGAGGCAGATTTTTCTACACCATCTTCTTGCTTGACAGACCAATGAATTCTATAATAAAGTGATGTTATATATAATGAAGGGACTTATTCCCAAATCTGGGAGATAACAAAAGACAAACACATATATTACCCAGTGAATCTTCTCTGCGGTCTAGCTAGATTTTGGGTTTTCCATGTGCAGAAGTATTTCCTCTTATCAATCTACATTTGAGGAGGGCAAATACCTTGACTTGCCATTTTTCATTCATGCAGCATTACTGAGTTGGCACATGTGAACCAGCTGTTCAGCATGCTAGCGTATTTGCCCCCCAAAATGAGAATTTCCCTGAAGAATCAGGCCAAGGTCTAACTAATCTAGCATTCCATTTTCCACAGCAGCAATCAAGATGCCAATGCAAACCCATCAACCAAACATGAATGGGAATATGTTTATGCCTATTAAAGGTTAATAAAGATAAAGATAAAGAATGGGAATATGTCTCCTGTTTTTAGACCCCATCATCTGGCCAGAGGTATTCAATCTGCAGGCAAACACAGTGCTTTTGAATTGTTCCTGATCATGAGAACAGAGTCTAGGTACAAATACTTTATATACATGTTGGTACTGTGTGCACATGGCATGAATGTAAATGGGACGAATGTTATCAGAATAATTTCTTCTGTCAGAGCAGATGTGTAAAGAGCACCCTTTATACATGTAGAGCTAGAACACATATTCCAGGGATCACTTGAGCCTGTTGTATACACAATTCCAAGTGTGCCACTATAATTCTTCCAGTGAAAAGGAAAGGATGCACGGGAGACATACACTTAACGAAAAACCAATTTTATTACCCTGTCTAGAATCTAGAGTAGAAAAAAGGGGAATGAAACAGTAGGAGTCAAGAAAGCAAGACAACCAACCAATACAAAGTAATTTACTTGTGACAGTTTAAATAAAACTCTTCACATTTGCATAATCATAATGTTCAGTTGGAAGGGAAAGTACAGATCTTGGAAGCTAAACAGGGTCAGTACTTGGAAGGGAGACTACCAAGAATGACTCTGCAGAAGAAGATAATGGCACACCAGCTCTGCTTCTCATTTGCCTCGTATACTCCTTGCTGGGATCACACACTGAGAGGAAGTGGTAGGATTCGATTAATTTATCTACCAGTTCATACACCCACACGCTGCGCGCCCCTTCCGCATACCTGCTTCACTCCATCCCCCCCCCCCACCCACTTACTTGACTGCTGTGGAGGAACATGGCTGACACAGTCAGGGCCTTTTTCTCCACCTCCTTACCTTTTCGATGTTGGGTCGCCTGGGGGAGGTGAGGGAAGGTGGGGCCAGCTGTGTAGCTTCTTTCACCGGAGCAAGCTGCATGCCTGGGGGCCAGCTGTGTAGCCCAGAGGGGGTCTTTCTCTGGCATTGGCCAGCAGGCTCAGGTGAACACTGGCCTGCCAGGGTGGCCTTCCCAGTCTAAGGCGATGGCACACCCTTTGGGGGTGGCCTGCTTGCGTCCAGTTGCTCCAGCCCTGGGAAAGGGGGTGATGAGGATTTTAGAGCCTCAGAGCAGCCTGGCAGCAAGGTGCCTGGCTGCTCCAGGGCTCTGAAAAACCCCTGGTCCCCCTATCCTGGGGTGGTGGGATTCATTCAGCCGTTAGCTACTGGTTGTGCCAGACCAGTGTGAACCGGCTGAATCCCACCACTGCTGAGAGTGTTCAGTTGCATTACCTTAAGCTAATAACCAATTACTGTAACAATTAACTCAAATTATGTTCTTCCCATGTACCTAGTCTAGAACACATCAACACAGAGAGAGTAAATAGGTGAAGAACTAACCATGAAGGGACCCAAAGATATGGGAGAGGCTAAATGAGCAATGATTTTCAGAAAGAAGGGAAGAAGTACTTAGTCTAGTGAAAATGATATAGAGGAACACTGGTTGGATGTAAGAGTGGCTGGTTGGGGTAACAGAAGTGAAGAGCTAAGATATAAGGGAACTAATAAAAATGTGACAGGTCAAATTCAGGAACTGAAGCAGACTGGGAGAAAGATACTGCACCTGTCTTGAGGTACAGTGATTTCAGTGCCAGTAATGATGGAAGAAGGATTGAATACAAAATTGAAGTACAAAATCTTATGCACTTAGTAGATTTACATTGGTATAAATAGTAGTGTTCCCATTAGCCATATTTGGTGTACCCAAGCTAAAGGTATCATTGGACTGGAATGATGATTTCTCGAACTTCCGTACTATATCCTCAAAGGCAGCTTCTAAAATATGCTACTGAAACTCAGAATACCCATCTTTCTCTAATTTGTTTTAATCTATATGCCAGCTCAACCTTGTTGGATTTAAATGTGCCAAAGATTTTTTTTTAAGAATCACACATTTCATATATTCCTAGAAATAAAGCTTTCTACAGATCAGTGGCTCACAATTTGCATAACCTTAAATTGTTAATTGCTTATAAGGTAGATATCATGTACATTGCTGAGACCAATTGAAAAAGAAGAAGAAGAGAAGTTTGGATTTATAACCACTTTTTCTCCTACAAGGAGATTTGAAAGGACTTACAAACTCCTTTACCTTCCTTTCTCCAAAACAGACACCTTGTGAGATAGTTGTGGGAGAGAGTTCTGAAGAATTGTGACTGGCTCAAGTTCACCCAGCATGAATGTAGGAGTGGAGAAACAAATCTGGTTCACCAGACAAGACTCCATTGCTCATGTGGAGGAGCAGGGAATCAAACCCAGTTCTCCAGATTAGAGTCCACCTGCTCTTAACCACTACACCAAGCTGGCTCTTGACACTTGACAATGTATGTATTTGTCAGATAATTTGATAGATATCTATCAGAAACAGAAAAGATTAAGTCAGGGACTTACTGAAATAAATCACATGATTTCCAAGATGTCAGCTGAGCCAAGATTTTAACTTCAGCTGACCTTTATTAGGCATTTCAATAAAACAAAATACAGGATGAGGACAGAGTGAATGTTAAAAAAGGACATAAAACTGGACAAAGCACGTAAGGTTGGTACAGAAGAGGTGGTCAAGCTTCCATTATTTCAAGCCAAGATTTCACCCACAAGGGATGGATATTATGAATAAAAAGATGCCCTTTATGTACTGGTAGTTTCCTGACAATATCCTTGTTTTTCAGAGTTCTCTGCAAAAAAGAATTGCATTCCATTTCCTTTGGAGCCTCTGATTTCTAATGGAAATGATGTTTACTGTCAAACAAAGAGCAGCTGGGTTATTCTAACCATTTATCTTTCTTTCTCTTATTGTAGATAGTCTCTAGATGTCAAAGACCAACAAATGTTATGGTAGTAGATTGGCTGAAAATATGAGATACGTGGATGAGCAATGCTAAACTGGCCTACTCAGATGTGTCCCATTACATTCAATGAGGCTTTCTGCCAGAAAGTTTCTTAAGACTGCAGCCATACTGTCTCTGTACAGTATATATGGTTTTTTTTTAAAAAAAATGTTTATATGCAATATACAAAGATGGGGAAAAATCTAAAAAGGCTACAAGAACAAATACACGCCCACCCCCCCGTAATTTAGAGTTAACATAATCAAGCTACATTATCATTAATCTTTTCACATCCTGAATAACACTACTTCCAAGCAAGTTATATCCCATTTAATATTTCCTCTCTGACATTTTAATTAGCTTAAATTCTGTTCCAGTATTTTATAAACAGTTGCCAATTCTCCTGAATTAGCATTTCCTTTCCCATATATCCCTGTTCCCATCAGGGCCAGACCTAGGAGGTGAGGGGAGTCACCTGCCCTGGGTGGTATACAGACAGGGGCAGCAGTCTGCCCACAGCATAGCTGGGTCCAAGAGAGCCCTGTCCATGCAAGGGGAGGGAGAGCCCTGCACGTGGTTTCAACAGAAAGGGAAAAGAGTCCAAACACCAAAACAAGGCTTCTCCATTGAGAAAGGCAGTAGTGACCTCAGCAAGCTCTCGAAGGGTGGAAGAGACAGACTGGTCATCCTAGAGAGTACATAAGAAGAGGCATGAAAAAGCCATTTCCTGTCCACACCCTCCTTGCAAGAGCTGCTTTTGAGTTTGCTGGGCTGCTGCTTGAATGGCTTGAAGAGAGCGCAAAGGGGCTTGGGTGGACAAAGGGGAGAATATAGGAGGTGCTCAATTCAAGATCTAAAGCATAGAGAAAAGTGGGAAGAAAAAGCAGAGGATGAAAAGAAGCCTCCCTTCCCAGATCCCACCCTACCTCTCTTCTTCTTTACCAAGAAGCACCCTTTGGGGCAGAACCACGAGGTCCCTGAATTGGCTTGAGATCAGGATTTGAACCCTGCACCTTTGGAAAATGTATAACCTTAAGTGGCCTGAGATTCCAGGTGCACTGTTTGCAAAAGAGAAGATGTAGAAAGAGAGGGATGGAGTGGAGAGAATGTGTGTTAGACTTTTTACAATTTGTCCAGACCTTGAGGTTTAGGGACCTGTATTTTTCTCCCTGCCTCCCCACAGTATTGTGCAGTTTACAGGCACTTTCTGGAGTTCTTCTTGGCTTTTCTCCAGTCTTTTCCAAATCCACTTTGCTGTGGTGCTGAATTTTCCAATGAAGCCACAAGGCTGCATTTTGAAATTCTACTGGCCCTGCTCGGTTTTCAGCCAATTTTTTCCCTTGCCCTGGGAAGGTGTGAAAGAATTCTCCCCCCACTCCTTTTCTCCTTTTCTAACCAGCAGTTGAATATTGTTGTGCCCATATAACCATGCATCTGTCAGGTTGTGTGTGTGTGGTTGTGTGTGTGTGTGTGTGTGTGTGTGTGTGTGTGTGTGTGTGTGTGTTTGCATGTGCATGCTAAGTGCTGCCAAGTCACTTCTGACTTCTGGTGACCCTCTAAATGGTGTGTGTAAAGTGCTGTAAACTCACAACCGACTTAGGGTTTTCCAGGCAAGAGACATTCAGAGGGGGCTTGTCCTTGCCAGCCTCCTCATCACACCCCTGATATTCCTTGGAAATCTCTCATCCAATTACTTGCTTAGCTTCTGAGGTCTCCTGATATCAGGCTAGCCTGCAGCCATTCAGGTCAGGGAACCCAATGAATTAATAATCTCCACAACGTCCTTGCTCAGGTCTTGCAAACTGAATCAGGTTGAAGTAGAACAATAATATTCAGTTGCTGATGTTATAATCCAACTGAAAGAGCCCCAGTAGCATGTTGGCAGATGGTAGCAGCAGTGTGGAATTGCAATAAGCCTGTTTAGTATTATAAGTAAGCTATACTTCGGGACCGTGTCACCCCATATGTCCCATCTCGGCCCCTGCGTTCTGCAGAGGCCAATTTGCTGGTGGCCCCTGGCCCCTCTATGATGCGGCTGGCCTCCACGCGGGCCAGGACTTTTACGGCACTGGCCCCGGCCTGGTGGAACACCCTTCCTCCAGCTGTCCGGGCCCTGCAGGACCTAGGTGAGTTCTGGAGGGCCTGTAAGACCGTGCTGTTCCACCGGGCCTTTGGAGTGTCCAGCAACTAATAATGTGCCCCCTTACTGCTCTGTGCCTTGGGCCAGTTATATCAGGGTCCCCTCATATTGAGGGGCCCCACCGCCTCTCCCCTCATGGGGGTAGGTTTTAAATTGGGGTTGGACACCTCTTGCTCATTTTATGTATTAAGATTGTCATTCGGCTGTTTCATAGCTTTAAGTTAATTTATGGGATGGAGCCTATGTATTTATATTTTGTATGACCGCTCCTGTCTGATATTTAGATAATGTTGTTTACCGCCCGGAGCCCTTCGGGGATCGGGCGGTATATAAATTGAATAACTAACTAACTAACTAACTAACTAACTAACTAACTAACTAACTAACTAACTAACTAAATAAATAAATAAATAAATAAATAAATAAATAAATAAATACATACATACATACATACATACATACATACATACATACATACATACATACATACATACATACATACATACATACTCAAAACACCTCCTTGATAAATTTGTCCTTTATTTGGACAGGGAAGGCATTTTGGCCCAAGAACAAGCTGGATATAGAGTAAATAGATCCACTTTAGATCACTGTCTAACTGTTTAACATCTAATTGAAAAATATGCCTCTGAAAAATGCCTCGCATTCATTGACCTAAAAGTGGCCTTTGACTCAGTATCCCAGACAAGACTCTAGGCCAAATTAAGAGAATCATTTATTAATAGGTGGCTTTTGGTTCTTATACAAGGGCTCCATTTAAACACCTCAGATACCATCGACACGGCATGCTGACAGATGTTATAAATACATACAAGAACGTAAGGCAGGGTTGCCTACTTGCACCTATGGCCGTTTCCGCATGGCCACGATTGGGGTTGGGTCGGCGTACACGACGCCAACCCAACCCCCTGCAACTGTTCACATGAACGGTCCCAGAAACAACCAGGAAGACGGCACCGCAGAGCGCCGTCGCCCGGTCGACCTACCGTCGCTGCGGCTGTCCGGCACATCGCCGAGGCCTAAGGACATGCCCCCTGCCCTGTGTGACTGCTCCGGCATCGCAGGGCAGGGGGCATGTCCCGAGGCCTTGGCGACACGCTGGACAGCCGCAGCGACGGTAGGTTCGACAGTTAAAAGGGGGAGGGAGGGCGCCTTCGAGCTGCCGTTTTCCGTAAACCTCACTGGGGAAGCGAGGTGCTTTAGCACTTTAGTGCCACTTGGGAGGCGTGAGGGCGGCGCAGCTGCGCAGCAGCTGCACCCCCTGTGCGAACAGCTCCCTGGGGATGGCGTTTTTGCAGTCCCCAGGGCGCTGTTAATGGCCCATGTGGAAAGGGCCTCAGTTTTTTATTTCCTACCTGAATGATCTGGTGGGAAACTTAAATGATCCATCATCCATGTTTTCATCCCCCGAAAATCGCCAATAGGCATATATCCATATTATTGTATGCAGATGATGCTGTGATTTTATCAAGAATCCAAATAGGATTACTAAGAGCCCTGGGTAAGTTAGTTTCTTATTGCAATCAAGAAAAAAACGATCAATACATTTTTTAAAAAATGAAGATTCTAGTGGCAGGAAAATGGCCCAGGCACAGGGACTGGCTTATTTCGAGGAATAAATATTTAAATATTTAAGGATAGTTCTTCAGGCCTTTGGCACAAAATTACATCACCATAAAGCAATGGCATATACTGGTGAAAAAACAGTAAATAGTATTTTAACATTCTATAGAGCCAGAAGTGGCTCTTATGCATTGGCAACCCTTAAACTATTTAAAGTCAAAATAATCCCACAGCTTTTATATGGATCATTTCTGGATTCCTCTCCCTCTTCCTATGCCTCCCTGGAGAAAGTTCATGCAAAATTTCTAAGGTCACTCTTGCAATTGCCCAAGTGTGTATCTAATGCTTGGATCAGATTTAAAGCTGGGATGGCCAAGGTAGATGCCATCATCAAAATAACGTCAATAAATAGATGGCTCATAGCTCTTCTTAACTCGCGTGGTTTGTTCCCTGCAATACTGCAGAACAATTTTCAATCAAGTTGGCATAGTGCTGCTCTAAGAGCCATCCAGCAAATAGGACTTTCCCCCAATACTCTTGTAAATCAAGGGTTAGAGAAAGCCAGGGAGATTGTCAGACAAAGAGTTTATGACATAGAGAGACAATCTGATTTAAGCCTTTCCCGGAATACCTGGCTCCCAAAACCTTTAGATTTCAGGTGAAAGCAGCCCTTTATTTATTCTTTTCTAGAGAACAAAAATCAAAGGAGGATGTTTTTATTGGCTCCAAGTAACACCCTGCTACCTGCTTTCTTAGAGAGTAGATTCAAGAAAATCCCCTATGAACAGAGGCTCTGTGGTTGCTCCTTGGAAGAAGTTGATTCGCTAGAACATAAGTTGCTTAAGTGCCCTCTATATGACAAGCTTAGAGAAGAAATCCTGGGGACTATTTTGACTGATTGGGCTGGAAAAGACAATCAATGGAAACTGAACTGTTTGCTGTTGGGTAAGGACAAAAGAGTTTCCAGTGATGTAGCCCAGTTTTGTGTTTTAATAAACAAATACAGGAGAGCAGGTGGACAGGAGACCCTTAATTTCTACAGAGGAATGTTAAAATAAGTTTTACTTCATATTTTAACTTTCTAATCTCTTCATTTATAAATAATTTGGAGTTTGGATTTTTATGAATTGTTGTTTTACTGGTTGTTAACTGTAAATAAATACCGGTAAACTGAACTGAAAAATTCTAATCTACCTCCTCCACTTTGACTAGATCATGTCTACATACAAGCATGAGGGAGCTTAAAAACTGTGATCTCTCATCTGCAGTACTGAGGTTTCAAAAGGGCGCTACAATGCAGAATCCACAGCCCTGAACTGCAACAACTCTTCCACCTCCTTCCAGCTCTTTGGCTCTTCCTTCTGCTTGTCACATTCCTCATTTATTGTCTCTGCAGAATTTGCTTTCTCCAAGCTCTGATTTTTTGGTACAAAGGAAAGCAAGATTTAGCTTTCTGTTTTAGCAGGGGAGGGGGGGGGGCAGGTTAAGTGATCAACCCATGTAAAACAAAGACTTTCTTTTGCCATTAAAATACATAAACAAATATGCACATGGAAGGATTGGTAACCACAGAAATATCAGTAATACTTGAAGGGGAAAAAATCATTATTTCTTTGGAAAATCAGGTTCCATGATAGTTCACCAATTAAGTAGTAGATTTATTTAGTGTGTGTATATACATACATGCATGGATGCATGGATATGTGTATGTATATATGTGAAAAAGATTGGTAATTTGGCATTTCTCATACCTCTTACAAGAAGGTTTTTCTTATATGGCAAGTATCTCAGAGGTGATCATCATCCTTAAGCATGGGGATTACTTTATTATCCAAATGCTTGATTTGGGCTAAAAGCTGGACATTGAGGGAAAAGGGAATTTATCCTTCAATCCTATCAGTTTCCTGAACCAAAAGTGTACGTACACACACACACACACACACACACACACACACACACACACACACACACACACACACACACACACACACACACACACACACACACACTTATTAGTCTTCCTGTTATTTTTCAGTCTCTTCTTATAACTCCAAGGTCATGAATAGCTGTAAGGCTGAACCGTGAAGGTTGGAGCTATATTACTTTATTCATCTCTGCCATCCACAAAGCATTTGTCAATCACTGATTGAATTTACCACACTTACAATGTATGACGAGGCTGAAGTGAATTCCCAGTTCCCAGTTCTTTCCGATTTCCCAGTTCCTTATTCACATTTGCTAGTTTTTGAATCTTGATCATTTGACCATTTAAAAGCTCTGCACCCTGAAATAAGGTTTGGACCACCATACACCATACATACCTACATTCAGGGAACTGCCCTCCAAAGGACATATGCTGGTTCCTGGTCCAAAGCCCAGTTCTTGTGCCAGCTGCTTCAAGGTGTACAAATGCATGTGGAGACACTGGGATCCAGTGGCACCCCTCCCCCCAAAAAAAGTCAGTCTGCGGAGGGCAGATCAACCCAACACTTTTCAATGGTTAGTAGACCCATCTTCCGCATAGCTAAGATTCTCTTCTGTGCATCTGTGTGGCTACGTGTACATCAAACTATATATTGCCTGAATTGGCGGGACCAGCTGAGTACAGCTATGTCCTTTTTGGGCTGAAAAGGTGCCCAGGATCAGAGCCTGTAGAGAAAATATTCTGGGGCTACCTTCAGCAAATGGTGACAGGGAGAATCCCTTCAGCTGCCCACAAAATATCAGGTGCAAGCTGAGGGTGACACTGATCATACAGCAAAGCAGTCAGGTGGGAAACAGCCTCTTTCCCCCTCTGATGCCTTTGCTGTCTGGAAAGCACCCAGAAGCTGCCTCTTTTTAAGACAACCCCCGGACATTTTATTTTGGGTTTGTGGCATAGAAAGAAACAGTTGCCTCTTTTTAAGACTGTTGGCCTAGTGCACAGCGGAAGGACTAGGTGCCAACTCACCCTTGCTAGAACAGGAGGTAACTGCTTGCAGTATAAGAAAAAGAAACACTCAGACAGTAGATTTAGTTCCAACAGGAATACTTTATCTCTTGTTTCTCAAAGGAACAAAAATAACAATAACTATCCACTCTCAACAATCTGAGGCCCGAGCCTAAAAGTGAAGGAGAGGTGCTGAATTGGGTATGCAGTGTGCTTATATAGATTTGGCCAGCAAATCATTAGATAGATGAGCTAATCATCCTGGGCTGTGAGCTTTTCACTTCTGCTGACTGGTAAATGCTAATCACTGCAGACTTAGACAGAGGCTCAAACCTTCTAATTCTGCTGACTGTTACATGCCAATCACTGCAGACCCAGACAGGGAGGCTCCGACCTTTACAATTCTGCTGACTGTTACATTCCAGTCATTCTAGACCAGCATATGACCACCTTGCAATTTTCAATATCCTGACAAAGACATCCCACAGATGTCTTTTGTGTGCTGTGCAGAACGGACCAAGGCTGCTTCTGTTTCAAGCATACCACTTGGCTAGGAAGAAGAGAAACACTTTCTCTGCAAGCTGCAGAAGGTTTATCCAAGGCATTTAGGAAAAGTTGATGCTGAAGACATTTGACTTGAATGGAGTCAACAGTTTTTACCACCCACCTCTTAACATGTGTCACGTCTATCACTTCTCCTTTCGGTGCTTGCTTGAAGATGATGAGCCAAGACGCCTGAGATTCAAACATAGCTGGAGCTCCGTCTGTTGTTATAGAAACTCATTTCATCATTGTTCCTTCTCATTTAGTGGCATATTTCTTGAAGTCATTGTGTCTTCCTTTCCTCATTTTCTCATAAGTGGTCATCCCATTAAAGTGCCACCATTTCTAGGGCACTCATTGAACACCCAACAAATTGAAAAATCTTGCCCACTGAGTCATGATGTGTTGAGATTCACTTTTCAGCAGATGACAAATGGTATTTGACAATGGCTATTTCCACACATGACACCTAAAATGTTTTTAAAAATGTTTTAGACCTCCTCACACAATAACATGATTTTTGTTGACACATCCTCTTAAACCGATTTCTGGCCACCATTTTCTGCTACCCCATTTGTTTGTTTGTTTGTTTGTTTGTTTGTTTGTTTGTTTGTTTCCCAGTGCATGGGTGAATTGGAGCTTCTATGCTTTTCAGCCTCCTGCTGTGATTCCTAAGTCTTCTGTAGTCAATGCTGTGAAAATTACCCCCCCCATCACAAAAATTCTTTGAAATGCTCTAAAAACAGGGCAAGGAGCTTCTGCAGGCAAGGAGTGAGCTCACAAAGTGAGGAAATGCATGGAAGGCAGAGAGGCATCTTAAAGGAACAGCACAGGTAAATGAATTCTTTTTTACAACTGATCAACCAGAGAATCATTTTAAAGGGGGATTAATTTAAAATGTTTTGAGGCTGCACATAAAATGTTTTGGGGAAAAGACTGTGCAGAACTCCTCAGAGGAAACACTTTATTTCCTGCCTCAAACTGTTTTAAAGTGTTTGTGTGGAAAGGGCCAATGTCATGACATTGCTTCTTTTGGTCTTTATTTCTGCTTTCCTCCATGGCCATTGACTATGGGGTTCCACAGGGTTTGATGCTATCCCCCATGTTATTAAGCAACTATATGAAGGGTAATAATACGAGGCTGTCAACATCATATAATGTTAAGAAACTTTTGGCAGGTGTAGATTTATGAGTTACATTGTCTCACTGGCGTAATGCCCATTGGGCAAGGTGGGCAGCTGCCCAGGGCATCACCTTGTGGGGGGCATCAAAATGCTGGGTTCGTTTTTGGGTATTTTAGTGGTTTTCCATTTTTGGCCTGCAGGGGGCGCAGTTTTTAGGCTAGCTACACCATAATTTCAGCGTATCATCAGGAGACTGTCCTTATGCTACCCCCCAAGTTTGGTGAGGTTTGGTTCAGGGAATCCAAAGTTATGGACTCCCTATCCCCCATTGTTTCCAATGGGAGCTAATAGGCGATGGGGGCTACAGTTTTGAGGGTCCATAACTGCCCCCCCTGAACCAAACTGCACCAAACCTGGGGGGAATCATTAGGGCAGTCTCCTGATGAGACCCTGAAAGTTTTGAGACTGTGCCTTCAAAAATGTCCCCCCCCAGCCTGCAACCCCCATTGACAGCAATGCAGAAAACTCAATGCAGAACAAAGATTCTTGGGCAAATTTTGGGATGTTCTTGCAGGGAGGGCATTCTTGGACGTATCATCGTCAAAATTTCAGGGTATCATCTGGAGACTGTCATGATGGCACCCCCAAGATTTGGTGCAGTTTGGTTTAGGGGGTCCAAAGTTATGGACCCTCAAAAGGGTAGTCCCCATCTCCTTAGCAAAGAATGTGGGATGGGGTACCCCTTTTGAGGGTCCATAACTTTGGACCCCCTAAACCAAACTGCACAAAACTTTGGGGGTACCATAAGGACAGTTTTCAGATGATACCCTGAAAATTTGGTGCTTATATGTCCAAAAATGCACCCCCTGCAGGAACATCCCAGAAATTTGCCCAAGAATCTTTGTTCTGCATTGAGTTTTCGGTATTGCTGTCCATAGGGGTTGCAGGCTGGGGGGGGGGGGGCATTTCTGAAGACACAGTCTCAAAACTTTGAGGGTCTCATCAGGAGACTGCCCTGATGATACCCCCAAGGTTTGGTGCAGTTTGGTTCAGGGGGGGGCAGTTATGGACCCTCAAAACTGTAGCCCCCATCTCCTATTAGTTCCCATTGGAAACAATGGGGGATAGGGCCCCCCTTTGGGAGTCCATAACTTTGGACTCCCTGAACCAAACCTCACCAAACTTTGGGGGTAGCATAAAGACAGTCTCCTGATAATATGCTGAAATTTTGGTGTTGATATGTCTAAAAATGCACCTGCAGGCACCAATGTCCTGGTGCAAAAAAATTTTGGTCGTGGTGGAGTGGCCGCCCATGGGGGGGGCATCCAACTCAGATTTTGCCCAGGGCTACAGTTTGCCCAGGGCTGCCTCGTTACGCCCCTGTATTGTCTGTAAGGGATATTTTTGGTCACACAATTAAATTTAAAAAAACTTCCAAGAATTGGTGAGTGTTGTAAATTATTTATATTTTGTTGCATTGCTTGAAAGCCTGTAGGCTAAATGAGTAGTATTATTAACTCCCCAATGTTTGTTGCTTTTAAAAAATCGGAATTTTCTGCAAACTTAAGGCTTTTCTCGGATCTGTAGATAAATCTGTCTTGTCCATCCATGACTCTAATCTCCTGATTTAAGTATCTCCAGATTTGGAAAAGTTGGGAAGATGTGAGCTGCAAGTTGGGTCAAGAGTCTCCCGACTTGAATCATGTCACATGACTCATGTAGCTAGGCCCTTAACAAAACTGAATCTTCTACAGTAGTGAATGAAGGATTTGAAGATGAGGGAATGCTGTGTGCAATGCACATGGCATGCTGTGGCAGTACTGGCAATCTGAGCACGTCTAAGCAAAGAGCCCTGGTGATCCTTGGGACGCTTTTAAAAACATAAAATAAAAGCATCTTAAATCATCTGTCAGAAACAAATCATGGCTTGTCAGTTTGTCAGCTTGGTAATGTTTATGAAACCCCCAAGCGCACCTTCTGTCATATACCACATCAGTATGGAAATGGAACCATATGATTTTTCAAAACAAAGTTTCCTTCCCCCCACCCCCTTTTACCCTTCCTCTGTAACACACAAGGTCAAAATGCTGCCCTACAGCTAATTCTTGAAAGTGTATGCGTTTCTGAGGTGGGAAACGTAATAAAATTGTTCAAGGAAAAGTAACATACCTCAAGACCTAGGTCAGATTAGTCCTAACAATTTGACCAACTTTTTCAAGCATTAAAAAAGGTATTTCTGTAACAAGCCTTAAAACAACTTAATAAAACCTATCAGTCCAATAAACAGCAAAGTTAAAAATGCTGACTTTAGCATTTTCTCCCTTGTATATTAACCTTGCACTAAATGTAGCCATATACAAATTATTACAGTTGCCAGTTTCAAGTTGGAAAATAGCTGGAGATTTTGAGATGGAGACTGAGGAGGGTGGGGTTTTGGAGGGGGGGACTTCAATGGGGTATAATCCCATAGAATCTACATTCCAACTGTGTTGTTTTCTCCAGGTAAACTGATCTCTGTCACCTGGAGTCCAGTTGAAATATTAGGGCCTGGAGATTGAGCACCTTATAATATGACTGAAAATGTTAAGTTTCTCTTTTTTTAAAAAAAAAAAAAAATCCTGGTAGGGGGAGAAGCACTTGGAATTGGTTATTTTTGTAACACTGATTTGTGCCACACTGATAAAACAGACAGCTTTTACATCTTCCTGAGCCTCAGCTATGATGTAGCTCATTACATTAGCACAAAGAAAACAGGAAATAAATTACCAAAGTGTATTCAGGCGTGGCTACAGATTTGACAGCACCTACTTGTAGAAGATCCATCATCCTGGAAAGGTCCTGCCTGCTGAAGGGACAAGCTTCAATGAAATTAAATTCCCAAAATAGAGGCACTCTGTTTCCCGATTCTTCTGATCAGATGCAGACGCCCTGTCATAAATGCAAAGTATCATTGGATGGAGCAGTTTGCAATCCTTGGCAATCAGTATATTTAATTTGAGCCTCATAAATGGAGCAACTTAGCAAGCAGAAGGAAGCCGTATTTCATGCTTTAGGGCCTAAAGCTTCCACAGAGCAGTAAATCTGTTGACTTAATCTGCAAGAGGCTGAAAAGAGCATGGGTATGTGTGGGGTGGGGGTGGGAAAGAATTGGAAAAATGTGAAATTCACTGTGGATCCATGTCAGTTTCCTAAATCATCTCCCACATGGTTTCCCAAACTTTCAGTTTATACTCAGGATGCTGATGATCCCACAACGTGGAATGCTGAAATTTATAGCATGTCTGAGTATCTCAACCATTCTGGAATTACAATACAAAATGTAATCCCCCCGCCACACTCCATTGGGTGAAACACTGGTGAAACACTCTTTTTCAAAGCAGCAGCTGCACTGGATGACAGGATGAAAAGGGTAACGGTCCAGTTGCAAAAGAAAAATATCACAATAAACAAGGCATAAATTAAAATGGCTTTCTTCAGCTTTTTTGGAATGCTCGGCCGTGTTTAGTAAGCAGATGGAAAATAGAACGTGACTACATATGATGCCCTTTCAGAATATTGATTAATGGCTGGCAAAATATCCCATTGTGTGGAAGTTCATTTGGAGGGAGGGGCAGCAAAAGCTGATTAACACAAGCTGTTGTGTTCTTCTGACAGTCTTGAGCCTTTCTGGTGGAGGCTAGAGGTGCCGAGAAACTCCAGAAATATCCTCTTTCCAATATCCTCTAACACCAATAAAAGTGGGTCAATTTTGTTACATCAGTGCAGGGGTGGTCAGTCTGTGACATGCATGTTGGCAGCAGCACATCAGATCATTTAGCTTGATGCCCAGATCTCGGCCCAAGAAACCATCTCTCCCAATATGTCCTTCAAAAGATGCTGCATCAGGCAACTAAAAACCTACTGGTGATCCTTGTCCCAAAAGATGTCTGGCTGGCCTCAAGCAGGGGCAGGGTGTTTTCAGCCCTGGCTTCATCCTGGTGGAACCCAGAGGCGTTCCTCCCATTGGGCAAAGTGGGCAGTTGCCCTGGGCGCAGCCCTGTGGGGGGTGCAGGTTTGTTTGTGGGATTTTTTGTATTTTCAGTGTTTTTACATTTTTGGCCTGCAGAGGGCGCAGTTTTTAGGCTAGCAGCACCAAAATTTCAGGGATGTTTTGGGAGACTCTCCTGATGCTATTACCCAGGTTTGGTGAGGTTTGGTTAAGGGAGTCCAAAGTTATGGACTCCCAAAGGGGTGCCCCATCCCCCATTGTTTCCAATTGGAGCTAATAAGAGATGAGGCTACACCTTTGAGGGTCAATAACTTTGGACCCCCTAAACCAAACTTCACCAAACCTGGGAGGTATCATCAGGAGAATCTTTTACTGATACCACCCAGGCTTTGTGAAGTTTGGTCAAGGGGGTCCAAAGCTATGGACTCCCAAAGGGGGTGCCCTATCATCCATTGTTTCCAATGGGAGCTAACAGAAGATGGGGGCTACACCTTTGAGGGTCCATAACTTTGGACCCCCTGAACCAAACTTCACCAAACCTGGGTGGTATCATTAGAGAAGTCTCCTAAAGATACCCTGAAAGTTTGGTGCTGCTAGCTTAACAATTGCACCCCTGCCAGCAGGCACCTCCCAAATTTCCCCAGATTTTCCTTTTAAATCCCCCCCCCCGCCTTTGACATGGGTTTAAAGGGAGAAACTGAGGTCCCCAGTTTAAACATTGAAAGTGATGCTGTTTCAGGGTGGGGGAGAATCCACCCCAAAATAGCATCATTCTCTCCAATGTTGTTTAAACTCAGGAACCCCAGATTCTCCCTTTAAGGTGGATATAAAAGGAGAATCTGGGCTCCCTAGTTTAAACACCATTGAAAATGATGCTGTTTGGGGGTGGATTCCAGCATTACTTGTTTAAACTAGGGAGCCCAGATTCTCCTTTGAAACGATTAGAAAGTGATAGCATGTTTCCCCAATTGTGGGTACTCGGATACAACACCATAAAATGTTTTCATAGCAGTAATAAAACATTTTGAAAGCATTTTGAAAAATGTTTTCAAAAAATTATTTCTGCTGTGTGGCATGGCTTATTGCTGTGCTCAGATTTGTGAATTGGGGCATGTTCTATAATGTGATGGTGACTTTGAAACAACCTGGTGTAAAAATCATTGCTTGGTCACCGTGAGGGAGGGTGGCTGCCCATGGGGGGCACCAAACTCCAGTTTGCCTAGGCTCATCACGCCACTGGCCGTATTAGCTACTGGGGGATGCACACACATTGCATTGGGCATGCAACCTAGAGGACATCAAACTCAGGTTTTGCCCATGGCTCCAGTTTGCCTAGTTAAGCCACTGGTGGAACCTGACACAATTCTAAACTAAATAAGCTACATTTAAACTAAACTTATGTGCTCTGCTTAGACCAATGGTGATGGAGAAGGTAATAGTGTGGTTTATGCTTATCACTACCTCCCAAACTAGCTAATTCAAGGTGAATCCTGATTCCTTGGAATGCTGACACAGCCCCTGGGGCTTGGCTTGGTCCAAATACATCTGCCCAAGAATAATCCTTCTCTCCCACCCTCCAGTTTGTTTTCTGCCTTCACAGGTAGATATTGCATTTTTGTTTGTTTGTTTATTTTTGCTGTCAAGTCACAGCCAACTTAGGGTTCTCATGGCAGGAGACTTTCAGAGGTAGTTTGACCTTGCCTACCTCTGCATAGTGACCTACTATTCCTTGGAGGTCTCCCATTCAAATATTAACTATGGCCCTTTCCGCACGGAGGCGGAAGGGCTTGGGTCGGCATTACTAATGCCGACCTGACAACGCTGGGACCATCCGCCTGGACGGTCCCAGAAAGAACCGGGAAGACGGCGCCGCTGGGCGCCGTCGCCCGGTCGTCTTACCTGCTCTCCGGCCCTCCGGCGCGTCGCTGGGGCCTGGGGACACGCCTCCCTGGCCCTGCGTGCCTGCTTCCGTGTCGCAGAGCAGGGGGGCGTGTCCCCAGGCCCCTGCGACGCGCCGGAGAGCAGGTAAGTGAAGGGAGGGAGTGGAAGGGGGGAAGTGCCGGGAAGCTGCTGCCATTCACACGGCAGCGGCTTCCAGCCGGCGTTTTCAGAAAAGTGTGCTTCCCAGGGCACTCTGAAAACACTGGCTCGGCGCCGGGTGGGCAGCGCGGCTGCAAAGCAGCTGCGCCCCCTGTGCGAATGGCGGCCTGAGGACGGCGTTTTTGCCGTCTCCAGGCCGCCATATTCCGCCTGTGCGGAAACGGCCTATTAGCTTCTGAGACTGGATGAGATTGAGCTAGCCTGAGCCATCCTGGTCAGGGTGAATTTTTTGGGGCCAAAAAGATTGCTTAGGTATTCCTTCACTAGGAGGTCCAAAAATCATTCAGATTGGCTGGGAAGGATTCTCTAGGTATAAATAGATTACTTTGGTTGGTGATAATGTAATACACCAAGAACCAAAATCCTCAAGGCTCAGACTTTACTGCACCTTGGTGCTGTAAATCAGGTCTTTGACATCATGTCTGCTCACAAACACTTGCTATGAAAACTTGTTCCATGGTTGGCAATAGATCTTGCTGATTATTTTATTTGGCATCTTCTGATTGCTTTCTTTGCCATCATGTTTTGCTTAGATTTATTTTGCAATGGCCTTTGGCCACATGCAATAAAAACCTGCCTGCCTACTTAACTACCAGTACCTACCAAGCCATGGCTCCCTTCCTGTTCCGCACTTCAAAAGGTACTAGTCAGCAGTGGCAGTGATGGGAGAAAATTCTGCAGAAATAAAATTGTGTCACAGTGTAAGAAGTTAACTGCACCCTGAAGCTGAAACTTTGTAGTAAGCATGACAAGTAAATTCTGGAAAGCTTCTTGCTTTGTGATGGTTGCCTGTCCTTCAGCATTTTGCAAATGAAAATAGGGATAGCCTTGCACTCTTCTAACCCCTGTAATCTCACATAACAAATCATTGCCAGAGCTCCTCTGTTATCACTACAACCTAGTGGTGAAGCCTGTTTCCCCCCTGCTGAGAACGTCACTAGCTCTGCAATCATTCATCATGCGCTGGCTTCTGAAGATGCGGAATGAAGTGATAGTAAACTAATCACAACCTGTAGGGGGAAATAACTAAATGCTATAACTAGAAATGTCTGACTTTACCCTGGATATGTCTGCATGATGCCTTTTGCACCCCCCAGAAGACAGGCAGTGCTACACAAAGGGCAGTGACTTTCATTTAGCACCGCAAGCAAAGCAAGATGAACAGCTCTGTTACAGAACAGACAGACAGAATTGGGCCCTTGGAACAAAGAACACAAATCAGGGTTGGTCCCAAGTTCTGCTGACCCTGAGTATACGGTGCCTAAACACCCATCTGCTTATCACCAGGGCCCCCTTTGTTGCACCCTTTCCACCCCCACAAACACCTGGCATGTTCCCTACTAGTCTGTAAATAAAACAGCAATAACAATGATGGTTAAGATGATTATTTCTGTATATTTGATCACAGCATTTGTACAGGTGACCAAACTACAAACAATCCATCTTGGGATAAAGTCACAACAGCAGCAGTTTACAGAAAGTAGCCTTTTAAAAGTCTTGCATACCCAGACATATAGCCAATAAAGACTTGAAACTGATTACCAATAGAAACTCAAGATTAGGTAACAGCAGGTATCTTAGCCAATGGGAACCAGAACCAGATCTTTTTGGATCACAGGCAACCTTTGGGCAAGATTCAAGTTATTGGTGGTGTTTAAAACCATAAGATATTTCAAGAGCACTAAAGAAGATTTCTGAGGAAGTGTGCCCTACAGAAAAAGAGCCTGCAGTATATAGCTCATAAAAAGCTTCTTTCATCACGCTCAGTTGCGTGTACCATCTGTATAGTATGACAGCACCAGCCAGTATTCTGCATGGCCATCAGGAGTGCCACTACTGTGAACCACCTATATGCTGTTTCTTAATGACACTGGAAAGTTGGGAGCACAGGTATATATAGGTGGTAGAGAAGATGTGTAGGCAGGGATGAATGGCAGTAGGCCCGATGAGAAGTCATGGCCTCTGGCATCTGCCTTAGCTCAAGGTATGCTAACATGAGCCCTGAGTAATGCTTGCATCCCCAGAAAGACAGGCAGCAGAAAATGGCAGGCAGAGCCGGAGGCCCCAAAAGACCAGGCTGAGTTATAGAGTAGGAACAGTGGCAAATGTTTTGCTGTCTTGGCTGATATTTACAGGGCTCCTGCCCAGTTTTATTCTGCAACTGTCGGAAAGGCATATACTTCATTTTGGAGATGGGATGTGGTCATAGGTGTCAACAATACAACCTCCTTACCCAATCTACCCTCTCCCTCTCTAGACTGAAGGGGCTGCCAATTATTTTACTGGGATTTGGTACCTACCCCAGAGGCAGAAGTAACTTCCTGTTTCTTGTTCATTGTGCACATGAGTCACACATCATCATCATCATCATCATCATCATCATCATCATCATCATCATCATCATCATCATCATTATTATTATTATTATTATTATTATTATTATTATTAATCAAAAGCCTTTATTGGCATTATAAATTACAATATTAAAAACAAAAACATGTGTTGTATGAAAAGAGTCACACAATATGTGAGTGCTTGATATGTTCATGTAGCATGTGCACACAGTTTCTGTGTACCATGATCACACATAAGACAAACTCAGCAAAATCAGTCTCACATTCAGAGACTTTTAGCTGATCATAAACACCAAAGGAAATGTGATGTTTGCAAGGTTTGCACAGTAGTAACATCAAAGCACCCAACTTTAGGCAAAGACAGAGCTTGGAGGTTGGAATGCCTATATAAAATGAAGAAAGCTCTCTCTAAGCTTTCAAGCTAGCAACATGAAAACACTGTGGAAACCAATCCATGTCAACTCAGCTCTCTTCTGTTCGAAAATGTTTGACTGTGATTACTGGACAAACTCCAAATCAAGTCCTTACATCCTGATTCTCTCCCCTTTCTCAGGGTCTGAACTCTCCCTGAACCCTGAAAATGAAATTGCCATGAAAATGAATGAATTGGTTATTTGTTGATTCTCTCAATCATTTTCATTTTATAAAATCTAGGAACAAATGGGGCTTTTGCAGGTTGATTTTTTTTATTTGTTTCAGAATGAACAGATATCTGTGATAATCATTTAAGACGAAAATGTCTATCAGCATATTGATACTAGATGACCTTCTCCCAATGATTTCATGCTGATGTTAAATATCATGAAGGGAAAAATATGATCTCTGAGATACTTCCTCAGGATAATTCTGAAGGCAAAAGACCAACAATTACCCAGCATCACCTTGGAATCTGCCTCCAAGGAAGGATCCTAGTCACAGCAGAGAGACTTCACTTTGTCCTAACCCACAAATAGTATCATAAGAGGTCCAAGAGGGTTAATGGGTTTTTACACACCCAGTCCCTTCCAAAGCCCACTACATTGCCTTTAAAAATAATCTTTTTTACTGAAAGGAATATACAATATTTGGTATTGAATACATGAAAAACTACCATGAATTGTCAGACTGAATGTCCATATTTAAGATTTTTCTTTCTCAAACCCCATTATAGTAACACCAAAACCAAAATGGCCTCAAGAAATACAAATGCATATATTTAATTGCCAGGCTCAGTGATTTAAATTTCTCCAAGCTGAGAAATCAAGAGTTTTCAGTGATTACTAAACCCATTAAAGGCTTGCACTCCAATAGTAGGCTTTCGTACAGATTGGAGAAAGTTATTTATCTCTGATTTCTTGATACCTGAAAGGTATCATTTGTTTTTAGAACATTAGGTGATGGTGAGAAAGCTACAGCAGATAAACATTTTATAACATTGTCAGTAGGTAATATGGATTTTAAAAATGAATTCATGAATTTTTGAATGTTGCCAGGGAACTCAAAGGTTGCTAACCTAAGAGAATTTTATCTATAAGAAAAGCTAAGAGACTTAGGTTTTTCAAAGTAGCAACTTCAAGCAATTGGCAAATGCTCACTAACATGATTAAGACTTGGGCTCCACAAAGTGAGCTGTTTGCCACCCTCAGAAAACTCCTTAAGCTTTTCTAAAATCTTCTAAACTTTGGAAACGTTACTTATGCAACTGGCATAATTAGCAGTAATACTGCAGGGTTTGAGGATCATTTTCCCTTCTTCCCCCAATAAGCCTACCCAACTGTGTGTTTTTTTGGCCTAGCTCTATAGCTGGAGTAGCAGAGAAGGACGTCTCACTTTTTCTGTCCTCCCCTTGAATGTGCCTCTAGCAGTATTGCAGGTGCTAAGGGGTTCTGGCAATACAGTTTTTCCAGTGGGCTAAAGGTTCTTCATATGAACCTCAAGGGCACTGGAAACTGTGTGTTCCATGGCTTTTGATTCTAGGACTTCACCCAGAGTCGTAGCTATAAGGGGACGGGGAGGTGCGCCATGCATCAGGCGTGCGCTGGTGGGGGCAGAAAATCACCCTGACCCCAACCCCTTTCCCCCTCACCCTGCCTCACCAGGTCTGGCCCTGCCCCACCAGCGTGGCTTGTTTTCTGCGGGCAGAAAGCTGTTTTCAGCTGGCAGAAAAGGTAAATGGGATGGGGCCATGGGTGCAGGACCACGAGAGTGGGGGCCACAGGGGGGTGGTGCCCGAGCCTATTTTGCCCTGGGTGCCATTTTCTCCCCCTACGCCCCTGGCTTCACCCGATAGCCAGTTCAGACAATCTGAACTATTCATGATGTTGTCCATTCTGTGTGGACAAGGCAATGTGCGTGTAGCCTCACTTTGCGGGTTCTGTGGGGTAGAACTGGTATGACTGTTGCAAAACAATTTAAAGCCATTTTTCTTTTTTGTTTTCACTTTTTTGTTTTTGTTTCATTTAACATATATCACTTAATGTATATCTTATATTAACATAGAACTTAGTAATAAACCATGATCTTATTCAAGTTTAACGATTAACAATTCTCCCTTTTCACAGCATGCCAACCCAAAGTCCATTTCTTTCCCCTTGTAGGTGGCCCAGGAAGGCTCCAGGTGAGCTCTTGGTGCTCTGCCTTCAAAGACAAGGCTTCCAAGAAAACTTCCCACCAGATAATCAAAGCCCTGAAAACAATACATTCTAAAATTTACAATTCAGAACAAAAATCTCTCTGCCTTACTAGTTTCCATACAAACATTATAGTTACCTTAAACAAGATGGCAAGAGCCTATAATTACATTTCAAGCTCCCAGCTGGGCAGCTTTGCTTCCCTCTTCTGTGTTCCATAAATTCTATGCCCTTCAACGTCTAGAAACTCCACCCCTTCCTAGCTCATTCCATTCCTATGATTCCATTCTGCATGATTGAAACCCCAGATTTTTGAGGGTTCAGGCTCATGTGTACCAAAGTTGGAAAACAAACACTATGTCTTATCCACTCAAAATGGCAAACATATATATTGAGAGTATCAGGCACTGCATATAGCGTGATTGGTTCTCCTGCACATGATTTCCTCTCATGACTTGGGTAACCAAAACTGGATCATATGAAAGAGGTGACTGTTTGCTTTTATCAAGTACTCAGAACTACTCTAAATTGTACTACACTTGCACCTTCTTGCACTGTTTTTCACTAGCTCCCATCCATCCAAACTCACTTAATAAAGGGAAAAGCTAACTTTTAAAGAAGGTGTTTTCTTTCCAGCTTCCCCCCTCCCCCCTAATCTTTCAATCCTCCCAGTCCTTGGGAAGGGTTGTAGGTTAACGGTAGAGTGTCTGCTCATTTTGCAGAAGGTCCCAGGTTTGATACCCGGCATCTCCAGTTAAAAGAATCAGGTAGTACATGATGTAAAATACCTCCACCTGACACCCTTGAGAACCAAGGCAAGTCTGAGTAATTGATGGTGACCTTCTTGGAGCAATAGTCGGTTTCAGTCAAAGCCAGTATCATCGATGCACATTGATGCTTAGGGTAAGGGAGTTTCATGGCTTGTTGTACTAGAATTTGAGCAGGGCCTATTTTGTCTGCCAGACTCCAAAAGACAAGCTTGTTTAGATTAATAACATGTTCTCAATTGAATATAAAACACTTTGCACATTTTCACACCCCTACCTAGGAATAATAGCTTCATCCACTATGAGCTGAGAATGCACCAACGTGATGAATGCTGTTAGCTGATGCATGACAATAGCTGAATGCGGACTTCCAAGGTTTGATAGCTGCATATACACCCAAAATGCAGAGGAGTTTAAAAGATAACCTGCCCTTGAGGAATTTGGGTCATATGCATACCAAGGTGGGCAATAAAATGCACCAGTAAAAATGCACCAAAAGTGGGTCAAAAACACTGATCTGCTCATAAAAGGATAAGAGATCTTCCCCTATTTTCCCTCTTACACACAGTAACTTCCAAGACCAAGAAATCTGATTCCTGGTTCGTATGACCTACATGGGTTAATAGTGTGAACAGGGGAGGTAACAGTGGAACATACTGTTACAGCTGACTTGTGGAACCACCTTAAGATTTTCAAGGCAAAGGTGGTCTACCATTGCAGGCCTCTGTCTAGAAACCCTAGTCTTCATTGGTGGTCTTCCATCTGACACTAGCCAGGATCAACTCAACTTAGCAGTCCAGATCTCATGAGATCACACTAAACTGGGCTATCAAGGTCAGGTCAACAGAGGAGGTAGAAAAGGCAGTTTTGCCCTCTTCGTCATTGTCACTGAAGCCCCTTATCAGCTATTACTTCATGTAATGTTTACCACCCTGAAAATCAACTTTCCCAAGATCAGAAGAGACTGTGGAAGTAAGGATGACCTGTGATCATCAGCACATTTTGAAGGCAGATTGCTGGATCCATCCTAGTGTTTATACTAGCAGTAGCACCTTGTTGAATCGCACTGACTGTGCAGATACTGCTCATATTAAAACTGTAAACAAGCTCCTGTGATTTTATGGGGTGCCTAACTTGATTTAAAATGGTTACTGAAATGATTTTTAGATTTATGAAGATCAAATTCTCACTTCGGTTTTTTTAAAAAATATCTTTTCCTATATATGTATATACATACACCGTACTCTGTGGCTTCACAGAGTAACTGATTATTCAGCTTCCTGAAGCCACTTCATCATGTGCTTACCCCCTCAACCAAGGATTCTGACTAAAATGAAATGTAAAGTGGATTTGGAGGTTACTCCTCAGGCTAAACATCAGAGGATTTTGGAAAGAAGTCTGAGGAATTCAGACCAGCAGACTTTCCTGCGAAGCTTTCTTCCACATTAATTGTTTATGTTCTACCTGAAAAAATGTGCCAGTAACTGATATGTGCCAATAATTTGTCACATGAAGTGTTTCAACTTCTGAAGAAGGAACTCACTAAGGCTCATTCCGCACATGCAGAATAATGCACTTTCAAACTGCTTTCAATGCTCTTTGAAGCTGTGCGGAATGGCAAAATCCACTTGCAAACAGTTGTGAAAGTGGTTTGAAAATGCATTATTTTGCATGTGCGGAAGGGGCCTGATTGTTTTTTTTCCTGGATTGGGGAAGGGTGCTCCAAAACTAGAAAGTGCCTGTTTGAAAAGCTGGTCTACCATCTTGTATGATTGTCCTCCTCTGATCATCTCCTGCTGCACATGTAATTATTATTTTGTTTCCCCTGATTTGACTGATTTCCCGGAGATTTGACTGATTATTGCATCCAGTCTTTCCGCCCAAGACATCCAGACAAGTTTAGGAGCAGCAGTGGCGTAGGAGGTTAAGAGCTCATGTATCTAATCTGGAGGAACCGGGTTTGATTCCCAGCTCTACCGCCTGAGCTGTGGAGGCTTATTTGAGGAATTCAGATTAGCCTGTACACTCCCACACATGCCAGCTGGGTGACCTTGGGCTAGTCACAGCTTCTCGGAGCTCTCTCAGCCCCACCTACCTCACAGGGTGTTTGTTGTGAGGGGGGAAGGGCAAGGAGATTGTAAGCCCCTTTGAGTCTCCTACAGGAGAGAAAGGGGGGATATAAATCCAAACTCTTCTTCTTCTTCTTCTTTATATATGGTTTCCAATCCCAAATCACTTACATTCTAGGCCCTGCTCAATTATCCAACCACCTTAGCTTCAGCTACTGGACTTCACTACATGTCTGCTAATGCAAGGAGTTAAAACAAACACCAGTGGCCTCTGGTGATGTATGGGCACAACTTCTGAACACAGCACACAAAAAACCCCTTTACCATTCATTGTATTTTGTTCAGTTTTTATATCAGAAAATAAAAAGTTACAGTCACAGATGTGCTGTTGGTGATACAGCTCAATATATCGACATCTCAACAACTGCAGGCAACGTGACAAACTGTGCACCTAGAAATAAGCAATTATCTTATACAAGGGTTTTTGTTAAGCCAATAAACAGCTTCTCCATGCAACTACAGTCATATACATTTCAATGGAAGGGCTCTCCTTCAGTGAATCATAATCACAAAAAAGGCAGACATAGACCTATCAGTTCTCCTTTGATCATAAGAGCAGCTGCTTATCTTTATATCTTCAAAGAGTTGTTGCTGTTCATTATTCTGATTTCCATCTTCCATGTAATTCCAAAGATCATTCTTTCAAGATTTACATATATTGGTTCCTCTGTATTGTAGGCAGACAGGTGCATCTTTCTCCTTATGTGTATATTTCACATTGACTGTTGAAGAGGTATGAGGCCTTCTGTCAAATAATATGTTACTGGCTAGAAATTGTCTATTACTTCACTTGAAAGCAAAGAACACATTGGCTGCAGTCTTTCCATACAATGGAAGAGAATAAAATGCTAGTAACTCATGCTGAGAATTCTAGATTTTATGAACCATCAAACTGGGAAAAAAATAATCCCGTCGCTATAAGGATTTGGAACTCAGAGATAATTGTACTAGTAAATGCTTCACATAATACAACAAGATGAAAACAGCCAAATTAAGTCACGGAGAAGGGGGGAAACATAGCCGATATATAAAATGTTGTGCAGTTTACGCTTCCTAGAAAAAAATTACTTCAGGAGTTATTGTTGAAAAATTATTGAAACCATTAATCCAATTTATTGCTGTAGTTAAGGAAAGGCAAACAGGACCATAGACTTTCTAGTGATTTCTAGAGGAAAAGCAAACAGGATCACAGGCTGAGTTATTAGAGATATATAAACCAAATTAAAAGAACCACACTGTACCTAAAAAAATTAAAAAGAAATGGCTTGTGTTTACCATGCATTTAGAATAATATACATTATTCCTTTATTCACTTTCATGTTTTTAAAAAGTAAGGAAGACTTTACTGTTCTAACAAGTGGCACAAAACTGATAATATTTTCAAAAGTGTTGAGATAAACATGTCAGGTTTGTTTCTTGGGAGATACACACACACAACGTTTACTAGGCAGACTATGTTTATGGGGTGGTTTGCTATTGCCTTCCCCAGTTGTCTACACTTTACGCTCAGCAATCTGGGTACTCATTTTCTCGACTTTAGAAGAATGGAAGGCTGAGTCAACTTCAAGCCGGGATTGAATTGAGGTTCTGTGCCGAGATTTGACTGAAGCACAGCAGCTTACCACTCTTTTTTACATTTTAAAAAAATTATTTCATTTTGTAAACAAAATTATTTTTTGTGTTTACAATTTTTCTCTCTCTATCATTTCATAATACCATTTTGGGGTATTCCTATCAAGATACTTTCTGGTATACACAGACTTCCACAAGATTTCATGTTGTTCCTTTCTGGAACCCTTTATAAAGCTAATTTCCCCTTCTCTGGATCTAGTTTGGGTTATTTATTTATTTATTTATTTATTTATTTATTTATTTATTTATTTATTTATTTTTATACCGCCCTCCCTCGAAGGGCTCAGGGCAGTGTACAACATCAACAAACCATAAAAACAAAATACAAAGTTAAATTAAGACTTAAAATGCAGCATTCAATTATCAAAACTAATTCAGATTTAAAATAGATGGCATCCAGCTATTAAAACTATTCTTAGAAAGAGGGACAGTGGGTCTCAGAGTGTTTCTCAGAATGTTTTGGGCACCCACATCAGCAGCTGGTCTCCCCAAAGGCCCGGTGGAATAGCTCAGTCTTACAGGCCCTGAGGAACTCATTAAGGTCCCACAGGGCCCGGACAGCTGGAGGGAGAGCATTCCACCAGGCAAGGAGCCAGGACTGCCAAGCTACACAAGCCCTGGCCCTGGTGGGAGGCTGCCAGCCACATCATAGAGGGGCGGGGATGACCAACAGATTGCCCTCATAGAGCGCAAGGGACCCGACGCGTGGGATTCATATGGGGCCAGACAGTCTCATAGGTCGCGAGGGTCCCAGGCACACGCGATAGGGCCTTAAAGGTTAAAACCAATACCTTAAAGACGCATCCGGAACTCAACTGGGGGAGCCGAGAGATTGTAGAGCAACGCAACCACGGGCATGACCATGAGATGGTCTTCTAAAGGCACTTGCGCCCGTGAGCAGACGTGCATGGCATGCTGGACCAATTTTAATTTCCGGATCGGCTGCCAAGAGGAAGGCCCATGTAGAGCGAAGTTGCAATAGTCTAATCTGGAGGTGACCGTTGCATGGACCACTGTGGCCAGATCCGGGCTTGCAGGAGAGGAAGGGGCCAGCCACCGGAGCCTGACGAAGAATCGGAAAAAACGCACCTGGGTTGTATGGGCCACCTGAATCTCCATTGAAAGAGACAAATCCAAGTGGACCCCCAGCCTGCGAACTGAGGGGGTCGGGTGCCAATCGAGACCCCTCCCACACCGGTGGCTGAAAAAATCCCCACCTCCCCCCCATGGCCTAGCCAAAGCGATCTCCGTCTTCGTTGGATTCAGCTTCTTTCTTAACCTGCTCTTGCTTCCAACCAACCAGCAACCGCCTCCAAACAGTGCTGTAGAGCTGCAGGGAAGCGTTGACAGCTCCCCTCTCCAGCGGCAGAATGAGCTGGGTGTCATTAGCATACGGAGGAGAGACCAGCCCAAAGTCTCCATTACTCAGCTGAGCAAGGGGGCACATATAGATGTTAAATAACAGCGGGGACAACAGCGCTCCCTGGGGTACGCCGCAATGAAGCGGGCACCTATGGGAGGCCTTGTCCCCACACCACGCTTGCTGACTCCGGTCCCAGAGAAACAAGGCGATCCATTGAAGGACCATACTTCACACCCTGGAAGTGGCCAGGCGGTGGGTCAAAAGGTCGTGATCGACCACATCAAACGCTGCGGTAAGATCCAATAATACCAGCAGTGCCGATCTGCCTCGGTCAAGCTGCATACGGAGCTTATCTGTGACAGCGACGAGAACAGTCCCATGCCCAGAACTGAAGCCGGACTGGAAGGGATCGAAGACCGATGCGTCCTCCAGAAAACCCTGAAGCTGTTCCAACACCACTCTCTCAATTACCTTCCCCAGAAACGAAAGATTCAAAATGGGGCGGTAATTGGCCGGATCACTAGGATCTAATGAGCGGGTCTTCTTTTTTTAAGAGTGCAGTAGGACCACTGCCTCCCCTTCCAGCCCACCAGGAAAGACTCCTTGCTCAAGGGAGCTATTGATGATATTCAACAGGTGGGAGGTTAAGTAACTCCTCCTCGACATGCAGCTTTAATAAGCCAAGAGGGGCACGGATCCAGAAAGGGACAGCGGGTAGTAGGTCTAACAGCAGCCAGGGCTCTGTCAACTTAAGCGGCTTCAAGAGAGCAGGGAAAACTGGGCCAAACAAAGGGGCCAGAAGGCGGCAAGGGAGCCTCCAGCTTTCGCCAAATTGTCTCTCAAAGGTGGCAGGGAAGGGTCCTGGCGGAGCAACGGCGACTTTATCTGCAGAAGCATAAGCTCTATAAATGCCTCTACAGCTAATAGCCAATTGATCATTTTTTGAACCCTCCGATAGTGAGGTCAGCTTTCAATACAAATAGTCTGGCTGAAAACAGTTGCGCTGGGTGAGAGCTAGCAGATGCGAGAGAGGAGGAGAAGAATACTCTCTTCGCCTTTCATTGCCGTCTCATAGGCCTTCATAAACGTCCTATAAGATGTTCGCGCAGCCTCGTCACGAGACTTCCTCCACACTCGCTCTAGCCATCTAAGCTCCCATTTCAAACAGTGTAGCTCCTCGGTATACCAAGGAACCAGCCGAGATTGGGGTCGTAGAGGGCGCCGGGGAGCAACAGCCTCGATGGCATTAAAGAGGCGGGTGTTCCAATCCGGGACAGGGATTGCCCTAAAAGGGATGGAATCCCTTATGTTGTCCACTGCTGCTTCAAGTGGCTTCAGAATATTTTTTTTAAAAAAAAACCTGGTGTTGTATGTTCTGTAACATTATTTATGGTGAAAATCAAGAAATGTCCATACATTGTTCTTTGGAATCACCAGAAACACGATTTGACCATAGACTTTCTAGTGATTTCTAGAGTTATGTAACATCACATCCAGTTTTTTTTTTCTAGAAATGATGTCACATGGTCTGCCAACCCTACCCTGAGGTCCGTACAAATTCAGAGAGGGTACTGATCAATTCCTCACCATCCTTATGATTTAATTTGTAAAACACTCAACACACTGAACTTCCTTCGTATAATCACTGTATACGATAGCAAACTGATGGAGATTTATGATCTTTGTAACATTCATTTGCACACATGAAAGAATCAATCCAGACTGGGGGTTAGCTGACAATTCTGAAATTGCCATTTGCTGCTTGAAGCCATGAGTCCAAAACCTGAATTGCAGGGCCAAAGTATGAGATGAGGCAACCTTATTTTTGAGCCACCATGACAAAGACAGAGCAGCAGCCAAGTATGAAGGGCCAGAGCATACCACTCCACTCCACTCAAAACACTGGTTTTACCCACATAAGGTCCTCCCCCACACTCCAAAAATGGCCTTATCAATGTAGAATGTCAAAATTTCTATTTAGGTAAGTTTTAGAATATGGCACATTATTTTTTTTTAACAAAAAGAACCATGATAGTTGAGGGTACCCCAAAACAGTAATGCTTTCAACAGCATTACCATGAACATTGCAGCTTTTTCCACCCAAGTTTTTCTAAGGCCCCTTCCGCACACGCAAAATAATGCGTTTTCAAACCACTTTCAAAACTGTTTGCAAGTGGTTTTTTTTATTCCGCACAGCTTCAAAGAGCACTGAAAGTAGTTTGAAAGTGCATTATTCTGCATGTGCGGAATGAGCCTAAGATTAAGATGGACTCTTCACAATCATTCTCAAGAGGTGTAAGCCAGAGGCGTGAAATTTGAGGACTGGGGGCCAAATGCAGCCCCTTGAGAGGCTCATGAGCCAGCTGAGGCAACCCCTCTGCTCCTTATCTGGCCTGGTGAGCCTGCTGTGGACTTGCTCACCTACCCTGTTTCCAGTCTAGTTTGGTGAGCCTGTTGTAGACTGACCAGTCCAGCACCCCTACCCGCACTCTCAATCCAGCCTGGCATGCCTGTTGTAAGCTGATCAGTCCAGGCACTCACCCCACCCTGCTCCTCATCTCTCCTGAGGCAGGCACCTCCCCTTGACCAAGCCACATTTATGTTATATTCGGCTCTCTTAACAAATGAGTTCGACACCCCTGGCCTCAGCCATTCTTTATTCCTGCTATTATTGCAAAAACAGCAGGATTCCTAAAATGGGGCAAGTAGGGATGCTTAATACCAGGCAAGGAGTAATCCATGTAAGTTATTGTTTATTGAAGGAAAATACACATTATGAGCAAACTACTTCTGAATGTCCATTGCCTTTGGGGTCACCATAAGTGAGCTGTGACTTGATGGCACACACACATTCAGTTGTGATTATTTTGGCACTACAACCACATGCAAGGTAGCCTGGTGAGGGAACTCGCGGGGACATAATGCCATGAAGTCCACCCTCAAGGGAACTGGTATATGTAGTCTCGAGTTCAGTTGTAATTCCAGGAGAACTCTCCTGGAGGTTTGCAGGAAGTTGTCCTATGGGTTGTCCTCTTGAGATGCACAGTAATAATTTTGTGTACTTTCCAGTTTGGTAAATGCAGTCAAACCGCCAGAGTTTTGAGAGTACTACCAAAGCTGCATACATTTCTCTAGTCACACAACATGGTGGCCACTCATAACTGACATTTTAACTCATAAAACAAGCAATAGGCTCCCCCGTTACATGAAATTAGAGTTTAAAATGATACCAACAGGATTATAGACATTTGTGATTGATAAGAGCGTCAAACCAGTGGGGTTAAAGTGACAGAATAAGACCTGGGAAACTGAGGTTTGAATCCCCAGTTATGTTATGAAAACTTGCTTAGTAACTTTGAGCCATCACACACTCTCAGCCCTGACCATGGTAAGTATTTGAATGGGAGACCTCCAAGGAATACCAGGATTGGTTGTGTAGGCAATCAATGGCAAACCACCTCCAAATGGCTCTTGGTTTGAAAACCCCACCAGCTGTGACTTGTTGGCAAAAAAAGGGTCATGAAGATTTCTCTCAATTATGAGAAAATTCATTATTTTCCAGGCTCCACCAAAAAATGTTACAGCTTCAACTATTAAAGAGTTCTGACTGCAGCTTTTAAGTATAGCAGTGTCATCAGGGTATTTATGAGCTTCCTGCCTGAAATTGGAAAAATGTTAGGAGTGAGGTTATAGAACTTCGTCAAGCATCTGGTAGATCATCATGTATGGCTGGTCAACTAAATTTAGTTAGGTGGATCCCAAGGGAAAACCTGTCATAATTCTGCTTCTGACACAATAGTGTTGGGTAAGTAATTGTGAGTTCTTCCATTCTTGCAGCAGAAATGACTTGACATGCAGGCATTCAGCTGCTTGGGTATCAATCTGTTCCCACACATGCAAAATATAAAGAAGGCTAATGAATCCATTTAGAAAACTGAAGGTAAAGATTCATGCTACTCATCTCTGTGTGGTTGAGCATCCAGCTGGCACTGGAAACCCAACTCAGCATTCAGCGATAAGCAGGCAAAATAGCCTTCATTTCATTCTAAGCAGGGAAACACTTGGCTTCTCACAGCAGACAAGCTCTGCCTCCCAAACAATCTCTACTTAATGTTCCCTCTGTGCAGCGACTCGCAGTGTTGAAGCAAAAGCTGCCCATCTTTCGACTTCAATTAGCGATGATGCTTTGAAGTCCTTACAAAAGTCACAAACATGCTGTCGTTGGAGGGAGAGAAATGGATTTTGGAGCCAAGTAAAAGGAATTACTGGAAAAAAACAGTTCCTTTAATAACAATGGGATGCAGCTTGCCAAAAGATGTCCCTTTGCAAGTCCACATGGCATGGTGCGAGCAACAGAACAACAGCAGGCGCCTGACCATTACAGGCTATAAATGCAACCCAATGTTGCAGTGTATCTCTCCGTCTCTTACAGGAGTACTTCAGTTCAGGATTCCAGATACCTTTGGGACTGGAGTGATGAACCATATATTATAGAAAGGCACTTACTAGGGTTTGGATGGATAATCTACAATTAGTAGTGAAGGGCTGCTATGACAAGATCCCATTTGAGGATCGAATGTGCTGCTGTGATCACAAATCTGTTGAAGACCCAGCTCATTTTACATTTCATTGCCCAAGATTTGTTAACATTTTGAGAGAAGTTTCTTAGAAATGTTTTACCATGTTTGCTGGGGAGAGCCGAGCAAAATAAATTAGTTGTGTTATTGGCAGAAAAGGACAGATGGATTAGAGGGCAATTGGCAAAGTCTGTAGCATCAGTCATTACGACATAGTTAAGATTGAAGTAAATTAATTGAATATTAGCTTAGATGTGATTAATTATATTTCATACAGTCTTATGGATTTGATGAATTTAGATTTATTTTCAGGGGCATGTTAATTTGTACTATTACTTATTGGTCAAATTATGTGATAATATTGTGCTGATATTGGTATTGTAATTGATTGTATTTTTCTTCTTGTGTAATATTGTTTGTTATGGCTGTGCTGAAACAATAAAGTTACTGGTTGATTGATGGACTACTGCACATTCCTCCTCTTCTGGAGCTGCACAGAGAATAATTTAATGGCAGGCAATCAAGCTGCAACTGACTGGTGGCAACTCCAGGACAATGGGGGTTTAAGGATTTCAAATTCTTTCATTATCGGTCAATTCCACACAGCAAATGTATAATGGGTTTCAGTCATTATAAAGGAACCCATTTTCCTTTTCCCCTGTTCACATGGATGTCATGTAGGCAGCAATTGGAGCCCATGGAAACAACCCCCCTATGGTTTCTATAGTTTTTACACCTGTTACATTTGCCCTGTGTGGAATCCACCATGGCAGCCCAATCCAGACACCTAGTAGTGGGACACAGCACCACTTTGGCACCACCCTTTTCCACTGTGCTCTATGGGCCTATACCACCCCAAATCTCCCAGCACCAGTGTTCTAGCAGGCAAAGGCCAGGTAGAAACCAACTATCTTTGACACCACCCCCAGTTACGCCTCCAGAGGACCACAGTGGTGTCCTACCAGTGGATTTGCCCCTCCCCAGTGTAAGTACCCCAGGGAAGGCAAATCTACCAGCACAGCCCCACAACACCTTCATAGGCAAATTTGCCCCCCTGGATTGGAGTATGAGATATCCCTATTTTTTTCTTCCCAATGAGGTCTCAAAGCAGTTGACTGCATTGGCCTCCCCTCTTCTATTTTATCCTCACAGCAAGAGCACCAGAATTACAGCACCATGCTGGCAAGGTTGGTTGAAGCATGTCAGAAGTCTTGGTGATCTTTAAGGTGCTGCTGGACTTGAATCCTGAACTTCAGTTCTAAGCAGAAGACACTCAGTAATCCTAAACATCACGCCAGTCTAAACCACATTAACATGTAAATTGAGGATCACAGTACAAATAGAGAAGAAAGGATTCAAGATTAACCTTCTCTTCATGGCCACCATTTTATATGTTGGGAATTGTTTTTAAGAATGTGCAATAGTATTCAACTGCAGTCTTGTAGGAGATGGTGCCAGAAAGGTTATGCTATCTAGAATTTCTGTAGTTGCTCTTTGAAGCAAAAAACTCCATATTATTTGGCAAACTTTTGGATCCTGGGTGATCTTTATGGACAGCCTCTCTCTGAAATGTGAAAGCTTGTATATCACGTCATTAATAGCCACTGGTATTGCTCTGCTAACTTTCTGAATGATTCATGAAGACATTGGCTTCGTTGCCCCAGTAACAATTCCTGGAAGCTGGGGCTAGATGTGTAGAACTGATCTACTCAAAAGATAGACCAAATCTATCTTTATATATATATATAACCTATCTTTATATATTATCTATCTTTATATATATATAACCCCTCCTTGTTTTTTTAATTATCATAAAGTAATTAATTGAATCGAGTACATTATCAGCTCATTTTCTACTTGATCATCTGTTTGTGAACTGAACAGAGAATGAAATAGCATCCTAGCTGTCAAATTATCCAATTGTGTACTTGATTGCTTAATCCAGGGAGACTTGGATCCTGTAAGTGAGTTCCATGCATGCTAACTACTTCTGTCATGAAGTGCTTGTTCTCTTCTGCTAAGACTTCCCTTTGTGCAAGAACGCACCAAAAACTGCTGATCTTGCACAAAGGGAAGTTCTAGCAGAATAAGAAGAACACCCCATGGCTGAGGCTATACATCATGCATGGAACTCATACATAGGCTCTAAGCCAATGCATTTCTTCAGTGGACACAAATGTTTGGAAAATATTTCTTTAATGGCCAGTTAACATTGGATGTTGCTATCAGTTACAGCACATTCATGAATCAGGATGTAGGGACGATCTTAGCAAGGAACAATCTGGGGAGCTGTCCTAGGTTCCACAGCAGGAGAGGGCTTTGCCCTGGCAGCCAGCTGCCCCAAAGCTTTGAAGTGGAAGAAAAGGAAGAAGGAAAAGCAGCCTGCCATTGCAAAGTAGCTAGCATGGTTAATCTGTTTTAATTCTATTAACTGGATTACTTTTAATGTCTGTGTGCAGAGTGGTAAGCTGCAGTACTGTAGTAAAAGCTCTGCTCACGATTTGAGTTTGGTCCCTACAGAAGTTGATTTCAGGCTCAAGGTTGACTCAACCTTCCATCCTTCGAAGGTCAGTAAAATGAGTATCCGATTTTCTGAGGGTAAATTGTAGATGACTGGGGAAGACAATAGCAATAGCAAACAGTCTTCCGGTAAATGTCATGATAATGATGTCACTCTATGGGTCTTTAATGAATCAGTGCTTGCCTTTAACTTTCTATGCAACTTTGTTGCTACTCTGTTCAGTGCCTTGAGTCCAAGGAGATAAGTTGGGATAGAAATGCTTTAAATAAACAAACTGAAATAAGGTAGTCAGATCTGACTTTTGGAATTGGCAGGTATAATGAGCTTAACAGCCCAGTCAAAAACAAAGAAACACACCCTCTGGCAGCCAGGGAAGTTGGATTTATACTCCCCTTTTATCTCCTGTAAGGAGATTCAAAGGGGCTAACAGACTCATTTCCCTTCCCCCCTCACAACAAGCACCCTGTGTGGTAGGTTGGGCTGAGAGAGCTCTGAAGAACTGTGACTAGCCCAGGGGTAGGGAACCTGCAGCTCTCCAGATGTTCAGGAACTACAATTCCCATCAGCCCCTACCAGCATGGCCAATTGGCCATGCTGACAGAGGCTGATGGGAATTGTAGTTCCTGAACATCTGGAGAGCCGCAGGTTCCCTACCCCTGGACTAGCCCAATGTCACTCAGCTGGCATGTGGTGGGGTGTACAAGCTAATCTAGTTCACCAGATAAGCTTCCACAGCTCAAGTGGCAGAGCGGGGAATCAAACCCAGTTCTCCAGATTAGAGTGCACCTGCTCTTAACTACACCATGCTTGCTCTCCAGTAAAAAGTCCAGTAACCTGGAAAGCTCTCTATAGGGTGGAATATGTCCAAGGAACAAGCTGCTGTTTTCCCAACTTGAAAGCCTGGGTAGAAGTTCCACTCCCGGGAACACCATGCCCCCCCTGCACTGGCATCCAATTTACTTTCTTCACCAAAGAGAGTACTCATATACTGGCACAGGGGATTGCTAAGCAATGTTCCCATAGTTCATTCACATACACACCCCAAATCTGGATTGGACTGCCCAACCCCAACAAAGTTTGAAGCAGAAACGGATGCTCCTCTATACGTTAGCACTGCCTTTCAGATTGCTAGTCTGTTCTTGGCTCAATCATTTGTTTGCACAATCAAAATGATCAAGGTTTGAGGCAGCTGGCTTACAAGAAAAGGCTGAAGCATGTGGGTTTTGTGGATTTAGGAAAAAGGGTAATTTACGGGTGGCATGATAGACATCTACAACATTATGCAGGGTGTAAAGAAAGTGAATACAGAGAAACTTCTCCCTCAGTTGTCTTAAACAAAGCTAACGGTACAGCTACATCTCAAAACAGAGCAGGGGAGAACCATCTCACAAGCTACTTTGCATCACCACTGTGGGAAAGAAAGCAGAATATAAATATCTGAATAAAAATAATGCTAGAGCTCAGGATTACTCTGTGAAACTGACAGGCAGGAGATTAACGCTCAGGAGACATACAAAAGGAAGTACTATGTCATGTTAACTTGTGGAACTCACCACAAATTGTTAGAGTTGGATTGATTCATGGAAGACAGATCTATCATTTGCAGCCAACTCTTTCAAATTCAGAGGTAGGATGAGTCTGGTTGTTAGATGCTGCAAAGTAATTAGTAAGGATAGTGGTTTTCCATCTCTGCTTATGGGCCTCTGGCCAGGGCAGAAAACCAGATGTTCAATTACATAAAGCACTGGACTGATACACTATTGTATTATTTTGTCCTCTATTACTGCCTGGAAGAAAAGTGAGACATACATATTTTAAATAAATAAATGCTATTTAGAACAGAACCACAGAATGTGGTTGCTGGAGAGACATGGTGAAGTAGACTAACTCTTATCTAACTCTTATCCTTAATTCATCCCTGAAAATGGCCATTGCATATTTTTCATCCAGCTGGTTTTCAAAAGTGAAAATAGGTAAGGTGTGTGTGGGGGATTACCTCAGGAGGAAGGATTTGTAAATCAGATCCATATGATTGAGAATAATTAATCACTCCTCCCAGCTACTAATTCTTTTATATCAATTGCTCCTGAATCCCTGCAAACAGTCTCAACATGTTTTGTAGCTTTCAAATTTATTTATTTCTTCAGTGAATTTTTATTCCACTCTTCCTCCAAGGAGCTCAGGGTGGCACCGACTATTATCCCCTCCTTCATTATATACTCACAACAACCTTATGAGGTAAGTTAGAGTGAGAGAGCGTTATCCAAGGCTGCCCAGTAAATTTCATGGCAAGGGCGGATCATTCAAACTGCACTTGGAATATTTCAGTCCCTAAGAAGTTGGGAGTGCATAATGGTGTGTTTCTTTTTCCTCCTTTTTGGGGAGTAAAACATCCATGTTTGATTACTTGCACAGTTGTATAATTTCCAAAACTATATTTCATGATATTCCCATTTGCCCATTTTGAGTTGGGTGTTCTGCAAACCCCATCGGAATAGATAAGGTTTACTGTTGTGAAATATCAGAAAGACTGCAAAGGTTTTAGGCTTTTTAACAGCCAAGTTTGTTCATCTTATAAGGAAGCTATTTTGTATTTATCTGTGTTTTGGGCCAAAGCCAGACAAATGTTTCAAAAGACTTATTAGCTAACCTGTGTGTGCAGTTTAATCAGAAAGAGTACCAATATAAACATAGATCTTGGAACAGCTGGCAACAGCCCATCTCTTGGCCAGTATTATTGATGATATACACAGCCACTGCAGTCTAACTAATTGAGGGGTCTTAGCAGAAGCTTAGGTAACACCAGTATATAACTCGGAGGTCTCCCTGGCATGGTGGAAACACAATGCCATAAGTCAGAAAGGGGTATGGGCAAGGATTCCTGGTCAAAAGTTATAGTCCATTACCTCCTCTCTTACCGTCATTCCCAACAAACAAGGGTTCTTTCCTGCCACATGAAAATCCACTCCAGTTCAGTTCTCTTTCACTTGTGTGAACAGAGAGAAGAGGAAAACAATATACAGCCAACAAGAGCAAGGTTTCAACAACTAGGAGATAGCAGTGTGTAGTGGTTAACAGTGGTAGACTCTGATCTGGAGAACCGGGTTTGATTTCCCACACCTACACATGAAGCCTGCTGAGTGATCTTGAGCCAGTCACAGTTCTCTCAGAACTCTCTTAGTCCCACCTACCTCATGAGGTGTATGCTCTGGGAATGGGTTGGGAAGGAGCAGAGGAATGGGAGGATGGCACCTGGGACAACACCTGCTCTGTCTGCCCCCCCACCCCTGTGCTCCCCATCCCATGCACCCCTGCACCTCCCCGTGTTTCCGCATCTCACTTACATCACAGGATTGTTGTGGGGATAACAAGGAAGAGAAAGCCAGCTGGATATAGTGGATAAGAGCAGGTGGACTCTAACCTGGAGAACTGGGTTTGATTCCCTTCTCTTCCACATGAGCAGCAGACTCATATCTGGTGAACTGGATTTGTTTCCCTGTTGCTACACATGAAGCCTGCTGAGTGACTTTTGGGTAGTCACACTTTTTCAGACCTCTCAGACCCACCTACCTCACTAGGTGTCTGTTGTGGGGAGAAAAAGAGGAAAAGTTTGTATGCCACTTTGAGACCCTTACAGGAGAGAAAGGCAGGTATAGATCAAGACTCTTCTTCTGTGTATACTGCTTTGTGTCCCCACTGGGAAAAAAGGAGGTCATGACACTTGTTATAAATCTAACTTTGACTACAGTTCTCAAACAAGGATGAAAATGTTTGCTGTTGCTTCATCTGCTATTGCTGCAATAATTCTTTTGGCTAGAGGCAGTACTATAACTAATGTTTAATACTGTGAGCAGTGATTTTACAGAATTGGTGAGCAGAACGAGTGGGAATCCTTCTAGTTTCAAATAAACTTAGTTCTTCCTTTAAAAAAAAAGCTTTTCTTGGTCAAGTGACCTCATACCACAATCATGGGCTTGGATGGATTTCATATCCAGCCTAGAAATATGTCCCCTGACATTATTTCTCAGGCTCCCTGATGTAGAAGAAAAACAGAAAAGTAGCAAACACTGGGGTGGGGTGATGAGTATAGTGGTGTTACAAAGTTCCCCGGGGGGAAAACACTCTATAACTTCTTATCCACATATTCTTCAGCAAACAGGGATACTATGGGTTATTCTGCTTAGGCGAAATATAAAGGATTCAGGGGTGTGAAAAAAGAGTTATGGGGGGAAAGTTCCCACAGAACTTGCCCCCCAAATGCTTCTGTTACATTTGGCTGAACCTGGGTTAAATAAAAGTCACTAAATTAGCAACTTTTCCCCTTTTAAGTTGGGTTTCAGATGTTTCCAGCTTGCCTGTCTGCAAGCTGGAAGCATCCAGTTCCCATTTCCCATCCTCAATTATGGTGTATTCTCCAGGCAGGCATCGTTAGAGTGGATTCTCTAAGCAGCCGCCATTTTGTGCCAGTAAGTATATGTGGGGAAATTTTGGGTGGGGGAGGCTCCCTCGTCAGACTTTGTCCTCCCTTGGCCCCGCCTACATCGCCAAAGCGAACAACGTGGGTGAGGCTGGAGGCAGCCAAAGTCTGTCGAGGCTCCATGCCTCATCAGACTTCCACCTCCCTCAGACTGACTCTCTAGTCACATGGGGGGCTGATTTTGTGCCCCCAAGTGACTGGAATGGTTGCACCTCTGGCAACACAGGTTAATCCGTGTGTGTTACCTTTGCAGAAAGAACTTACGTTTCCGTGTGTGTTACCTTTGCAGAAAGAACTTACGTTTCCCTTTTTCATACTTGTGCCTCAGCACAGTCAAATTTAGCACATCCCCTTCCTCATTTGAACCTTCAACAAAAGTGGCACGATCCTTGAGAGCAAATGGCACGATCCTTGAGAGCAAAGGAAGCATGCAAGAGATTCTAACAATGAGCAGCTACAGCCAGCCTGAATCTGTTTTAGCTTTGAAAAGGATTAGACCACAGGAAAGTGACAAAGCGACAAGCTAGCCACGCTTGAGCAGACTGCCGTGTTGCTCTTTCTGCTGTTCTTGATGTAGCAGCTTGTGTCAGTCATGCACCTGCCTCTTTGCTTTTGCAAAACCAATGAACGTCATGCAAGGTGAGCATAGCATTGGTTCAGTAAGGCTCCTGTCTGCTGTGCGGTTCAGCTCTATTCAAATAAAATAAAATTATGTATCAACTTGAAGCATATTGGCTACTGTGGAACTTAATAGACATTAGGAATGCTGTGAATGTTGCCACAAACACATTCGACTGTTGAACTTAACAGATTTGAAGATGTCAATCAGACACAAGTTGGTCAGAAAGATTCATTCAAAACTGAGCATGCACAAAGATACTGTTCATTCAAACCAATGGGCAGCCATTAGCATTACTAGCGACTACTCAGCAGAGGCATATCTACAGAAAACGGTGTCCAAGGCAAACACAGCCCCTCCCCCCCTAAAAATCTGACAACTATCTTTTAGATTACTGTACATTATGTGGGCTTCCCTCCACAGCCACACATATGGGTTCACATATTGTATCAATCAGAAACAGTTTGTATAGATGTGCAATTTGAAACAATTGAAGAACACAAATGCATTTTGATGTTTAATGGAAAAGGCACAAGACACACTTTTCAAGGAAGCATGCCTGCACCAGAGAGCATAAAAATCTCTAAGCAGACATCCTAGATATGCCCCTGCAGGAAAATAATATATGGCCCCTTCCGCACATGCAGAATAATGCACTTTCAATCCACTTTCAATGCACTGTGCAGCTGGATTTTACTGTGCAGAATAGCAAAATCCACTTGCAAACAATTGTGGAAGTGGATTGAAAGTGCATTATTCTGCATGTGCAAAAGGGGCCTATGAGGAATAGTAGGGTGGAAAACAGAGCTGGGAGACACAAAGGGACAGTAAAGAGAGACATGGAGATAGAGAACTTAGAGGATAAGAAGATAGAAATTAATGTGGAGTATGACAAGCAGCCAGCAGAAGAACTCAAAATGAAGAACTCAGGAGCAATGGGTTCAGATGTTCTGTACAATTTCTGCTGAACAGTGTAAATTAAAGGGATTTTGAGAAGGGGAGAGAAGAACTGGTGGGAAGGGAGGGGAGGGATGGAGACAATTTTAAAAATAACATTAACCGAAGCTGGGCGACCTAAAACTGAACCAAGGGTTTCCTATAAAGCATGTCTTCTTTGTTTCTGGGAGACAGGTGCATATCAGGGCCAGAGTTAGCCTGTTCAGATGCCTGATCTTGTACAAGACCCAACATCGAGCTATTCACTCAAGAGGAACATGTTTGAAGCATAAACAGAGGGTGCTCTTGCCAGCAAATGCACCTTGTGAACTTTTGCCTCCAGTGGCCATGTGCCCAATGGCAGAGCACCTTCCCCTCAGTTCCATCTGAGCCTCCAGAAGCCCTGAAATAAGAACTTCCAGTGAGGCATGTGGGAGGGAATGTGTGTCTGCACAGAAGACCTTGAAAAACAGAAGTTACAGGAAAGTGCAGTCTTTTCTTCAGTCTTCTGTGCAGTCCTCACATTGGGGAGCAAGCTATATACAAACATGGTGATGGGATGAGTTATCAGCAAATTTATTAAAACAAAGCATTCAGAACAGTCTTCCCAACTGTTGGCTCACTTCATTCTTGTAAGTCCAGTGCATAATGTCTAATAAATATATCACCAGACAATTGAGTTCTGCATACTTTATGAATCTGTCAATGACCCATGCAACTTGGTTGCATGTGCCCAAATTCCCAAAGAGCACAGTATTCCTCCTCTGTCATAACAACCCTTAATTGTTGACACAAGCCACCTTGACAAAGTTTATGCTGAAACACTCTTCCAATGTCCAAACATGAATATTTCAAAAATAATGCCTCTTCTTTTCTAAATCCTCTTGTTTTATCTAAATAGCTCTCTTTACATCTAACGTGTGCAACTTTTTTCTCACCAGGAAATTTAGGATCTGGAAAAAAAAACACAGGTAAAAGCAACTTCTGTGACAAGTGGAATTTTGGCACTACCTTAGGTTAAAAAAGCACAAATGTGTCTGGAGTACCACCTTTTCCTCAAAAACCGGTAGCAAAGGTGATCTAATATATAATGTTGAAAGCTCACTCACTCTGCATATGAAGGTCACAGCCACTAAACGACAAGCTTTCAGAGGTAGATTTCTCAACGGTGTGACAGATAATGACCCAAATTGTGCCTCTGACAATGGAAATAGCACTAATGACATAGACCACTGAGGGACCTCGGTAGGTCTTGTCAGGGACATATTTAGCATCCCTTTAAAGAACCTCTCTTAAAGTTCATGTGAGACAACACACATACCATATATTTTTCCAAAATCAGTGGAAATAGCTGCTAAATGCACTTTCCAGGAGGAAAAGGCTGAAACTCCTTGCTTTAAACTCAGCAAATAATAAAAAATTAAAGGCAAATCTACTTTTCTAAGTTCAATTCCCTTTAACTTCAACCATCTCAAAAACCTTCTCCATTCATAACTGTACAACTTTCTACTAGAATCATTTTCTGAGACACCTCTCTGGAGAACAGACCCCCTGAAGTCCACGAAGTTAAATGGAGTTGTCCCACCCTGATCCTCCAAGAGATAATGAGAAGGACCTTGCAAGTGTACCAACTGTTTTCTGGACAGTCTCATCAGAATTGGAAACCATATTTTTCAGAACCAAAATGTAGTTACCAATATTAAATCGGACTTGTCTCTCATGGCTTTCACTAGCACCCAACCTATTTATTTTTATTTATTTATTTATTTTATCAAATTTGTATACCGCCCCATCCCCTAAGGGCTCTGGGCGGTGAATCAATGGCAGAGGTGGGAAAGTAACTGAAATGTACCACCTATGGACCCCTTTTTTCTCCTCACTAAGGAACTGTTAGTTCTCAACTCTTGAAACAATAAACGGACTCTGGATCTGTTGATCAGTAGAGTTTATTGAAAGGTAACAAAGCACCTAGCTTACAGGAAGCCAGTTCTGCTGGACCTGACTTCAGTACTCCCCTTTATCCCCAAGGATTCCCCCTCCCATTTTCCCAAAGAGTGCAAGAAAGAGTTACAATGGAGCCTAGGTGCCCCAAGGTTGGCAACAGTTAGAGATAAAGCCACTTTGACTTTCACCTTCACAGTGCAATGGGAACATCAACCTTTCCCATGGGAGTAATTACCAGGGTCAGCCTAGTTATCTAACCAGCATGAGAAAGCAATACAGCAAGATCAAGGAAGGAATGTTACATTGGCAACATTTAGCAGGCAGAGCATAGATATTCAAAACAGTTACACTGACAGGGATGCATCTCAATCAACTAAATACTATCACCCACTTTTTATAACCCTGGTCTGTAGCCAAGGATACACCTCCCTGTCAGGAACAGAACCCTGTTGCCTTATCAATTGCTCTGGTAGCAAATAAAGCTATCTGTGGGTACCCCTATTTTTTTTGAAAATAGTGTCCTGGATCTGATCCTTTAACACCGACTTGTGCCCTTTTAGCATCACTCTGTTTAGATTGTCTGCCTTCACTTTGGTCTTTCCTGCTATATGAATAGTCTTTAAGGACACTCCCTGTTCTATGGTTCATGTCCATTTCACAGTCGCATCTGAACATAAGAGCCAAGGGCCAGTGCCTTTTTTGCTTATTGAGATGGTGCATCACAACCATATTGTATCGGCATTGTTTTGTCACTTAAAATGTCTGAGAAACAACAAGTTAGGGTTCAATTAACAGTTTTAAGTTCCAGAATATTTGTATGCAATCTTCTTCCTTCCACATTCCCTGCACAGAATGTCATAGACATAAGCCCCCCAACCTTGTAACGAAGCATCAGATGTTACCACTATGCCATGTGCCCTCATTCCAAACTGGACTCCCTCAAGAAGAAAAGATTCATCAGCCCCTTTCTGAAGTGACCTCGCCACCTCCCTTGCTACCATAAATTTCATGTAAGGGGAACATATCATAGGTTTAAATCTATCAATAAACCACAATTGTAAGCAACAATCACTCACCCGATCTTACCCTTTTTTAAAGTAAACCTTATGTAAAATTTTAACTGTGAGATAACGTATGTCTATTCTGTAATGTTGTTATGTTGAATAAACAATCTATTAAAACCAAAAAAAATAAAAATAAACCACAATTGTAAGAGTCTCATAAAAAGTCTTGCCCAAGGAAAATGTCGATTTCCTCAATGGGCCAAATAATCTAAGAATATTTCAGGTTGCAAAAAGAGATCGCAGGTTGAGGGGAGTTGAAGCCTCTTCTCCATGCTATCCATGGTCACGATCCAAATTGTATGCCAGGCAAGCTGGAACTGAGGAGAACTTGTAACTCCCATCTGACTAGTACAGGGGTTGGAGACCCCAGCCTGTGAACCCTGTAATGTCTTACTCAACGTGTGTATGATAAAGGAAATACTACTTTAATTTTAAAAAAAAACAGTGACACAGCACTTCTCTGACCAGGAAGCTTTTAGTTCCAACCTAGAAAAGGTGAGAGAAGGATATAATTGCTGAATTATGAAGGAAGGGTGTTGCATTATACAACCATTTATTAAAAGGTACAAGAGAAATCTTCACATTGCTATCTAGTCGCCCTATTTCTCAGGTATCATCTTGGGCTTAAACTGTGTCTCATCAAAGCATCTGTAAATAAACTTACATTTCCTAGGATCCAATCAGGTTTCAGTCAATTAGATGAAGTGACATCAGGATTTAATCTTATTTACAAACAGCTAGCTCTGTAAACAGATAAATGGAGCTGGCAAATAAGACCTAATTTTTGCTTTTCTAAACTTTTAAATAAACCTTTTTAGATAAACGATTTTAGCACTAAAATGAAGATCACTCTTCAGAAATGAGAAGTGTGGGATAAGACATGAAATATTTTTCCCAGGAGAAACATTCATTTTTTTCCCTCTATGAAAGCAATCAAAGCAAACCCTTCTGCTTTTCTAATTATTAAATAGATCAGATCTGGCCCTTGAAATGTCCTCTGCATGTTAAATGTTTCCAGCACAATTATCTGCTTTATTAAATATTGTATTGCTAGACATCAAGTTTGTGCTGTATTTTATTTAATAAGGAAGGCCGGCAGTAGACTTTCAAGAATGTGTTAAGTGAGACACTTTCAAGAACGTGTTGGTAAGAAAGAACATTGCTTTTAAGTCACGTGTATGTTGAGGCACAATGACATGAATGGCCCAAGTCCGCCTGATTTCATTAGGTCTCAGAAGCCTAGCAGAGTTGGCCCTGGGTAATATTTAGATAGGAAACTACCAAAAAAGCCCAACCAGAGGCAGTCAATGGCACCCTTTCTGTCCATCTCTTACCCTGAGATGGCCTACAGGGTTGCCATAAGTCAACTGAAACTTGCAGGCATTTTACATAAGCACATGTTGGAATGGGAGCTCCCAAATTTGTTTTTCCAAATCCAATAACATTGTCCCAGCATACTAGAATTGAACTTCAGGTCATGCAGGACCACTGTGAGCTGGAGCAGAGTTTACCACCTAGGTTTAAAATCAGCAGGAAATCAATATTCCATGGGACACAGAGCTCAATGGAAGGTGGCAAATCTGGGTGCGTGTATAGCCCCCTCCAAGCATAAAATATGATCCATCTCCTCTTCTACACTACTCAAGGAGCTCATGCTAGCATGCATAGTTCTCACCCCCTCCATTTTATTCTCAGAAACATCATGTGAAGTTAACTTAGACAAAGAGAAACTGACTGGCCCAACATCACCAATAGCCCTTTACACACTTATGGTCTCTTTTGCAGTTCCTTTTCAGTTTGATTCTCAGTTATGTACATGTTTTCTCCTCTTTGGTACTCCCCACAATTTCCAAAAGCTATTAAAATGCATTTTTCCCTTCTCCCTTCACAGGGAAAGCGAAGGTGGTCACTGAGTTCAATTTTCTTCAGGTTTTCTCACTTATCCCCATCTTTCTCATCCCATACAACAGCAGTTTCATGAGGCCACCATTTCAGAATAGTCAAAAAGGCTTTTTAAAAAATAATCGGGAAAGTGTATTGCTGTGAAATTGATATGGTCTAGCAAAGAAATTGAAACTGACATGGTCTAGCAAAGTAATACTAGTTCAAAGATGGTGTGCAGGGGGAAAGGCATCAGGCAACTTACCCAAATGTAGATTGCATGCAAAGAACAAGAAAGTGGTGGCAGACAAAACAGCAGATTGGTTTGACTAGGGACACTTCTGAGGAGGAGAATCCCCATGTAAACAAAAAAAATGGGAAACCCATACTGCAAAGCAACCAGCCATGGGGTAAGTAGTGCATTCATAAATGGCCAATGAGTTTCATGGCTTTGAACCCAAGCTTCCTTAGTCCAGCATTCTAACAGCTATAGTCCAGCATTCTAATCACTCTCTACTGTAGGACTCTCACATTGCTGGTAACATAGGAGATGTGGAAGTCAGAGGGAATTCTTCTTGCTAAACTCACCTCTGAGGCTTTCACAGCTGATAGTGGCATACAGGATAAGTCTGTCTGGGCAAGCAGCCATGATGGCTCCATGAAGCCCTCATGGTTAGGATCCAATGCAGAAGGCTAGCAAAAGGGAACTGCAATCCCAATCTTTTTGTGTGTGAGTGAAATTCCATAGTGGCATCCAGCTGGGCCAATTTATCATCTTTGGATTAATCTAATGGTTAAGGCATTAGCCCATCAAGCTAATGTCAAAACCATTAGATTAATGGCTCAACCCTTAAGATTGATGTCTGCCTCTTGACTTTCCCAGAAAGGCAGGAATCTTCTTTGTCTTGGGAGATGAATGGCCACTCTGCATAACCCCAACAGTCCTTTTTTCCTCTACAAGAAGCCCCCTCTCCTAGTAGCCAGTTTTCAGTATCTATGGATACCCCCTGTCTGTTGATATTGTCTGACAACATGTTCTTTCTTCTACCAGAGCTAAGCATGGACCACTTAACTCTATTCATAGGACCATTTTGCTCCAAAATCAGGTGAATATAAAATGTACTCCACTGTTCCCTTCAACTATTCCAAACCTATCCATTGAACACTTTTTATATCCTAGGACTTTGTGTGTTCTGCTGCTTTGATCATTGTATGCTTGTGGACTCCTATTATCTCTTAATAAGATTATTAAACTCGAGTTTGCTCTCCAGTGGACTTTCTTGCAAAAGCTGATTTTGTTATACATAAGTAACAAAAGCCCCAAGCTTGCCAGATCTTTTGCTTAGCCAACAGTCTGCTCTTGGTAATTCCCCCACTCCAAAATGGACAGACACCCACCATTTCAGGTAACAAGTCAACCACTCTTAATCATTACACCACTCTTTTTTTGCATCAAAACCAGATTCTGTGCTTGCTCAGCTTTAGGAGAATACAGCTTTAAAATGTATTGATGTACATGCTAGAAGATAAATAGTTGGTCAAAAGGTACATTTTGACCAGATAAATTGAACAGACCTTTAATGTTTTTACTAGCTTCTCCCAGCTCTTGAAACAAAACAATTGATCAACCTAAATTGGTATTCCAGCCTATGTGCCAGAAACTTTGCAGAGGATTAGAATCCAAGAACCTCAGTCCTAATCCAATACTATCAGAGGAATATTACAATATAAAATATATTTGGTCACTGGGATCCCTCCCAACAAACAGGAGACTGCCTAGTAGGTGGGGCTGAGTGAGTTCTGCAGGAACTGTGACTAGCCCAAGATCACCCAGCAGACTTCATGTGTAGAAATGGGGAAACAAACCTGATTCACCAGATTAAAGTGAATCATGTGGAAGAATGGGGAATCAAATGCAGTTTTCCAGATTAGAGTCCAATGTTCTTAACCACTATACCACAATACACCACTACACAAATATCTTCTGAAAGTCTTTTCACTTACCAAAGGCATTTGCTTTGAGACCTGGGAGGATGCTTTAAGAAATCCGTAATTTCACACCCTACAAGCTTCAAAACACCTAGCAATAAAACTCACAATAAAATCTCATAATCTGAACACCGACCCCCTAAAACAGCCAACTGGCCACCAACACTATTTTAAAACTAATCATGAACACTTCTATAAACTGTTCAGCTATTCAATTGCAGTCATAAATCAACAGCAGCCCAGAGCAGTCATCTCCTTGTAAAAAGCCTGTTGGTTCTTGTAGGTCTGATCCCCCTTCCCAAGTTTTAATGATCTGCAGCTACGCACCTCCTTCAAAGGGAGTGCAGAATCATGGACCAGGCCCTATCCCAGATAAAGATACTGGAATGGATCTATCCAGGGCTTTTCCCCCCAGTTTGCCCATCTCTTCCTTAATACACCTGGAGTTTGTCCTCAGCCTTTTCAAGTGGTCAAATAGGACAATCTTCTTTTTTCACCAGAGCACATGTTGATTGGACTCAGTCCATTGGAAAATAAGCAGAAAGCAGGAGAGAGAGAATGCATCCTATCTGGTCCAGAGCTTCCATATAGTACAAAATACCATCCAGCTCCTATAAATGGTGTGACTGCAATGCCTACCAATCAGAGATGGCCAAGGTTTCAACATTTAGAACTTATGCCTAAGGTAGATATTTTAAAATGTTTCATGAATATAATTTCAGGCTGATTAATATTGCTATCTGGTTTGTGATAATGGCTTTTGGGGGGGGGACTGTTAGGTTTATATAAGAACAAAAAGCAATAAGGAAAACAGTAACAACAATAGGGGGAAAAAGATCTTTTCATAAGTAAAATTCTAAGTGCTGGAAAGCCAACATGTTTATATAAAAATATTTTTTTAAAAAAATCATAGGCAAATTCTAATAAGCAAACCACATTAATAATAAAATGAGAGGATGTTGGTACATAATTACTATCATTAGTTTCTGAATGTATTTTTTCCAGAATGCATATCATAATATCAAAATTTCATTTTTTAACTTATTCACAAAGTTCATTAACTTTGTCATTTTTGCATATTCCTTTGATTTATTTTCGGAGTTCTCAGGGCCTGGCCATCCTTCTATCTTCCACTTTATTGCAAATACCACTTTAGCCACTGTCATCTTTTGAAGTTCTTGAGATGGTCTTTTGTAAAATGCCTAATAACATGTTAACATCCAGAGCAAGTTTAACTTTTAAATTGTTTTGCATTTCTTGATCCATATCTTTCCAATTGTTTTTCGCTTTCTGCATGACCACCACATATGATAAAATGAGCATTCTGCTTCTTTATATTTCCAGCATTTTCCTTTATAATTCTATCACCTCAATCCAAAGGGACTCAGCAGGGGAGGACGGCACCAATTCAGTTCTGCCCTGCCCTCTCCAAAGGACTTTCCTGTGGTGTGGGAACACCCCCAAAGTAGAAACAAAATTTCTCTGGAGTGCTAATGAAATGACATACAGGCCAAGGGATTCCCCTGAGAGGAAGACATATGTGATCCCAGCATGTATTTGAGTTAAGATTTCCCATGCTTGTTAAATCCGTAGCCCTGATTTTCATGTGCAGGGAGGTAGTACTCTATGGGCCCCATATTAGTTTGGACTCAGTTCCATTGGAGAACTAGTTTAGCATAGTGGTTAAAGTATAGGACTAGGACCTGGGAAACCAGGATGAAACCCCCACTCATGCCATGGAAGCTCGCTGGATGACCTTGTGCTTGTCACTCCCTCAGGATCCCTTCCACATATGCAGAATAATGCACTTTCAATCCATGTCCACAATTGTTTGCAAATAGATTTTGCTATTCTGCACAGCTGCAAAGTGCATTGAAAGTGGATTGAAAGTGCATTGTTCTGCATGTGAGGAAGGGGCCTCAGTCCTGATCCTGGTTAGTATTTGGATGGTAGACCTCCAAGGAATATTAGGGTCATGATGTGGAGGCAAGCAATAGCAAACCATCAAGTCTTGTACCTTGAAAGCCCTGTGGGGTAACAATAAGCTAGCTGTGACTTTATGAAAAAAAAGTCACACTGAAATCAATTGAACAAGTCAGTTGCGATTAATACATCCTATTACTTTGGGTCGGACTTGGTTGAAACCAACTTTAATTCAGTTGAGGTCTATGACAGAATCCTAGTTGTAGACTCAAATGTTCCATTTAGGAGGCATGAGTTTCTAAGCAAAATTGTAGTGAACCGGATAAAATCTTCCAATTTCTACTATACTATACCTTTAATTCCAGATGCCATGATTTTTTTTTCTTTATAGAACTCAAATGTATAATTATCAGTATTTGCCAAAGCCTTAAAAAAATCCAAGCTGTATAATCTTTGTGGATAGACAAAATTATCTACTAGTTTTTTTTTTAAAAAAAACTTTTTAATATGAAACCTCCCCCACTCCCACCCCATACCCAGTCAGCTAGTAGGATGAATAAATAAAGAGCTATATAAAATATGCAGAAGAGAAAATTAACTTTAAAAGAAAATCCAAGGTACAAATGTTTGCTTTAAAATGTTACACAGAAAAGACAAGCTTTGAGGGGTTTTTTTAAACATAAACTCTGATCAGTAAAAATAAATGCTAACAATATTACATCATAAGACGCATAATCATAGAGATTAATACATAACAGCAGTGCTATTCCATGAAGGTCAATGACAGAAAGATAAACAATTTTGTCTTGACTTATTTCCTTCACAAAGCAGTAAATCCTCCCTCTCTCATTATCTTTACAGTAAAACAATTAACTGAGGCCTCATAACAAATTATAAATTTGCATGCCATTCTTACTCTGCAGTTCATTGGCAGAGAGTATGGGGGTGAAATATGAAAGTTGTGATGTTCTGTAGAACATCCAGGAAAATCCAGGATTTTTTCCCTGTAACCTTTGAAAGTTGTAGTAAATACAATATTTTACAAGTGAGGTTTTTGTGCACTTACTGGTTGCGGCATGGCTGTGTTCTTCATAGTGGCATGGCTGTGTGCTTCACAGTGGGATTACTCCATGGTTTTTCATTTTAAACAGAAGTCTCCTGCTGTGAAGTGTCCCCAGCCATTCTGATGTGTTCCACCATTTTGCCTGCCCGCTGCTTCCTTTTCTTTTCATGCAACCTCCTTCTGGGGAGGCTGCCTACTGCCTTTTTTTGGAATGCTGGTTTGGTCTATCAATAATTCTGCAGACCATATCAATTTTATTAGACTTCTGAATTATTGGAAGACCAGCAGTGTGAAAATGAAAAGAACAAAATGGCCAGAAGAGCTGTTGGGTTAGTGGGGAAAGGCAGGGAGGAGTGAGAAAACCTGAAGAGAGAGTAACACATGGCCATCTTGTTTGCTTTCCCTGTGAAGGCATGGGGAAGGTTACACTTTACAAACTTTAAGAAGCTGTGGAGATTCTCTGATCTGTGGCATGGTGAGTTTGGGAGTGGGGAAAATGTCTGTGCAACCAAGAATCTAAAATGAAGGGAATGTACAGTCACCATCTAGCAGACCACAAGTGCATAAATGGTCATGGTTGCTGCTAAAATTGGTAGCTCCAAGTGTTCCATAAGCTCCAAGTGTTCCATAAGCTTATGGAAAATGCATGGAATAACTGATATCACAATGAACATGTTTTTGGGGGCCCATTGGTGACAAATGTTGAATATAAATAAAATAAGTCAAATAAAATGTCACATGCATATGTTCCCTTCAAAACCTGGGTTATTTCAACTGGGCAGACTTGGAAACTCTTTTTAAAACCTTGCTTTGAGTGATCAGGGCGAGTCCAAGATGTTTTTTCCACTTGAAGCAGGGAATACACGTGGTGTTTTCTAACTTATTTCTTAGAAGTGTTCTTGACCACTGAAATGCTGCATCTAAATTAACATCACAGTATTAGCATGCTGTTACTTGAACTTAGCAAAAAGCAGATAAAGGCATGCATGCAAGGTTACATTTTAGTGACAAAGACAACAAATTGAGTTAAATGAAAGAAGCCATATATTGAGTGATTCCAATGATCACTAGTCTCAAAAAGCTTTGCAGCACCATCCAGTAATTGCTAAAACAAAGAAGGACTTTGAGTTGTGGTTTGAAGAGGGGGAAAAAGCTATCCTACTCATTAAAGATATCTTACTAGTCAATATTTCTATTTTCAATCAGACCAATTTTCAATCAATGAGACTATTTTCAATCAGACCAAGTATAGCTTGCTTTTTAAAAAGTGGCAAAAGATACTAGACCTTTTCAGCACACAGGGCAAAAAAAAGATAATTCAAATAAGGACAGTACTGACTGCGTAAGACCTCAGACTTGCCTCTCCAAGCATACAGTTATTATTAGAGATGTGCATTCAGAACACAGCTAATCAAAATCTGACCTGGATATGCTCTGTTAACCTCAGAAGAGAAACTAACCTGCAATGAAATTGTCTGTGACATTTGGAAACATTCAAGGAATTTTACACAACTTCTAGGGCAGGGGTAGGGAACCTGCGGCTCTCCAGATGTTCAGGAACTACAATTCCCATCAGCCTCTGTCAGCATGGCCAATTGGCCATGCTGACAGAGGCTGATGGGAATTGTAGTTCCTGAACATCTGGAGAGCCGCAGGTTCCCTACCCCTGATCTAGACCAACCCCCTGCCATGCAGGAATACACAATCAAAGCATTCTTTGTAGATGGTCATCCAGCCTCTGTTTAAACACCTCCAAAGAAAAAGCCTCCACCACCCACTGAGGAAGCATATTCCATTGTTGAACAGCCCTTACCATCAGGAAGTTTGTCTTAATGTTTATGTGGGATGCTTTAGGTATTTAAGGGAGAAGTGACAAAACCTGAGGAAAGTCACACAGTGATCTCCTTCACTTTCCCTGTGAAGGGAGAGAAAAAATTGCACTGTTTCAGAAACAGAAGGGATTTTCTGATATGAGAGCACAGGGAGTTCGGAAGTTGGGTAAACATGTGCATAACTTCAGGATCAAACCTGAAAGGAAGGTATGTTCAAAATGAAGGAAACCACAAGGACATAAATGCCTTAGTCTTTCCCCACTTACATTTCCACATGCACATCATCTTGTATAATTCACTTCAGGTTGCTATAATAAATATGGAGGAAGCTGCTAGGTTTTGCACAAGACCTTGAGCAAGGGGAACTATGCTAAATCAATTTATATTTCTGCCTGTGCATCAGTGGATCCAAGCCTGTACCTAAAGCTGTGTTACTGAAGAAGGAATCAGAGAGTGATGCTAAGCCACAATTAATTATAGGAATGCCGGAAATGTTTATTAACCTAGAGGCAAATATAATTATAGAAACCCATTTCATAGCTCGGCCATATCACTCTGAACTAGCTTATCCTGTTCTGTATCCAAAAATATTCCGGATTAATTTTTAACTAAATGTGTTTTTCTTTGATAAATACATGGTGATTTTTTAATCAGACCCACACAAACCTGTCTGTGTGTGACCAATCAAGTAATCAACCTATTTGTTTGAATAAATTACTGTCCAAAAGTTTATAAAAGTTTTGCTATGGAGAGACAGTTCTTTCTGTCCTAAAAGTATGCAAAATATAGTTCTATGATACCTATTCCTATGAAATCACTGACATCATTGCTGAGTTGCAACTTCTGAATCCTATTAAATAATAGCCTGATTTAATTCTTCATGTTCACTTGTCTTTATTCATCCTCCCTCTTCAAACAAGCCTCATACTCATTTGAGTCTCCTGCAGGAGAGAAAGGGGGGATATAAATCCAAACTCCTCCTCCTCCTCCTCCTCCTCCTCCTCCTCCTCCTCCTCTTTCTTCTTCTTCTTCTTCTTCTTCTTCTTCTTCTTCTTCTTCTTCTTCTTCTTCTTCTTCTTCTTCTTCTTCTTCTTCTTCTTCTTCTTCTTCTTCTTCTTCTTCTTTTCAGTGTCCAAGTGAAGCATTTGGTATTATAAGAACAATACTTTTATTTTGCAGTTCTTAACACCCAAGAAAATCAAACACATGATGTTAGTATTTGGATCTCTAGACATATAATTTGGCTGGGAAAGCAATCAACTCAATGGGGGTGCTTGAATGAAGGTGAGACTTAATTTCTCTTTCTATCTCTTTTCCTGGTCTTTATTGGCTAGATCCAGTTTAGAAAAAGATGAGTAAAGAGGGCATGATGTAGAAAAAAGAGAAGAGTTTGGATTTATATACCTCCTGTGTGGAGTCTCAAAGCAGCTTACAAACTCCTTCTCTTCCTTTTCCCACAACAGACACCTTGTGAGGTCGGTGGGCCTGAGAGAGTTCTGAGGAAACTCTGTCTAGCCCAAGGTCACCCAACAGGCTTCTTGTATAAGAGCAGGGAAAACCAATCCAATTCACCAGAGCCAGCATGGTGTAGTGGTTAAGAGCAGGTGCAGTCTAATCTGGAGAACCGGGTTTGATTCCCCACTTTGCCACTTGAGCTGTGGGGGCTTATCTGGTGATCCAGATTAGTTTGTGTACTCCAAAACATACCAGCTAGGTGACCTAGGAGCTCTCCTAGTCCCACTCATCTCATACGGTGTTTGTTGTGGAGAGGGGTGAAGGGAAAGGAGCAAAGCAAAGCAAAGCCTTTATTGGCATAAATAGAACGACAACAAAACACAGCAAACAATAAGGTTTTAAAAGCAAAAATATAACCTCAGATAAATACATACTTTTACTGACTTTGAATTATTTCCATAGCAAAGCTTGCAACCTCTTCACAAAAACCAGAATCAAAGTTATTCAGCAGGATAAATAATCTAATCTAATCTGTTAACTCAGATTGGAAGAGAGGATGTAAACTGACATATTTAGATCCAATTTTGGCAAATCTAGCTCAATGTAATAGCTGATGAGCCAATGGTCGTTTCCCCACTTATCATCTGCTGTGCGCTACTCTCGCCAAGTAGCGCGGGGTCCTGCGGCACTCCCCACTACAGGGGCGGCGACAACGCAGCCGCATTGACGCTGCCGCTCTTGCGCCCCCTCAGCACGTGTCATTCCTGGCGCTTCTCAAAACGGTGCCTTTTGATGACCCCACATTGTGGCGAAGCCCGGGAGCGCGCCAGAAATGACGCGTGCTGAGAGTAGCGTGCAGCAAAGGGTGGTTGATGGTAAGTGGGTAAGTGCAAACCCTTACAATCTCCTTACAGTCTCCTTACAGTAGAGAAAGGAGGAATAAAAATCCAAACTACTACTCCTCTTCTTCTTCTTCAGATAAGAATCTGCCACTCATGTGGAGGAATGGGGAATCAAACCCGGTTCTCCAGATTACAGCCCACTGCTCTTAATCACTACACCATGCTGACTCTCATAGTTTATATTGGTTTATAAGTTTTGAAAATGACACAGGCAATGGAAAAAGTGAATAGAGCATGCATTCCCAATGGGTGCCATAGAACCTGTTGACACCTTTCGTGGTTTCCACCAAGTTTTTTTTAGGAAGTGGGAGGAACCCAGTACCCTTGCCAAACAAGGCTTCTGATTGACTATTGGAGATTTGATTGGCTGTGAAGATTTTTTAAAATGTTGATTTATACTACTGAACTTAAGTTGTGGCTCTGCCTCCTGAGGCAATCCTTTTGTGGCAGCCATTTTGTTGCTGGGCCACCACAACATTTCAGAATTGCAAACGTGCCTGCAGGCTCAAAAACTTTGGGGACTCCTGAGATAAGGGTCCCACCACCATGCTGCATGACTTCCTCAGCCCATGTTTGTCTTCATGATTGTTTTTAGAGTGAACTTACACATCTAGAGTTCCAGTCACAGAATTTCAGCCTCACATGTATTTGGCCCTTAATAACATTTCAGAAAATAAAAACAAAATACACATACTTTATTTTTATATTGATAAAGCTAAGGTGATCAAAAACAGCAAATCTGTGTGTATTAAAATCATTTCACTCAGAGTTTTTTTCCCTGTGTATGCAGAATGGAATACTGCTTGTAGAAAATTTAGCCAGCTCACTAATTATTATCCTCTTTTATTTTAAGTGCAGCTCTGAAGAGTCAAATCAGATCTGAAAATGGAACTAGCTGTTTTTCATAATGAAATTATAAATGGTTTCCCTCCCTCATCTGATCTAGTCAAATTAACTGTTTAGTTTAGTTAACTGTTTAGTTAATTTGTTTCAAGACTTTATTAATCTAGGGCTCATCAAGACTCTTGAACCACATTTCGATTCCTGGGCTCAACTCTTAAGGCATGAGAATTAAAAATGACAAAAGTATCTCAGGATGCTTAGGAACATCTCTCAGTGCACATGTCTTCCAGATTATGAAAACGCTATTGAGCACTCTGATGCCAAATCAGTCAGTTAGTCCATCTAGCTCTGGATGGCAACAGTACAGTAAGCCTTCTATCACTAAATTATGTCTTTCTGTCAATAAACTACCTATCAATAAAGTTGCCTAAACTTAGGCCCTTTCTGCATGGACCATTTATTCTGGCAGTTAGTCAGGATAAATGGGCCCGGGACTGCCCCAGGTAGTTCGAACAGCCTGAGGCAGCAGCCCACAAGGCTGCAGCTGGTTACTGCTGCAGCTTCGCATGGAGCCGTGGCTGCCTGGCAGCCTTTGATAACTCTTCCGGAAGCCCAGCAATTGAGCCCATACAGGAAACCATGAGTGCTCACCCCATTCTCACTCGCTCTATCCAAGCTGGGGTTGCTAGCCTAGGAACCTGCGTCAGGAATTCAATTCCATCAGTTTTGTCAGCATGGCCAATTGGCCATGCTGGTAGGGGCTGATGGGAATTGTAGTTCCTGAACATCTGGAGAGCCGCAGGTTCCCTACCCCTGGTCTAGAGAGCCCTGTACTATGGCTCCCGGCTCACATTCCCAATGGAGTCTAGGGGGTGGGGAAATCAGTTTGCCTGAAACACCCTACAGCTCTCTTTGCCAGCAGGCCCTCCCCAATGAAGGGATTTGAAATGCCCCTGCAGACCATGCTTCAGTCCCTAGAATATTGTTTCACACTAGGGCTGGCAATGGCTTGGAGCAGCATCACCCTGGCCATGCTGACTGTCTTGTGTGAAAGAAAGAAATAGGAATATTTCCTCCTGGCCTTAACTCAATTCCTTCACGGAAATGGGCACCCATGTGAAAGGAGAACCTGGGATGAAATAGACCCAGATTCTAAAATACCAAATGTAACCCGCTATTATTATGCTATGTGGAAACAACCCCCCCCCCCCACTTTGAAGATGGAGACAACATTAGCCCTCCTCCAGTCTGCTGGAACTTCTCCTGTTCTCCAGGAGTTCTCAAAGATTATTGGGAAAAAATTCTGAGATTACTTCTGCCAATTCTTTTAATACCCAGGGATGAAGTTCATCAGGTCCTGGAGATTTGAATTCATTTAAAGTTCCCAGGTATTCTGTACTAGTTATTTATTTATTTTTGCTGAATTCCCCTACTGTTCCATTTCACCCTGGTTGGGAACTGTTTTCCCTTTGGGAAAAAGCCAAGACAAAGAAGATGTTGAAAAGTTCTGACTTTCCTTCTTCTCTGTAAACATTTTGCCATCTTCTCCATGCAATGACCCTATCATATCTTTTGACTTCCTTTTACTACAGACAAATCCAACTCTCCCCCCCTTTTATTATTTGAAACCTCTCTGGTAAGCCTGAGCTCATTCTGTTTTAGCTTTTCTGACTTTCTCCCTACACATCCTGACTATTTGTTTGAATTCCTCTTGGGTGATTCCTCCCTTTTTCCATTTCTTGTACAAGTCCCTTTTAAATCTCAGCTCAATTGGAAGTTCTTTAGACAGCCATCCTGGTTTCCTTAGATACCTCCTATTTCCCCCCTCATTGGAATTGTCTGAAATTGTGCCTTCAAGATCTCACTTTTAAGAAACTCTCATTCATCATGCACCCCCTTCTCTTTTGGTGTTCTTAACCATGGGATCACACCTAGTAGAGTGTGTTCCAAAGTTTACTGGAATCAGCTTTCTTAAAGTCTAGAATGCATGTCTGACTGTGCTTGGCTTCCCCTTTCCACTGTATAACAAATTCCAGGAGAACATGGTCACTGTCACCTAAGGATCCTACCACTTCCACCTCATTAACTGGGTCATCACTGCTGGTAAAAAGATCTAAAATAGTCGATTCCCTTGTTTCCTCTTCTACCTTCAAAAAACCACTCCATCATTCATCATCTGCTGTATTTGTCCTACCACATTTTAGGAATGGCTTCTCCCTCATAGCCCCTATCCTGACAACCTGATACACATACAAACCCACACTAAGCGGAGATATACCCTTCTAAACCCATTTGTGTTGATGGAATTAAAAAGATGTGACTTGGCTTAGAATGGATCCATGACAGATCTAAATTGTTGATTTTCATTTCAAAGGTCACACATCTTTCAGTTACCCAGCTCTGTGAATATTATTGCAGACAGTTGCTCTGAGCAATTCTTGTACAACAATATTAATTACAACACATGTGTGGAAATTGAAACAGCAGGTGTTAGTGGCAAGCAAACAAATGTTTTTGAAGGGAACATTAATACCAAACTCAGCACCATTGAATTGGTCCTGTTTGTCATTTTCTAGAGCATTTGTTCCCATTTGCTGGTTGAAATTTTTTAGATATGGCCCTGCTAGAATGAGGTACAAATCCCAGCAATAGCTTTCTTTTCATGGATTATTTTGGAGATCTTGTGAGGTAGGGCTTATTTGGAACTAGATTTTTTTTTCATACAGCTAGATTACATGTTATGGGTGGGAATGGGATAACCATGACATTTCAGATGAGCAATACTCAATGAGTGATGAGTCACTTGTCTCTCCATGCCACCCACCTCACATTGTTGTGAAAATAAAATATAAGGGGAGATAAATCCCATCTAAACTCTTTGAAACTTAGGGAGAAGGTGGCAGCATAAAAAATGGGATAGCAAGTCAAAGATTCAGTAATAGGGGGCTGCACCCCTGGTGAAACCGTTCCCTTCCCACCTCATTGTGGGTGTGTTAATGGAGCCAAGATGATTGCACAATGAGGAGAAATTGCTCACATAAGTCTTTGTATAACACCTGAATCAATATCTCCAGGGGAACTCACAGTCCTCCTCCCCCCCGTAATTGCATCCCATTTATTTGCATACATTATATCATTCCAGCATAACGATGACATAGTGGCACACAAGAGTAGCAGATGTTGTTGTAATAGTGTGATTAAAAGTTCTGAATCACTTCACAATCTACCACGGCCCTGATGAAATTCTAGCAGCAGCTGTGCAACCTACAGCTACTCAGAAAGTCCCCACATGAGTCCCTCCTTCCATTGTTCCTCCAATTCGATGCCTTTTCTTCTTAGCAGAGAACTTGATTGTTGGGAGTAGACAACCAAGTCTGGATCATTAACATTTTTAATTGAAATTATTGTACAGCTGACACACAATGCACTGTAATTTCCGCAAAGGCTCAATTCCTCAGCGCCAAAGTCACTCTGCAATTGACTTATGGTGGGGCGTCATGCCTGTCTGCCCTCTGCTAATAGGAATTTGCTGCTCGTGGAGGTCATAAGCCACAGTGTCAACTCGTGGTATTGCTCTTTATGCACCATCTGCCTGGGAGCAAGACAAACGAGTGCCTGCATTACCATCTCTCCTTCCTGTCAAAGCTATGAGAAATCAGGAATGTGTGATGTGGAGGAAGAGCATGCAAACTATTTACATCATTGTAGTCACTTTAACTAAAAACCTCTCTCTCCTTTGATATTACAATTCCTACTGACCCAACTATTATCCACTTACCCCAAGCCACTGTTGTTAGGAACAGAGCACATACATTTAAACCCAAACCATATCCATTCAAAAGTAATATAACTTTGCCTATGATTCAGAAGGCATGTAAATTAAAGGAGCAGGGGTTGATTCTTTTCTTTTTTGCTGCATTGTCTTCTAATTTTTGCAGTCTACTTTTTGCATAGTTATGGTATCTTAATTTTGTAATCTGCCTTCAGCCTCAATGAAAAGGGTAGACTATAAATCAAGTAAGTCAATAAAAATAAAGCATCACAAAGGGATAAATTCACTCTCAAAAATCATTCCTCTCTCAATGTTATCTGCTCATTTTTTGAAATGTTCTCTGTGTTTTTATACGCCTGTTTCTATGCAGTATGCAATTCAATTTGGCAGCACCTGAATTTTAACTATCATTATCCTGAATGTCATCTGCTCATTATTATGATTGTGTAGAGATCCCTGTAGGTGTGATGTGTATATTTGGGATTGTGCCAATCTTTCTATTGTTTGTAAAGAGTTAAATTACAAGTACATTTTGAACTGCTAGAAGTTTTTTTGGGGGGGGGCTTGACTTAATGTGTTAGTATCTTATGAGATTTGCTATCATTTCATGCAACATAAAGTATTTGCAAGGGCATTGAGCTCTGAACTTGGTGGACTGAAAAAGTCTAAATTGTTTCATTACCTGCAACTAGCGGCAGGCTTCTGAAGAGTAATCTTATGGCAAAAGAAAAGCCTGTCTGCCTACCCATCTCTGATCTGAATGTTTACATATTCTGGTTTTCAATGACTATCTTCATAGCCTCAACCAACATGGCCAAGAGTTCACGCTTACCAACCAACTTTCCCCAGTATACTCCCGTATGGCAGCTATATCACTCATTCATTCATTCATTCATTCATTCATTCATTCATTCATTCATTCATTCATTCATTCATTCATTCATTCATTCATAATTAGATATCTAGGCTGTCCTTCTCCTTGATGGACCCTAGGTGGTTTATGACAGCAAATTAAAGGATTAAAATACACAACTATACATTAAGAGGGGCCACAAAGCCTCTGATGAAGGGAAATGAATTTTTAAAATGGAGGAAGAAAAGTGGGAAAGGAAAAAAAGGGAAGAGGAAAAGGGAAGAGGGGGCAAGGAAGTCTAGCTGTGATGGAATGCCACTGCTGTCCTTAACCATAGGCCTGGCAGAACAGCTCTGTCTTACAGGCCCTATGGAATTGTGATAGGTCCCACATGGCCCAGGTCTCCTCTGGCAGAGCATTCCAGCAGGCCAGAGTCAGGGCTAAAAAGGCACTAGCTGTAAGGAATTCCATAGAAGCAGAAATAAAAGGCTTTTTGGTGTAAAAGACCGTTTATTCAGACATCCTAGAAAGCTCACGTACACGACGTGGCAGGAATAAAGTCTCCCACCAGAAGCACAGGTTATAACTCTGTCCATCCCATCCCCCCTCCCGGTTTCTCATGGGAACGGAGTTCTCATCTCTCTCGAAGAGATAAGTACTTCCACCAGAGTCTCCGCCGCAGATGCTGGCCCATCGCCCGGGTTATGGAATTCAGTCAAGGCCAGGCGGCTGTTCTTGACATCAACACCATTGAATCCTTTACACTCTGCCTCCCCTTAAGAAAAAAAAAACTTCTCCCCTCTAGGCTTGAAAGCGGAAAGGTGCGGTGGAAAGCAGAAATGAGGGAAGGGGCGGCCAATATTTTCTGAATAGACTCCATTGATTATACCCAGAGGAATATCCCACCCAAGAGACTAAATATTGCAAGCGCTATGCGATAAAACCCAGAGTCCAGGATGGCGCCACTTTCGTAATGCTTGTGGCCATCAATTATAGTCATGGGGTCTCTCCTCGGGCGGGTCGTACCAGGCATCGAAAACGGGATTCCTTGAGCAAAACTGGAATGAAAGACAGGATGGATATTACTTAGAGAATTAGGCAAGTTTAATCGGGCAGTGACATCATTAATCACTTTAGTAATCTTAAAAGGTCCCACCTAATCTTTTGCCCAGTTTTGACAATTCTATGTATCGCCTTCGGAGATTCTTGGTAGACAAATATACCCGTGAGCCCACACCGCAGCGGGAAATCCGAAATGTGCTTATCCGCTTGAAGTTTTTGGGAATCTTTAGCCTGCTGTAAGGCGCGTGTTAACCGGCTTTTTCCACCCCTCGGCCACAGATGAAATCCAATTGTTGGAACTCTGGAGGATTCAACGCTTCTGCAGGTAGTTAGCGGCAACGGAGGGAAGGACCGACCAGACACAATTTCGAAGCGGTTTTGAAATGTACAGCTATGAACCGCGATTATTGTGTAGGCGATATTCTGCAAACGGAATTAACCGGCACCAGTTGTCTTGGTGGATGAAGTTGGTGTAACAACGTGAAATACTGTTCTCAGGGTTCTGCTCGCTCTCTCCGACCTTCACCGCCACTTTGAACGTGGTAGGGGGCTGCACTTGTTGGGGCTGCCCTCAACAAGCCCAGGAAAGCTTTCCAGAACTTTTGAAATGAATTAGGGCCCGCGGTCGGAGCATCACCTTAACGTACGGAGTGTAGACGAGAAATATGCTGAATGCAACAGAAGCGCCAACTCCGGAGCCGAGGGGATGGCGCTACGCACATGGGATGAAATGGGCTTTGCGTTAAAAATAAGTCCACCACCAATCTACAAGACCGCGTTGCCTTGACTTTCTGGCAAATCCGTAATAAAATCCATGGAGATGACTTCCCAGGGGCTGGAGGCCACCGGGAGAGGCTTCAACAGACCATGGGGTTTTCCCGGAACGGTTTTGGCTTCCGCTATCAAACAGAGCAACCTTTGATATATGTCTCACAGCCTTTGAAAGAGATCGCTGCCGCCACCAAAATTGACGGCGGCCAAAATGCAGAGTCTTAAGGAAGCCAAAATGTCCAGCCGAAGCGGGCATCATGACAGGCCTCGAGAACCTGCTTACGGAGGGGGGGAGGCATGTACCAACAATCCTCTCGCTTCCAAACACCATTCTCCGGGCGTAATTGGGAGTCACCTTCCTCCGGTGGTGTTTCATGCGCAGCTCCCACCTCCTCGAAGTTCTCGTGAGGAAAGGAGAGATCAGGCTGGGAATGGGTGGAGAAGGAGGAGTGATCGCCTGAGATCGAAAGTGACAGCCAGCCCCACTTGGGAGTGGGAGAGAACAGTGCGCTGGATATCCCGTAAGGCAGCTCCACCCCCCTCCCCGGGCAGGCGCGAGCCGCATCAGCTGCTTATTGGTTTTTTCCAGGGAAAAAATGGACAGTGAAAGAGAAACGGTGAAAAGAAATCGGCCCAACGGAGTTGTTTCAGGACATCTTGAGGGGGGGTGAAAGGGCATGCACAAGTTCTTGTGATCCGACCAAACTTGAGTTAGGGGTGTTTAGCCCTTCCAGCCAGTGGTATGGCGCCAAGTGGAGAGCGCTACTTTGATGGCCGCGAAGTCTCTTTATCCCCTTACAACAGTTGAGCTCAGCTAATCGGAGAATTTTTTTGATAAATAAGCACACGGAACAAGCCTATCATCTTTATTTCTCTGCAACAGGGCTGCACCAAGCGCGAACCGAGGCATCCACGTGAACCACAAAAAAGGAAGATCTGGGTCAGGGTGTTTTTAGGATAGGTTCGGTAGTAAAAGCTGATTTTAAATGTTGAAAGGTTGTCTGACATTCTTTAGACCAAGAAAGTAGGGCCCTTCGGGCTTGGCAGCCTGTGGGTCTTTACCCTTAGTGCTTAAGAGGTCTGGGAGTGGGAGAGAGCCGTCTGAAATTTTAATTGGGGTATAAAGTCACGATAGAAATTAGCAAACCCTAGGAAAGACTGGAGTTCCTTCCGATTGGTAGGGGCAGGCCATTGGAGGACTGCTTCAATCTTAGCAGGATCCATTTTTAGCCCCCTCGGAAGAGATCCGGTAACCCAAATAGTCGATGGAGGATTGCGAAAACAACATTTAGAAAAGTTTGCAAAGAGGGAAGTTGTTGTGAGCAATGCGTTTTAATACTTCCCGAATCCAAGGCTTCATGCTCCTCCATGGTTTGTGAATAAATTAAAACATCATCTAAGTACACCACTACTCCCTTGTATAATAAAATCGCGTAGAACTTCGTTGATGAGGGCCATAAAAGCTCCTGGGGCCCTAATTCTAACCCGAATGGCATTATTAAGTATCTATACTGTCCAAATTTTGTGTTAAATGCAGTCAAATGTTCATAGCCTTCCGCAATCCTGACTCTGTAGTAAGTTTCTCTTAAGTCCAACTTAGTAAAAAATAATGCCCCTGCCCAATGCATCTAAAAGGTCCTTGGATTAAAGGCAAAGGGTATTTATTTTGACAGGGAAACCGCATTGAGTCCTCGGTAATCCGCATTAAGCCTTTAAAGACCGGCCCTTTTTTTTTAACAAATAATACAGGAGCAGCATGTGTGTGTTTGGTAGCTCGTCGTGATGAACCCGCTAGCAAGGTTCTTGTCTAAGAAGGTACCAAAGTCTTCTCCTCCTCATTAAATTCATGCGGTAACGGTGATTCTACCCCTTGGGCAGTTGAGCCCCTGGCTGTAATACCATTTTGCAGTCGCGTGTCCCTATGGGGTGGTACCGATCTATTCTTGTTCCTGAAATACTCTTACTAAATCTTGGTAAGCCGGTGGAATGTCGGTAGATTCGGGAGCAACTGGAGCGTGCAACGCTGACGAAGCCAGGGGGTGTATGTCATTAGGAGGTGTGAGTTTTCCCCCCAATTCATGTATTCTCCACAGGGAGGGTCAGCGAATTCTAAGATCCGTTTCTTTCCAAATGAATTTTGGTTCATGCAACAACAACCATGGCATGCCTAGGACTATGGAGTGTTTGGCCACTGGGGCCAGAATAAAACTAATTTTCTCCCCAATGGTCAGCTTAGCCGAGGAGAACCGGTCCTACTATGAACTGGGCCGGTCCTTCGGCCCCGAGAGTGGCTGTCATTCATTTGGGTGAACGGTATGGGCTTAGCTAGGGGGACTCGCTCCAGTCCAAGTTCCTCTGCCACTTTGGGGTCGCGATAAGCAAATGGGAGCACCCAGAATCTACAAGGGCTGAGGCTATAATAACAGTGTGCTTAGCGGGGTTGGCCAGAATCGCTTGAATCGTAGAATGGGAAGCCGCCTTCACTCACCGCGATCTGGAGTCTAACCCATATCCATGGGGTTGAAGAGAGGCAAACAGCTGCTTCCCCCTCTTCTGGGTCGCTTCTTCGGTAACCGCCTTTAGATGATTCCGTTGGGGGCGGCCCGGATTTACGTGGTGGCTTGGCAGGATAAAGTGCGCGCAGCCGGAGCAGTTGGCTTCTGTTTTTTCGGGCAGTTGGCAGCTAGATGACCCGGTCCTCCGCAGAAAAGACACAATCCCAAACGGGCGACGGCGCTCGGAGGTGGTTTCCGCGATAGCTGGGCTTGGTTTGCGAAGTCGCAGCGGTGGTCGAAGCGGCGGGAGCTATGCATGGGCGGCCCCCGGCGCCGAAGTAATCCAAACGAGACGCCACTTGAGATCCTAATTCGATCCATTCAGCAATAGTAGATCCGAATATGGAACACCGCTTCTCGCGAGTTTGCCGCCGGCGTATCCGAGAAGTATACCGCCATTTCATGCGCTCAGGCCACTCAGGAGGGAGTCGAGCAGCCGCCGCATCGAAATTCACGGGCAAATTCGGCAAAGGAGCCGTTGCCTTGCTGAATAGATTTTGATGGTGCTGGATGGCTTCATTTTCAGCACCTCGATCTTGGAAGCGAAGCCCTTAAGGCTTGGAGTAAACGAATGCACCGTGCGAGTATCCTCTCCCTTGCAGTAGTCAAAAAGAGTCACAAACCAGTCGGGTTGCCGCTCCGATCCAAGACGGAACCGATGTCCTCCGTATTTTTTCGCGTTCAGTACCCAAAACAATAAATCGTCATAGTCCTTCCATGTGGGCATCGAAGCTGCAGGATGAAGTAGGGGAGTTTTGAAGCCGTCCCATCGTGAAACGGGCAGGTATTGAAGTTCAGGTCATCTCCTCTCTCCATCGTCCTCGGCATTGGGCTGGGCGGTATGCGCAAGAATAGGCGGCGGCGCAGGGAGGGCCGGAACCGGTGGAGGTGGGGGCACCGGCGCCGGCGCCGCTGGTGTTCTGGTGGGAGCAGGTCTTTGCTGTGGTAGATACGCCAGTAGCAGGACACAGAAGCGGTTGCCCCTCTGGCGTTGGCTGTACCAGCAACGGCGTACCTCCAGCTTAGTATCTTGTCCTGCTGCTTCTTTAGTCTCCTTTTCAAAGGCGCGCTAAGTCTCTTTCCTTGCGAGTCAAGGCATCTCGGTGCGCATGCAAAGCTGCTTTCTCGCGTTCCAGTTTGGCCAGTTCGCCTCGCTGAATAGCTGCAGTTAGTTCACTTTGCGCGACGCATGGCCTTTAACGCCTTAGCGTTGACGCTCTAAGTCCAGTTTGGAGTGTTCTGTGACCTTATCATGGATCGATAGATTCTGCATATATTGTCAGTTGCAACGCCGCCTTTGCAACGGTCCACCTCGGAAGTTGGATTTCTTTGCGCTGCTGTTCCCGGTCCTTTTGCAGGTTTTCACGCTCTTGCTGTGCTGCTCCCGTGCCTTCTTCCCATAGCTGGCGCTCACGGGCCCATGCTTCCTGGGCATCTTCAAGCAGTCGGCCCACTTCCTCATCCCAGCTCTCTTTTGACGCAGGGGAAATAGGTCCGGATGGGAAGGCAGGCTTTCTTCGGATTCCTCCTCATCGGAATGCAGCACCTTTCAGGTGTCAATCGTATGCCCATCATCGGGGCGCTTCAGGTGCAGCTGCTGATCCGGGATCTGGGGGGTCCGATCGGAAGTTGGTAATGGATACCCCTCCCAATCCTCGATATAGTCCCTGCTTCAACGGTAGTCTTTAGGACGGGCTCCAGTGCTATGCCAATGGTATTCTTTAAAAGATCATCAAAATACGAAATCCAGGAATCGTCCAATGGACTCCTGGCTACTTTACGAAAAGTGGTCAGGCCCATCTCCTCCGTGACAGGTTGCATCTGAGGTTTGTAATCCACACGGAAACGGGTAGGTATCCGATCCACAGGCGCCCGATCCATAGACAGCTTTTTTCCCAAACGACTCATGTAAGTCCACATGATTACTCGCCCCGGCCCCAACGAGGTAAGGTAAGACTCGCTGTTGATACCGCAGGACGGGAAAGAGTTACCAGCGAGACCCGCTCTCCTCGGCCGTTCCTCCAAATCCAGAAGGGAAAGCTCGGAGCCCTCTTTGGGGGCTACCGCACCTTCCACAGGTTCAGGAATATTCAACCTCTCCATGCCGAGACACCATGTCCGCTACATTGGGAAGATAGATGAAACCAGGATTCCTGCCACAATGTAAGGAATTCCATAGAAGCAGAAATAAAAGGCTTTTTGGTGTAAAAGACCGTTTATTCAGACATCCTAGAAAGCTCACGTACACGACGTGGCAGGAATAAAGTCTCCCGCCAGAAGCACAAGTTATAACTCTGTCCATCCCATCCCCCCTCCCGGTTTCTCATGGGAACGGAGTTCTCATCTCTCTCGAAGAGATAAGGCCTCCACCAGAGTCTCCGCCGCAGATGCTGGCCCATCGCCCGGGTTATGGAATTCAGTCAAGGCCAGGCGGCTGTTCTGAACATCAACACCATTGAATCCTTTACACTAGCCCTGGTTGAGGTCAACTAGATATCTTATGGGCCAAGGATCACCAACAAGTTGTTATCCATAGGTACTCACATTGTTGTGAAGGATGACGGGATGGTCCTCATGGGTTTTGCTCAGGTTTATTTACAGCTAACAATGGAACTACAAAACAGTTAACATTAACCAGAAGCTCTCAATCTTAACTACTCTAGGTATCAACTCCAACAGCTTTTCCTGGGTCTCTTAACTCCATCCAACAAATCAAACTCCTTAAAGGTACACGTCACCACACTCTTGGGGGTGTACTTAGGGCTTAAAAGGTTAACATTGAATCTTACTTGATACTCTTTGTGGTGCCTTCCCTTAAGATACTTTATCCGGCAACAGTTAAGTTACAGACATTTTACTGTTAGATCTAGTCCTTTAGAATGGATTCTCAGAGTTGGTACAGAAGGCATCTTCATATTTTGCGTTCTGGAAGGCTTGCAAAACTGAGGCCCTTTCCGCACGGGCCAATAACGATGCCCTGGGGACGGAAAAAACGCCGTCCCCAGGGAGCCGTTCGCACAGGCGGCGCTGCCAAAACGCAACAGCGCCGACCTGGCTCCCCTTCCCCCTCCCCCAGGGCGGCCTCAGGCTGCCTCCAAAAACCTCCATCCTGGAGGGAGGTTTTTGGCACTACAGCGCATTCCCGGCGGCGCAGTGTGAACGGCACTGCAGGGAATGCACTGTTGTCCCCGTTCCTCTCCCACTCACCTTGTCGCTGTCGTCGCCCTGCTGGCCTCCTAAGGCCCTCCCTCGCTGTCCTCTGACCCCTGGAGGTCGGAGGGCAGCGTGGGCGGGTCTATGGAGGCCAGCAGGGCGACGACGGCGACGAGGTGAGTGGGAGAGGGACGGGGAAGAGGCGGCTCCGTGTGGAGCCGCCTCTCCTGCATCGGCCTCTGCGGGGGCCGCTCACATGCTTCCATGCGAACGGCCCCCACCCCTGCACCGGCAGAATCTCTGCAGGTGTGGCGGCGTCCGCATGGCCATGCGGAAAGGGCCTGAGAGCCAGCATGGTATAGTGGTTTAGAAGAGTGGCCTCTGAGTTAGAAAACTGGGTTTGATTCCCCACTCCTCCACATGAGTGGTGGATTCTTATCTGGTGAGCCAGTTTTATTTTCCCCCACTCCTCCACATATAACCTGCTGGGTGACCTTGGGTTAGTCACAGTTCCTTCAGAATTCTCTCAGCCCCACCCACTTCACAAGGTGTCTGTTGTGGGGAGAGGAAGGGAAGGAGTTTGTAAGCTGTTCTTTGGCTCTCAAGGGTAGAGAAAAGTGGGGTATAAAAACCAACTCTTCTTATTTGAAAAAAAAGGTTTGGTGGATGGGAAATTATTATGGGTTTAGGGTAGCTTCAGTTTGTCAGATCTCAGAAGCTAAGTAGGTCCTGGCTAGTACTTGGATGGAAAACAATCATGGAATACCAGAATCTCTATGCAGAGGACAGCAATGGCAAACCACCTCAGAAAATCTCTTGCTTTGAAAATGCCACTGGGCTGCCATAAGATGGTTGCAACTTGATGACATTTTATTCATACAATGTTATGGCATATTGAGTTGTGTTTTTATGTTGTGTGTGGTTTTTAATCCTGTGAGTTGGATCCTACTAGTAGCAAGCTAGGTTTATTAGCATGTCTGCAGTCATGGAGAGATAGTACCTGGGTACCATCTCTGGGGTCTGTGTTGCAGCACAGCTCATTTTAAGACATCCCTGCCCTGTCCTTCTTGCCAATCCTGCCTGACCACAAGGCTCACAGTCTAACATTCTGCAAATCAGCATATTCCTATATATGTTTAAAAGAATACATTCAGCATATAAATTGGTCTCTCATGTAACTATATATATATATATAATGCCATGTAAGCATAATCAGCAAAAGGATGACTAGTTGGAGTAAACATTCCTATGTATGTCATATATCCTTTGGTCATAATGTTGACCTTTCCTACGCATAAGCAAATATATCTACTGATTCTTGCAAAATAACGATCTCAGCAGTTCAAACAGCCTGTCACTCATCCAGTTTACTGATTTCCCAACTGTAACCATACCTTTAGCTACATTTCTCAATTGTGGTCTTGCAGTTTTTATAAGTTCTATTACAGGGGGAGTGCCAAGAAAAAAATTTCAGCAGGGAGCAGCAGTGACGTAGTGGTTAAGAGCAGGTGTACTCTAATCTGGAGGAACTGGGTTTGTTTCCCCTCTCTGCGGCTTGAGCTGTGGAGGCTTATTGGGGGATTTCAGATTAGCCTGTATAACCCCAACACATGCCAGCTGGGTGACCCTGGGCTAGTCACAGCTCTACAGAGCTCTCTCAGCCCCACCTACCTCACAGGGTGTTTGTTGTGAGAGGGGAAGGGAAAGGAGTTTGTATGCCCCTTTGAGTCTCCTACAGGAGGGAAGGGGGATATAAATCCAACTCTTCTTCTTCTTCTTCTTCTTCTTCTTCTTCTTCTTCTTCTTCTTCTTCTTCTTCTTCTTCTTCTTCTTCTTCTTCTTCTTCTTCTTCTTCTTCTTCTTCTTCTTCTTCTTCTTCTTCTTCTTCTTCTTCTTCCTGAATTTTGGGGTGGGAACTTTATTGAGATTGCTAGTTTTCAGATAGGACATTTCCAGTTCAGGTCTCAAGTCCATTTTATGGGTAGAAGCGACTGGGTTTTTAAGACCATTGCTTTCAATAGAGATGCCAGGTTCCAGTGGAACCTGGGAAATCCTTTAGAATTGCAACTCATTTCCACAGTACAGATATCAGTTTTCCTGAATCAGCTCTTAGGTATTATTAATTCTAACACTTCAGCAGCCTTTGAGTTTCATCAGAGGTAGCAACAGGATAAGGTTACATGGGAGAAGAAGAACTATACACTGCAGATTATGTACTTTTGATGGGAATCCAAGTTTACTTTCAGGAGAGACACAATTTCTAAGGTGATCTTATATGCAGTCAATCAATGTTTATATAGAAATAGGCATGGAGCCCATTACCATATATAAACAATGCCATTTCCAGAAGTGGAAAGTAGTGATTTTGCTGGTTCTTCCAGTAAAACAAATGAATAATCCTGCAAAGTCCTACAATTATCCAAATAGATCAATGGTACCTTGTGTTAGAGTTCACCACACAGAGAAATGGCTAACACATTGATTAAAAGGACAAAAGGTAAATGTTTATTAGGAACTACATTTAGGATAGGAAAGACGGAAAGATAGCATGCTACTATCTTGCTAGCTAGGAAGAGATCTTGCAACTAACTTCCGGGGAAAAGCAGGATATTAGACCCAAGAGTATCAAACTAAGGACAGACAAAAGGATGGATGGGTCGCTAACTTTACAACTCTCTCTAGCTGACCAGTTGAACACCCCATGCTGGGTTTTCATCTCAGTTCCTTTGTACATTGGATATTGCTACATCCAGCATCCTGTAGGGGGTTTAAGATAAGAACCATTTGGAGGGAATTTGTCATTGTCTGCATTTGCATAGCAATCCTGGACTTCCTTGGCAATCTCCCATTCAAGAACTAACTGGGGCTGACCCTACTTAGCTTCCAAGATCTGAGTTGTGACTTGACAACACTTTCCACCACTGACAACACTGAATTGCTTTTCAGGTACTCTTTAAAATCTCTAAAATGTAGTGCAGCCCTAAAATGTAGTGCAGTATTAACACTGAAATGGAAAGTGGTGTGATTTTGTTCTAACAAGGCTTTTGAAGTTCTTGGGCTGCCCCCAAAGCTGAATCCAGTGCCATTCCACCAATCAGCAGATGTTTCTGCTTTGTGATAAGAGTTATAAAATCCACCACTTTCAACATATGGGTCTTGTACAACCGTGATTTCTTCTTCTTCCTGCTCTTCCTCCTCTTTAGAATAATGGATAGCAAATTGTCATGGTAACCATAACAATCACTGCACTGAGTTTACATTGAATAAGCGGACAAGTGCAGATTGTGGCTGAATTGTCTTTGTACTGTTATAGTTGGGCACTGTTAGCAGAAAGAACTGTAGGCTGCTGAAGCCATTGTTCATAATAAAGCAGTTTGTGGCAAAGTTTACATAATAGTCTTCCTATAGCTATAGAATAACACTCTTGGTCTTCTTGGAACTGCAGAATCATAGGACCTGGGAGAACAAAGTTCAAATCCCCTCTCATCCCTAGTTTTGTTGGTTTGAAGTTTTCTTCCTTAATTTACCCAAGTTACAATTCTTTATAGAATTCGGATGTTTCCTGAGAGCGTTTTTACTAAACCACATACTACAGTGACTGCTTCATTTCACAAGGTTGAAGTTTGTGTGCAAAACCTCTTCCCAGCATCTGTAGACACAATACGCAGGCTAGCTGAAGAAAGATGGAGGTTGTCAGGAAAATAAGCAACATGTATATGCCTGTCTTACCACATGCCCTATTTTATAGCAAAAAAAAAAGATTTTGACTAGCAGTTGCTCATGCTTAAAAAAAATGTCTCCAAGAGGAAGAGTATTTTTTTTAAAAAATAAATCCCTGGAGGTATTCCAAGGAGGGCATTAAAGCTACCAGACATTGACAAACATGTGCAACTCCTACCCAGTTTCTCACTGCAACTTTATAAGTGCTAAAATTTAAATCTGATAAACAAAGCTAGCCTTTACCATGTAGTTTTCTTTACCAGTTGCTTATGTAGTAGTGCCATGACTTTTCTATGGGCCTTTTTGCATAGCCTAAATAATTTCTTCATGATCCCTTGTCAACCAAGGTATAGATTGTCCTGCATTCTCTGCTAGAGTTCATTCAAGCATTTTGAAGAACACTGACAAAAAGAGTGTTGAGACTTACACAAAAATATTCCCTCTGGCCCCTAATGTCCTGAAGATTAGCCGGTGTATGAAACTGAAGCCAAATTTACTCATACAAGAGTGCGGCGGGATAGTGTGATCTAATTGGGGGTGTGCATATGGAAAAGCTGAGCAAGAAAAACCCATTAAAAATCTCATAGGTATTTTTATTTCTTTTTTACCCCCTCCAAAAAAAGCTGTCAGTTGAAAGGAATTTTTCAAAGCAGATCCTGAATCATACAGAAAAAAAGTACATCATGATTTAGACCACTTTGGAACTGCCACCAATGATGCTACCTCCCAGCCCCTCATGGAGTTTGAAGGCAGCAGGATTTTTGGGGGTCCAGGTCTAATACAACTTTTGGGTTCAATACTTTTTTGAAAAATTCTGAGACTATTAAACTAGAACCCCAAAAATACCAATTAAAAATGGTGCACCCCTAGGTACAATACTGAGGTGGCAGAGTGGGCTACACCCTGGCCCCCTCTTGTCTGTCCACAACCAGTCACAGGGGGCAGGTAAAAATACCCAGAAAAATAGTGTCATGCCAGAAATGCAATGTACAGCAAATACCCAGAAGTGACATTTCATCATCCACATGACATTCTAGGGGGAAATACTATGGTTTTACCATAGAGTTTTGGTGACTTCTATAAACATCATGCCTGTGTAGTGTCATCACTTCTAAGTATTTAATCATAGTCTATGCCCTCTCCCTGTTCTAGCTGCACTACTTCAGATTACACATGAAACCTTATGGAGGTTGATGCAATACTGTTCTAATCTCAGAATTTTCCGCCACGGACACTCCAGTATCACACCGGCAGGAATTCTGCTGGTGGAAGGGTCTGAGGGGCGATACGCCTGCGAGCGTGCGAGCAGCCAGCAGGCGGTGATGCAGGAGAAAGCTGACTCTGCACGGGGCCGCCTCTTCCCTGTCCCTCTCCCACTTACCTCATCGCCGCCATCGCCCTGCTAGCTTCCTAAGCCCCGCCCACGCTGCCCTCACCGACCTCGAGTGCCGGAGGACAGCGAGGGAGGGTCTTAGGAGGCCAGCAGGGTGACGACAGCGACGAGGTATGTGGGAGAGGAATGGGGTAACTGGCGATGTTCAGCGGTGCTGCACAGCACCCAGCGCCCAGCGGGTACATGCTGTTTACTCAAAAACCTGCAGTTCGAAGGGGTGTTTTTGAGGGCGGCCTGACGCAGCCCTGGGGGAAGGGAAGGGGAGCCAGGTCAGCGCTGCTGCGTTTCAGCAGCGCCGCCTGTCGCGAAGCGACTCCCTGGGGCTGGCGTTTTTTAGATCCCCAGGCCGCGCCGTTTTTGGCCCACGTGCAGGAGAAGGCCTCTGAAAATGAAGGAAACCAAAAAAACCCTTTTATCCCTTTATCCTGAATGTGATAACAATTTATCCTTAAATTTGAAAACAATGTTAATGTTTAATTCTTAACAGTTTATATAAAGACACACAACACAAGTGACTAATGCATTTTGAATGGTAAAATATAAGTAGTAAATGTTTTTCATACTGTGTATTTGGTCAGCTCAAGAGACTGTTCTATTTTGTGTTGCATGATGTTATGGAAGTTTTTACCCATTAAAAACTCCACACAAGGATGGCTAGTAGCAAGCTAGGTTTATTGACATATCTGCAGTCATGGAGAGAGTAATACAGTGGTACCAACTCTCTGAAGTCTGAATCGCAGTACAGCTCATTTTAATGTGTTTCAGACACTTCTGGCCAATCCTGGCCGGCTGCCCACGCAGGCTCACAATCTTTATTGCTCACATGATTAGCACAATCAGAAAATACATTTGTAAAAGAATACATCATTTGACTTGGTTATGTATACATCATTTGACTTGGTTACGTATGGGGCTACATATATCTTCTGTCCAGTAAGCAATGCATAATCAGCAAGAAGCCTAACCAGTTGGGTGAACCATTTCCATATGCTTCAAACCCCTAGGTCAGTGCTCACGGTTGCCCTTTCACTCATAAGCAAGTATCTGCTGGTTCTTGCAAAATAGCAAACGCGGCAGTTCCAATAGCACTCAGTCACTGATTTCCTGAGTGCAACCACAAAATGTATTTTCAACTATGAATATTTCTTAACTGTGGTCTTGCAACAAGCATAAATTTATAATTTTTATTTCACATGACACTATGGCCCCTTCCACACATGCAAAATAATGCGTTTTCAAACCACTTTCACAACTGTTTGCAAGTGGATTTTGCTATTCCGCACAGCTTCAAAGAGCACTGAAAGCAGTTTGAAAGTGCATTATTCTGCATGTGCGGAATGACCCTATGTTTCCCATTGTATGTTGGGCTAAGGAAAGATTTATAACTGGATCTGTTTTCTATGATGAATGGGCCCTCTAGCACTTTGGCCACCTCAGTCCAAATTCCTTCCACAGGGCCCAGGAAAATACCAGACTTACATGCACTATGTTGCATTCATGGCTGTTATCAGTTAAACTTGAAATGGGTGCTCACTTCACTTGGCTATTCTTCTTCACATTTTATGTGGCAATGGCAGCTAACAGCAACAATGATCAATAGGCTCGATCGTTTTAAAGCTGGGTGTTTGCCTCTGGCATTGAAAAGGCACAGCTAGCCATTTCATCAAAGGGAGCCAGTTTCCCTCAGGTCATTATTAAATGATGAATTATTAATTCTTTGTTGTTCCAGGATTGATCTTAACTATACACAATGTGTACTTAGCTGCTTGGTGTAAGGAAACAACTCATGGGCCTTTCTTTCCTGTTGTCGTTCCTATCTGTGACCCCGATTATGGTACATCGGACTGATTAGCTGCAGCTTGCACCAAAACGTATCATAACAAGAAAGGATGAAAAGATCAAGTGAAAACTGGACAGACTTCTCTTGTGCCGCTTTGCAAATCAGCTAATCTTGAGAACATTCAGCTAATGGTAGCTGTGGGCATGACGGAAGGGGGGGAGGGGAGAGGTCTTTTTTAGAGTCAAATGTATCCTCAAGTTATGTGCAGTCCATTATTTCTCCTTCACTGTGTCCCTGTGAACCAGCTATGGTCATCAGGTCATCTGTTGGCTAGTTCACCACTTAGAGTGGCCAATCCAGCATCCACCAGAAACCAGATATTTTCCATTGTGGCTCTGTCTCTCTGAAATGGGCTATCTGAAGAGGTGTGTATGTGGGGGGGGGGGAAGAGAAGGGGGTTTCCTGTAGATGTTCAGGAGGTGGTTCAAGGCCTCCCCGTTTGCCAGGGATTTTTTTGGGTTAAAACAGCAGACATCTTTTAAGGAGGAGGGATGGAGAGATCTGGGGTTTGTGATCTTATTTTTGATTTTAACTGGAAAAAAATTCAACTATAATTATAAGCCACCTTAAATTATAGGGAAAGACAGGATTTAAAAAAAATGTTTGAACAGCATCCACCAGAAACCAGATATTTTCCATTGTGGCTCTGTCTTTCTGGAATGGGCTATCTGAAGAGGTGTGTTTGTGGGTGGGGGAGGGGGTTTCCTGTAGATGTTCACGAGGTGTTTCAAGGCCTCCCCGTTTGCCAGGGATTATTAGGGATTAAAACAGCAAACATCTTTTATGGGGGAGGGATGGAGAGATTTGGGAGTTGTGATCTTATTTTTTATTTTAACTGAAAAAAAATTTCAACTATAATTATAAGCCACCTTAAATTATAAGGAAAGGCAGGATTAAAAAAAATGTTTGAATAGATTATATTACACAAACACAAACATGCTGGTTGGCTTCACAGACAAACTCCATAGACAACTGGATCAGGACAGGTTTGGTTGCTGTTATTCCTTGATCTAACAGCAGCATTTGACATTGCTGATTATGACCTCATGACCCGCTGCCTTGCTGATTCTGGGTTACATGGGAAAGTCTTGCAGTGGCTAGTCTCATCCCTTCAAAATTGGGAACAGAGAGGCCCCTTCCACACACACAAAATAATGCGTTTTCAAACCACTTTCACAACTGTTTGCAAGCGAATTTTGCTATTCCGCACAGCTTCAAAGAGCACTGAAAGCAGTTTGAAAGTGCATTATTTTGCATGTGCGGAATGAGCCAGAGTAATGCTGGAGAAGAGGTGTCACCATAACATCCTTTGGTATGTGGAGTCCGTCAGGGGATGATCCTCTCCCTAATGTTATTTAACATCTACATGCAACCCCTTGCTCTGTTAAAATAAAAAAAAGTCTGATGTTTCAGCCTTGATTGCCATCAATATGCGGATAACATCCAGTTGTAATTGCTGATGGATGACCAGACAGATACCATCCCAAATACACTGGGCAAGTGTCTGGAGGCTGTGATGAAATGGTTGAAACAGAGTCGTCTGAAATGAAATTAATCAAAAATGGAGGTCCTGTGGCTGGGCCAGGGAGATCCTGGATTGGGACACCAGCTAACAACTGTCAAGAGACTGGAAGTCCAGGTCACAAACATAGCCAGAGTGGCATTTTCCCAACTTTGCCAGATTAATATGCGGAGGAAGAGGATCTGATCTTGCCAAAGTGATCATGCAATGGTCACTTCCAGATGATACTACTGTAGCCCCTCTATGGAGGGCTATCCGTGACACTGCTCTGGAAACTTCAGCTGGACCAGAATGCAACAGTGAGGGTCTTTATAGGGATGCCATTGAGATTGCACATACAACAAATGCTTCACCAGCTGCACTGGCTTCTAGCTGAATACCGAATAAGGTTCAAGGTTTTGGTTCTAACCTTCAAATCCCGAAATTAACTGGGACCACCTCTTCCAATAAATTATGCTCAACTGAAAGTAATCAATTGTGGTCCCCTGACCCTGGAGACATCTGTCATCCTCAACCAAAGTGAGATCCTCCATGGCTCAGGCCCCAGCTTTATGAGACTCTCTATAAAGTGAGACCTGGGCCCTGAGAGACCTGACCCAATTCTGCAGGGCCTGCAAGACAGAGACATTCTGCCAATGGTTAAGGCAGCAGTTGTTGAATCTTATCTACATGATGTTCTTTTTCACTTTTTCAGGGGTTTTTTTTGTTTTATGATTTTGTCTTCCTTCACTGTTTTCCTCCCTCTCTGATTGGTTATCCTATTTGGCATTTAAACTGATAGGCACCAATTGGCATTTTAAAATTAAGGGGTTGTTTTAATTATATTATAATAGGTATATTATGTACCTTTAACTGATGACATATTTTTTAAATTGTTAGCCACCCCAAGCCTGACAATAGTCAAGAAAGGACAGGATATAAATCTGATAAAATAAAAGAATATCAAGACTGGTTGCAATATTTTGATCTTGCCCTAGAAAGTACTAGGGATATTATTAAATTTTGCCAACAACTTATCTTGATTTGAAAATCCCCATTTCTGACATGGGTTCCTACAATTTGAAACAAAACTGTAATCACCATCTTTCCTATTTATACTGAGGACACTTGATAGTTATTGCCATTAAAACTGAGGTCTGTTTTGGGGTCTGTTCCATGTAAATGACATAAAAATAGTGAAAAACTGCCATAAAATGGATGTTGACCTGGAACATTGGAGAAAACGAGATGGAGGAAACAAAAAGACTCACAAAATAACATGTAAAAATAAACAGTATTACTAAGAAGGGCATATTTTTATATCTCATCTTGGTGTGTAATATGAAATCATGCCACTTGTATGCTTTGATATATAAAAAAGCAAGCAATCAAATAGATTTTGGGAAACTATAGCCAGCATCCATATTACCTGGCTGCTTTCTAGATGGACACCCATGACTACCAGTTCTTCTCTGCCCAGCCAGTGTTCCCTGACATACAGTTTTATTCTAGGCTAGACACAATCAGTTGCATTATCCTCAGAAAACTAGTGTCCACAATATTCTCATGGGTTATGATGCCAGATCCATGAGTTATAAAAAAATTGGGAACAACTCTCTACAATTGTGAATGGAAGGGTGAATTATAGTGATAACAGAAGGGGAGGGAGAAAGGCCCAAGCAAGACATTTAGTTTTCTAAAGCTTTTCAGTGATTGATGAGATCCGTCCCTCCTCCTACCTGTGAGATTTATATTTAAGTTCTGAAGGTTATTTTCTGCACTGGAAAATTTGCCACATCACATTCTTTGTGGGGTTAGATGCCGGCTCTTCATGGTGCTAATGAGATATGTCAAATCTAAAAATACCAGAAAATATTCCCACATACATAATAAATCTTTTCCTACCAAATCTTTTCAAGTTTGTCTATGCTAACACCCGCACAAAGTTGTAGTCGTTTTATTTACCATGGCAACATGAAATACTAGATGCTTAGCACAAATTGCTGTCTAGTTTGTGGTTCCCAAACACAGCTTCTTTAAGTGCTCTTATTCAAACACTGGTTGGCGAATATACAAAAGGAAGAAATGCATGTTTTTATACAGGTACCACATGCAAAATCCCTAACAGCCAACTGCAGAATCATAGATGGAGAAGGCAGTTCCCAGAAGACAAGCTCATCCACCATCCTTCATTTGGTTAATACATTTTTTTTTCTTCTGCCAGGCATTGTCTCACCAGCTGGGAATCCAGACCTATTTTTCTGTCGCAAATATGTCACTGCAGGTGGCTGGAAGGTGGCTAGGAAAAAAAGTTTCAAAGGAAAAGCAGTTGTGAGGAATCCTGTTGTAAACCAGAGCTGAGAATTGACCCATTGCATACCAATTGGTTAAGAAGTTTCAGGTAATAGGGCAGAGAGATACCAAGTCAGAACTCATTAAGTAACAATTGAAACTGGAAGATGTTAGGTTAGTTACAACTACTCTTTCTAAGCCCTTTTAGGATTGTACTATAAAGTTTGTACTCTGAGCCAAGTTATTACAGTCTATTGACATAACCAGTATATACAAATACAGTGAAAAGCATAAAAACTACTAACTCATATGCAATTAATGTTCCAATTCAAGAGGGGATGGGGAGGAATTCACCTATGGAGGTGGTGTGGGCCACACCAGATTTGTTTTCCCTGGGACACTTATCCTGGTGGAGGGGAAAATTCACTGGTGGGCAACCACTGCAGCCCTTCACTGCAGCCAAACATGGTACAGAGTGTGGATGTTCTGGAGGCATGGCTGGGAGTGGAGCCAACACTTATCAGCTTCCACCCAACCTTTGTCTGTTGGAACAGTCATGCTTGAGGCTTGGACTTAAGCCACCATTTTGGCATAAGTTCATAGAACCCAGTGGAGGGCTTCTCCATGGCAAGGAAGCTTTTTTTGTTGTTGTTTTTTGCCTCCCTGCACCTTCAAGAAGTCCGCTGCCAGGACCCCTGGTTTGGGCTGCCCATGTAGGACTCGTATTTGTTGATCTGTATACTACCCCCCAGTCCCAGTAATTAATACATGAATGCTATTGTTCAATAAATCTAGCAGAAATTAGTCCACTCTCTTAGACTTAGATGTAGTGGATTGATTATCCCCCGCAGCAGTATAATTACACATTTCATTGGGCCACAAAATCTTGATGTCTCGATCAAAATCAAGATTATTTGACATATTACCAATCAGCAGGATCACATGTGCACCCTCTTAAAAAAATAACTCACAAAACTGAATCTTAAAGCACAATCATACGTAAAATCACATCAAGACTGCCCCCCTTTTTTGGTAGTGATTGTCATCCAATTGTGGAAAATAGTATAGACAAGTGATTGTAACAAATTGCGAGCAATTTAAATTATTTTTGTTAACACATGTTTAAAATAGTTAGATTTGATTCTAGTAGCACCATAGAAAACAAGATTTCCAGGGTATAAAGTTTCAAGGAACTGACATGAATGGCCCAGGCTAGTCTGAACTCATTGGACCTTAGAAGCTAAGCAGGATTCACTCTGGTTGGTATTCACTCTGGATGGGAAACAACTATGGAAGTCCAGAATCACTACTCAGCTTTAAAAGGGGCTTGGACAGATTTATGGAGGAGAAGTCAATCTCTGGCTACCAATCTTGATCCTTCTTGATCTGAGGTTGCAAATGCCTTAGCAGACCAGGTGCTCGGGAACAGCAGCAGCAGAAGGCCATTGCTTTCACATCCTGCACGTGAGCTCCCAAAGGCACCTGGTGGGCCACTGCGAGTAGCAGAGTGCTGGACTAGATGGACTCTTGTCCAATCCAGCAGGCTAGTTCTTATGTTCTTATGTTCTTATGTTCTTATGTTCTTATGGTGTTGCCATAATTAGTCTGGACTTAGCGGTGCATTCCACTTCCAAATTTTAAAGACTCAAAGCTTCCTTCATCAGTTTAGTATCTGATGAAGGGAGTTTTCATTTTCAAAACCTTGTTGGTCTCTATGGTGCTACTAGAACTGAACCTATCCATTTGACTGTACCAATGTGGCTACCCACTACGGGTGGCCACTTTTGCGGGGAGGGGAATTTTTCAGATTCAGCTTTAAAAGACCATAATTTTTTCAGAAAAGCCAGAAAAGCCAGTATCCCATATCATTTTAAAATGTTTTTTAAAGTCACCCCCCACCCAAATACTAGCCTCACACAACTGAATGAAGGGACTGACTGAGCTCACCCCTGCATTCACTGTATGGGGCTGCCTTGCTGCTTGCAAAGACAGAACTGGTTTTTCAGCACTAGGCTAGTTGGCTCTGCTGAATTGCCTGAGTTTTTATGGGGGGATGGGGAAAAAAGGGGGGGAAGCCAAAACAGCTTTTAAATGGTTTTTTTTCTACTTGGCTTTACCAAATAGCCAGTCCTACTATCCACCTGAAACATTTTTAAATGTATATTTTAGCATACCTTTATTAAATCTGAACAACCGCACATACATTTGGGATTCATAACAGTACACAAAAGATCAGTGTTTGACTGTAATGCAGAGCATAGGAATGAAGAGAAGAAGAAGAAGAAGAAGAGTTTGGATTTATATCCCCCCTTTCTCTCCTGCAGGAGACTCAAAGGGGCTTACAATCTCCTTGCCCTTCCCCCCTCACAACAAACACCCTGTGAGGTGGGTGGGGCTGAGAGAGCTCCAAGAAGCTGTGACTAGCCCAAGGTCACCCAGCTGGCGTGTGTGGGAGTGCATGGGCTAATCTGAATTCCCCAGATAAGCCTCCACAGCTCAGGCGGAAGAGCTGGGAATCAAACCCGGTTCCTCCAGATTAGATACACGAGCTCTTAACCTCCTACGCCACTGCTGCTCCTGAAGCTGGACTAATGAAGCTGGACTAATGACGCTTTTAAAAGCAAAGCTTCATCCACAGATATATGATGTGGATGGGAATAGCAGGGAGACTGAATCCATCTCTTGCTTTCCTTCCTGAGCAGTTGGACAGCAGGATTTTCAAATTATAGAACTTTAGGCCCCTTCCGCACATGCATAATAATGCGTTTTCAAACCACTTTCACAACTGTTTGCAAGTGGATTTTGCCATTCCGCACAGCTTCAAAGAGCACTGAAAGCAGTTTGAAAGTGCATTATTCTGCATGTGCAGAATGAGCCTTAGTGTGCCTGATCCTGGCTGGTGCTGTGGACAGTGGGACAGCATATCCTCTTGTTTCACATACCATTCCAACCCAGACAAAAAATACTTCTATAAGAAGTTGCTTCTATGTGCATAATATCCAGCCTCATACAGTCATCAGGTAATATTTTCCCTTTCTGTCCAATAAATGAATCTAGAAAATACTGTATAAGTGTCCAGTCATTTCTAGTTAAGTAAGCCTGCAACCACCAAAGCCAAGCTTCAGGCAGATGCTGATTCTTTCCCCTACAGCTTGATAAAGATGTGGCACCTTTGTCTGCTCATTCTCAATCACAGCCAGCAAGATTTCAAAGAACCAAATCCACCTCTCAGCACTGCCAGAATGGTTGCCAGGCAGTGCCAGGCAACCAATGGAAGGGTTATGGAGGGCAGCAACTTGGGAGAAAAATTAAAAAGAAAAATAAGACATTGTCTACTTACAGGAAGTTCTTACCATACTTTTCCTGGCAATTCCTAGAGCTACCTGAAAGTGGTAAAGTGTAGCTCTAGGAACTGTGGGTAATCTTACACATTGGGGTGTTGTGTGGTTTTCGGACTGTATGGTCGTGTTCTACTAGCATTTTCTCCTGACATTTTGCCTGCATCTGTGGCTGACATCTTCACAGGATCCACTGAATCAATCAGACTATGATCCCCTAAATATGCCAGCCACAGATGCAGGCAAAATGTCAGGAGAAAATGCTACTAGAACATGGCCATACAGTCTGGAAACCACACAACACCCCAGTGATTCCGGTCGTGAAATCTTTGACTGTCTTACATATTGGTTGACAAAGGTTTATTGAGCATACTTTTGTTGAAGTCATCTGGCAAGCATAGCCTCATTTGCTATTTTGGGTTCTGCAAACTGGGCCAGTGAATCTGCAAACCAGAAGCAGTGATGTGGAGGGGAGGGAGATATCACATAGTGACAGGGAGGGGAGGAGCTTGAACTGGAGACCAGAGGAGACAGGAGAAAATATCTGGATGCCCTGATCAAGTTAGAGCACTTCTGGGGAGTAAAGCCCTAGAACAGGGGTAGGGAACCTGCGGCTCTCCAGATGTTCAGGAACTACAATTCCCATCAGCCCCTACCAGCATGGCCAATTGGCCATGCTGACAGAGTGGGGGGGGGGGTGGGGGGGGGGGGGGGTGGGGGGGGGGGGGGGTGGGGGGGGGGGGGGGTGGGGGGGGGGGGGGGTGGGGGGGGGGGGGGGTGGGGGGGGGGGGGGGTGGGGGGGGGGGGGGGTGGGGGGGGGGGGGGGTGGGGGGGGGGGGGGGTGGGGGGGGGGGGGGGTGGGGGGGGGGGGGGGTGGGGGGGGGGGGGGGTGGGGGGGGGGGGGGGTGGGGGGGGGGGGGGGTGGGGGGGGGGGGGGGTGGGGGGGGGGGGGGGTGGGGGGGGGGGGGGGTGGGGGGGGGGGGGGGTGGGGGGGGGGGGGGGTGGGGGGGGGGGGGGGTGGGGGGGGGGGGGGGTGGGGGGGGGGGGGGGTGGGGGGGGGGGGGGGTGGGGGGGGGGGGGGGTGGGGGGGGGGGGGGGTGGGGGGGGGGGGGGGTGGGGGGGGGGGGGGGTGGGGGGGGGGGGGGGTGGGGGGGGGGGGGGGTGGGGGGGGGGGGGGGTGGGGGGGGGGGGGGGTGGGGGGGGGGGGGGGTGGGGGGGGGGGGGGGTGGGGGGGGGGGGGGGTGGGGGGGGGGGGGGGTGGGGGGGGGGGGGGGTGGGGGGGGGGGGGGGTGGGGGGGGGGGGGGGTGGGGGGGGGGGGGGGTGGGGGGGGGGGGGGGTGGGGGGGGGGGGGGGTGGGGGGGGGGGGGGGTGGGGGGGGGGGGGGGTGGGGGGGGGGGGGGGTGGGGGGGGGGGGGGGTGGGGGGGGGGGGGGGTGGGGGGGGGGGGGGGTGGGGGGGGGGGGGGGTGGGGGGGGGGGGGGGTGGGGGGGGGGGGGGGTGGGGGGGGGGGGGGGTGGGGGGGGGGGGGGGTGGGGGGGGGGGGGGGTGGGGGGGGGGGGGGGTGGGGGGGGGGGGGGGTGGGGGGGGGGGGGGGTGGGGGGGGGGGGGGGTGGGGGGGGGGGGGGGTGGGGGGGGGGGGGGGTGGGGGGGGGGGGGGGTGGGGGGGGGGGGGGGTGGGGGGGGGGGGGGGTGGGGGGGGGGGGGGGTGGGGGGGGGGGGGGGTGGGGGGGGGGGGGGGTGGGGGGGGGGGGGGGTGGGGGGGGGGGGGGGTGGGGGGGGGGGGGGGTGGGGGGGGGGGGGGGTGGGGGGGGGGGGGGGTGGGGGGGGGGGGGGGTGGGGGGGGGGGGGGGTGGGGGGGGGGGGGGGTGGGGGGGGGGGGGGGTGGGGGGGGGGGGGGGTGGGGGGGGGGGGGGGTGGGGGGGGGGGGGGGTGGGGGGGGGGGGGGGTGGGGGGGGGGGGGGGTGGGGGGGGGGGGGGGTGGGGGGGGGGGGGGGTGGGGGGGGGGGGGGGTGGGGGGGGGGGGGGGTGGGGGGGGGGGGGGGTGGGGGGGGGGGGGGGTGGGGGGGGGGGGGGGTGGGGGGGGGGGGGGGTGGGGGGGGGGGGGGGTGGGGGGGGGGGGGGGTGGGGGGGGGGGGGGGTGGGGGGGGGGGGGGGTGGGGGGGGGGGGGGGTGGGGGGGGGGGGGGGTGGGGGGGGGGGGGGGTGGGGGGGGGGGGGGGTGGGGGGGGGGGGGGGTGGGGGGGGGGGGGGGTGGGGGGGGGGGGGGGTGGGGGGGGGGGGGGGTGGGGGGGGGGGGGGGTGGGGGGGGGGGGGGGTGGGGGGGGGGGGGGGTGGGGGGGGGGGGGGGTGGGGGGGGGGGGGGGTGGGGGGGGGGGGGGGTGGGGGGGGGGGGGGGTGGGGGGGGGGGGGGGTGGGGGGGGGGGGGGGTGGGGGGGGGGGGGGGTGGGGGGGGGGGGGGGTGGGGGGGGGGGGGGGTGGGGGGGGGGGGGGGTGGGGGGGGGGGGGGGTGGGGGGGGGGGGGGGTGGGGGGGGGGGGGGGTGGGGGGGGGGGGGGGTGGGGGGGGGGGGGGGTGGGGGGGGGGGGGGGTGGGGGGGGGGGGGGGTGGGGGGGGGGGGGGGTGGGGGGGGGGGGGGGTGGGGGGGGGGGGGGGTGGGGGGGGGGGGGGGTGGGGGGGGGGGGGGGTGGGGGGGGGGGGGGGTGGGGGGGGGGGGGGGTGGGGGGGGGGGGGGGTGGGGGGGGGGGGGGGTGGGGGGGGGGGGGGGTGGGGGGGGGGGGGGGTGGGGGGGGGGGGGGGTGGGGGGGGGGGGGGGTGGGGGGGGGGGGGGGTGGGGGGGGGGGGGGGTGGGGGGGGGGGGGGGTGGGGGGGGGGGGGGGTGGGGGGGGGGGGGGGTGGGGGGGGGGGGGGGTGGGGGGGGGGGGGGGTGGGGGGGGGGGGGGGTGGGGGGGGGGGGGGGTGGGGGGGGGGGGGGGTGGGGGGGGGGGGGGGTGGGGGGGGGGGGGGGTGGGGGGGGGGGGGGGTGGGGGGGGGGGGGGGTGGGGGGGGGGGGGGGTGGGGGGGGGGGGGGGTGGGGGGGGGGGGGGGTGGGGGGGGGGGGGGGTGGGGGGGGGGGGGGGTGGGGGGGGGGGGGGGTGGGGGGGGGGGGGGGTGGGGGGGGGGGGGGGTGGGGGGGGGGGGGGGTGGGGGGGGGGGGGGGTGGGGGGGGGGGGGGGTGGGGGGGGGGGGGGGTGGGGGGGGGGGGGGGTGGGGGGGGGGGGGGGTGGGGGGGGGGGGGGGTGGGGGGGGGGGGGGGTGGGGGGGGGGGGGGGTGGGGGGGGGGGGGGGTGGGGGGGGGGGGGGGTGGGGGGGGGGGGGGGTGGGGGGGGGGGGGGGTGGGGGGGGGGGGGGGTGGGGGGGGGGGGGGGTGGGGGGGGGGGGGGGTGGGGGGGGGGGGGGGTGGGGGGGGGGGGGGGTGGGGGGGGGGGGGGGTGGGGGGGGGGGGGGGTGGGGGGGGGGGGGGGTGGGGGGGGGGGGGGGTGGGGGGGGGGGGGGGTGGGGGGGGGGGGGGGTGGGGGGGGGGGGGGGTGGGGGGGGGGGGGGGTGGGGGGGGGGGGGGGTGGGGGGGGGGGGGGGTGGGGGGGGGGGGGGGTGGGGGGGGGGGGGGGTGGGGGGGGGGGGGGGTGGGGGGGGGGGGGGGTGGGGGGGGGGGGGGGTGGGGGGGGGGGGGGGTGGGGGGGGGGGGGGGTGGGGGGGGGGGGGGGTGGGGGGGGGGGGGGGTGGGGGGGGGGGGGGGTGGGGGGGGGGGGGGGTGGGGGGGGGGGGGGGTGGGGGGGGGGGGGGGTGGGGGGGGGGGGGGGTGGGGGGGGGGGGGGGTGGGGGGGGGGGGGGGTGGGGGGGGGGGGGGGTGGGGGGGGGGGGGGGTGGGGGGGGGGGGGGGTGGGGGGGGGGGGGGGTGGGGGGGGGGGGGGGTGGGGGGGGGGGGGGGTGGGGGGGGGGGGGGGTGGGGGGGGGGGGGGGTGGGGGGGGGGGGGGGTGGGGGGGGGGGGGGGTGGGGGGGGGGGGGGGTGGGGGGGGGGGGGGGTGGGGGGGGGGGGGGGTGGGGGGGGGGGGGGGTGGGGGGGGGGGGGGGTGGGGGGGGGGGGGGGTGGGGGGGGGGGGGGGTGGGGGGGGGGGGGGGTGGGGGGGGGGGGGGGTGGGGGGGGGGGGGGGTGGGGGGGGGGGGGGGTGGGGGGGGGGGGGGGTGGGGGGGGGGGGGGGTGGGGGGGGGGGGGGGTGGGGGGGGGGGGGGGTGGGGGGGGGGGGGGGTGGGGGGGGGGGGGGGTGGGGGGGGGGGGGGGTGGGGGGGGGGGGGGGTGGGGGGGGGGGGGGGTGGGGGGGGGGGGGGGTGGGGGGGGGGGGGGGTGGGGGGGGGGGGGGGTGGGGGGGGGGGGGGGTGGGGGGGGGGGGGGGTGGGGGGGGGGGGGGGTGGGGGGGGGGGGGGGTGGGGGGGGGGGGGGGTGGGGGGGGGGGGGGGTGGGGGGGGGGGGGGGTGGGGGGGGGGGGGGGTGGGGGGGGGGGGGGGTGGGGGGGGGGGGGGGTGGGGGGGGGGGGGGGTGGGGGGGGGGGGGGGTGGGGGGGGGGGGGGGTGGGGGGGGGGGGGGGTGGGGGGGGGGGGGGGTGGGGGGGGGGGGGGGTGGGGGGGGGGGGGGGTGGGGGGGGGGGGGGGTGGGGGGGGGGGGGGGTGGGGGGGGGGGGGGGTGGGGGGGGGGGGGGGTGGGGGGGGGGGGGGGTGGGGGGGGGGGGGGGTGGGGGGGGGGGGGGGTGGGGGGGGGGGGGGGTGGGGGGGGGGGGGGGTGGGGGGGGGGGGGGGTGGGGGGGGGGGGGGGTGGGGGGGGGGGGGGGTGGGGGGGGGGGGGGGTGGGGGGGGGGGGGGGTGGGGGGGGGGGGGGGTGGGGGGGGGGGGGGGTGGGGGGGGGGGGGGGTGGGGGGGGGGGGGGGTGGGGGGGGGGGGGGGTGGGGGGGGGGGGGGGTGGGGGGGGGGGGGGGTGGGGGGGGGGGGGGGTGGGGGGGGGGGGGGGTGGGGGGGGGGGGGGGTGGGGGGGGGGGGGGGTGGGGGGGGGGGGGGGTGGGGGGGGGGGGGGGTGGGGGGGGGGGGGGGTGGGGGGGGGGGGGGGTGGGGGGGGGGGGGGGTGGGGGGGGGGGGGGGTGGGGGGGGGGGGGGGTGGGGGGGGGGGGGGGTGGGGGGGGGGGGGGGTGGGGGGGGGGGGGGGTGGGGGGGGGGGGGGGTGGGGGGGGGGGGGGGTGGGGGGGGGGGGGGGTGGGGGGGGGGGGGGGTGGGGGGGGGGGGGGGTGGGGGGGGGGGGGGGTGGGGGGGGGGGGGGGTGGGGGGGGGGGGGGGTGGGGGGGGGGGGGGGTGGGGGGGGGGGGGGGTGGGGGGGGGGGGGGGTGGGGGGGGGGGGGGGTGGGGGGGGGGGGGGGTGGGGGGGGGGGGGGGTGGGGGGGGGGGGGGGTGGGGGGGGGGGGGGGTGGGGGGGGGGGGGGGTGGGGGGGGGGGGGGGTGGGGGGGGGGGGGGGTGGGGGGGGGGGGGGGTGGGGGGGGGGGGGGGTGGGGGGGGGGGGGGGTGGGGGGGGGGGGGGGTGGGGGGGGGGGGGGGTGGGGGGGGGGGGGGGTGGGGGGGGGGGGGGGTGGGGGGGGGGGGGGGTGGGGGGGGGGGGGGGTGGGGGGGGGGGGGGGTGGGGGGGGGGGGGGGTGGGGGGGGGGGGGGGTGGGGGGGGGGGGGGGTGGGGGGGGGGGGGGGTGGGGGGGGGGGGGGGTGGGGGGGGGGGGGGGTGGGGGGGGGGGGGGGTGGGGGGGGGGGGGGGTGGGGGGGGGGGGGGGTGGGGGGGGGGGGGGGTGGGGGGGGGGGGGGGTGGGGGGGGGGGGGGGTGGGGGGGGGGGGGGGTGGGGGGGGGGGGGGGTGGGGGGGGGGGGGGGTGGGGGGGGGGGGGGGTGGGGGGGGGGGGGGGTGGGGGGGGGGGGGGGTGGGGGGGGGGGGGGGTGGGGGGGGGGGGGGGTGGGGGGGGGGGGGGGTGGGGGGGGGGGGGGGTGGGGGGGGGGGGGGGTGGGGGGGGGGGGGGGTGGGGGGGGGGGGGGGTGGGGGGGGGGGGGGGTGGGGGGGGGGGGGGGTGGGGGGGGGGGGGGGTGGGGGGGGGGGGGGGTGGGGGGGGGGGGGGGTGGGGGGGGGGGGGGGTGGGGGGGGGGGGGGGTGGGGGGGGGGGGGGGTGGGGGGGGGGGGGGGTGGGGGGGGGGGGGGGTGGGGGGGGGGGGGGGTGGGGGGGGGGGGGGGTGGGGGGGGGGGGGGGTGGGGGGGGGGGGGGGTGGGGGGGGGGGGGGGTGGGGGGGGGGGGGGGTGGGGGGGGGGGGGGGTGGGGGGGGGGGGGGGTGGGGGGGGGGGGGGGTGGGGGGGGGGGGGGGTGGGGGGGGGGGGGGGTGGGGGGGGGGGGGGGTGGGGGGGGGGGGGGGTGGGGGGGGGGGGGGGTGGGGGGGGGGGGGGGTGGGGGGGGGGGGGGGTGGGGGGGGGGGGGGGTGGGGGGGGGGGGGGGTGGGGGGGGGGGGGGGTGGGGGGGGGGGGGGGTGGGGGGGGGGGGGGGTGGGGGGGGGGGGGGGTGGGGGGGGGGGGGGGTGGGGGGGGGGGGGGGTGGGGGGGGGGGGGGGTGGGGGGGGGGGGGGGTGGGGGGGGGGGGGGGTGGGGGGGGGGGGGGGTGGGGGGGGGGGGGGGTGGGGGGGGGGGGGGGTGGGGGGGGGGGGGGGTGGGGGGGGGGGGGGGTGGGGGGGGGGGGGGGTGGGGGGGGGGGGGGGTGGGGGGGGGGGGGGGTGGGGGGGGGGGGGGGTGGGGGGGGGGGGGGGTGGGGGGGGGGGGGGGTGGGGGGGGGGGGGGGTGGGGGGGGGGGGGGGTGGGGGGGGGGGGGGGTGGGGGGGGGGGGGGGTGGGGGGGGGGGGGGGTGGGGGGGGGGGGGGGTGGGGGGGGGGGGGGGTGGGGGGGGGGGGGGGTGGGGGGGGGGGGGGGTGGGGGGGGGGGGGGGTGGGGGGGGGGGGGGGTGGGGGGGGGGGGGGGTGGGGGGGGGGGGGGGTGGGGGGGGGGGGGGGTGGGGGGGGGGGGGGGTGGGGGGGGGGGGGGGTGGGGGGGGGGGGGGGTGGGGGGGGGGGGGGGTGGGGGGGGGGGGGGGTGGGGGGGGGGGGGGGTGGGGGGGGGGGGGGGTGGGGGGGGGGGGGGGTGGGGGGGGGGGGGGGTGGGGGGGGGGGGGGGTGGGGGGGGGGGGGGGTGGGGGGGGGGGGGGGTGGGGGGGGGGGGGGGTGGGGGGGGGGGGGGGTGGGGGGGGGGGGGGGTGGGGGGGGGGGGGGGTGGGGGGGGGGGGGGGTGGGGGGGGGGGGGGGTGGGGGGGGGGGGGGGTGGGGGGGGGGGGGGGTGGGGGGGGGGGGGGGTGGGGGGGGGGGGGGGTGGGGGGGGGGGGGGGTGGGGGGGGGGGGGGGTGGGGGGGGGGGGGGGTGGGGGGGGGGGGGGGTGGGGGGGGGGGGGGGTGGGGGGGGGGGGGGGTGGGGGGGGGGGGGGGTGGGGGGGGGGGGGGGTGGGGGGGGGGGGGGGTGGGGGGGGGGGGGGGTGGGGGGGGGGGGGGGTGGGGGGGGGGGGGGGTGGGGGGGGGGGGGGGTGGGGGGGGGGGGGGGTGGGGGGGGGGGGGGGTGGGGGGGGGGGGGGGTGGGGGGGGGGGGGGGTGGGGGGGGGGGGGGGTGGGGGGGGGGGGGGGTGGGGGGGGGGGGGGGTGGGGGGGGGGGGGGGTGGGGGGGGGGGGGGGTGGGGGGGGGGGGGGGTGGGGGGGGGGGGGGGTGGGGGGGGGGGGGGGTGGGGGGGGGGGGGGGTGGGGGGGGGGGGGGGTGGGGGGGGGGGGGGGTGGGGGGGGGGGGGGGTGGGGGGGGGGGGGGGTGGGGGGGGGGGGGGGTGGGGGGGGGGGGGGGTGGGGGGGGGGGGGGGTGGGGGGGGGGGGGGGTGGGGGGGGGGGGGGGTGGGGGGGGGGGGGGGTGGGGGGGGGGGGGGGTGGGGGGGGGGGGGGGTGGGGGGGGGGGGGGGTGGGGGGGGGGGGGGGTGGGGGGGGGGGGGGGTGGGGGGGGGGGGGGGTGGGGGGGGGGGGGGGTGGGGGGGGGGGGGGGTGGGGGGGGGGGGGGGTGGGGGGGGGGGGGGGTGGGGGGGGGGGGGGGTGGGGGGGGGGGGGGGTGGGGGGGGGGGGGGGTGGGGGGGGGGGGGGGTGGGGGGGGGGGGGGGTGGGGGGGGGGGGGGGTGGGGGGGGGGGGGGGTGGGGGGGGGGGGGGGTGGGGGGGGGGGGGGGTGGGGGGGGGGGGGGGTGGGGGGGGGGGGGGGTGGGGGGGGGGGGGGGTGGGGGGGGGGGGGGGTGGGGGGGGGGGGGGGTGGGGGGGGGGGGGGGTGGGGGGGGGGGGGGGTGGGGGGGGGGGGGGGTGGGGGGGGGGGGGGGTGGGGGGGGGGGGGGGTGGGGGGGGGGGGGGGTGGGGGGGGGGGGGGGTGGGGGGGGGGGGGGGTGGGGGGGGGGGGGGGTGGGGGGGGGGGGGGGTGGGGGGGGGGGGGGGTGGGGGGGGGGGGGGGTGGGGGGGGGGGGGGGTGGGGGGGGGGGGGGGTGGGGGGGGGGGGGGGTGGGGGGGGGGGGGGGTGGGGGGGGGGGGGGGTGGGGGGGGGGGGGGGTGGGGGGGGGGGGGGGTGGGGGGGGGGGGGGGTGGGGGGGGGGGGGGGTGGGGGGGGGGGGGGGTGGGGGGGGGGGGGGGTGGGGGGGGGGGGGGGTGGGGGGGGGGGGGGGTGGGGGGGGGGGGGGGTGGGGGGGGGGGGGGGTGGGGGGGGGGGGGGGTGGGGGGGGGGGGGGGTGGGGGGGGGGGGGGGTGGGGGGGGGGGGGGGTGGGGGGGGGGGGGGGTGGGGGGGGGGGGGGGTGGGGGGGGGGGGGGGTGGGGGGGGGGGGGGGTGGGGGGGGGGGGGGGTGGGGGGGGGGGGGGGTGGGGGGGGGGGGGGGTGGGGGGGGGGGGGGGTGGGGGGGGGGGGGGGTGGGGGGGGGGGGGGGTGGGGGGGGGGGGGGGTGGGGGGGGGGGGGGGTGGGGGGGGGGGGGGGTGGGGGGGGGGGGGGGTGGGGGGGGGGGGGGGTGGGGGGGGGGGGGGGTGGGGGGGGGGGGGGGTGGGGGGGGGGGGGGGTGGGGGGGGGGGGGGGTGGGGGGGGGGGGGGGTGGGGGGGGGGGGGGGTGGGGGGGGGGGGGGGTGGGGGGGGGGGGGGGTGGGGGGGGGGGGGGGTGGGGGGGGGGGGGGGTGGGGGGGGGGGGGGGTGGGGGGGGGGGGGGGTGGGGGGGGGGGGGGGTGGGGGGGGGGGGGGGTGGGGGGGGGGGGGGGTGGGGGGGGGGGGGGGTGGGGGGGGGGGGGGGTGGGGGGGGGGGGGGGTGGGGGGGGGGGGGGGTGGGGGGGGGGGGGGGTGGGGGGGGGGGGGGGTGGGGGGGGGGGGGGGTGGGGGGGGGGGGGGGTGGGGGGGGGGGGGGGTGGGGGGGGGGGGGGGTGGGGGGGGGGGGGGGTGGGGGGGGGGGGGGGTGGGGGGGGGGGGGGGTGGGGGGGGGGGGGGGTGGGGGGGGGGGGGGGTGGGGGGGGGGGGGGGTGGGGGGGGGGGGGGGTGGGGGGGGGGGGGGGTGGGGGGGGGGGGGGGTGGGGGGGGGGGGGGGTGGGGGGGGGGGGGGGTGGGGGGGGGGGGGGGTGGGGGGGGGGGGGGGTGGGGGGGGGGGGGGGTGGGGGGGGGGGGGGGTGGGGGGGGGGGGGGGTGGGGGGGGGGGGGGGTGGGGGGGGGGGGGGGTGGGGGGGGGGGGGGGTGGGGGGGGGGGGGGGTGGGGGGGGGGGGGGGTGGGGGGGGGGGGGGGTGGGGGGGGGGGGGGGTGGGGGGGGGGGGGGGTGGGGGGGGGGGGGGGTGGGGGGGGGGGGGGGTGGGGGGGGGGGGGGGTGGGGGGGGGGGGGGGTGGGGGGGGGGGGGGGTGGGGGGGGGGGGGGGTGGGGGGGGGGGGGGGTGGGGGGGGGGGGGGGTGGGGGGGGGGGGGGGTGGGGGGGGGGGGGGGTGGGGGGGGGGGGGGGTGGGGGGGGGGGGGGGTGGGGGGGGGGGGGGGTGGGGGGGGGGGGGGGTGGGGGGGGGGGGGGGTGGGGGGGGGGGGGGGTGGGGGGGGGGGGGGGTGGGGGGGGGGGGGGGTGGGGGGGGGGGGGGGTGGGGGGGGGGGGGGGTGGGGGGGGGGGGGGGTGGGGGGGGGGGGGGGTGGGGGGGGGGGGGGGTGGGGGGGGGGGGGGGTGGGGGGGGGGGGGGGTGGGGGGGGGGGGGGGTGGGGGGGGGGGGGGGTGGGGGGGGGGGGGGGTGGGGGGGGGGGGGGGTGGGGGGGGGGGGGGGTGGGGGGGGGGGGGGGTGGGGGGGGGGGGGGGTGGGGGGGGGGGGGGGTGGGGGGGGGGGGGGGTGGGGGGGGGGGGGGGTGGGGGGGGGGGGGGGTGGGGGGGGGGGGGGGTGGGGGGGGGGGGGGGTGGGGGGGGGGGGGGGTGGGGGGGGGGGGGGGTGGGGGGGGGGGGGGGTGGGGGGGGGGGGGGGTGGGGGGGGGGGGGGGTGGGGGGGGGGGGGGGTGGGGGGGGGGGGGGGTGGGGGGGGGGGGGGGTGGGGGGGGGGGGGGGTGGGGGGGGGGGGGGGTGGGGGGGGGGGGGGGTGGGGGGGGGGGGGGGTGGGGGGGGGGGGGGGTGGGGGGGGGGGGGGGTGGGGGGGGGGGGGGGTGGGGGGGGGGGGGGGTGGGGGGGGGGGGGGGTGGGGGGGGGGGGGGGTGGGGGGGGGGGGGGGTGGGGGGGGGGGGGGGTGGGGGGGGGGGGGGGTGGGGGGGGGGGGGGGTGGGGGGGGGGGGGGGTGGGGGGGGGGGGGGGTGGGGGGGGGGGGGGGTGGGGGGGGGGGGGGGTGGGGGGGGGGGGGGGTGGGGGGGGGGGGGGGTGGGGGGGGGGGGGGGTGGGGGGGGGGGGGGGTGGGGGGGGGGGGGGGTGGGGGGGGGGGGGGGTGGGGGGGGGGGGGGGTGGGGGGGGGGGGGGGTGGGGGGGGGGGGGGGTGGGGGGGGGGGGGGGTGGGGGGGGGGGGGGGTGGGGGGGGGGGGGGGTGGGGGGGGGGGGGGGTGGGGGGGGGGGGGGGTGGGGGGGGGGGGGGGTGGGGGGGGGGGGGGGTGGGGGGGGGGGGGGGTGGGGGGGGGGGGGGGTGGGGGGGGGGGGGGGTGGGGGGGGGGGGGGGTGGGGGGGGGGGGGGGTGGGGGGGGGGGGGGGTGGGGGGGGGGGGGGGTGGGGGGGGGGGGGGGTGGGGGGGGGGGGGGGTGGGGGGGGGGGGGGGTGGGGGGGGGGGGGGGTGGGGGGGGGGGGGGGTGGGGGGGGGGGGGGGTGGGGGGGGGGGGGGGTGGGGGGGGGGGGGGGTGGGGGGGGGGGGGGGTGGGGGGGGGGGGGGGTGGGGGGGGGGGGGGGTGGGGGGGGGGGGGGGTGGGGGGGGGGGGGGGTGGGGGGGGGGGGGGGTGGGGGGGGGGGGGGGTGGGGGGGGGGGGGGGTGGGGGGGGGGGGGGGTGGGGGGGGGGGGGGGTGGGGGGGGGGGGGGGTGGGGGGGGGGGGGGGTGGGGGGGGGGGGGGGTGGGGGGGGGGGGGGGTGGGGGGGGGGGGGGGTGGGGGGGGGGGGGGGTGGGGGGGGGGGGGGGTGGGGGGGGGGGGGGGTGGGGGGGGGGGGGGGTGGGGGGGGGGGGGGGTGGGGGGGGGGGGGGGTGGGGGGGGGGGGGGGTGGGGGGGGGGGGGGGTGGGGGGGGGGGGGGGTGGGGGGGGGGGGGGGTGGGGGGGGGGGGGGGTGGGGGGGGGGGGGGGTGGGGGGGGGGGGGGGTGGGGGGGGGGGGGGGTGGGGGGGGGGGGGGGTGGGGGGGGGGGGGGGTGGGGGGGGGGGGGGGTGGGGGGGGGGGGGGGTGGGGGGGGGGGGGGGTGGGGGGGGGGGGGGGTGGGGGGGGGGGGGGGTGGGGGGGGGGGGGGGTGGGGGGGGGGGGGGGTGGGGGGGGGGGGGGGTGGGGGGGGGGGGGGGTGGGGGGGGGGGGGGGTGGGGGGGGGGGGGGGTGGGGGGGGGGGGGGGTGGGGGGGGGGGGGGGTGGGGGGGGGGGGGGGTGGGGGGGGGGGGGGGTGGGGGGGGGGGGGGGTGGGGGGGGGGGGGGGTGGGGGGGGGGGGGGGTGGGGGGGGGGGGGGGTGGGGGGGGGGGGGGGTGGGGGGGGGGGGGGGTGGGGGGGGGGGGGGGTGGGGGGGGGGGGGGGTGGGGGGGGGGGGGGGTGGGGGGGGGGGGGGGTGGGGGGGGGGGGGGGTGGGGGGGGGGGGGGGTGGGGGGGGGGGGGGGTGGGGGGGGGGGGGGGTGGGGGGGGGGGGGGGTGGGGGGGGGGGGGGGTGGGGGGGGGGGGGGGTGGGGGGGGGGGGGGGTGGGGGGGGGGGGGGGTGGGGGGGGGGGGGGGTGGGGGGGGGGGGGGGTGGGGGGGGGGGGGGGTGGGGGGGGGGGGGGGTGGGGGGGGGGGGGGGTGGGGGGGGGGGGGGGTGGGGGGGGGGGGGGGTGGGGGGGGGGGGGGGTGGGGGGGGGGGGGGGTGGGGGGGGGGGGGGGTGGGGGGGGGGGGGGGTGGGGGGGGGGGGGGGTGGGGGGGGGGGGGGGTGGGGGGGGGGGGGGGTGGGGGGGGGGGGGGGTGGGGGGGGGGGGGGGTGGGGGGGGGGGGGGGTGGGGGGGGGGGGGGGTGGGGGGGGGGGGGGGTGGGGGGGGGGGGGGGTGGGGGGGGGGGGGGGTGGGGGGGGGGGGGGGTGGGGGGGGGGGGGGGTGGGGGGGGGGGGGGGTGGGGGGGGGGGGGGGTGGGGGGGGGGGGGGGTGGGGGGGGGGGGGGGTGGGGGGGGGGGGGGGTGGGGGGGGGGGGGGGTGGGGGGGGGGGGGGGTGGGGGGGGGGGGGGGTGGGGGGGGGGGGGGGTGGGGGGGGGGGGGGGTGGGGGGGGGGGGGGGTGGGGGGGGGGGGGGGTGGGGGGGGGGGGGGGTGGGGGGGGGGGGGGGTGGGGGGGGGGGGGGGTGGGGGGGGGGGGGGGTGGGGGGGGGGGGGGGTGGGGGGGGGGGGGGGTGGGGGGGGGGGGGGGTGGGGGGGGGGGGGGGTGGGGGGGGGGGGGGGTGGGGGGGGGGGGGGGTGGGGGGGGGGGGGGGTGGGGGGGGGGGGGGGTGGGGGGGGGGGGGGGTGGGGGGGGGGGGGGGTGGGGGGGGGGGGGGGTGGGGGGGGGGGGGGGTGGGGGGGGGGGGGGGTGGGGGGGGGGGGGGGTGGGGGGGGGGGGGGGTGGGGGGGGGGGGGGGTGGGGGGGGGGGGGGGTGGGGGGGGGGGGGGGTGGGGGGGGGGGGGGGTGGGGGGGGGGGGGGGTGGGGGGGGGGGGGGGTGGGGGGGGGGGGGGGTGGGGGGGGGGGGGGGTGGGGGGGGGGGGGGGTGGGGGGGGGGGGGGGTGGGGGGGGGGGGGGGTGGGGGGGGGGGGGGGTGGGGGGGGGGGGGGGTGGGGGGGGGGGGGGGTGGGGGGGGGGGGGGGTGGGGGGGGGGGGGGGTGGGGGGGGGGGGGGGTGGGGGGGGGGGGGGGTGGGGGGGGGGGGGGGTGGGGGGGGGGGGGGGTGGGGGGGGGGGGGGGTGGGGGGGGGGGGGGGTGGGGGGGGGGGGGGGTGGGGGGGGGGGGGGGTGGGGGGGGGGGGGGGTGGGGGGGGGGGGGGGTGGGGGGGGGGGGGGGTGGGGGGGGGGGGGGGTGGGGGGGGGGGGGGGTGGGGGGGGGGGGGGGTGGGGGGGGGGGGGGGTGGGGGGGGGGGGGGGTGGGGGGGGGGGGGGGTGGGGGGGGGGGGGGGTGGGGGGGGGGGGGGGTGGGGGGGGGGGGGGGTGGGGGGGGGGGGGGGTGGGGGGGGGGGGGGGTGGGGGGGGGGGGGGGTGGGGGGGGGGGGGGGTGGGGGGGGGGGGGGGTGGGGGGGGGGGGGGGTGGGGGGGGGGGGGGGTGGGGGGGGGGGGGGGTGGGGGGGGGGGGGGGTGGGGGGGGGGGGGGGTGGGGGGGGGGGGGGGTGGGGGGGGGGGGGGGTGGGGGGGGGGGGGGGTGGGGGGGGGGGGGGGTGGGGGGGGGGGGGGGTGGGGGGGGGGGGGGGTGGGGGGGGGGGGGGGTGGGGGGGGGGGGGGGTGGGGGGGGGGGGGGGTGGGGGGGGGGGGGGGTGGGGGGGGGGGGGGGTGGGGGGGGGGGGGGGTGGGGGGGGGGGGGGGTGGGGGGGGGGGGGGGTGGGGGGGGGGGGGGGTGGGGGGGGGGGGGGGTGGGGGGGGGGGGGGGTGGGGGGGGGGGGGGGTGGGGGGGGGGGGGGGTGGGGGGGGGGGGGGGTGGGGGGGGGGGGGGGTGGGGGGGGGGGGGGGTGGGGGGGGGGGGGGGTGGGGGGGGGGGGGGGTGGGGGGGGGGGGGGGTGGGGGGGGGGGGGGGTGGGGGGGGGGGGGGGTGGGGGGGGGGGGGGGTGGGGGGGGGGGGGGGTGGGGGGGGGGGGGGGTGGGGGGGGGGGGGGGTGGGGGGGGGGGGGGGTGGGGGGGGGGGGGGGTGGGGGGGGGGGGGGGTGGGGGGGGGGGGGGGTGGGGGGGGGGGGGGGTGGGGGGGGGGGGGGGTGGGGGGGGGGGGGGGTGGGGGGGGGGGGGGGTGGGGGGGGGGGGGGGTGGGGGGGGGGGGGGGTGGGGGGGGGGGGGGGTGGGGGGGGGGGGGGGTGGGGGGGGGGGGGGGTGGGGGGGGGGGGGGGTGGGGGGGGGGGGGGGTGGGGGGGGGGGGGGGTGGGGGGGGGGGGGGGTGGGGGGGGGGGGGGGTGGGGGGGGGGGGGGGTGGGGGGGGGGGGGGGTGGGGGGGGGGGGGGGTGGGGGGGGGGGGGGGTGGGGGGGGGGGGGGGTGGGGGGGGGGGGGGGTGGGGGGGGGGGGGGGTGGGGGGGGGGGGGGGTGGGGGGGGGGGGGGGTGGGGGGGGGGGGGGGTGGGGGGGGGGGGGGGTGGGGGGGGGGGGGGGTGGGGGGGGGGGGGGGTGGGGGGGGGGGGGGGTGGGGGGGGGGGGGGGTGGGGGGGGGGGGGGGTGGGGGGGGGGGGGGGTGGGGGGGGGGGGGGGTGGGGGGGGGGGGGGGTGGGGGGGGGGGGGGGTGGGGGGGGGGGGGGGTGGGGGGGGGGGGGGGTGGGGGGGGGGGGGGGTGGGGGGGGGGGGGGGTGGGGGGGGGGGGGGGTGGGGGGGGGGGGGGGTGGGGGGGGGGGGGGGTGGGGGAGGGGAGGGGGGGGTGGGGGGGGGGGGGGGTGGGGGGGGGGGGGGGTGGGGGGGGGGGGGGGTGGGGGGAGGGGGGGGTGGGGGGGGGGGGGGGTGTGGGGGGGGGGGGATTGGGGGGGGGGAGGGTGGGGGGGGGGGGGGGTGGGGGGGGGGGGGGGTGGGGGGGGGGGGGGGTGGGGGGGGGGGGGGGTGGGGGAGGGGGGGGGTGGGGGGGGGGGGGGGTGGGGGGGGGGGGGGGGGGGGTGGGGGGGGTTTGTTGGGGGGGGGGGGGGTGTGGGGGGGGGGGTGTTGGGGGGGGGGGGGGTTTTGGGGGGGGGGGGTTTGGGGGGGGGGGGGGGTTTGGGGGGGGGGGAGGGGGGGGGGGGGGGCGTTTTGGGGGGGGGGGCCGGGGTGGGGGGGGGGGGTCCTGAACATCTGGAGAGCCGCAGGTTCCCCACCCCTGGTCTAGATTGTCCTTGTGGTCTCTTCCAATTCTACGATTTTCCATGTTCTCCTGACTACACAACTGCTGTTTCTCCTACTCTTTGGGCCACTATTTCAAAATAGAAATGCTTTTAAAAATAAATAATACTGGTCTATCTCTAGAGCGCTAGACCCTTGAAATTGACATGAAATATACATGGTCTAGAGAAGATGACACCAAAAAGTGGCAGGATACCTACACAAATGTGGGTGGCACAGGAAGAAGAAAGCAACAGGTGGACAGACTGGCAGATTTACTCGTCTAGGGAATTTTGCAGGACATGTTGACATCCATGCACATGGCAAGACAGGGGGCTAGTTTCTGAGATGAGCCCTATCAGTTACTTCTCATTTAGTGTCATAGACAATTCAGACTAAGGTGGATGCCAAATCATGATTTGGGACTTTGATATTAATTTGGGGGAGGGGCACTGCTTGCCACATTCCTCTCTTCCCCACTCCCTAATCAAGTATGCATAGCAACATACAAAACTTGTCCTGAAGCCTCTGCCATTTCAATCTGAGGCTGTTTCCACACTGGCAGAATACAGCGACCCGGGGATGCTAAAAACAGCGTCCCTGGGGAGGGGTTCACATGGCCGCCACTGCTACATCGCAGTAGTGCCGGCCTCGCAACCCCCGAGTGGTGTGAAGCCACTGTTTCCAAACCTCACTCCCTGGGCAAGATATTTCGGAAACAGAGGCTTCCAACCGCTGCCGTGTGACCAGTGGCTGGAAGGCACCATCCCCCCTTTCCCGAATGCCTAATTGGCCTGCCGGCCTTCCGGCGCGTTGTCCAGGCCTGGGGACATGCCTCCCCACCCTGCAACTCCAGAGTTTTCACGCAGGGCAGGGTGTGTGTCCCCTGGCCTGGGCACTGCACCGGAAGGTTGGAGGGACAGTAAGGCATTCAGGTGACAGCGCAGCACTGCGCCGAGTTCCCTGCCCCTACCAGGACCGTTCGTGTGAATGGTCCTGGGGGGGTACGTCAGTGTCGTATACGCCAACGCACCCCCCGAGCATGGCCGTGTGGAAATGGCCGTGACTAAGAGCCACAGTGGAAAAGCCACAACTGGTCTTCTTTTAACAAAATATATGCAAATCCTACCCAGTCTCAACATAATTAGTTTTCCAAATTCTCTTCTTCCCTAGCTGTTCTAATCATATTTTTTCTATCTTATTACCAGACAACCAACTGTTTCGAATTGGAATGCCCTGAGTTGTAAATTCATCAACTCTGCCTAAAACTTCATCAAGAACTGCACACCTCCCGGTTCTGATTCATTCAAGCCATTTTTTCCACTGTATTGTTCTCTCCTGAAAATGGAACCTTACTTTGTCCTGGAAAATTGCCTTCCTTAACATCACCAGAGGGTCAAATTTTCCTTTATCTAGTCCTCTCAAATGGAAACCCCTTGCCCTTTGCTTCATGAACTGCAGTTCCACTATGTGTAACATTGTCCCATGTCATCTGCATCCAACACAGGATGCAATCAAATATGCACCCATATGAAAGGGGGTGCTCTCAAGTGCCTGCTCACTGCCAAGTGCTTGAGGGAACTTTCCCTCCAAAAAAAGGTACTCGTACCGAGTTAGAGTAAGCTACTTCCAAGTCATTATGCTTGAAACTGGGGACAGTAAGCCCAGAGGCATACAAACATTTACCTCTTGCAAAACTAAAAACAGCCTCTTTCCCTTTTTGCCATCAAGTCACAGCTAACTTACGGCAGCCATGTAGGGTTTTCAAGATAAGAGACTTTGAGATGTGGTTTGCAATTGCCTGCCTCCACATCATGCCCCTGGTATTCCTTGGAGGTTTCCCATCCAAATACTCACCAGGACTGAGGCTGTGTAACTGGCCCAAGGACACCGAGCAAGTTTCCATGGCATGAGTGGGGACTTGAACCTGGGCTTCCCAGATTCTAGTCTGACCCTTTAACCACTACACCACATTGGCTCTCTAAAATCAGTCTCGAGGCTGACATAAGTTTGTAACTGTACTGTACCTTTCAAATTCTACCCAAGATGCATTAGCACAAGAGCCTGCTGAAAAATTAGCCTTGTTTCAACAGAAACTTTTCAGGAGATTTTACTTCGTGTCATTAAAGGTGCTAAATTATTTAATTTGAGATATCAATGCTTATTAAATTCGCTCAAAACTTACCACACCTTACAGGATTAATTGTCTGGAGACTGCTGGCTAATAAATTATGTTTGACTTCATCCTTTTTTTCCTCAAGCATTGCAATTAAGATGATCTTTAATCAAAGTTAGCATAAATACATTCATAATTATTTATATTCACAGGGAAAAAAAAGATTTCACACTGTCCAAATGCTGTTAAGAACACCTTGTTGTAGTTTCTCCATTTATTCTACCTTTAAAAAACATTTTAAGGTGGCCAAATTTATTTTAAAAATATCTTCTTTAGATGCAAGATGAACTGTGGTTGCTCCCAAGCACCCCATCTCTAATAATTCAACCGTGTGCCCTGTTCTTTTCTGCTATACTTTTTATGTGCTCCCTAGGCCAGACTCTGAACCACTTCAGTCCTTCATTAATTGTCAATGGAAAATGGAGGTCATTTATTTATAACATAGGCAGAATTTGTCTTACTTTGGGGCTGTCCACAGTCAGCTGCTGGTGTATCATATGTTGGATGGAGGTCAAAAATGTAATTACAACATTGGCAGCAACTTCAGAACCATTCATTGTGACGCTTAATGGTGGCTCATGCATCAGCTAGTGAATGATAACTTAAATCTTGATTCTAATTCTCAGCAAACATAATTGAAGTGTAGTTCCCCTGGAGGAACATGATATTTTATAGAGGCTTACTTATGGCTTCTACATGTGGGAGTAGTAATATGAGGAAGTCAGACCAGCAACCCAGTGATTCATCTGAATGAAAAACAATACCCTCGGATCCGTTTAATGTGGAGGACCCTTATCCTCAATCTACCTATGATCAGACAACCACTTGGGAGACTTCCGGTGAATATATCCCACCTGCTGAAATGAATTTTGCCAATGCATGCTCTGATTTTGCTGACTTAAATATTTCTCCCTCGAATGGGTGTGTCTTCAAGGATATTCATACGATGTTAGGCCAAATAGTGGAAATCAATTGACTACCCTGGAAACCTCCCCCTTCTCAATTTTATGTTATTTCTTGGAATATTGCTGGGTAGAAGAACAAATCAAATGGCCTTGACTTTATTGATTACCTGAAATGTTATGATTGTATTTTACTTCAAGAGATATGAACAAAATAACTATTAAGGGTTTTAAAACCTATAGTCTCTCTGCCTATAAAATTTATTCCAAAGAGTGAAACAAAACTGTTTACAATCTTGATGAAGACCTACCCTTCAGTCAGTTCATTGTTACTTCGTTTTTGCCAGATCTTAGAAATGGTACTTTTATTCTGGATGTATAATACTAATATTGATTAATGTATATCACATTCTGTCTGATAACCATATGGCCTTAAAACCATAATCAGGGATTATCAGATTTTACACTCTCCTCAGTTAAGTAATTCTCAGCCACCCAAACTCTTATTCTCAGGGTCTTTAATTTCCATACTGGTGCTGGCAATCAATCTATATCAGTGCAACTGGACTTTGATGATAAGGAAGAATCACCTTTCCCCAGTGCCCAGAAGGTCATGTGGGGGTGGAGAATCACCCCCATACCCCTCCCCTCAGGCTTACCCTGCCATGCTCCTTCTTCACCCAGCAAAGCCTCTGCCTGCTGAAAAAGCAGCCTGGCTGGGCTGCCATTGGGTGCACCTCGACCCCGCCCTGCCAGGCTGCTCCTGCCAGCTAAGGTAAGTGGGGCATGGGGGGGGCAGAGCAGGTGTTCCTTTGGGCACCATTTTTCGTCCTACACCTCTGCCTTTCCCACATTGGTCATCGCAGATCTCCAAGGATTCTGTTTTTAATCGTGCTGGGATTAGATTTATGGAGTATGAGGAAGTCATTGCAAATTAGTCAGATTGTCTTGTAAAGGGTTGAAGATGGAGCAAGCTTGTATTCTGTTGTTCCAGAGACTAGGACAAGGAGTAATGGAGTCAAGGTATGGGAAAAGAGATTCCACCTAAACATCAGGAAGAACTTCCTGATGGTAAGGGCTGTTTGACAGTGGAATACACTGCCTTGGAGTGTGCTGGAGTCTGTTTGGATAATTTTAAACAGGCTGGATGGCCATCCGTCAAGAGTGCTTTGATTGTGTATTTCTGCATAGGGGGTTGGACTGATTGACCCTTGTGGTCTCTTCCAACTATATGATTCTAGGAAATACCCACTGTGTAATAATAATTAACAGTGCAATCCTAAAGATAGGGTAAATGGGCACAGGGAGCCAACTGATCCTTATGTAGATGTATCACCAAGATTTCCCAGGGTGAAGAAAAACTATGCCAGAAGAAGAAGAAAAGGAGGAGGAAGAGGAGGAGTTTGGATTTATATCCCCCCTTTCCTGTAGGAGACTCAAAGGGGCTTCAAATCACCTTGCCCTTCCCCCCTTACAACAAACACCCTGTGAGGTGGGTGGGGCTGAGAGAGCTCCAAAAAGTTGTGACTAGCCCAGTCACCCAGCTGGTGTGTGTGGGAGTGAACAGGCTAATCTGAATTCACCAGATAATCCTCCACAGCTCAAGCAGCAGAGCAGGGAATCGATCCTTCTTCTTCCAGATTAGAATGCACCTGCTCTTAACCACTATGCCACTGCTGCTCCTACACTGCTGCACTAGTCTCAGGGTGTGGCAGAGCTCTGTAGAAGCTCCATGCCAGCGCAACTAAGATGCAGGCCCCTGTGCTGCCATGGTAGTGGGTGGTTCATGGGCTGTGGCGACAATCTGCTCCCTAAGCCCTTTCAACCCAAGAACATCCCTTGACACATGTGCAAAACTGCACCTTCAAAAATTTGACAATACAAAGGCACCCACTGTACAGAAAAAAACAAGCCTGCTCTCCAAGACCACAGCCACACCCATGGGTCCCCATTCAGCTCAGGATGCTGACTAGAGCCTCAGACAATCATGTCCCTCCCCTGAGGTGGCTAAGTCCCTTCCCCAGCATTCCTGGCCCTAACCCTTTTTGTCCCTGTGCTGTGATGGGTACTGAGCTTGGCCTCCATGCCTCATGGCACTTGATTGGTTCTGCCTGCCCTGTCTGTCACAAATGTTGTGAGTTGCTCTGAGCCCTAAAGTGGAGGGGTAGAATATTAAATGCAATAGATAGATAGATAGATAGATAGATAGATAGATAGATAGATAGATAGATAGATAGATAGATAGATAGATAGATAGATAGATAGATAGATAGATAGATAGATAGATAGATAGATAGATAGATAGATAGATAGATAGATAGATAGATAGATAGATAGATAGATAGATAGATAGATAGATAGATAGATAGATAGATAGATAGATAGATAGATAGATAGATAGATAGTTTTCAATGATCTGCTGTATTGGTATATAATGTTAGTAGCTTTGCTTTCCTCCAGTCATAGGTGAAGAGTTACCATGTGACCCTTGCTCGAACCAGGAGGAGTAATGCTGGAGGAAATCATAGGGTAGACTCTGCTGATATAGCCTGGAACTTCTTACATTATCTTCACAATCTTGAAAATCAAAAAATATAAATGACAGTATTGTTCCTGTTTCCATTCCTCCCACTGGAAAAAAAATAGTTATATCAATAAACTATGAAGTTTAAAAGTACTTCTTCTTAGTGTATTTGCAGTTTTGTATGCCATTAAAGGTTGAATTGAATTGAATTGAATTGAAGTACTTCTCCTTCTTCTTCTTCTTGAAAGGTGGCCCTGCAAATGTTCCAAGGCACTTTCAGATTAGATAACACATTGAGGCCCAAGGGTTCTGGCATGTTATTGTGGTTAAAAGCAGTGGAGAACCAGGTTTGATACCGCACTCCTCCACATGAGCAGTAAATTCTATTCCCAGGTCCTTCACATGAAACCTGCTGGAGGACATTGGGCTAATCCAGGGGTAGGGAACCTGCGGCTCTCCAGATGTTCAGGAACTACAATTCCCATCAGCCTCTGTCAGCATGGCCAATTGGCCATGCTGGTAGGGGCTGATGGGAATTGTAGTTCCTGAACATCTGGAGAGCTGCAGGTTCCCTACCCCTGGGCTAATCACAATTCTCTCAGAACTCTCTAAGCCCCACCTACTTCACAAGATGAGGAGGGGAAGGGAAGCTGATTGTATGCTGCTTTGAGACTCCTTAAAGGTTGAAGAAAATGGGATACAAAAACCAACTCTTCTTCTTCTGTAGCTAGTGCTTGAGGTTCCCCGTTCCCCCATTTAAGCTGGAAAATGGGGAGTTTGTAATGTTTCCTTGACTACAAAACAGCCTAACTGGAAATTATAATCAGGATAATCCAAAACCTGTTTTAACAGCGTGCTTTAATAGCAAAATTTTGGATTAGAAGTGCCTAGGCTTTACTAATGCTTTGATCTATGGAGTACAATAAATTTTACCCTATGTCTGCCTTGCCAGATAAAAATCACTAATTATTTTTTTTTTTGCCACTGAGCAAGACACATAAGAACTCAGTGAAATAGAAGCAATTGAAAGGGAGATAAAAATGCATGGTGCACATTAATTTGTGTCACAGCTACACTTCCAATTCATGAAAGCGGAATCTTTGCCCATTTCTTAAAGAATGCTGCAGGTGAACATCCATCCAAGAAGGATGTACCATTCAAGAGGGTGATAATATTACCCCAAGACACTTGAGTTGCTTCTCTAGTAATTGAAACAGATAACAGTGCTGCAGTTTTGTTTGGAGTTCCATGGGGAGGGAAATCATTCAGCATGTGAGATTTCTTTGCAAATTCACATCATAATTAGACATATGGCTATAATGAACAAGGTGTAGAAGAGTCACGTCAGGAATTTAAATGTATTTAAAAATAGCCATGTCACCTGCAAAGAGACTGCCACAGCAAATGATTTGATTCAATTACTTATAATTCCAAAATGAAGATACTGCTATTAAAAAGCCCCCTCCCCAATCCTGCTTGATAGGGCAATAGAAGTGGAATATTATAAAACGCCCGCCTACTTAATAAAGCAGATCCGGTTAGCAATACTTACTTCTGAGTAACCAAATAAAGAATCAGGCTACCAAGCCAAGTCTGATTTTGTTTTAATTTTACCTCTGAAGAAGAATGAGGGGTTTTTTTATACTATAGAACATCCCACAGTTGAAAAGGTGTTCTGTTGAGAAATGTATCATAGGGGAAAAAGTGAAAATGTAGGCCCTTTTCTCACAAATCTTTAAAAATGTGTTGAGGCAGGAAATAAGATGTTTTTCCCATGGACTTCCGCATTGTCCCCCCCCCCCCCCCCGCTTGGGTTTTGAAAACATTTTATTTCCAGCCTCAAAACATTTTCAGCGAATTCCCTTTCAAAATTATTCTTTAAGCTGAAACATTTTCAAAATGGCTTCACTGCTGTGTGGTGCCTTTAAAACATTTTCCACATCCTTTAACTTCCTCCTCCATGTAATTTTCACTGTATGTTCCCCCTCACCTGTGTATTTCATCATTTCTGTGAGATTTTTTGTTATTTTTTTGCTATTTGGGGGGGGTAATTTTTGAGGAATCAGGCGAAGTATGGAAAATCACAATACAAAGCTGTGAAACATGGAAGCATTGAATATTCAACTGACTCTAAAAAAGGGGGAAAACACGTAATGGTGACCATGAATTGTTTTGAGGGGGTGAGTGTGAACATAGTAGGGTAGGTTTGTAAGGGAGTAAGTTGTCCTGAGTCAGACTTTCCACTCATCAGTAGCACTTTCTTCTTGTCATGATTAACCCTCAGTTTATTAGCCCACATTAAAACTACCCTCTGATGCCTATTTGGGGTTTCTACTGTCTGCTGGAAGTATGAGATAGAACTGGATGTCATCCACATATTGGTGAAAACTCAACCCAAATTTCTAGATGACCTCACTTAGAAGTTTCATGTAGATGTTTCATGTAGATGTTGAAAAGCACAGAGGACAAGATGGGGCTTTGCTTCACCCTACAGGTCAGAGATAAAGGGTATGAGCAGCAGTCCCCCAGCACCATCTTCTGAAACCTGTTGGAAGGGAAGGACTTTCCGCTGTTTCCTGCCTCCACCCCAGGGGCGTAACGAGGCAGCCCTGGGCAAACTGTAGCCCTGGGCAAAACCTGACCGTTGATGGGGGCCCCCCCCCCCCCTACCAAGCATGGGCTGCCACTCTACTAATAATTAAATTTCTTTTTGCACCAGGACATTGGTGCCTACAGGGGGTGCTTTTGTAGACATATCAGCACCAAAATTTTAGCATATCATCAGGAGACTGTCCTTATGCTACTTCCCAAGTTTGGTGAGGTTTGGTTCAGGGAGTCCAAAGTTATGGACTCCCAAAGGGGGTGCCCCATCCCCCATTGTTTCCAATGGGAGCTAATAGGAGATGGGGGCTACAGTTTGGAGGGTCCATAACTTTGGCCCCCCTGAACCAAACTGCACCAAAATTGGGGGGTGCCATCATCTCCAGATGATACCCTGAAATTTTGGTGCTGATACATCCAAAAATGCACCCCCTGCAGGAACATCCTAGAAATTTGCCCAAGAATCTTTGTTCTGCATTGAGTTTTCTGCATTGCTGTCAATGGGGGTTGCAGGCTGTGGGGGGCACATTTCTGAAGGCACAGTCTCAAAACTTTCAGGGTCTCATCAGGAGACTTCCCTAATGATACCCCCCAAATTTGGTGCAATTTGGTTCAGGGGGGCCAAAGTTATGGACCCTCAAATCTGTAGCCCCTATCTCCTATTAGCTCCCATTGGAAACAATGGGGGATAGGGGCACCCCCTTTGGGAGTCCATAACTTTGGACTCCCTGAACCAAACCTCACCAAACTTGGGGGGGTAGCATAAGGACAGAGACCTGATGATACGCTGAAATTTTGGTGCCACTAGCCTAAAAACTGCGTCCCCTGCAGGCCAAAAATTGAAAACCACTAAAATACTTAAAAACGAACCCAGCATTTTGATGCCCCCCCACAAGGTGATGCCCTGGGCAGCTGCCCACCTTTCCCAATGGGCATTATGCCAGTGCTCCACCCACAGAGGGGGTTTTACTAGATAGCCAGTGGCTAGATAGGAACCTAGGGATTGACACCTTTCCTCTATCATGCTGGCTCTATCCCTTTGATGTTAGACCGATACTCTCAGGGACTTCCTTCTGCCTTCTTTTCACTCTCTTCTCCATCTTACTTTCACCATGCCTACAGGGAGGATGGGTGCTCCATGCATCTAGATTAGGATAGATTAGTGAACCTATCTACCTACCTTTCTATCCAGAATGGAGTTCACTAATAAATACTCTTTTTATTAGACTAGAAACAACAACTGTCTCTGACTTTCTTTTGTACACACAAGGCACGGGCATAGCTACCATGGGGACATCCAGGGACAAGTGCCCCTGGCGCCACCTTGTGGTGGGCGCAAAAATTGCAGGTTCGTTTGTGGCTTTCTGTGTTTTTTACTGTTTTTTCAATTTTGGCCTGCAGGGGGCGCGTTTTTTAGGCTAGTGGCACCAGAATTTCAGGCTATCGTCAAGTGACAGTCCTGATGATACCAGCCAAGTTTGGTGAAGTTTGGTTCAGGGGGTCCAAAGTTATGGACCCCCAAAGGGGGTGCTCCATCCCCCATTGTTTCCAATGGGAGCTAATGGTAAATGGGGCTACTCTTTTGAGGGTCCATAACTTTGGAGCCTCTGAATCAAACTTCACTAAACCTGGGTGGTATAATCAGGACAGTCTCCTAAAGATAGCCTAAATTTTTGGTACTGTTAGCTGAAACATTGCTCTCCTGACAGGCACCCTCAAATTTTCCCTCGGAGCCCTTTCTTTTAAATCCACCCCTTTGAGTGGGATTTAAAGGGGAGAAACTAGGCTCCCTAGATTAAAAAAATGCCATTGAAAGTATTGTTGAAGGCTTTTCCCAACCTAGATTCTCCAACTGGTTGTTAGTGGTTTTACAGGCTGTGTGGCCATGAGTTCTGGTAGATCTTGTTCCTAAAGTTTCACCTGCATCTGTGGCTGGCATCTTCAGGGGTGTATCACAGAGAGAAGTCTGTTATAAGAGAAGTCTGGACACAGTGTATAACAGACTTCTCTCTGTGATACACCTCTGAAGATACCAGCCACAGATGTAGCAGAAACATTAGGAACAAGATCTACCAAACCACAGCCACACAGCCCAGAAAACCCACAACAACCAATATTGACAATGATGCTGTTTGGGGTGGATGGGTGGGAAATCTACCCTGAAACAGCATCACTTTCAATGTTGTTTAAACTAGAGAGCCCAGAGTCTCTCTTGAAGGTGGATTTAAAAGGAGAATCTGGCTCTCTAGTTGAAACAACATTAAAACTGAAGCTGTTTCAGGGTGGATCCCCCCCTTCAAAAAATAGCATCACTTTCAATGTTGTTTAAACTAGGGAGCCCTGGGTGTGTTCAGATTTGTGTGTTGGGGCATGTTCTATAATGTGATGGTGACTTTGAGATGACCTGGTGCAAAAAAAATGTTGTTTGGTTGTGGTGGAGGAGGGACGCTGCCCATATTGGGGGGGGGCAAAACTCAGATTTTGTCCCAGGCTCCATTTTCCCTAGCTACGCCACTGACACGAGGTAAGGC